>NC_140440.1:641250-1275000 GCF_963576455.1 Neolamprologus multifasciatus
ACAGGTCGGCAGCTCGAAACCCGCAGGTCGGCAGCTCGAAACCTGCAAGTCGGCAGCTCGAAACTCGCAGGTCGGTAAGCACCGACCCGCAGGTCGGCAGCTCGAAACCCGCAGGTCGGCAGCTCGAAACCCGCAGGTCGGTAAGCACCGACCCACAGGTCGGCAGCTCGAAACCCGCAGGTCGGTAAGCACCGACCCACAGGTCGGCAGCTCGAAACCCGCAGGTCGGTAAGCACCGACCCACAGGTCGGCAGCTCGAAACCCGCAGGTCAGCAGCTCGAAACCCGCAGGTCGGCAGCTCGAAACCTGCAAGTCGGCAGCTCGAAACCCGCAGGTCGGCAGCTCGAAACCCGCAGGTCGGCAGCTCGAAACCTGCAAGTCGGCAGCTCGAAACCCGCAGGTCGGTAAGCACCGACCCACAGGTCGGCAGCTCGAAACCCGCAGGTCGGTAAGCACCGACCCACAGGTCGGCAGCTCGAAACCCGCAGGTCAGCAGCTAGAAACCCGCAGGTCGGCAGCTCGAAACCCGCAAGTCGGCAGCTCGAAACCCGCAGGTCGGCAGCTCGAAACCTGCAAGTCGGCAGCTCGAAACCTGCAAGTCGGCAGCTCGAAACCCGCAGGTTGGCAGCTCGAAACCTGCAAGTCGGCAGCTCGAAACCCGCAGGTCGGTAAGCACCGACCCACAGGTCGGCAGCTCGAAACCCGCAGGTCGGCAGCTCGAAACCTGCTAGTCGGCAGCTCGAAACCCGCAGGTCGGCAGCTCGAAACCTGCAAGTCGGCAGCTCGAAACCCGCAGGTCGGTAAGCACCGACCCACAGGTCGGCAGCTCGAAACCCGCAGGTCGGTAAGCACCGACCCACAGGTCGGCAGCTCGAAACCCGCAGGTCGGTAAGCACCGACCCACAGGTCGGCAGCTCGAAACCCGCAGGTCGGTAAGCACCGACCCACAGGTCGGCAGCTCGAAACCCGCAGGTCGGCAGCTCGAAACCCGCAGGTCGGCAGCTCGAAACCCGCAGGTCGGCAGCTCGAAACCTGCAAGTCGGCAGCTCGAAACCCGCAGGTCGGTAAGCACCGACCCACAGGTCGGCAGCTCGAAACCCGCAGGTCGGCAGCTCGAAACCCGCAGGTCGGCAGCTCGAAACCCGCAGGTCGGCAGCTCGAAACCCGCAGGTCGGCAGCTCGAAACCCGCAGGTCGGCAGCTCGAAACCTGCAAGTCGGCAGCTCGAAACCCGCAGGTCGGTAAGCACCGACCCACAGGTCGGCAGCTCGAAACCCGCAGGTCGGTAAGCACCGACCCACAGGTCGGCAGCTCGAAACCCGCAGGTCGGCAGCTCGAAACCTGCTAGTCGGCAGCTCGAAACCCGCAGGTCGGCAGCTCGAAACCTGCAAGTCGGCAGCTCGAAACCCGCAGGTCGGTAAGCACCGACCCACAGGTCGGCAGCTCGAAACCCGCAGGTCAGCAGCTCGAAACCCGCAGGTCGGCAGTTCGAAACCTGCAAGTCGGCAGCTCGAAACCCGCAGGTCGGCAGCTCGAAACCTGCAAGTCGGCAGCTCAAAACCCGCAGGTCGGTAAGCACCGACCCACAGGTCGGCAGCTCGAAACCCGCAGGTCGGTAAGCACCGACCCACAGGTCGGCAGCTCGAAACCCGCAGGTCGGCAGCTCGAAACCTGCTAGTCGGCAGCTCGAAACCCGCAGGTCGGCAGCTCGAAACCTGCAAGTCGGCAGCTCGAAACCCGCAGGTCGGTAAGCACCGACCCACAGGTCGGCAGCTCGAAACCCGCAGGTCGGTAAGCACCGACCCACAGGTCGGCAGCTCGAAACCCGCAGGTCGGTAAGCACCGACCCACAGGTCGGCAGCTCGAAACCCGCAGGTCGGCAGCTCGAAACCCGCAGGTCGGCAGCTCGAAACCTGCAAGTCGGCAGCTCGAAACCCGCAGGTCGGCAGCTCGAAACCCGCAGGTCGGCAGCCCGAAACCTGCAAGTCGGCAGCTCGAAACCCGCAGGTCGGTAAGCACCGACCCACAGGTCGGCAGCTCGAAACCCGCAGGTCAGCAGCTCGAAACCCGCAGGTCGGCAGCTCGAAACCTGCAAGTCGGCAGCTCGAAACCCGCAGGTCGGCAGCTCGAAACCCGCAGGTCGGCAGCTCGAAACCTGCAAGTCGGCAGCTCGAAACCCGCAGGTCGGCAGCTCGAAACCTGCAAGTCGGCAGCTCGAAACCCGCAGGTCGGTAAGCACCGACCCACAGGTCGGCAGCTCGAAACCCGCAGGTCGGTAAGCACCGACCCACAGGTCGGCAGCTCGAAACCCGCAGGTCGGTAAGCACCGACCCACAGGTCGGCAGCTCGAAACCCGCAGGTCGGCAGCTCGAAACCCGCAGGTCGGCAGCTCGAAACCTGCAAGTCGGCAGCTCGAAACCCGCAGGTCGGCAGCTCGAAACCCGCAGGTCGGCAGCTCGAAACCTGCAAGTCGGCAGCTCGAAACCCGCAGGTCGGTAAGCACCGACCCACAGGTCGGCAGCTCGAAACCCGCAGGTCAGCAGCTCGAAACCCGCAGGTCGGCAGCTCGAAACCTGCAAGTCGGCAGCTCGAAACCCGCAGGTCGGCAGCTCGAAACCCGCAGGTCGGCAGCTCGAAACCTGCAAGTCGGCAGCTCGAAACCCGCAGGTCGGCAGCTCGAAACCTGCAAGTCGGCAGCTCGAAACCCGCAGGTCGGTAAGCACCGACCCACAGGTCGGCAGCTCGAAACCCGCAGGTCAGCAGCTCGAAACCCGCAGGTCGGCAGCTCGAAACCTGCAAGTCGGCAGCTCGAAACCCGCAGGTCGGCAGCTCGAAACCCGCAGGTCGGCAGCTCGAAACCCGCAAGTCGGCAGCTCGAAACCCGCAGGTCGGCAGCTCGAAACCTGCAAGTCGGCAGCTCGAAACCCGCAGGTCGGTAAGCACCGACCCACAGGTCGGCAGCTCGAAACCCGCAGGTCGGCAGCTCGAAACCTGCTAGTCGGCAGCTCGAAACCCGCAGGTCGGCAGCTCGAAACCTGCAAGTCGGCAGCTCGAAACCCGCAGGTCGGCAGCTCGAAACCTGCAAGTCGGCAGCTCGAAACCTGCAAGTCGGCAGCTCGAAACCCGCAGGTCGGCAGCTCGAAACCTGCAAGTCGGCAGCTCGAAACCCGCAGGTCGGCAGCTCGAAACCTGCAAGTCGGCAGCTCGAAACCCGCAGGTCGGTAAGCACCGACCCACAGGTCGGCAGCTCGAAACCCGCAGGTCAGCAGCTCGAAACCCACAGGTCGGCAGCTCGAAACCTGCAAGTCGGCAGCTCGAAACCCGCAGGTCGGCAGCTCGAAACCCGCAGGTCGGTAAGCACCGACCCACAGGTCGGCAGCTCGAAACCCGCAGGTCGGCAGCTCGAAACCTGCAAGTCGGCAGCTCGAAACCCGCAGGTCGGCAGCTCGAAACCTGCAAGTCGGCAGCTCGAAACCCGCAGGTCGGTAAGCACCGACCCACAGGTCGGCAGCTCGAAACCCGCAGGTCGGCAGCTCGAAACCTGCAAGTCGGCAGCTCGAAACCCGCAGGTCGGCAGCTCGAAACCTGCAAGTCGGCAGCTTGAAACCCGCAGGTCGGTAAGCACCGACCCACAGGTCGGCAGCTCGAAACCCGCAGGTCGGCAGCTCGAAACCTGCAAGTCGGCAGCTCGAAACCCGCAGGTCGGCAGCTCGAAACCCGCAAGTCGGCAGCTCGAAACCCACAGGTCGGCAGCTCGAAACCCGCAGGTCGGCAGCTCGAAACCTGCAAGTCGGCAGCTCGAAACCCGCAGGTCGGTAAGCACCGACCCGCAGGTCGGCAGCTCGAAACCCGCAGGTCGGCAGCTCGAAACCCGCAGGTCGGTAAGCACCGACCCACAGGTCGGCAGCTCGAAACCCGCAGGTCGGTAAGCACCGACCCACAGGTCGGCAGCTCGAAACCCGCAGGTCGGTAAGCACCGACCCACAGGTCGGCAGCTCGAAACCCGCAGGTCGGTAAGCACCGACCCACAGGTCGGCAGCTCGAAACCCGCAGGTCAGCAGCTCGAAACCCGCAGGTCGGCAGCTCGAAACCTGCAAGTCGGCAGCTCGAAACCCGCAGGTCGGCAGCTCGAAACCCGCAGGTCGGCAGCTCGAAACCCGCAGGTCGGCAGCTCGAAACCTGCAAGTCGGCAGCTCGAAACCCGCAGGTCGGCAGCTCGAAACCCGCAGGTCGGCAGCTCGAAACCTGCAAGTCGGCAGCTCGAAACCCGCAGGTCGGTAAGCACCGACCCACAGGTCGGCAGCTCGAAACCCGCAGGTCGGCAGCTCGAAACCTGCAAGTCGGCAGCTCGAAACCCGCAGGTCGGCAGCTCGAAACCTGCAAGTCGGCAGCTCGAAACCCGCAGGTCGGTAAGCACCGACCCACAGGTCGGCAGCTCGAAACCCGCAGGTCGGCAGCTCGAAACCTGCTAGTCGGCAGCTTGAAACCCGCAGGTCGGCAGCTCGAAACCTGCAAGTCGGCAGCTCGAAACCCGCAGGTCGGCAGCTCGAAACCCGCAAGTCGGCAGCTCGAAACCCGCAGGTCGGCAGCTCGAAACCTGCAAGTCGGCAGCCAGAAACCTGCAAGTCGGCAGCTCGAAACCCGCAGGTCGGCAGCTTGAAACCCGCAGGTCGGTAAGCACCGACCCACAGGTCGGCAGCTCGAAACCCGCAGGTCGGCAGCTCGAAACCTGCAAGTCGGCAGCTCGAAACCCGCAGGTCGGCAGCTCGAAACCTGCAAGTCGGCAGCTCGAAACCCGCAGGTCGGGAAGCACCGACCCACAGGTCGGCAGCTCGAAACCCGCAGGTCGGCAGCTCGAAACCTGCAAGTCGGCAGCTCGAAACCCGCAGGTCGGCAGCTCGAAACCTGCAAGTCGGCAGCTTGAAACCCGCAGGTCGGTAAGCACCGACCCACAGGTCGGTAAGCACCGACCCACAGGTCGGCAGCTCGAAACCCGCAGGTCGGTAAGCACCGACCCACAGGTCGGCAGCTCGAAACCCGCAGGTCAGCAGCTCGAAACCCGCAGGTCGGCAGCTCGAAACCTGCAAGTCGGCAGCTCGAAACCCGCAGGTCGGTAAGCACCGACCCACAGGTCGGCAGCTCGAAACCCGCAGGTCAGCAGCTCGAAACCCGCAGGTCGGCAGCTCGAAACCTGCAAGTCGGCAGCTCGAAACCCGCAGGTCGGCAGCTCGAAACCTGCAAGTCGGCAGCTCGAAACCTGCAAGTCGGCAGCTCGAAACCCGCAGGTTGGCAGCTCGAAACCTGCAAGTCGGCAGCTCGAAACCCGCAGGTCGGTAAGCACCGACCCACAGGTCGGCAGCTCGAAACCCGCAGGTCGGCAGCTTGAAACCTGCTAGTCGGCAGCTCGAAACCCGCAGGTCGGCAGCTCGAAACCTGCAAGTCGGCAGCTCGAAACCCGCAGGTCGGTAAGCACCGACCCACAGGTCGGCAGCTCGAAACCCGCAGGTCGGTAAGCACCGACCCACAGGTCGGCAGCTCGAAACCCGCAGGTCGGTAAGCACCGACCCACAGGTCGGCAGCTCGAAACCCGCAGGTCAGCAGCTCGAAACCCGCAGGTCGGCAGCTCGAACCCGCAGGTCGGCAGCTCGAAACCCGCAGGTCGGCAGCTCGAAACCCGCAGGTCGGCAGCTCGAAACCTGCAAGTCGGCAGCTCGAAACCCGCAGGTCGGTAAGCACCGACCCACAGGTCGGCAGCTCGAAACCCGCAGGTCAGCAGCTCGAAACCCGCAGGTCGGCAGCTCGAAACCTGCAAGTCGGCAGCTCGAAACCCGCAGGTCGGCAGCTCGAAACCCGCAGGTCGGCAGCTCGAAACCTGCAAGTCGGCAGCTCGAAACCCGCAGGTCGGTAAGCACCGACCCGCAGGTCGGCAGCTCGAAACCCGCAGGTCGGTAAGCACCGACCCACAGGTCGGCAGCTCGAAACCCGCAGGTCGGCAGCTCGAAAACTGCTAGTCGGCAGCTCGAAACCCGCAGGTCGGCAGCTCGAAACCTGCAAGTCGGCAGCTCGAAACCCGCAGGTCGGTAAGCACCGACCCACAGGTCGGCAGCTCGAAACCCGCAGGTCAGCAGCTCGAAACCCGCAGGTCGGCAGTTCGAAACCTGCAAGTCGGCAGCTCGAAACCCGCAGGTCGGCAGCTCGAAACCTGCAAGTCGGCAGCTCAAAACCCGCAGGTCGGTAAGCACCGACCCACAGGTCGGCAGCTCGAAACCCGCAGGTCGGTAAGCACCGACCCACAGGTCGGCAGCTCGAAACCCGCAGGTCGGCAGCTCGAAACCTGCTAGTCGGCAGCTCGAAACCCGCAGGTCGGCAGCTCGAAACCTGCAAGTCGGCAGCTCGAAACCCGCAGGTCGGTAAGCACCGACCCACAGGTCGGCAGCTCGAAACCCGCAGGTCGGTAAGCACCGACCCACAGGTCGGCAGCTCGAAACCCGCAGGTCGGTAAGCACCGACCCACAGGTCGGCAGCTCGAAACCCGCAGGTCGGTAAGCACCGACCCACAGGTCGGCAGCTCGAAACCCGCAGGTCGGCAGCTCGAAACCTGCAAGTCGGCAGCTCGAAACCCGCAGGTCGGCAGCTCGAAACCCGCAGGTCGGCAGCTCGAAACCCGCAAGTCGGCAGCTCGAAACCCGCAGGTCGGTAAGCACCGACCCACAGGTCGGCAGCTCGAAACCCGCAGGTCAGCAGCTCGAAACCCGCAGGTCGGCAGCTCGAAACCTGCAAGTCGGCAGCTCGAAACCCGCAGGTCGGCAGCTCGAAACCCGCAGGTCGGCAGCTCGAAACCTGCAAGTCGGCAGCTCGAAACCCGCAGGTCGGCAGCTCGAAACCTGCAAGTCGGCAGCTCGAAACCCGCAGGTCGGTAAGCACCGACCCACAGGTCGGCAGCTCGAAACCCGCAGGTCGGCAGCTCGAAACCTGCTAGTCGGCAGCTCGAAACCCGCAGGTCGGCAGCTCGAAACCTGCAAGTCGGCAGCTCGAAACCCGCAGGTCGGCAGCTCGAAACCCGCAAGTCGGCAGCTCGAAACCCGCAGGTCGGCAGCTCGAAACCTGCAAGTCGGCAGCTCGAAACCTGCAAGTCGGCAGCTCGAAACCCGCAGGTCGGCAGCTCGAAACCCGCAGGTCGGTAAGCACCGACCCACAGGTCGGCAGCTCGAAACCCGCAGGTCGGCAGCTCGAAACCTGCAAGTCGGCAGCTCGAAACCCGCAGGTCGGCAGCTCGAAACCTGCAAGTCGGCAGCTCGAAACCCGCAGGTCGGTAAGCACCGACCCACAGGTCGGCAGCTCGAAACCCGCAGGTCGGCAGCTCGAAACCTGCAAGTCGGCAGCTCGAAACCCGCAGGTCGGCAGCTCGAAACCTGCAAGTCGGCAGCTTGAAACCCGCAGGTCGGTAAGCACCGACCCACAGGTCGGCAGCTCGAAACCCGCAGGTCGGCAGCTCGAAACCTGCAAGTCGGCAGCTCGAAACCCGCAGGTCGGCAGCTCGAAACCCGCAAGTCGGCAGCTCGAAACCCACAGGTCGGCAGCTCGAAACCCGCAGGTCGGCAGCTCGAAACCTGCAAGTCGGCAGCTCGAAACCCGCAGGTCGGTAAGCACCGACCCGCAGGTCGGTAAGCGCCGACCCACGTTTATGTGTTTACACCGCGCTCAAGAGGATCACAGCTCGTTTTCACTAGGGAACATGACAGAGTACTATGGACAATATCACTGGCGTCAAGAATACGACAGCGAACGGTGTGGATCCGTACGACCACCAGGAATACCTTCTGTTTTTCGGAACGTGCAGCGGCGACGAGAATACGAGAATAATAAGACACGTCGCATATACAACAAAGCAAGCCGACCATGCGGTCCCACGAGCCCAGATTTAAGAGAATCGACAACTGTGAATCCCACCCATTCGCGGCAGGAATACCCATTCTACACCCCAGCTAAACAGAGACGATCCAACGTGGCCAGCAACCAAACCGTTTTGTCTAGATACCAAGGGCAACACCCACAAGAAAAGCGCCTTCGTTTGGACAGAGACGCTGACGATTGCCGTCAGCGCCTTACGTCCCGGGATACCAATATCACACCCAGGTCAAACTCTAGGACTGGGTATAAACACGAGCGTCTGGATGGCACACCAAGTCGTTTCAACGATAAGCCCGCTGGACAAGAGGGAAATCGGAGCAATAAGCAGAAGGACACCTCGTACCCAGCAGCTAAGCCCGCTCAACCGCAGCATGAAAAACCAAAGCCTCTCCGGGTTAAACGAAAGCCCATCACCTTAAAACGAGCGCCTGTGACTTCTCCTGGGCTCGATGCACAAGACATCAGACACCGCGCTATCGGCCAAGAGCAGCATTGCAGTTCACACACTGTGTCAACCCAACCACCTCAATCGAGACAACCGAGTCCGAAGCAAACGCCACCGCGAGTGAAAAAGAGCTGTGTTAAAAGACCGTGGAGGAATGCTAAACTCAGGCACACCCCTGACTCCGACGACTACGACTCTGACGAAGACAACAATGCTAGGTTGACACGCAGCACGGAGTATAATGGACCTGCTGCGCCTCAGGAGGAAGAGAACACAGAGATCCAAAGACACCACTCTTTGACGAACGGCCAAGCAGACCAGGAGGGCAATGCCGATGATGCCTCATCATCCGATTCCAGTCACTCCGGGTCATCCGACTCGAGTTCATCTGGATCGAGCGCGGCGTCGTCATCTGCTTCGTCGGCATCGGACTCATCGGACTCGGAAGGCGAGGTGGCATTACCTGAAGAACATAAATCAAACAGTCCGCGCGCAGCCTCGGCGAAACAGGCCAGTCCTACTGCCACTGTTACAGCCATCAAAGGGTCATCTCCAAACGTGGCAACGACATCAAGACAGGTTCATGGTATTGGAAAAGGATCATCTGGGACAAGTACACGGGAGCAAGTCGGTGATGTCTTGCCGCGCAAACAAATGTCTAATCAACGCAACACCCACCGCAAGCCTCAAAGCGGCAAAAGCGCACTCGCTTCAGAACAACAGAGCGTACGGCCAGCCATCACGACCCCAACTAAGGTCACATCTCCAGCGAAATCAGGTGAGAAGACGCACAGCCGTTCCACCCCTCCTGGCCCTCGAACGGCGATGCAAACGCCGCACCACAAGCATAGGGCTCGCGGGCAGGCAGCGAGAACAACAACTCCTCAGCGAAAACGCAAGCCTGGTGTCGTGAACGGTCAGGAAGTACCCCATGGTGAAAAACCCAAGCTTAATACACAACAAACAACGCCAGACCTTCTTCGTGTTTTATCCAACAACCAAGAGCAAGATATTAAATGTCGGTGGGTTGCCTCAGTACAAGTAGAAGAATCCAGCCAAAAGGCCGCTGAGACAGCCCTAATGGAAATCAGCAAAGCGTGTTCGAATCTGCACTCCACCGCCAAACCTAGGGAAGCGGAGCCCCTAGACGCAATCGAAACAAACAACGCGTGCCGGCATCTGATATCCATTGCCCAGCCTAGAGAAGCGGAGCCCCTATACCCGACCGAAACAAGCTCACAGTTGCCCTTTCCTGACTCCGATTCTACTGTGGCCGTGACCCTACAGTGTATGAGAGACATGTGTAGCACTATAAAGGAGCCCGCAGAACAGCCGCAAGACGAGGTGCCAAAATACCAAAACCACAGCGAGTTGCCTCACGAAACCGTCAACGATTTAGATGACTTTCTTCTGCACAGAGATGTACCGGCTCTAGCGACAGCAGACCATGTCGTTTTATATCAGGGGGCAACAATGGAACAACACAGCACCAGCCCAAGTTTCAAAGGCAGCGCGAGAAGCGGGGAGACAAGCGGGGTTCCTGCGACAATGTAAGTGTATTATCTACATGGCGAGGGTCCCCACAGTCTGTGTGTACATCACCAATCGCCTTTCTAACACTGACATCTAATTCGTACACTGTGTTTGTGTGTACAAAATAGGTTCGGGGACATGGCGACAGCCCAAGAGTCTGCAGATTACGTGAATGCATTCAATGGTGACGACGACCTCGGGTTTGTCCAGGCAAGAGCGTGGACGGAGGACAATGGCAACAGAAGCAGCAATGAGCAAAACGTACCAAACCCCAATTATGTTGTGTTGTCATCGACATCATCATATAACGCAGAAGCTGTCACGGGCCATGGGTACTACAGCAACGACGGCAACACCCCGATGATATTCAGCGACTCTACTGTTTCAGATCGCAAAGACGACACCGTCGCAATACACGCTGTGGGAGCCAAGCCAGCCACGGTCGAGCTGAGCTATACCAAAGAACACACGACGCTAGCACGCGCAGCAGATACCTTATCCTGCGAACGCGTGTCGCCTGTTAGTACGCCAGCTGTAGCCCCACCGCAGCCGCCGACACTCCACGTAAACCCAGATGACGGAGAGTACCGCGACGCACTGAAATCTATACTTGAGATAGTTTCCAAAGCCGTGAAATGTACAGTGTGTCAATGTCCATTTAACGCCACTGTGCTCTGTGTCGACTACGCGATTAAGCTAAACAGACCGCTGCAGTGTGCCTGCGGGTGTGTCATATGCTCTGTGTGCTACACGAAACACAAAGGGTGTGCTATACACAAAGTGCAGTCGAGGCGCGCAATTGTCAATGTCACTGTCAACCAGCTGGCTAGCGTGGCACACGTGCAGTGGAATCTAGAGCTAGACCAAACGGCTGCTTTCAGGACCGAAGGGGACGAAGGTGTGCGTACGATCATGCATCTGCATTGCAGTGCTCCGACTGTGGACGAACTGAGAAATGGTTGGTTCTTCGCACACGCGCGCACACACACTGCATGGTTTCACACAATGACACACTATGCTAACTGGAACATTTTGTCTTCCAGCTTTCGAGAGATTAATCAACGACCGAGACGAGATGGCTTTCAAGTACTGGCTGAACTCGCCCATGCCGGAGGCGATGGCCTACAGATTTGTCTGCATGCCACACATTCCGGGCTTTTGGGATCACATCGCCATGGGTTGCCACACGCCTAACACACAACTCATGTTGTCGCCCGACGTGTACACGCCACGACTGTTCGACGTGAACATGGGCGGTCTGCATTTCCACTGGTGCTGTTTTGTGTTTGTTGACCAGACTATACTGGCCATGTGGTGCTCAGGGCAAACCAACACTGGTTTGGCAGAAGTTCTGCCTATCACAGACAGAACGGACCAGAGAGTACGCCAGTTGACGTCGTCTAATGGGTTCAACTCTATGCTATATTATCTACACAGATGGATCCGTGTACACTACGGTAAAGGTGATGCGGATGTCGTTGAGGTTGTGTTTGACTGTATGCCTTCCGAGAGCTCAACCTTTGCGCATTTCATCTCTACGCTGGCAGCTAAAAGTTTAGCCTTGTCCGTGTTCTCGCCTGCGATTACACAACGCAGAGCGCAGACAGACTTGCATTACACCATCGACCACAGATACCCAGAGCAACTATTCAGTCAACCTCCAAATGATTTAGACGGGGGTGTCAAAATTGACATCAGACAAGAGTTTGGATGTCACCACGGCGTGGGATTTGAAATGCAACCGAAGCTCTACTTTACTGCTAACGACCACAGGGCATATACTTGACACTTCCGTGTAACAGAAAATGTTGTAAAACCATGAAGCTAATTCTTTCTTACCGTACTTTTTTTTTATATATATTCGTGTTTTTATATGGTTTTTGATATACATGCACACGTGTCGTAACCATGAAGTCTTTTCTTACTAATGTGTATCTTGGTAGATGAAGGCAAATGTTACACTGAAGGGAATGTGTCTCAAGCGAATGTGCCTCGCTTGGTGCCTGTAACCATGAAGTCTTTCTTACCAATGTGTATCTGGTATAATTGATGAAGGCAAATACTACACTGAAGGGAATAATGTGTCTCAAGCGAATGTGCCTCGCTTGGTGCCTGTCACCATGAAGTCTTTCTTACCAATGTGTATCTGGTATAATTGATGAAGGCAAATACTACACTGAAGGGAATAATGTGTCTCAAGCGAATGTGCCTCGCTTGGTGCCTAAAGCGTTATGTGCAAACGCGCATGCTACTGGTATTGTGTCTCATATTGTAATCGCTTTGTTTTTATACTCATGGTTTGCTGAAGTAAGTGCACCTGTGAAAATAATCCAAGTGTAATCTACAAACGGGTGAGTTTGCCTATGGTAAGACAAATTAAATGACGATAATATCAATAAAAAGTTACTCTGCGCTTCAACAAAAACATCATCTCTCCTATCGTCTGTACAACAAGCAACTGCTGTGTAGCCCCGACAGCTCCGTGCTGCAGGTCGGCGGGCTCCGTGCTGCAGGTCGGCGGGCTCCGTGCTGCAGGTCGGACAGCTTAAAGCAGGCTTCATGTTGCATCTGAATTCAGCGTAGCCTGACAGCAGTCACTCTTTCTCGTGTTCTGAGATGGAACTATCATGGCATTTCCGTATATCTTATTACCTGAGCAAAGAACCGTCCGCTTTTCGGTGGTTGGTGAAAACGCTCAGTGAAGACACTGAGTTCATCTACAAAACCCGACATCAAGAGATCAAACGCGTCTTGAAGAAATACAACAAGACCGGCGGGCACCCGGAGTGTCTGATCGTACTCCTTTGTCAGCATTTATCCTGCGATGTGACAAGAGAAACAATCGAGGCTTCGTTTCGAGCTGTGAACCCTGACGCGCTGACAAATGACAAGCATTACAATGCGACATGTCCAACCCAACTGGTTCTGGAGGACGTCGACCACATGCACGCCCAGCGCATGCTTTGCCAGTTGATGTGTGAACTCAGCGACAGTGAAATCCGTAGGGTTAAAATGCTTCTTGCTTGGAACATTTTGGACAGTCGCGATTGTCTGAGCATTCCATGTGGTTGGATGGAAAACAAGAGCATCTACGAACTGGCCCCCAAGATTGTAAACTACTGTAAAACATTTTACAAGTGTGTCATGTTTGCAATCCTGAATCTTTTAGACCGTAGGGATCTGCTGGTCTATCTGGGGATCTCGTCTGAAACAGTGTTGGCCTAGTGAAAAGGCACCACTGATTGTATGTTGTACCGCTCCTATGTATCTGTGCATACATCTCATTACTAACGATGCTTTTTAATAAAAAGAAGCTCTTATACACATTGACGCTCCTTGTGCAAGACTGTGATTTTTTTGTCTAATACCACCACACATTACACGAGCAACCATGAGCGTTCACAATGATTATAGCCCATATTGGTGGTGGACGGAGAACGAGGACTGGCTTAAGGTCACAGTTATAGCGGCTCCGGTCTTCATTGTCTTGGGGTTGGCATTGATCAGCTACAAACTGTACGAAAGACGAACCCCTTCGTACATTTACAAACCGGGGGATGGCACCGCAGTATACAGTGCCGTGTACAAACCCACCACCTGTGCAATGGACGACGAGTGCTGTGACGGTGGGCACACAGTCGTCGTTGGGCCACAGAGTCCATCGGTTATGATGACCGTGGTAACCGAGCAAGAGGAATCACTGCTGAAACATAATCATCGCAAGACGGTCCAAGACTGACACTGCTGGACTGTGTGTCTGTCGCCAAGCTTTTTTTTTTGTGATTAGAAGCAGCATTTGTGGTGACACAGGAGGTCCGAGGAGCCCCGGGTCGCGGAACAAGCCTTCTTTGTACTTTTGTGTGTTGTTTATTATGAGTATGTGCAAAAAAGAAGACAACAATGTAATGTGACAATGTTTGTCTTTATTTCATGTCTCACACAAACATTATATACGAGTGCTATGAAACCTGATGATTTGCCTGTGTCTATTTCTTTCGACGCAAAGCGTACACATGCAGTACGCACCATACACAAGAAGTAGGACGGACACCATCATTACAAGTATCATAGACCACGTACACCACATATCCCGGTGATGAGTACACGTCGTACTGTTATTCAGCATGGTGTATGCGGCTGGATTGCTAGATGAGCTTGTGTCTGAAAAGCCAAAGGAGAGTGTTCCCAGCCGACGCTTGTTTAGCCGCTCCTTTAGAGTCTGCCGTGCCTGTGGTGAGGAAACACAAAGTTTCACAAATAATTACTACACTTGTTACCGCGATTTACGTTATGGATATGACATGCAACCCCACGCCTGCCCACCGTGTTGCCCACCGTGTAGTCGTGTACGAACGCGATCAGACGTGGCATCTACTGCACAGTCAGCGTCACTTGCGTGGACGTCCAAGGGTATAGTAAGTTGACATTGACATGCGTACCGACGAGGACCCTCCGAAAGGCCAAAGTTATATTTGGGCAATGGCCAATTGTTCTGCTGGCAGATTTCCTGTTGAAAGAGGCAATACGATGTGTTATATGTACAGCAAGCATATTTGCAATTGTAACGGTGTGTGTGTGTGTGTGTAAATACACAAGCAGCCTGACACACCTGCAGTTGTCCAATGTGATTCTCAGACTGTTGAGGGTAGTGCTCCTGTGACCTAGGTGTCTCTGTGCAGTCGTCGGGGTCAGGTTGACTTTCTTCACACTCGGATGCTTCTCGGTCAGTCTGTTTTGGTTTATTATCGAGTACCGTGTACTCATGGAAGGGGTTGCTACACTTGCGTGTGTTGTCGTCGATTTGCTCTTGAAAAGGTTTGGATCCGGTGGCCTCGGAAGCCGTTTGCTGGTCGATCCTGTCCTGTAGTAACGCATAGAGCGCTTTAGCTGCTGTGCGTTTGGCCACTTTCTTTCTCGAACCACGGCCCGTGGCCTTGAGATCTGCAACGTTCTCCACGTGCACGTCGACGACGTGGACCAGTCTATGTTTCACACCGGTCACTCTTTCCCTATACACAAGTTTAAGACGCATGCGAGCTGCGCGCATTTGTAATGTGGAAATCCAGTCGACGTCCATGATGCACAAAGGCCGTAGTTAAATGTGTAGCGCTGAGAAATTGCAAATGCTACAAGGAGCACGAGGCCTAGTTGAGCGGGTTGCGGTCTGCGAGTGACACACTAACTTGGTGACTTTTACTCTGCGCCCAGCAACAAAGCTGCTGTGAGCAAAAACAAGAAGTGCTGTGGGTCGGCGGAGAAGGTGCTGTGGGTCGGCGGAGAAGGTGCTGTGGGTCGGCGGCGAAAGTGCTGTGGGTCGGCGGAGAAATTGCTGTGAGTCGGACAAGAAACGCTGTGAGTCGGAGAGGAAGTGTGCTGGGTCGGCGGCGAAGGTGCTGTGGGTCGGCGGAGAAGGTGCTGTGAGTCGGACAAGAAACGCTGTGAGTCGGAGAGGAAGTGTGCTGGGTCGGCGGCGAAGGTGCTGTGGGTCGGTGGAGAAGGTGCTGTGAGTCGGACAAGAAACGCTGTGAGTCGGAGAGGAAGTGTGCTGGGTCGGCGGCGAAGGTGCTGTGGGTCGGTGGAGAAGGTGCTGTGGGTCGGCGGAGAAGGTGCTGTGAGTCGGACAAGAAACGCTGTGAGTCGGACAGGATGTGTGCTGGGTCGGCGGCGAAGGTGCTGTGGGTCGGCGGAGAAGGTGCTGTGAGTCGGACAAGAAACGCTGTGAGTCGGAGAGGAAGTGTGCTGGGTCGGCGGCGAAGGTGCTGTGGGTCGGCGGAGAAAGTGCTGTGGGTTGGACAGGCGTTTCACCTCACTGTGTGGAGTGTTTTGTTGTGACTCAAGGACATTTCACAAGAGTTGAAGATAAGGGGGGAGCTTATCCCAAAACAGCATCTCGGTTGGAGCGAGAGCGTAAAGCAGGGGCATTGTTTTTCCCTTGTACATCAGAGCGCGCAGCAAACTCCTGTGAACCCAACACAAGTCTCGTAGCCGGCGAGCACTCACACACGGGACGAATATGCAGTTCGTGGTGACCGACAAGCCTGCCTGGTACTCAGATGCACAAAAGGACAGTCGGGCGTTCACATGCGCCAACACCGTTGGTTTATTCGACCAGGTAGCCGAAGCCATGACAGTGAAAGAGTCCATGTTATCCGAGAAGTGCAAAGCGTTTCAACACAAGACGACACGGAAAATTGTCAGAGACATGGTGATCGAAGACATCGGCCGTTTCAAGCAAAACCCTTCCAAGTCGCTTTTGACTGCTTTGATGGATATTATGGACTTGCGAGCCGATGGCTTGGAATGTATGTCAACCGAAGACAGGGCCGGTATGAAACAGCTAATGTTGGCTTTGAAAAACTACACCCTCTTTTACATACCCACTACAGCGTTGAAGTCCATCGCAGAGGACCGCGTTGTCATACCGGTCGTGACAATGTGGTCCCATACGGACAAGGAGTTAGAGCTACGGTTCTGCGACAAGCCCAGATCGATGTTGGGCACGTACACGGTGAATTTGATGAGCGGGAGCGCTGCTTATTTCATGCAGCAGGTCCTAATCGTGCCGGGTGTCCAAAGCTTAGACCTGTTGAAGGACATAACGGGCGACAGATATGAGTTCTGGGACATGTCTCTAGAAGTCCCCACTCATCCGGATGCTCTCACTCCATCGTTCAAGCAGATACAACCGATGCAGTTGTTACGCAGCGGAGAGGACAATGACCGAACGTCCGCTACGCAGACGTGTGGGGCAAGCGGAGACACCGTTGCTGATGTGGAACCCATGTGTTGTGTACTGGACACAGGGTCAGCTGACCTGCAAGTCAGTAAACGACCGGGAAGCGTGGACTGTTTCTCGGACGAGGACGTGATATGCGATCTGTCGAGATTCACGTGTGACGCCGGCGTGGCCAAAACGGTGTACTTCAGACGCACGGCACGCGTGTGGGACCGTAAGCGAGGTAACATGACAGCGGTGGTTTCGTTGCGGGACCAGCAAAATGACAAGCGAACGTTATACATATCTACCACCGCACGCTTTTGCAGGGCCTTGAAATACTCCTGCGTAAAAGGTAGCGGAGAGCTGCTGCGGTGTTGCTACACACTGCTAAACGAGCTCAGTGGCAGAGAGACGTTCCTGGCCGGACCCGAGTTGCATCAGGAGATAACCAACCCTGCGCTTACCGCGTTCCTAAAACGGGTGAGCCCTCCCGCCAGCAACTGGTGTAACTACACCCCAAAACACGTGGCCTGCGCGATCAAAGATCCGATAATGTGCGAGATAGTGGATCTGGGCATCAAGCTAATGGACGACAGGGTGCCCAATGCGTTTGCGGTTGCAGAGCTGTTACTGTGTAATACGCAAAAGGCCAATCAGTACGTTCGAGCCTACGAGTGCTACAACGAAGACGGCGCGTATCACGCGCAGATTCATAGGAACAACATCGCTTTACTGCAGCAACAGTTCAAGGACGACTGGAGCCTTCTGGCCAGCATCGACAGGCGGATTAGAGCGTCCAACAGCGGTGTCATCAACAAAGCGCAAAGGCATGCAACGAGAGACCTGTTCAGGAACTTGGGCACCCACAACATAAACGACACCTTTAAGAAGTGGCAACAGCTGATAAAAGACACCCCGGCTCCGAAAGACACTGCGAGAGCCAGAGAATATAGCAACATGAAAGTGCTCTTCCACAACCTGAGGGTGTACCACAACAAAATGAACAAGCTGAAGAAGAGCACAAAGACCGCCGACGATATAGACGACGACAACGACGACGACACGCCGCCGGACGATGGTAACTCCAACCGCAAAGCGTCGAACGTCTCAGTCGGATCCGCCTCGCCCAGGTCTGAAAAAGCGTCGAGACGCGATGTCGACGTCGCAACTGGACCAGTATCACCATCCCAAAAACCCTGGTGCTTTTCTATGATCGTGCCTGACAACCCCCCTTTAGGCACGTGGGTCAAAAACATGGGGACTCTATTACAAAGCGCACCTTGGTTGTACGCAGATAACAAAAGACGAGAAGCTGTGTGCAGCGTCCTCGGCTTGGAGAAAACGCTGCTCCACGAGAAATACAGTTCGGTGTTGGAACAATGGGTGTCTAGCAATCCCATCGTGGTAGAACAGCTGAACGCCCATGGATTACGAGATAAACTGAGTTTGGCTCTGATCGACCGCTTGGACGCCATATCGACCAAAAACTGGATAAGAAAAATCAAACAAGCTTTCGCGCATACACTCGCAACAAAGACCACGCTGGTGGACCGTGATACGTGCAAGAAAAGTAGAGCCAAGAAAACGTCCCGCTCCAACGCGGCCAGAGAATTGCTTTGCCAGGAAGCTATGAGCTGCGAGGAGGACACCGATGAGGAATCCGACGGCCAGGACGAAGAAGGGGAGTACGATTACACAGCGGCCCAAGGCGAAGAGTTGCTGGCCACGGAGGAGTATGACAAGGATGAATTGTCGGGCAGATACGATGATGACAAGCGTATAGATCAATACGACTTGGAGGACGACTTCATTGACGATAGGAGCGAGGACGATTACAGCATCGTAGAGAGTGACTCTGACGCTTGCGGCCCTGTAAAACAGATGGCCTTCGGTCGAATTGACCGCCGCCGTCGCGTCGACGACTATGACACTGAGTCGGACCACGACATCCCCGAACACTCTGGTGTACATAAAGGCGTGTTATTTTCCTCTGACTCCGAGGAGGAGGAGGAACCCGCCCCGGCGAGAATAGCAAAACGACGCACTTGTGTTGTTATGAAACAGCACGACGATGAAGATGACACTGATGGTGACGATAGACCGACGACAAGTACAAAGTTGACTAGCAAGTCGCCCGCAAAGTCTCCTACAAAGTCACCTAGAAAGGCAAAGGAAACGAAGAGTGATCGCTTAAACCGTAAGACAACAACCAGCAGGAAGAAGCAGCACAAGGGCGATCGAGCGAAAGCACCGCCAGCGCCCTCATGTTCATCTGATTTTGATGTAAATAAGACGACCAAACAAACGTCTAATAAGAGAAGACGTCGGAGAAAGTCACCTTCTTTTCATCATTTGGATTCGGACGCCAGTAATCCCAAGAGCGAGTGCAAGTCTCCAAAGACTAAACGCCCAAGACTGAGCTCAAGCACGGACGACGACGGGTCCAGTGCGTGTAAGTCTCCAGAGATTAAACGCCGAAGAACGAGCGCCCCTACAGAAGAAGACGAGTCCATCGACCACGCTGTGGATTTGCATCGCCCTGTGGAAGACCCGGTGGCACCTGTAGAGTCCGACGACGGTGATCTAGAGGACAGCGAGGACTTTTGTGGACACATCGTTGCTATGTGAGCCAGGTCGAGGGTGTAACTACAAACGCCGATTGCCCCTGTGACACCGCCGTGGCCACTATGTCAGCCGTGCACAGGAAAGAAAAACCGTGCCCTGGTCCTCAAAGTAGTGTCATGATCAAATATTTAGAGTCGCTGGCAAAAACAATCGATGTCAGCCAAACACTGCAACCTTGCTCTGACAGAGCACCCCTCGCAACACATTCTGATTATGGCGAGCCCGCCGTGAAACGTACCCGTGTGAGCAATAGTGACGGTACATTGTGGAAATATTTTGACAAGAAATGACATTCGGTTTGTAGGCAATGTTGGTGTATTCAACACACGTGGATCATTGTACGCTGTGAAACTGTGTATGTTTGTTCCCATGTCACAATGCTCTTTGCTCTTTGTGTGTATTTGAAACAATGACAAAAATAAACAGATGCCAAAACACGATCACTTTGCTCAGTGTGATATTTTATTTATTATGTTACACCTAAAACCCCCACTCCTACTCCAAAATAACAAGGTGGCCGCCGACCCACAGCGCCGGCCGACCCACAGCACCGGCCGCAAACCTACAACTGTCCCGCGGTTTATACGACACAACCTGAGAGGCGACACGCTTGCTTTGGGTGTTTGACATTGCTGGTAAAAGGTTACACCTAAAACCCCCACTCCTACTCCAAAATAACAAGGTGGCCGCCGACCCACAGCGCCGGCCGACCCACAGCACCGGCCGACCCACAGCACCGGCCGACCCACAGCACCGGCCGACCCACAGCACCGGCCGCAAACCTACAACTGTCCCGTGGTTTATACGACACAACCTGAGAGGCGGCACGCTTGCTTTGGGTGTTTGACATTGCTGGTAAAAGGTATTGCTGAAGCTGACATCCCAGATACAACTATGTCGTCTGCAGAGATCCACATAATCGCCGGCGTTATCCGCACAGGGAGGCCTGATATGAGACAAGCGCCTCCTGTGAGTTCGTACGTGCGACGTTATCGCGTGAGCAAATGGCGTATGCTTATCCTGAATCATAGGATCATTGAAACGACTTTAACTCTAATACATGCGGTGATCCCTGCAGATAAATTCGAGCAATACTCGTTACGCCTAAAGGCACGGTTTGAAGGCTGGATAACATCTCACGCCCCGAACGAGCCGATCGCAACGACATCACTTGCAAGCGCCTTCGCCCAGGACGTATCTGACAATAGGTGGCCTTATTTTGTCAGCCGTCGAGAACTCTTGAGGGACCCCGCGATTACATTCGGTGCACGTATTGTAAGGTACGAGGAGGCACATGTACCGTATATGTGGAACTCTATGAAAACAAAACCCAAGTACACTGACGCCTTAACAGCAGAAGAGATGGCTCGATACAGGGGAGCTCCTGGCGTGGGTGTGGGCCGAATGCAACCTGTAGTCCGGGAGCCACATCGATCACCATGGGAGGGCATCACCTCGCCAGACCTCGCACGTGCATGGGGGTTGGCATTTGTTACCCAGGATCCAGGTCGCTTTCAAGCGAACGGGCCTGGTGGTCCGCCGGCTGTAATTGGCGCAGACGCTGGAGAACGCTCGGACTCGGCTGCGGATGCAGGGTCTCACGGGGCTGAACTGCTGGCGTGTTGTTGCTGTTACGAAAGGAAGCCGATGTGCATGTTGAGCTGCGGACACATGTGCTGCTCGGCATGCATCGAGCAGGGCGTCAGGGTGATGAAGAAGCGCTCGTGTTTTGTGTGCAAAGCGAAATGGACTTTTTGTCGTGTGGTGGACGCGAGCAGTGTCAAGCCGGACATTGTCTGCGTAGAGTGCAATGAGCCTAAGGTGTACATAATGATATGCGGCCATGCAACCTGCGGCTGTTCTACCAGGGTTTGTCCAACGTGTAACACTGGGCCGACAGTAAGAGTTTTCATGTGACTGACCTCTAACTGTGGTGGATACAAAAATAAATACATTTGGATTTTGCCCGTTGACTGTTCAGCTCAGTTCTATTGTTACCGATCGCATCCATGAAATGTTGACATTGTGTCTAATTGCAAATAAACATTACAAACGCTGTCTTGTTTTATTGCATGTTTATTTTTGCATCCGTATAACACATTCTCAATATACATGACAGACATCATCTCGTCAAAGTGAACACGTACAGACTGTACAATCGCAAACCCAACAGCTCGCCGGGGTGCGCTTAGATTCTTCTGTACATTAACATGTACAAATGAGCAGGCACGTTGTAGTACGATAGGGGCAATACGGGGCACTGTTTCACAACATCGCCGTCAACAAAATACCACTTGGACATCTTTTTCACAAAGGCTGCGTAATGACCGAACTCGTAGGGGCCTGTGTGAGTTATCATACCGTACAGTTTGTACTTTGTAGGCTGTGAAGTTGCAGACATCCTGCTACAGTCTAGTTCTTCTGGTACGTCGATGGCACTGGTGTTGACC
The DNA here is from genome assembly GCF_963576455.1 of Neolamprologus multifasciatus. Taxonomy (NCBI): domain Eukaryota; kingdom Metazoa; phylum Chordata; class Actinopteri; order Cichliformes; family Cichlidae; genus Neolamprologus; species Neolamprologus multifasciatus. The sequence goes on from NC_140440.1 coordinate 662,932, forward strand.
ATAAGCTCTCCGCGTTGCACACACCGCTGCCCTCTGGCAAGGGTGAAACATAGGACTGCGGGTAGCTCTGTGATATCCGTATTGACGTTCAGTTCCGTCTCCTCTTGACAGGTGCCACAGCGGTAGTCGGACACTCTAAAGGACTCAGAGTAGTCGTCCATGTAGTCCTGTAGCTTATTCGGCTCGTTTTCCCCAATATATACAATCACGCTGTTCGCCGCATGGTGCGAGACACATTCCGCGTTACACGTTGAACACTTTGCCGATTGTCGTTTCCGTATAGTCCACGGGTCAGATGCTTGTTTGCATCTAGGATCGCCGTCGTCCGCCAGTGCGTTTAGCACGCACTTAAACACAGTATCGGCATCTTGTTGAACCTCGTATGTCATGCCACTGTATCGAATTAGCGCGTCCACGAGTGGATTCGGATCGCACGGCGGCATTCCCGGAGTGTTACGGTCCATGTCCCGTAAGACACTCGTCAGTTCGCTCGCCACGGTGTTGTAGCTGGCTCTATCGCAGACGGCGTCATCGTCGTCATCATCATCAAAGCCACAGAGGCCTCCGGTCAGCGTGATCCTAAAGTCGTCTGTGACATACAGACACTGCAATACGCTGTTTACGGCGCAGTGAGTCCCAACGTTGATCAGCCCTCTCATGTTGATTATTCTGCGTGCGCGCGGCAGACAATGCTCAATAGTCCGTTGTGCAGTAAAGTGGCACACCCCTAAACAGTTCGTCCAGTGTCTTGATTGCTCCTTTGTTGGTCCCCTTTGTATCGATACACACTAGTAGTATAATTATCTTGTAGTGATACGAGCTGAAGTTTGACAGGGGAGTCAACGTGACATGTTTTGTGATTTTTAAAACAGGAGCCCAATCCAACAGCGCTGCCACGTCGTGAGTGTACAGGCGTAGTAGATCGAGGGACTCAAACATATGCTGCTTTAGCTCGTCCACGCTTGGGATTCCTGAAAGTGCACTAGCTCTTAGTGTGATCTTAGTAAAACCCTGAGTGCAGTCCAGAGTGGTAACTGCGAACGCGGTATCCCGTAGCGCCTTAGCCTTTACTCGCAAGACAATGTTTCGCACAAGGTCTTTGACGAGTCCGCTGTGGTCGAGTGTCACATCGGCCGCGCCGGGGGCTGAGTCCGGGCGGCACGCGGTCTTGGAAAACTGCGCGAACGGAAGACGGGTCGGGTTTCCGCACACCAGAACCTTAGCTGTACATTTATTCAAGTTGGCCTCGCCGACCCTCGAGCCTACCCAATTTGGTACGTCGGACAAATATTCTCTGAACGTAAAGTGTGTGTGCGCTAGCGATGACACAACGGGCTGAACTCTTGTGATAGCGCTGCCAACATTCCGCCGGCTCAACTCTGTGACCAAACGCTCTATGTCTTGGCTATTTGAAAAGGAAGACTGCCATTTCTCTAGAAATGGCACAGCGGAAGATCCCGGCTCGTGCTTACTAAGCAGTTCCAAACACACAGATGTAATTCTCGGGCTGTGGGCACCTAGCAACTGTTGATGGTCCGGCTGGGGAAAGTGAGCGCTCAGATAACCCACTATGTCGATCATCACGGCCCCTCGGCCGAGTAGTAGATGCTCAGCTGCCATGTTCGTAGGTAGCACGTTGTTCTCGGCGGCAGCTTTCAATGTCAAGAGAACCTGCATCAAACACGGATAAAAGGACTCTCCCTGTTGCAACACCCAGTTGATCATCTTGGTGGATCTGAAGAACTGACCGTATTGAAACACGTATAGCCCATGAGCCTTAGCTTGCTTGTACACGGATTCCCTAGGTCCAGCAAACAATGAGGGATGTTCTTTTGTCAGTCGACATGCTCTTTCCACGACGTCGCGTTCGAAACACGCAACGTCGTCCTCCGTGGGGTTCGTGACAATGACCATGGTGACGTTGGACTCGCCTTTGGTCTGCTTAGTACGAACAAGGCATTTGACGCGACTGGGTTGACCGAGAGACGGGCTAGTCGTCTGACCTTGCTGCGTTCTCGACTGATGGTTTCCCGCAGCGGCTACATTGTACGCAGCTGGCACCTGTGGGACCGAGGGTGCGCGGGTAAGCGCGTCCTCCGCGGTAACAACACCCGTAAGCGGTCGCCCCCCCGTTTTATCGCTCGGCCGGTGGCCTCTAAGGGCAGCGTCCGCCGTGACACTGTGCATGCCGGGCACCGCGCCCGGCTGCGCGGCGGCCTGTGTTCGTTTTGCACACGGAACAAACGCCCCTACGCGGTCGGCATCTGCAGCGCAGAGCGTCTCCAGAGTACATTCCAGCGATTCGCCAGCTCTACGCTTTTCGGAGCATGCCTTTCTGACGCGATCGGACAGCGCTGTTTCTTTTTCTCTATACCACGCGGCGGGTTGCAAATCCGGCGATAAGCGTAACAAGTCTATGCCGTAGTACCTTTTGCTCGCGTGTGTATGCACCCCAAGCTTCTTTTGTTGTACTAGTACGCGGAAGTGGTCGGGAACACAGTCGTTTGCTACGATGGCATCCGTCGCTCTGTACTGGCCCACCCGCATATTACTGGGGATTACATGAACCGGCAAAGTGGTGTGTGATACGTCGTCGTTCAAATACGTGTAACGGTTCAATTTCAACAACTCGCCGGGCGTGCTACGTTCTTGGGGAAACAAGGTGATGCAAAGCACGCCCATGTTAACAAAAGCTTTGTCTCGAACGTTGCGGCCCATTTCACCCAGCGTACGCCCAATGGCTGCGGTGGTGGGCCTAGAGTGTCCGTACTTGCCGTACAGCGTCTCGGCGTCGTACGCTTTCATGTAGTTGCTTTGAAATGCAGTCGTGGGGTCCGAAGGCGTGTACACGCCGACGAGTCTAGAGAGGCTATCCCCGTAGGTCTTCTTACAGAATTCGGACGGCGTCTGAGCAGGCCTGTATTCTATCAACGGGGATCCTGTGTACAGTTCCCACATGACACAATACCAGCTGAACACGTCGCTGGCCGTGGTGGAATTTAGGCACCAAAGCACCTCGGGGGGCGTGTGCACGCGATTGCCCCGTTGCTGGTCTGGAGTCGAGTAGTTGCAGGCTGTGCCGAAATCGCTGATCTTAAACGACAGCTCCACCGGTTTTCTACCGGGTTGATGGCACACGAGGATATTTCTGTACGTCAGGTCTCGGTGTTGAACGTGTCTCGCGTGTAGGTACTCCAGTCCTCTCAATGTATCCAATTCCACAATGGGTATCAGCGTCAGGTACGCGGCGCTGTCGGTGGAGGTGCTCGATTTAGGCGTCTGCAGTTTGTTCATCTTAGCCATGAATTCTTGTAAGGAGAACAGGGCTCTCTCCATCACGATCACGGCCCTGCCGCCTAACGGATACTGCGGTATGTCGCACCAATATCCTCCGAAGGTACGTAGTATGTTTGGGTGCTTCATCGAAACGCCTATGGCGATTTCTTCCACTTGAGTGGCGATGTGCGCGTATCGGCTAAACTGATCCTCTATGAACGGCAGGCTCCAGTCTGCCATTTCTGGGAACATGTTAACTTTTGCAACTTGCACGGTGGAGGTTTCCACGATGATGCCGAACCCGCCTCGGCCCAACAGCATACTGGGATCTTGCATTGACTGCTGAACGTCAATGGAACACTGCAGGTTACTGGGTAGTCCGCTGTACACGGACCAAGGGTTTACCGTAGCTTCACAGTCAGCTACGTCGACGTACTCTCTATGGAAACTGTCTATGGAGCGGGAGAACTTTCTTTCTATCGCGGGTGAACTGTAGGTTTGTGGACGATGCACATGGAGTATCGGGTGATCGCCCTGGGGCCTCGGATGTATGTATTCGGGTGGTTGCGCGGCGAACGTGGGTAGGAACGAAGTGCGTGTGGTGTTTGTTTTAATCAGCCGGTTTGTATTGTCCAGTAGGTCGCTGACATTCTTAGAGTACGGGGCGGTAATCTTAGGGTTAGTCATGAGAAACACCACCACAGAGTTGTACTTACTGGATGTCGCATTTATTATGTACACCAGGAGGTATTTTGTTTGCTTGCTGATTTTAGCCTCTTCCTGTACGGCTATCTCCTGTACGGCTAACAGCTGCACATCGCTCCGATCTTCCTCTCGTATATATCTTTCCAGTTCGGCCACCGTGTCGCAACTGGGAACTGGCACGAATCTGCTTCGGCCGGTCTCCGAGACGACAGACAGTATCCCTTGTAGATCATTATAGCGAAACGTCCTCACGTGAAACGGACTGTATTTTTCGACCAGATCGAAAAGCAAGTCGCAGTGTCGTTTGATCCTGCCGGGGCGCGCAGCGGCAGCCATTGGCAGAGCTGCGGGGTCGGTTGTTGAAATACAGCGAAACCAGAGCAATCTTCCCCGTCCTTTCTCTCTCGACAGGTAAATAGAATATGAACTCTCGCAGAGAGATCACGTTTTCGGGGACAGCAACAGCCAACCTGTTTGAGTGTTTGGTGATGAGCGGCTCGCCTGCCACGGGCTACCTGCACGCCGCCTCGTTCAGGGATGTGAGGACACTTCAGATGGGCCTACAGCTTCTAAGGGACATGTGGACAAAGGTAGATGGGTTGTACATCCCGAAATCCGACTTAGAATCCCTGCATGCGATGGAATATAAGAGCGCTGGATCCCACACTCCGGATATCCCTCAGCGTATTGCAGTAGACACAAGGAAACTGGCTAGATATTACATATATCTCCTTTTCCGTTACTGTGTCAGCGCAGCGGAGCACGGTTCGGCTGGCAGAGTTCACAAAGAGCACACGCTGCATCTAACGGACATCCCAACGTCTTGGATGCAATCTGTGGCATCCACGAATTTTCCCTCCGCTCCTCCAATGATGAACACACACCAGAGCGTTCCCGGTGTGCGCCAGCAGCCTCAACAGCATCAACAGCCTCAACCTAGTGGAATGACACAGATGAATAGTACCCATCAACACGAACACAGGTATAACGCTACACATGATCAGGAACACTTGACGCTCCGTGATATTCAACCGCAACAACATCATCAACACCAGCAACTCTATAACCTCGGCGACGTCCCACTTCGGCATACTCTAGCACACGAACAAACAGCAGCCGAACGTAACAGACAACTCACCTCGACGCACAAGGTCAACCCAGAGATCCCACCAAAGAAGCCCCGTGCTAGTGTCGGGAAACGGCCCCACGTGCAGCGTCGCCTCGGAGGAGCGTATCAGTCTGCTGTGGAGAGCGAGGATGATGATTAGAGCTCTCTCTATCTCACGCGCACACACCCGCACGCAGACACACACACAGACAGACAGGTTGGTGAGACAATGTGCCAGGTTGGAGCTGGCCGACACACACACACACACACACACACACACACACACACACACACACACAGAGAGAGAGAGAGAGAGAGAGAGAGAGAGAGAGAGAGAGAGAGAGAGAGAGAGAGAGAGAATATAGTATAAACACAAACACACATACAGGACTAGGTAGAGGAAAGGAGGAAAGGTGACGCGTTGGACACCAGTGGAATATACAGAAACAGCTCTTATGTCAAACAACTATGGCTTTGCAAGGACACAAGGCTGAGGTTGGTCATTTCAGGGAAGGAATGTATGTCAAATCTGAGCACCACGTACACGAAAGTCTGGCCAGAACATGTGGTGTGTGTATGGACGTCATACTCACCAAAAAGTATCCCTCGGAGCGCGTCTTTGCCATCTTACCGAACTGCCAACATTGCTTCTGCCTGCACTGTATACGAACCTGGAGAAGAAAGACAGATGTTGTGTCATACAACGCGGCGAAGGGATGTCCTGAATGTCGGACTGTGTCCTTTTATTTCATACCGTCTAACTGCTGGGTGACAGATCAGGACGAAAAGAACGAGATCATCAGTCTCTACAAAACGAGTCTTCTGTCCAAAATAACATGTAAATATTTTCTCAAAGGCAACTGTGTATTTGGGCCGGACTGTTTCTACAAGCACAGTGCAGTATCACCCAACAGACCACTGTTTTACTAGCGGATCGACACAGCCAGCGCAGAGAAGTGACTGTGGACAGTGTTACACGGCCTGCAAGTGACTGCAAGCGTCCTATTTGGAGATACCGTGATTCATAATACTTCTGTGCTCTTTCCTTTGTGTGTGTGTGTGTGTGAGCTGTAATCATTTAACCCAATGTTTATTCAAACACTAACAAACAGAATCACTGCTGTTTAAATGTTGACAATAAACTTTTTTATTACATGCCACAGTTGGTACAATATTGTCGTACATTTGTTGTCAGTCAAATAACTGTCATATGCACTTGTTACAATATCTTCATACATTAGTCGTCTTGTGTTGTACAATTTTCAAGTAATGTCCAGTCTTCCTATCACGCATCGGTGAGACATACGGCACGCTGGTTCACAAAGTTTCACTGGGGCTCCCAGTCTGGCTTTGACGGGAACCCGAGTCCCCTTCGAGGTGTACTGCTTATTCCTCCTGCGTGGCGTACAGCACATATTCACGGCTTCAAACTCATACGACAGGTTTCTGCGAATACGGTCCTCGCCACCCGCACGGTTCAAAGCGGACCGGTCTCGTCGTCTCAGCCCGAGACGACTCTTAACCGGAGCTCTGGGTGGCACTGGCGACACGGCAAGCTGCGCCATAGCTGAAACGACCCCTTCTGTGGGATAACCCCCTGTCCCTTGAGCAAGTGCAGACATAGTCTCTATACAGGCAGCCTCAGTCGTCAGGCCCTGGACTTTGTTCCACGCTTGCAAAGAGTTCTCGTGCGTTGTATCCATAAGTCGTTTTGAATACAACACGCTTCTAAGTTGGTTACACAATCTTTGATGGCGATCGGCGAATTCTTCACCGTATTGATGCAGAGCGTGGTGACGCGTCATGCCCAAGAAGGTTGTGAAAGACGTGTCTTTAAACCGATCGCACAAATGTCCAAGGTTCCAGATGGTCAGGTAATGGTGCACAGCCATAGCTTGCGTACGAGGTGTAACTCAAGAAGCTGTGTTGGATGAGACTTTGTTTCTTGGGTGGGTTGTCTTGTACTTGGCTGGGTAATGCAGCCAGGTCGGCTGGGTAATGCAGCCAGGTCGGCCGGGTAATGTAGCCGGGTCGGCCGAGTAATGCAGCCAGGTCGGCTGGGTAATGCAGCCAGGTCGGCCGGGTAATGCAGCCGGGTCGGCCGAGTAATTTAGCCGGGTCAGCTGGGTAATGTAGATACGGAGGCCCCCCTCCCCCCCCCCCCCAGTGTGATTGTGAGAATACGTTGACCGACTGACACAGAACACAGTGATCGTGGGAGCACAAAAAAAAACATAATACTGTTTATTTCCAAATAGTATGCGTTAAACACATGATACAGAATGAACGGTGATAACACAATTGCCATACTTTCAAACAAGCTGCTCCTGTAGCAAGCCTATATTATGTTACATTTGCAAAAACATTAGACCGCCAGGATGAACGCCAACACGCTCAGGAAGACTATCACACCGGAGCCTCGTGTGGATAGTGTAGAACGCGAATACGCACCATCTCCGCGGTTTGCGGACTCGCCGTGTCCTGCAGTTGTGGGGATGACATGACGCGGGATCTCTGTGCGTTCTCCGCGCTTTGCGGACTCGCGGTGTCCTGCGGTTGTGGGGTCGGAATGACGCGGGATCTCTGTTGAGACTGTGTGGTTGACATGACGCGGGACCTCTGTGGATTCTCCGTTTTCTTTGCCTTCAAAGTACAGTGCTTCTTGTGCGTCGAGTAAACCTTGCTCTATGTCAGGTGCCATTGGTCTTTCGGTACCCGGCACATGCAGTCTCACGGTCGAAACCAAAGGCCTGGGGTTAGCGGATAGCATCTTGCGTAGTTTCATCAAGCTCCCGTGCGATTCCACCCTTAGTTCAAATGTACTGTCGGTAGGCAGGACAAACGAGTTGGATAACGACAGATAAGTCGCCATGATAACTTTAGCTTCGTCTAACTCTACATTCCAGGCAAAGAGAAGACCGGTCGGAGTGTTTGACGACTCTGTGTTGTCGTTCAGAGTCAGGCCTCTGAACGCAAGAATGGAATACATGATAGCAATGCAACTGGGAATCTCCAATCGTTTCTGGGTTACAATTGACATAGAGCCGGGCAACAGGCACACCGCGTGGTCAAACGCATAACCGCAAAACCCACGGCGTGTTGTTGGTGCTACACGATTGGAAGGTGTAGCTGGGAACACGCGCAACGTTGCCACTTTAGCCGATGCGCCGTTGGTACACGTGGGAGCGTCACCGCTCATCTGCGCGGTGGATATAGCAAGCGGAGGCACGCCCGTGACTCCTCTGCGTATCACAAACGAAGAGTAATTGCACGAAAACCATTCCGTTACACAACCCTCGGGTACGACGGAATCAGGGCAGTCTGCGGTCCGGTTCGTTTCCAAACAAGTGTCCTTGGGCACGACGATGACAACGTCTCTTAGTATGTGTCTCAACACTACAACTAGCTCGTTTTCGGCTACGATCGAGAATCCCGCCGGCACCCTGACCATTTCCTCTAAACACATAAGGCCTCTCTGTACACTCGACGCATCCCCACGCTGACATTGATCGACGTGCCCTATGTTTGGCTTAACTAGGGTCTTGTCGGCAGCCCGCAACGGTTGTATGCTTCTCAGGTCCAAATCTCGTACTCCTTCTGGTATGTTGCACCGCAGCGTGAAAGCGATCCCGAGCTCCGGATCGCCTAGGGCCAAAGCGCACAATGTCCGAATCGTATCGGTTCGACAAGAGGTGTCAAACACCAAACACACCGACGTGTTCCACGAAGCCACCATCATATACAGGCACACGCCGTCTGCGGTGTATACGAACTCAGAATCCATTTCCAATCCACGTATGTCTTTTTCCTTCACTGTGAAATACGCGTCCCACGAGATACCGACAGACGGCTCGTGAAGGGACCGATGCGAGCCGTCACATAGGACCAGAGACAGAACCGCTCGATCGGCACGCTTCACAAACGCCGCGTTGTCAAACAGGACTGTGCTCTCCTCAAAACGAGCGCATTCTTCACACGATAATTCTCTGGTTTCGTAAGGATCCGCAAAGTTGTGAAGTCGCACAATGCGCCCGCGGTCATCCGCCACGGTGCGGGTGCTGCGGGACGTTCTCGCTTCGTACAGCAGCAATCCGTCGCTAGAGAGCACGGAGCTAGACGAGCGCATGTGTTTGCTCACATAGTCATCGTATAACATTCTGCATCTAGTTAGAAACCTCGCCATCCAGATGGGATCTAGCTTAGGGAACACGGTGTTATTTGGTCCAAACAAATGTGACAACTCTTTGTCGACAAGCTGAAGCTTGCCTCGCTTTAGGCACGTGTACACATATGTTATGTATTTATCATGCATACGAGGCAGCCGTTTGCGGGGTCTGCCGTTGTGAACAATCACAGGGTTGTGTTTCCTGTCGTCCGGCAGGTTATCGCTACCGTCATGACCGAACCCGGCGTCTCCGCTTCTCTTTGGAAGCGACATGCTGATTTCGACTACTCCGGGTCGCTGCGACCCTTGCTGTCTAATGCAATTGATGCTGTGTTTCATAAATACAAATTGGCGGTTGAGGAAACTGCAATGTCAATAACAGACGGACAATCGCTGGAACGCGAAGAGTCTATGGCAGTTAGCAATCAAGGGTCTGTTCATGATGTTGATGATGATTATGATTATGATGACGATGATGATATGAGTTCAGCTGAATCAAACGGGCAGCCAAACGTAAGTGGACGACCGTTTCTCAATTTTGATGACAGCGACAGCGACGCGACCATGAGCATTTCGCCATCCGAACTGCATCATCAGCCGGACAAAAGTGTGGATCGGGACGTTGAGATCGTGTGGCAGCCTGCTAAGTGGCCACCATCCGATTTACATAACACCTCTAGCTACCGCAGAGAGCGCAAGTCAAACGACGAAGTACCGTGTCAGCGGTGTAAGGCCTACGATGCTCACTGCAAGTCGTCGGCCGAAAAGTACAAGAGGACGTTAGACAACTACACGAAAACCGTATCAGAACTGATGGCGGGTTTCAAGAAAGTGTTGGAGCGATACCCCGAGCTCAAAGTAGACTGCAGCGATGAGCGTCTGTACTACATGGTGCAAGCGGCCTTAGGTCGCAATAACCTAGTTCGAGAAATGGTACGCTTATCCGCGATGAGAGCAGCCTGCGCGCCAACGTCCCACGGCGAGTCTACGACGGGTGACATCGCCGCGGTGCACGACGCCCTGAACATCTGCTACAACGACGCAGACGCGCTCAGGTTGATATTAGACAGATACGCTGATCTGTATGTGCGATACATACAAGTGTGGCGCGAAATGTGCGCCAAGGTGTCCAAAGACATCACGGTGATGGAACTGTTGAATTACACCGAGGGAAGACCCGGTGTTGAACACGGAGAACCCTGGTGTGAAGCCAGAGCGTACATACGCCGCATAATCGACAGGTCGAAGCGCCTGGCGCCGCGCTCTGTGGCCGATTACTGCGCTGAGAAACTGAACGCTCTGAACCTCAAATTGGCTCGCGTTCCCCGGGACCAGGGTGTTCACAAAGAGGATCTCGAAGTACTGCTGGAACACATGCGACAGAGATTGGACCTGGATGCGAAACGATGCGCCTCGGATTCTCACATGTCTGACCTGTACTTGGACGTTCGGAGCGACCTCGCGGTACTAGACACGTTAGTTGGTGTGGGATCGCTCTCTGCCAAGACGCTGTTACACGAGAGGCATTTGCTTGTGTGTCAGATACGCAAATTGGTGAAAACTCAGGGTTGCGTTCAGTTCCACTGACCGAAATGCCGCAGTGGAAACGCACCCTGTCAGTGGAAGTGCAAGTGGTATTGGAGATCGCGTTACCGTCATGTACTAATAACCTCCCTGTTGTATATGTGATTGTATAAGGCAATGGACAGTCAGTGTGACTACTTGGTGTTGGATATACCTAAAGGGCCAAAGGAGGATGAGAATGAGGATGATGATGACGTGAATTGTGAACTATGCAAAGGACCGATACGACAAGGGTTGTACGAATGGAAAGGTAAGCCGATATGTGTATCGTTGGACCAAGCCACAGCCGGAGCCATGGTACCCTACGTAGATGCGGGGATCAGCGAACACGCTTACGGTGAGTCCGCGGCGAAGTCATCCACGGCCGTGTGGTACGTGGCGGACAGCACCGTGGTTGCGTTGAAAGGGGACATACATCTACAAGACGTACCACCCAACGGAACCTGGTTGTCATCGCCCAAGGAATGTGTGGGTTCAATTCTACGGCTACGGTGCGCATATCTGGTCTGCATCAATCTGCCCGAGCTCAACAGAATGGTGATAGAGCAGAAGAACGACGACGGTTTACTAAGCTTGACTCGCGAATGCTTAGCGGACACTGACAATTTATCCTGGGCCGTGGATTTGTTCGGTGCATTCGCATGCGATGCCATGCTGGCTCCCGTGCTGCATGTGATCTTGCGATCGAGCTGGGTGAAGGAACGCAAGGATACACTGGACACTAACAACGATCTCAAGTTAGGTTGGGCTCAAGAATTCTACGACTACAAATGCGTCGCCAAAGACGCCAGAGGATGCCCGATCTTCACGCATCTGCGTGATTGTGGAGCCGGAGACGCATGCGGCAACGAGCACGCGGCGATCACACGCCTTGTGCTCCGCTTAATGAGACTGTCGGGTTACACGCCTTGGTCCGCTGTGCATGCTGTCCGCGTAGTCGAGTCTGCTCTAGAGAACACAAAGTGTCGACAGTGCAAACCGCGTCTTCTGGCCTCCTGTGCGTTTCTAATAGAGTGTGCCGCCGTAGAAGCGTCTAGGGAAGGCGATTGGCTTGTGAGAAACGAAGCCGTGATAGAATTATGTTGGATTCTGTACGGCATACACTTAGGAACTCGCCCCGGGTCCGATGATGAAAACTTAGTGAACTGGGCCCTGGCTACGGTGGCGCATTCCGTGAAATACCACGCGTACAAGCCTCGAGAGCAACAGGACGCAGAGGCCCTGATGTTATGTTCGCAAATGACCACGTATCTACACCAACACGCGAGAAGTCCGACGGATCGCCGTCGCCGCAGTCCAGTCAAACATACAAACCCGACCACGAGCTCGAGAGTAAAATCCACGCAAACGCTAGATACTCCACTGGCAAGAAGCTCTCGCGTCGCACAGACAAAGTAACGCAAGAGTTATACGCCGGCATATCCACTGCAGTGGATGTGATGGACGTGGCTCCGATTGCCATGGAAGCCAGAGCGCAAGACCCGAAGGACGTGACTTTAGCTATTCTGTTGTGTTTCCCCAGAGTCGCAGAAAACACGATAGATCAACTGACGTTCGAGCCGCCTGGGAGAAAATGCTACACGACGGAGCTGTGGCCCGTGTTTGTGAATTCCACCAGGGCTTGTTACCAGTTATTTAGAGCGCTGGCCATTCCGGTTGCCCCGAGCCCAGCGTACTTACTTGAACTGTTGGCCAGGGGCTGGAGAGGTCTACCCGAACGCACGCTGCAACGGTTCTTGCCCATGACAGCAGGCCCGTATTGGCACGTGGATCGCAAACACTACGATGATTACTTCTTAGGTCCACTGGGGAATCTCGTGTCATTGGGTGTGATGACGGAGGGCGACAGAGGTGCGATCGTCGAAGCGCTACGCCGCGGACTCGTGCCCTGCTTTGCAGGTCAAGGCGATAGCTCGTGCGATCGCCTCTTGAGCTCGACTTTAGCGCTGAGCTTTGCCGCGTGCGGGGTCACGGCGCTGTCTCGGTCTCGCCGCGTCGTCGCCTCGACTCTTACATGCGACTTGGTCTGCGTTACTTCGGGAGGACTGTTATACTTCGCGGCTTGGTATCTCATGGTGTATCTATCGGCTATATACGCTCACCCGACGTTACGGAGCAAGTTGTTACAGTCGGGGTCCGACGCCGACAAGTGCCTGTGTCGCACGTTTGACATTTCCGACGCGGACGACTCAGTGGTGGAGTACAGAAGTGGGGAAATCTCAAAGGCCACGCGCTTGGTGTTTCGGGACATGCTCGCCGAACACACCCGCCTCAGACTGGTGCAGCTTTACGTGCCCGAGATGCTGACACAGCTGCCTTACGTACGTCGCACGGCCCTGCTACCGGGAAACGTGAAGACGGCTATAGAAAGCAGAGACCGTTGGTTCGCCGAACATCACGGTCGAGCCAGTCGACATGAGGCCGATGCTAATACGGGGCCTAAGTTCGAGTACCTGGGTAACATAGCCTACGGTCTTCACAGTAGCATTAAGGGCAAACTGAGCGCAGACACAATGAGACCCGTGGCGACGTCGCTGGTGGACGGCGCCGTCCGAGACTTTGATTTGTGGTGCGATTCGCTATTCGTGTACGGTACGGACCACGGTGACACAGAAGAATCGCTCCGTGACACACTGGAGGACGGTGTCACTGCTTTCACGGATGTTGCAAGATCACTCGACGAGGGTCCCGTGTCGACACCGGACAAGCCGATCGACGAGACGACAAATTCAAATAAAACCACCGGTGAGGAGAATACACATCGACCCGATGCCGACGTCGAGGTGGACATGTTGACACTGGCTGTAGGTAACCTTAGTGTGTCCCAGGGCGTCGTACCGAGCCAACACTGTGTATGCAAGGGACTTGTGGTCGACAGCGTCGAGAATCTGGGGTTTGACGAGGAGGACGCGTTCTTGGCGAAGCTGGCCCATGTGAACAAAGAGCCGCCGTACACAGTAAACGACGATCCCGTGATAAACAATCCCTGTATGACAAACATAGGTCAGACGTCATACAGCGTACAGGGGTCCAAGGACCACCACGACGTGAATGCTGACAACATTTATCCATGGTTGATACAAGCGTTATGGGTGCTCACGACTAAACGGTCTCATGCCGCTAGCGAGCCCAGGACACCAGAAACGCTCGCAGTTATGATACATTTGATAGTGAAAAGACTCCCAAGTCAACCCAGCACGCTTTCGGTGTGCAACAATATTGTGCAACTGCGTGAAATCTGCGACAAAGAGGGTGAGTTTCTCCCGATAACGGCTATAGTCGGAGGTATGTTCGGGCTGAACATCCAGGTGATCGCGCACGGAAGCGAATACAACGTGTTCAATCCGCACTATGTAAACCGGCCCCACGGTGCGTTGCATTTGACCCAGTGCGGTTGGTGTGTCATCAGCGACCAACCTACACCACGGGGCTCGATACCCGTGGGTGACACCTTGAAGGAATATCTTCGCTTGAATGACATTGCAGTGAAACCGGTGAAAGGCGACGGGTACTGCGGATTTCACACCGCTTCGGTGTTATTGGACCTGGAGCAAGAATGTTTGGTCAAGGCACGAGATGTATTGGTACGAAAAACGGCGGCTCATATCTTTGCGGACAGAGCGAACCGAGAATTTACAGTGTACCTTAACGACAATAAAGTCGACTGTGAAAAAGCTTTGTACACTCTGCTTATGACACCGAAGAGATGGCTTTCGGTGGAAGAAGTACATTTCATCTTATTAGCCCACGGGAAAACCTCTCTGTGTATAACAAAGAACTCGTACCCTCTGTACAGCGATGAACATGTTTATTTCCACATTGACAATAATCATTTCCAGCCTATTATTAGGGCAACAATGCCCTGAGCGGCGGTCCTTGAATGTACAATATAAAAAAAAACAAACAAAAAAGCACTCGTAGACATACAGCAAATGTAATCTCATGTGTGTATAATAAAAGAACCCTTGCCCTCTGTACAGTGTGTTTAGTTTCACATTGACAATAATAAAATTCACTTGTGGATATATAGTAAATGAAACACAGTGCAGCAGGGACTAGTTGTGTCACTCATTAAAGCATTAAAGCAAACACACACAGGCGCGTGCGCGCACACATAAATCGGCATTAATATATACATGTACCGGTCAAAGTGAACAGGGAGACAAATCAGCCGTCGTAATAAACACTGTTACATGTGTTCATGTAGTCAACACCGCGGTTCAACGCATACGCGTAGCTCCGATTGCTCTCAGTGTCAGGGACGGGCGATGCGGGTCGGGGAGGTTGCTCTGTTTCGAGGGAAGGTGGTGTTTGTGGTAGCGACACGGTATCTGCTCTCTGGCGGGATGCTCGTGCTTGTGACACGGCCGGGGTTTGTATAGAACTTGACCCGCGGGGGGCCGTTCTTTTGGATGGTCTTGGCGCAGGAAGCTGTCTTTGAGCAGGAGCGGTTTCGTTGGGCTCACGTGCAGGAATCCTCGTTGTGGTCGAAGAAGGACGCCGTGCGGTCGAAGGAGGACGCCGTTTATTTTTCGATGGACGTCGTGGGATCAACGTAGGCAGTGGCAGCGCGTCCGCTGCCTGCACCGGTTCGACTATTATGACCTTGTTCCACTTGACGTACTGATTGTGTATTTGCACATGGAACGGCGCAAACGGTGCAGAGTGGTAGTTTGCCGTCGGTACAGTGAAAGGTTGATATGTTTCGCGTTCACCCAGGAGAGACAATATGTCCACGTCCTGCACGTCTTGCTGTGTTAACTGCTCGTACATACTATAGAAAACCTCTATGCCGCCATCGGTAACGTCGTCTTCGTAATCGTCGTGGTAGTCGGGCAGGTTTTCCCACTCAGGTACAAATCGGTCGAGGTCTAACGTTCTGAGCGTGTCGGTGATGGCACGCACACCACCCGGCACCGGTGCAATGCGTCTGTCAAAGCCCTCTTTCGCGCTCTTGCGCGCGTGGACCTGCGAATTCAGTTTGGACGTGATGTGATCGAGCAGACATGCCAGCAAATCCACTTTGAACTGCGCGCCATCTCTCCATATCCTACCAGGGTGTAGTCTCAACAAGGGAAACCCGAGTATACGCATTGTCAGAATTTGTGCTTTGATAAGACAAGTGGTGACGTGGTACGCCAGCGTACACTTTTGGCTGTCGGTCATATTTGCCAATCCGGCCGGACCCCCTAAATTCCACTCGCCCACATGCTCCCCGACAAAGGCCGCCGTGACGCCTGTGTCCGTGAAGGGCATCTTCATGAGGTGCACGGCGAATGTCCTTGCCACAAACGGGTGTATCTGCAATCGCGTGTGCATGTCCAGTACAGTCTCTAATAACTCTGCGTCTTCAGAGAAAATCCTGTGGACCAAAAGCCCGGTGATGTTCTGTGCGGTCAGTACGTGGCCCAAGTACAAGGCTTCTGTGCTCTTGATGTCGAGAATGGTATCTATTCTCGTGCCGATCGGGAATTCGTTGACGTGCAGACACACGTAGCGAAACCCCCGCTCGGGTGGCTTCGATAGATCTACTGCGTAGTATACCCTATCGCCGGTCTTGCAGTTTATTGTCACCGATGGTATATCCAATCGCGGCGTGTAGGTGAATCCCTCCGGACGGGTAAATTTTCTCGTCAGTCTAGAACATACGTATATGCCCATAATGTAGTTCGAGTCGATTTTGGCGACAGCTGTTCTGCAAACGTCGGACGCCTGCTGAGCGTTGGCATCACAACCGTGCGTGCAAACGACTGGCTCTAAGCCCACGGTGGGGTCGGTTTGAGGCGTGTCGGGGACTTGCCTTAGCATTAGCTTAGTGGCATAGCCTTTGTATTTCTGGATCTCGAAGGCTGTCACGTAAGCCATTGTGAAGTAGGGTGAGTGCGTCGTCCCATAGCGTGCATCGTTCAGGTGACTGTACTGCACTCCGTTAGACCTCCATTTTGGCACTCTATCTAAGAACCTCAGATCGGCTTTGGTTGTAGCACGCAGTACTTCTGGCTCGTCCGATGTGTATTCGCTTGGGTACAGGACACTGTCAGGTAGTTCGACTGCCGCCGATGCGTCGTCGTCTGTCGGCGGTGGATTTCTTCGGGCGCGTCGACATGTTAGCCTACCCGGCTGTCGTGCGCCGTCACCGCTCACAGGGCTGTCGAGTCGGACGTCATGCACTGCCTGGGTTGGCTGGTCTCCATGACTCGGACCCGCCGGTGTGTCATCGCAACCACCCATCTGCTCGCACTGTGGCGTCACCGTTTGCCTCTTGCGTTTGTTTGTGTTACTCAAAGCCAATATGTCACAGTCTTCGCCATTACTGACATGTATTTTGTCGGCCGCTACGTTGGGAAACAAGCCCGAGATCGTGGTGTCGACATCGAAAGAGGTTACCTGGTCGGGGTCAACCTCGGAGAAGTCTGCCTCCGAGGGGTCTACCTCCTCGGCGTCTACCTCTATGTTCAGACTTGGAGCCACGATGTCGCAGGAATAATTTGTGGCGTTGTGCATCAGCGCGCAAGCGTCTATAGTATCGAGGTCCTCGATGGTTGCCATCAGCGGATTTTCAGTGTTTAAATCCTCGACGGCCGCCAGCGAGGTCCTAGTGTCGAACAAGCGGCTGTTGAACGAAAAGCTGGTGGAATGGCATGGCCCACTCGGGACAAATATACTTGGTAGTGTGATGTTGTGGGTGTCGTCGTTAGAGGTAAGGCTCATTAGCTCTACGATGATGGGATCTTCGGTGTGCATTTCAACATAAGACATTTTAGGTCGAGCGCTACCGTCGTCCTGCGGATCGCTGCCGCTGTCAGGAGCCAAGGGCCTCTTACCGGGTCCGTGGTAGGCATTATTACTAGCTTCGCTACGACGGAATTCATGTCGGCGCATTATCATGTCGTCGGGCATAGACACACACATAGCATTCACTGTGAGTGCACTTGTCAGTCCTCTGAAACATTCTGGCACTCTTGTGACAGGCCTGTGGATCGGCGCGGCGAGAGTTCCTTCAGATGCCACGGTTTGCTTCGGTGGTATCTCGATGACGGTGACGCGGACAGGTTCGATCAGGCCGATCTCCGACAGCTTATGTCTCATAACGTTGTCGTTCGTCACGCTGTCACCCAGCCAGACATAACCTCTGTCCACTAGCGTGACGCATCGGACGCCTAGCGATTCGGGTTGCAACGTGTCCCAAGTGTTCAGATCACGGAAGCCTTCTTTGCACAAGAGTAAGAACTGCGTCTCGGTAGTATGGGCCCTGTCCGACGCCTCACTACTCCACCAACCGTTCACCTCACTCTCAACATCACCGGTGAGGGGTAGCAATATCTGCACCATTATCCCGCAACAGGCCTTCCTCAGGCTCGTCTCGTCCACCGCACTGTTTACTGCCCTGTACATCTTATTCATACAGACGTAGGGTAATAAAGACATGACATCCCACGTGCATGTGTTCACTAGCAACGTTTTGATCAAGTCTCGGTGGGTAGCATACAGTTGCCTGGGAGGCACTGTGTTTCTCTCGTACATATCCCTGAAGCAGCCCAACACGCCCGCGGCAACCCTGTGCCTGGTCATGCGTAGAATGGGATTGCCGTCACAGCGTTCCTCCGTCAGCCACGACTCGAGAGGAGTCCAGATCTTGTGCAATGATACAATTGCACGCAGCAACAGCACGGTGCAGTCCACAGACTCCTCCAACACCAGCGAGTCCAGCCTGGGGGCAAGCGATTTGCAACACGGCAGCGACATACTTAAGGACTCCCCATCTCTGGTCTTGTACGTTGTCACAGTGGCGTCCAAGACTGTATCGATGTGAAGCTTAGACACGGGCGTCTGTAGCGAATACACGACAGCGTCGTCACTTTCACGTACAGCCCTTGTTAATGTTGGAGACGTACATCGCGGAGCGTTGTACGCGTCGTCCTCGCACCACACGTCGCGGCATATGCACGCACTCTTGATAAACGAGTAGACGGGCTCCGGTGTTCTATCTGCAAATTTGTCGTGCACAGGGTTCCACGTGCCGTGGGTTGTGGTGTTGGGTATTTCAAGATAATAAGGGATCTTGAGATTCAGTAGCTTAGAGCTTTGTCGGTTCGTGTATCTCCACCACAGCTTTAGGAAAGTGATATCCCTATCCTGTCTATTGTGAAAGGTCAATGGCGTCTCCCCGTGCCTGTACTTGCTGTAGATGACACGCACCAGTTCCTGCCTGCTCGCCTGATCGCTGTGTAACACGTGTCGTTTGTTCTTCACTGACTCCAGAAACAACATCACAAAATATGGCGTGTGGTACACAGCTAAGTGTTCCAAGTGTTTCAGAGACAACTGTTCCAAATCTGACATCTCACACCATGGTCCTCCGTTCCCGACCCGGTAGGAGACGGTTCCGTCGGCGCTCGGAGCCATTGTCACACCGTTGCACAACACGCATCGATTGTCAGTGGCTGCCCCAGAAAAAAAAACACTCAATTTAAGTTGACATTGATGAGTGGAACACGGTTTGTCTTTATGAATGTAGCAGAAATCACGATACTGTCCACGGTCATGGCTGCTGACCGCGGCGATGTATAACTGCTGGTAACAGTACAGATGGTTGAGAGCGGATTGGGTTGTTTCGAAAGTCACGTCGTCCTGCAAGGCTCCAGAATGCAGCGCTTTGGCAATGCACTTCCACTCTGCAACACCATAATCCCGTTGAGCCATGATACTGTCCTGAAATACAAAACGTGAAACAGTATCGACTAGATGATAGTATGCTTTATAAATAGTGTATAGTACTACCTCAGTCTTTGTCTGATGGTAGCCCCAGCAGTGGCAATTTATTTACACACACACACACACACACACACACACAAATTTCCAAAAACGAAGGAGACAACGTAGAGTATCGCACAATACGACGATCAAAGCCTGAACATGTTAAGCGAAGTGTCTGCGTCTGGTACAGTGTGACACAACATCATCTTGTACTGAGCGTGCTCCCAGTGGTAATACAGCGTGTGCTGAACGGCAAGGCCTTGACAGTCAGCGGCGTCTGTTTTGAGTGTCCATTCGATCAAGTCTGCCTTCATCTCATCTGTTATGTTCACGTCTGCGTATCTATCACCACAAGTGTAAGGCGTCGGATGGCACGAACCCATTGAGGGTAATGTGTACCAGACGTCGAGCGGTTTACCCTGACAAGGCGAGCCCATCCTGCTTTTAGGGCCCGTAACACGGCCGATTGCGGCCGTAGCTGAGGCTAAATCGCCGGTGAAATGTGTGTGTGTGAAAAACGACATGCCGGCGCGAGGAGGCTGCGGTAAAACGCCGGTGAATGTGTCCATGTCCACTAGTACGTAACGGACTCCGAGAGCTTCGGCCGTGTAGTCTACCATCTGCACGTCCGAGGGCAATTCGTTGGAGTGGCCAAAGAGCCAACTCAACACTTTGCACTCTGTATTCTGTACATCGCCGTTGTGGTTAGACCATAAGACGGCTTTCATGCCTTTGATCCTGGGTATGGCGTGGACGCATCTCGTCCTGGTGTCGAACGCCCTCCACCGTAGGTCTAACACATACATCCTCTCTGTCCTGATGGCCACTTCGTAACGCTCAGACGCTGACATGCATCCGGGTGGATGCACCAACTCCATGATACCCAACGCTGCGGCCTCTCCGAATATCCTATTGCCGTACTCGGGTGTGAGCCTGCTCTGTTTGCGCGTCACAATGTACATGGCGCTGTAGTTATCGCAGCCCGGGAACATGTCGATCGTTATGGCGTTCGGCAGCTCGGGGTCGATGGCTGGTCGGTTAAGGTTGAATTGTTCAATCACAGCTACGGGTCTGTCCACTGTACAGCCAAAGTGCGCAGGCCTTCTTCTGTACACGTAAAGCCCCGGAGGCAGCCACTTGGATCTCTCTATCTGATACACAACCACAGCGTCGCAACACTTGGTGTAGTCCGTGCTGCGATGCTTCAATATCCATCTGTACGCTGTGACGACTTGGCTCATCTCGAAGGCCCATAGCGGACTGCCGCCGGATCGCGCTCGATATCCCGCTGCTCTCGCGGAGACCCGGTCGTGTCTCACGTGATCGACTCGTCGCACTATATCACCGGCTTTGGCGTCTGAACGCTGATCACAAGGACAGCGTGCCTTTGCCGAACCGGAGGTCCGCTGCAACAGCACGTGTACGCTGTGAGCAAAGTTGAACCTGTGATCTGCGCACGGGGCCACCGACATCACTTCAGTCAGACGGAAGCCTTCCGCCCCGGGGACGTAGACCATGTCGTCTATCACAGGCATGGGCTCCAGCGACAGTGCTTTGAATAGAGCACAGCAAAGCCCTCGGTTCGCCATCGAAAACGCTTCGTTGTCCGCGACTCGGGTTCCAGAAGACTTGCTGAGAGATTGCGAGAAGAAACGCAAAGACGCACTGGTCAGGTCTGTGCGCAAAGCTACGAACTTGTACAGGCGCGTATCTACGACGAGCTACAAAGACACGCGGAGCGGCCAACCGGGTAAGCCCGGACACAAAAGACACAACAGCAATGACTCCAAGTGCCTAGTGTGTCGGGTGACCTTGGTGAAAAGCAGCAAAGACAGACACAGAGCAGGCGTCAAGCTTCGGTGTCCCTGCAACGTGAGAGTTTGCAGCATGTGTTTAGGAGACAATCCTAGATGGTACTTAAGTCAGCCGCACTTCACGTCGTGTGAGGTCATTTCGCGTTTTGTGTGCGGGATATGCGCGACTTTTCAGGATGCTGTGGAAAAAGTGTGCTGTCTTTGGCTCTGTGCCGGATGCTCGGCCGAACGTAGCACGGGCGAGCCTTGTGTCAAATGTTCACGGGAGACTACACGCGGCAAGCGTCGTGAAGTGTGCACGTTGTGGCCAAAGACCAGATCTACGGCGGACTGCCCGGTGGATGACACACAGCGCGTTTGCGACGTGAGCAAAGTGGACCGTTATAGACAGGAGATCAGACATCGTGTACTGCGCAAAGTGTCGCAAAGCAGACACATTTCTCCGTCCGACATCAAAGTATTGTTTCCTGACACGCACGCCGCGTCCGAGCCATGTGCGTGCGATTCTACTCAGGGATCGGCTCTGTGCACAAGCTGCACTCCGGTGCTGACCATAATGGAACTGCTGGCTAAGAACCCCAAGCCCCTGATGGCGTCTCTCGCAGAGAGAGCTATACCGGGTAGAGCCCTCGTTCGACACACGTACAATAGAGACCTGTTACTGCAAATGCTAAATGATCAACGGTTGCCATTTTGTTCAAACGCACATAACTGCAAAGGCATGCTGGTCAGCGCGGCCGACGGTAAACGCCGGCCGCTGAGAGCGTTGATATCACCTCAAGCGTACGCCGACGTCGCGAGGTGCGACAACGACACCGTGAACACATACAGAGCAAGTCCTACGGCTTGCATATTGTGTTTGCTGTTCAACCAGTCGAGCTCCGTGTCACGCATGCTGAGCTCAGAATCACTGTACCTAGAGCCACCACCAGCTGGACCCGTGTACTATTTCAACATAAAGTTGTCACCTGACCTTGGAATACCACAAGTCGATATTGGAGATTATCACAATTACACAGTGTGCTTTAAAGGCACGGTGGGCTGCTTTAAACCTACATTCTATTACAACTGGAGAGACGTGTTGGCTGCATTACAGATTGACAACGTGGGAAACGTAACACTCTCACCTCTATGTATTGAAAGAAATGAAGCTCGTCAGAATCCTGGCCGTGCACTGGAGGAAGCGGTCTCCTACGTGTCTCCTATTCCAGAATATCACAATTAATTACACGGTCTGCTTAAAATCCAGGCCAAACCTCTGTGTTACAACTTTCAGAAATGCCTGCCGTATCTATACAAAATATCCCACACATTCACACTTTCCTTGACTCTCAGCACAGATCTTCCATTGTGCCATGCAGGTGCAAGAGAGCTGCAACAGGAATCACAGCAGGTTTACCTATGCAACATGTCAGAAATTCACTTGTGTCAAATGCAGGGATGATGGATACTGGGTCTGCAAACGCTGTAAAGTCTGAAACACTTTGAAATAAAACAGACTTGTGTACCCATATATTGTGAATGTGTGTCTTTTGTTGTAACACAGAGTTTTGGCCTGCCTTGGATCTGAGTAAACAAATGCCAATGTTGCACACACACACACAGCAAATCTGGATTTTTTTATTTGTCCCACAAGTGGAAAATCTGCATTGTCATTGCAAAAAAGTGGACAGAGCATGGTATAGAAAGTGCACGATACAAACAATCTGGAAACATAAATATGGACACGTGTATTCAAAAATATTGGTGTATGTAAATACACACACATCTATCTATCTATCTATCTATCTATCTATCTATCTATCTATCTATCTATCTATCTATCTATCTATCTATCTATCTATCTATCTATCTATCTATCTATCTATCTATGTGTGCGTATATATATACATATATAAATGTGTCTGTGTGTATAACTAGACTTTATGCATATTATATAAGGTGTGGCTATATAATAAATAATATAAATATATGTACAACTCTGTGTCTATATGTTTATGGACAGGCATGCAATGTAGTGACAAGGATTGACAAGAACTAATATTGCATATGAGAAATATTGCACATAGAAACTAACATGGTGTATTATACGCTGCAGGTAAGGAAGGAAAGACTTGAATCTCTCATGGTTAGGGGTTGGGGGAGGGTGTGTTTGCACAACAAAAGCAGGAGAACAATGGAGCTGAAGACCTGTGAAAATCTCAGCGGGGTGCCAAGAGGTGTTAGGGTCGGGGGGAATGTTTGCGCAGGCTAGTGTCACAGCCTGATCAGAGTCATAATTTCAATGATGAGCGACTTTAACTGGAGGAGAAGATGTCCTTTAAGCTTCTTTTCAGGGTGGGGACAAAGTGAGAGGTCAAGCTGTAAAATTTTGAGCCAAAGCTTGGCCTGTCTGTCGTCCCAATTCTGTTAATCTATCCTTTTGTCGCTGTACTCAGGTTTCCAGGTTGAGAGAAATCCACCTGTATTAACACACAAAAACATCCACTTACTATTTCTTTTCTGAAAACATCCACTTACTTCATCTGCCTAGATTTTACTCTCTCTCTCTCTCTCTCTCTCTCTCTCTCTCTCTCTCTCTCTCTCTCTCTCTCTCTCTCTCTCGATGCACACTTCACACAGTCAGGCAGTTGCCTTCTATGGGCATGCAAAGTCCTATCACACACAGTACAGCAGAAGAGTATCCACCGACCCGCAGCTCCGAGCCAGCCGACCCACGGGTCCGAGCAAGCCGACCCGCAGCTCCGAGCCAGCCGACCCACGGGTCCGAGCCAGCCGACCCGTAGCTCCGAGCCAGCCGACCCGCAGCTCCGAGCCAGCCGACCCACGGGTCCGAGCCAGCCGACCCGTAGCTCCGAGCCAGCCGACCCGCAGCTCCGAGCCAGCCGACCGAGAGCAGGAGCTTATTTAACAAAACAGCACAGGGTAGCAGACTTGTGCTGTGTCTACAGTCATGTCCTTGGCAAATAAGCACATCATAGCCGGTATTGTACGCCCCACCACCCCAGACGCCAAGCGAGCATTACCCCGGGCCGCGTACATGAAGCGTTTCCATGTAAGCAAATGGAAATGCGTACAGGATCAGCGAACCAAGACGCTGGCGGTGGTGCACGCATTGGTGCCCGAACGGAAGCTATTTGCCTACTGCGAAAGGGTACGAAGAACCTTCCTCTCCTGGTTACCACCGTACAACAAGAACTTGTGTTCAAAGTTATCGCTTCAAGACGTTCTGGACTGCGAACTCGATCGCAGGGCCGTTTTCTTTATCAACACCGTAGACTTCACCGGCCCCGATCCAAGTGATAGGGATTACGCCGAAAGGTCTTCCACCGAGCCCACATTCGGCTTACAGATCCAAAGCTACAATGGAACCGTGCCCACTGGACGTCCTAACTCGTGGGAGACCACGCGTACACCTCTCATGGACGATTACACCCGACGTGAAATGGGGCTACCTCCCCGCCGTGTGTCTTCTGCTACAGTGCCCGCTGCGGTACAAAGACCTGGGCCTGGGAGCTACAGGGCGGACGGGCCGTCCGTGTCGCAGGAGGTAATGGACGTGGACGGACCGTCCGTGCAGGAGGTAATCGACGTGGACGGACCGTCCGTGTTGCAGGCGACAATCGACGTGGACGGACCGTCCGTGTTGCAGGCGACAATCGACGCATCTTTCAATGAACCCCAACTGTCAACGTCCTCTACGCCTCCTGTGTCAATCGGAAGACCTACGGACCTATACACGTGTCCCTGTTGTTACGAATGGACACACATGTGTGTGTTTAACTGTGGACACGTTGCATGTGAGAATTGCATCCTGAAAAGCGTGACAGTGTCAGGGATGCGAAGGTGTTTCTACTGTAAAAGCCGGTGGACCTGGTACCGGTTCGTCCGTATGAGTAGCGTGTCACAGGATGTAATCTGTTCGGATTGTGCTAAGGCTAAGATGTACATCAAGCCTTGCGGTCACGCTAGCTGCGAATGTCCTAATCCTGTTTGTTCAGAATGTGCACGCGGAAAAACGGTCAGGTTGTATCTTCCAGTGTAACATGTGTCACGCATAGACATAGTTCTTGCGCAGCTGTACTCTACTACGTTTTAGCGAGAGAATGGGCATGCGTTTGCTCGCATTGTGATGTTTGTACATGTATGTGTTGAAACTGTAATCACCATTTGTCAAATAAAACAAAACAAAACACAAAGGGGTTACCACGTATCAGCTTGAATTCTGTGTCATCAGCTATGTATGACTACGTGTGCTGTGTAATACCAAAACGTTCACAGACTCTGTTTATAGTACGTACAAGACAAATGGATATGACAAGCATGCATTATGCTAGATATTAAAGAAACACACAGTGTGTTAAAAGGGATAGCAAGCATTTATTACACGTAGGTGTCACAAAGGCATTCTGTATCAACCACTACTAGTCATTCAACACATACTGTAAGATATGTTTGCACTGATTGCCGATCACGCTTCAACTGAGTCGTCCTCGGCCAGAAGGAATGGTACTCCACAGCGATGTAGTTCCAATAACTTTAATAAGGAGGTGGCAGATGACATCAACAGGATGTACAGTGTTGGTAGGGAGGCGATTGCATTACAGTATTCATATGCAGGTAAAGGGGGTGTGAGTGTGTATATGGGTGTGTGTGGTCATCTGTAAACAGAAAGAACAAAAACATTTGTATTAACCACTATGGCTAGCAGTGTACCCCTTATACAGTACTAGGGTTTTCAGCGTAATGTTATACAATCTGCCATAACCTCATGGCCACTAGATGGCACCCTAAGACCATAAATGAATTTCTGGCTCGTATATACATTGGCAAAAACCCCACCCATGGTTAAACAGAATACATAAAACCGAACCCCTGGTTCTACGCTCACCGGCATTCAAACAAGTCACGCTGTCACCCAGACATAGGAGTCACAGAGAATAGCAGCATAACACGAATACAGCGAGATGAACCCGACCGGGCAGCTGGTGCTCTTGGACGGTGCGCACTCGTCGGCGACTTCTAACGCAAACCGGCAGGGCTACTTGCACACGTTTGCAGAGTTCGCCAAGACGGTCGAGCCATTTACTTTAACATTCAAAGTTATGATGTCTAACATGTCTCTGTATAGACACTCGCTGAGTGCTACGGGGAACAACAGATGGTGTCTGGCTATGCTCCGTTACGTACACGAACACCCCGTTGACCATGCCGAGTACGCCAAGGATTTGTATGTCACCGCCAGGACAATAGCGAGGTTTGTGGACAAGATACACGAGGCTTCGGGTGATCCCACATGCGCAGGCCACGACAATGTGGGATTGGCCGAGGATGAGTACGAGATGTGGTTCACTCTTGAAATGGACCACGACTTCACGGTGAGAGTCAAGGTCGAGCCTACTGCTAAGTGTCCCAGCGAGAGCGCTCGCGTCTTGAGACGAGGCGTTGTGGACATTGACCCGGTCTGGAATATCATGGTGGAGGTAACGGGCTATATCTGCCTATACGCTCTGGTCGCAGAGCTAGTGGCATCCGATGAGGCCGACAATGCTGAGAATCAAGCTGCATCCCAGAGCACGGACACTGCAGGCGACCCAGCCAGCCCAGACTCGCAAAGTCCTCAGAATGCCGGCTAAAGCGAGATGCGGCGTTCTGCATTAACCTCCTCTCTAGCATAACCTTGTTCACCAAGCGTACAAACAACCCACATAAAATGTTGTAGTCGTTGTTTATTGTCAACAATAAAACAATCATGAACAGAAGCATGCAGCGTTTGTGTTCTTTCAAGCAATGTAATAACACAGCATACATGCACTCATTTCACACATCGGTCGTTATCATGTTGCACAAAATACGTTCGGAGAACGTCTTCCTGTTCTTCTCCTTCGTGGAAAGAATGATCAGCAGTCTCCTAAAAATGCTAATGAAATCCATAAACAAGGTCACACAGTGCCAGATGTAGTCCTTGTCCCCGTTCTCTGCTTTCTCGATAATGAGCTGAGTGTCAAACAGGACAAAGCCGCACATGACGAGCTGTCCCAGGTACGTGTTCGCCTTAAACAGAAGCGTAGATCCAAAGAACACGTTCACCAGAGACATCAGCAACAGGATAGAAAAGCCGGACATGAGTGTGCCTCGGAGGAACAGGTGGCTCCTGTGTGTGTCGTACAAGGCGCTGAGAGTGAAGCAGATGAAAATCACAGAGGCTCCCAAGAAGGCGGTCTCGATGACATTCGAATCGACGGCGATGACACTGTCCAGTATGGGTCCGAGGCTAAAACCTGTGAGAAAGGCAAATCCTTGAAGGATTGCTAGTCTCTTCCTTTCTGTCTCATGATTATGGGGGGTCACGGCAAACCAGATAAACAACCCCAGTGAGGTGAGGGTAGCCACCGCAAGACAGATCAAGAACCACAGGACTGCGAGGGGGGGCACCGCACTCACTGTAACCAGGCGTGCGACCAGATAGATGTAGACGTAGGAGCCGACAGCGACCAGACACATGCACATTGCCAAGCTTGAGTACACGTTTTTCAAGTGCGCCTGGGTGGAATCAGATATGTGGGTAAACTGGAAGAGGGCATCCATGTTGATGTGACGCCTAATGAAACTCTCTCTCTCTCTCTCTCTCTCTCTCTCTCTCTCTCTCTCTCTCTCTCTCTCTCTCTCTCAACCCAGTTCCTTTCGCTGCTTTATGGTTAATGCTCTCTCTCTCTCTCTCTCTCTCTCTCTCTCTCTCTCTCTCTCTCTCTCTCTCTCTCTCTCTCTCAACCCAGTTCCTTTCGCTGCTTTATAGTTAATGTGGTGTCTCAAAACACATACCTGTACATATATACAGGACTGCTCCTCTGTCACTGAGAGAAGTGTTATCTGCGAAGCAATGGCAAACATATGACACAGACGTTACATGCTTCTTGTGATTCATGTTTATTGTGGCACAATGTGCAAAGCGGCAATCGTAGTACATAGGAAACATGGTAGGATGTTATATTTGTCATTCCGCGGCGTCACTGATACACACTTGCATTAGTCCCTTCTTCTGTGTACGTTGTGTTAGTGTGTACATTCAACATACCCTGGGATGGAAAAGGCGGCCTTTGCTGGCCGTGCACCATATCAACACGACCGCGGACGGAAAGGCGGGGCTCGCGGGGGGTATGCCATTAGGGCCGCGCGGAACAGGGGGGTGCGTTTTTAAAACGCCCCCCTCTGGCTGTATATTTTATTACAGCGTGAAGAAAGCGTTGGCGTCGAGTCGGTTGTTTCCCTTAACCCTTGTGCGCCCGCCTGTTCTCGGGGCATGGGTCGTGGTGACCCCCCCCCCCCCCCCCTCGGGGCGTGTGTGTTGTTATTAGGATGGTATTGATGATGAGGATGAGGATGAGGATGAGGATGAGGATGATGATGATGATGATGATGATGATGATGGGGGGTCTTGGTGACCCCCCTCGGGGCGTGTGTGTTGTTATTAGGATGGTATTGATGAGGATGATGATGATGATGATGATGATGGGGGGTCGTGGTGACCCCCCCGAGGGGCGTGTGTGTTGTTATTAGGATGGTATTGATGAGGATGATGATGATGATGATGATGATGATGGGGGGTCGTGGTGACCCCCCCAAGGGGCGTGTGTGTTGTTATTAGGATGGTATTGATGATGAGGATGAGGATGATGATGGGGGGTCGTGGTGACCCCCCCAAGGGGCGTGTGTGTTGTTATTAGGATGGTATTGATGATGAGGATGATGATGATGATGGGGGGTCGTGGTGACCCCCCGGAGGGGCGTGTGTGTTGTTATTAGGATGGTATTGATGATGAGGATGAGGATGATGATGATGATGATGATGATGATGGGGGGTCTTGGTGACCCCCCTCGTGGCGTGTGTGTTGTTATTAGGATGATGATGATGATGATGATGGGGGGTCTTGGTGACCCCCCCGAGGGGCGTGTGTGTTGTTATTATGATGATGATTAGGGTGGGGGTCGCTAGGACCCCCTCGGGGCATATGTGTTATCATCATGATAGGGTTGGGGTCGCCAGGGCCCCCCGTGGGGCGCTCGTGTTACTACAACGTCGGTGGCGTCTGGGGAGCGGCGGCGCGGGAAGAAGAAGAAGAAGCGGCGCAGTCGGGACAGTACGTGACGGCGCAGTTGACGCACACGTGCACTCGGCACTCGTGGCACAGGTTCTTGGTCTTGACGTCTTTGCTCCTGGGACACACGCGGCACCTTCGCCTCTTGACCGGAGAGGAGTCACGTGGTACCGTAGCGTTATTATCATTAGAGGCGGCGCGTGTAGTACGAGCATCCGCGTCGGCCTCGGCGGCAGCACCTCGGGCCGCGGCTCTTCCTCCTCCTCTTCCTCCTCCTCCTCCTCGCGCTAACGCCCTGGCTTCGAGCATGGGGCGCGCGAGCGCTTTGCCCAGTCGCTCGAGGAAGAGCCTTCGCTTGTTGAGCTTGCCCGCCATCCAGTCGGGGTGAATTTCCCTCCAGAGCACAAACGAGTTGTAGGCCGCCACGTCGACCATGTTGTGGAAAAGGGCCACAGGCCACCTGCAGGTCTTTCTCCTGCAGCTGTACGTGCTCACGACCTTGTCCAGGTTGTCTACGCCTCCCTTGGTGCGGTTGTAATGCAGCACCAAGGGCGGTTTTGCGCCGCCGCTTCTGCCGTCGCTGCTTCTGTTGCTGCTGCTGCTGCTGCTGACGCCGATGCGGCGGCAAAGCCGGGGCTCGGGACCGGAGCGATGGTAGCGAGGAGCGGTGGTGAGGAGCAGCACGTTCTTGTTCTTCTTTGCCACGTAGGAGAGGATAATCGTGTCGGGCCCTCGTCCTCCTCCTCCTCGTCCCGCGGAACAGCCGCCGAGTACTACTGATTCGACGGAGCCCACGGCCCTGCCCTTGACGCAGCGCAGCTCTCTGGGGATCTCGGGCCTGTTCGATCGCAGAGTGCCCAGCACGGTGTGGCCTCTTTCGCGATAGAGCCTGTCGGCGAGCTCGCGCGAGGTGAAAAAGTTGTCGCAGGTGACGTTGCGTCCCGGCGTCAATCCCTCGGTGAGGTCCACGACCACACGAGTGGCCAGGTGCTTTTCGGGAGGGCCGCGCTTGTCGGGCTTGCCGGTGTAGACTTGCATCTTCCACGCGTAGCTGGAACGGGCGTCGCACGCCACCCATATCTTGATCCCGTACCTGGCTGGTTTGCTGGGCATGTACTGTCTGAACGGACACCTTCCTGATGGAGAGATGGAGGGAGAGAGAGAGAGAGAGAGAGAGAGAGAGAGAGAGAGAGAGAGAGAGAGAGAGAGAGAGAGAGAGAGATGGGGAGAGATGGGGAGAGAGAGAGAGAGAGAGAGAGAGAGAGAGAGAGAGAGAGAGAGAGAGAGAAGGGGGACGTGAGTAACCACACACACACACACACACACACACACACACACACACACACACACACACACACACACACGTACCTCTGAACGGCACCAGCCTCTCGTCGACGGTGACCTCCGGTCCCGGGCGGTACATGGCGGGCAACCTCGCGCACCACTCGTCCCACACGGCTCTGATGGGGGCCAGTTTGTCGTAGCTGCTATCGTCTCGCCTGGCCGGTCTGGTCTCTCTGTCGTCGAAGCGCAGCGCGCTCGAGTAGGCTCGAAAGGTCTTGAGCGGCATCGTGGCTCTGAACACGGACCTGCCGCTCTCGGCGTCCCACAGGCTGTCGCAGGCCTCTCCCCGGGACCTGTACACGCCGGCGAGCACGAGCAGCCCCACGTACGCTCGGAACTCGACGCGACCCATGGGTTTCCATCCGTCGATGGCGGGCCTGCGCCTGTCCGCTTCCAGGTTGGTCATGGCGATCACCGAGTCCTCGATCTCCGGCGGGAAGTAGGCCATGAACGAGGAGGCCTCGTCTCGCGCCGCCGCCACGGCCTCTTCGGTGGGGCCTCCTCGTCCTCGCGGGTCTTCTTCTTCTTCTTCTTCTTCTTCTTCTTCTTCTTCTCCTCCTCCTCCTCCACAGTCTTTGTCTTCATAGTCTTCGTCGTCGTCTTCTTCTTCTTCTTCTTCTTCTTCTTCTTCTTCTTCTTCTTCTTCTTCTTCGTCATAATCATCGGCTACATCTGCATCGCGAGTTTCGCCGACAGCGCCATGGCGGCGATCGCGCCCAAGATCATGAACGCCACCTGCAGCACGGCCGGCGTCCTCTTGCCACAGCTCCGAAGCCCCCCACCCCGGTTCGGCGCCTGCTTCTTCGTCTTCGTCTCGGCCTTTCGGCTCGCCTTGCGAGCCGCCGTCCTGGCAAAGTTGCAACGGCATTTCGCAACCCTGATCCTCTGTGTCCGCGTACCCTTGGTGGTCCGCCGCCTCATCGTTTTCGTCCGACTCCCGATCCTCCCGGTAGCGCTCCTCGTCTGCGAGCGCTCGGGCCGTCGTGTCGTTGTCGTCCCCCTCGGCCTCTTGCTCCTCTTCCTCGGTCTCTTCCTCCCGATCCTCCCGGTAGCGCTTCTCGTCTGCGAGCGTTCGGGCCGTCGTGTCGTTGTCGTCCCCCTCGGCCTCTTGCTCCTCTTCCTCCTGCTGCTCCTCCTCCTCCTCTTCCTCCTGCTCCTCCTCCTCCGAGTTCTCCTCCTCTTGTTGCTGCTCCTCCTCCGAGTTCTCCTCCTCTTCCTCCTCCGAGTTCTCCTCCTCTTGTTGCTGCTCCTCCTCCTCCTCCTCCTCCTCCTCCTCCTCCTCCTCCTCCTCCGAGTTCTCCTCCTCTTGTTGCTGCTGCTGCTGCTGCTGCTGCTGCTGCTGCTGCTGCTGCTCTTGGTCTTCCTCGACCCCTAGCCCTCGATAACGAAACGTGGCCGGTCGCAACAACGGAGCGACCGCAGCCCACCCCGCGTACGCCAAACGCGCTGGCGATGGCGACGGTGATGGTGAGCGGGAGGAGGAGGTCGATGATGACACCGCCGGTGAAAGCGGTCCAACTGTACCGACCTTTGTGCTCTTTGGCTCCCACGGTCTGGTGCGTGACATTGTCTTCTTCTTCTTCTTCTTCTTCTTCTTCTTCGTCTTCTTCTTTCACGTTGGCACCTTGTTGCCAGAGCTGTTGTTGTAGTACAGCCCGCGCCTGGATGCCGCCTCCGTAACCAAACCCCGACACACTTAGTACCCGCCATTCACGCTCTTATCGTCTCGCCACGCGACACGCTGTGCTTTCGCCGGGGTGTTTCTCGAC
The DNA here is from genome assembly GCF_963576455.1 of Neolamprologus multifasciatus. NCBI lineage: Eukaryota > Metazoa > Chordata > Actinopteri > Cichliformes > Cichlidae > Neolamprologus > Neolamprologus multifasciatus. Next base: position 695,550 of record NC_140440.1, read on the forward strand.
CACCGATCTCTCTCTCTCTCTCTCTCTCTCTCTCTCTCTCTCTCATATCCACTCGGGGGGGGGGGGGGGGGGGGAACTCGCGACCCCGACCTCCTCATTACACCCCTCCGTCCCTCCGCGGGGGGATCTCGCGACCCCGACCTCCTCATTACACCCCTCCGTCCCTCCGCGGGGGATCTCGCGACCCCGACCTCCTCATTACACCCCTCCGTGGGGTACCCGCATCCCCCCGACCTCCTCATTACACCCCTCCGTCCCTCCGTGGGGTACCCGCATCCCCCCGACCTCCTCATTACACCCCTCCGTCTCTCCGCGGGGGGGACCCGCATCCCCCCGACCTCCTCATTCCATCCCTCCGTCCCTCCGTGGGGGTACCCGCATCCCCCCCCCCCCCCCCCCGACGCTCTCCCCCTGGCGGGTGCATCAGGGTTAAGGGTGGAAAGTGATAAGAATTTAGCAATTCCAATGCTGTGATCATGATCACTTTTCAAATTGATTCCTTTGACTCATCTGTTTTCTCCTCAATTCTCAGTGGGTTCTCATATCAAAGTCATTACATTTGTGCAAACAAGTTGCATGTTGTGTAGTTAAATGTTTGTGCATATTGGAGGTATTTCCCCCTTTTTGTAAAGTTATGTATCACATATATTATACAGAAAACATTTCTTTAAAAAGTAATACAGTACATTACTCCGAGGAGAAAGTAATTTGTCATGCTACTTGTTACAATTGCACTTGTCCGTACGATGACCTGAAGCGCATTGTCTCATAATTACCTTTTAACAATATAAACCTATAAGCTACATTCTCAGACATCAACACAAATCCCTGCCCTAATGAGGACACAAATACAATCTTTGTCTTTGTATTTAGGTATCAACATAAAGTTGACAGCACAAACCAAAGATGAAGACCAACTTCCGTTTTCCGGCAATGGAGTAAGGTGTGTTGGCCACTAGCACCTGCCTAACTTTTTAAAAAAATTTACTTTCTGAGCTTCATTTTGCTGTTAGACACGAACTTTTCGGGTCATTTATGAGTGTCACACTGGAAGGATGTCCAAGGGAAGGAGACGAACCGAGAAAAACCTTACTGCCGAGAGTTGTGCTAACGCTGGCGCAGCAGAGGATGCTAGTGCAGCATCCTCTGCTGTCGCCCTGCTCGAATAGCACAGAACAGCCATAGCCGCAGATTTTAAGGCTACATCGGATGTAATTAATGGTAAGCTGGACAAGATTCAAGCGGAAGTTGCAAATCAAAAACTACGTATTGCTGAGCTTGAAGCAAACGCAGCGGATGTTGTTCAGCATTTGGCAGCGCTCGAAGCTAAGTATGATTCACTACAGGAGGAAAACAAACTTTTCAAAACTAAACTTTCCGACCTGGAGAGCAGAAGCAGAAGGCAGAACATCCATCTGGTGGGTTTGCTGGAATCAGTGGAGCCGGGTCCATGGCCAACTGAGTTCTTTTCCCGGCTGCTGGTGGAGGTCTTCGGCGCACAAACTCTTTGCTGTTAATTTTAAGGTAAAACTGGTTCGTTGTTTGGCTGATTTGTTTTTGTTCTTTCTTCTTTCTCTTCTTCGTGTCCTGAAAACTGAGACCCTGGCTCGAGTTTAGGGGCTAATGTTCAAGGGTGCAGGTATGATGCTAGTGGTTCGGGGAGTTCTTGATTAATATGGGAAGAAAGCAGGGGCTCACGCGGTTTCTTTTTAATGCAACCTGCTGGGGTGATATTGGTGGGTGGTATTGTTTTTTTTTTTTTTTTACACAGTGATATGTTATTGTATTGCATTTTCTTTCTTGGGTGGGGTTGGTTGTCATGTTTTTTGTTGTTGTTTTCGTCCCCTCCCTACCCTCCTTGGGCAACTCTCCACATAAAAATGCGAGACTTCCTTGATGAGTGGTAACCTTACCTTTGTTAGCTGGAATGTGAGGGGGTTGAACCACCCAATAAAGCGAAAGAGAGTCTTATCACGCCTGAAGCAATTTAAGCCCGGGGTAGGTTCAGATCACTCACGCTTGGCGAAATGTTGGTCAGGACAGATGTTTCACTCTAATTTTAAAGCAAAGGCTAGGGGTACAGCTGTTCTTATCGATCGGAACATCCCATTTGTTCCATCTACTGTTGTGTCAGACAAAAATGGACGGTTTATAATAGTGTCTGGCAAACTCTGCCACAGGTCTGTGACTTTGGCCAATCTTTATGCACCCAATTTTGATGATGTGCAATTTTTTCAACGCCTGTTTTCACACCTCCCAAATAAATACTCACTCTTTGATTCTTGGGGGCAATTTAAATCTTTATTTGGATGCGGTTTTAGATCGTTCATCCCCCAAACCTACTACTCTTAATAAATCTGCAACTTATATCAAGTCTTTTCTGGAAGATTATAGTCTCACGGATTCCTGGCGGTTTTTGTTCCCTACTGGTAGAGATTATTCTTTCTTCTCACATGTACACCACACCTACACTAAATAGATTATTTTTTTATTGGCAATTTGCTAATTAATAGTATTAGATCCTGCAGCTATGAAAATATCACTGTCTCTGATCATGCCCCCCTTGTGCTCAAAATAGCTTTTCAGGGCTGCAACTCTGTGAGAAAGCTCTGGAGATTGGATCCATTGCTGGATGAACAATTTGTTTCTAACATCTCTTCTAAAGTTAAAAATTTTCTTGACGAGAATAGAACACCTGGTATACCAAACAGGACGGTGTGGGAGGCTCTGAAGGCATTTCTGAGAGGAGAAATCATCTCAGTGGCAGCATTTAAAAGACAGTGTGCACAGCGGGAACAGAGGCTTATTTCAGACCAGATTTTAAACATCGACGGGCAGTATGCTCAGTCACCATCACCGGCGCTATATAAAGAACGCTTACATTTACAAACCAAACTCAATCTACTTTCCACTCGACAAGTGGAAGGATGTCTGATTAGGAACAAGAGCGATTTTTACGAACATGGTGGAAAGACCAGTAAGCTTTTGGCCACCCAACTGCGTGGTATTAGGGCTAAACAAATCATAACTGGCGTGAAGGCGGACAATGGAGTGGTGACTAGGGATCAGAAGGCGATTAATGACATTTTTTCTTTGTTTTACTCTAAGTTATATACATCAGAGTCTACTGTTAATGTGAAAAATTTACATGGTTTCTTTGACTCCACTGATATGCCCTTGCTCTCCCCAGAGCTCAGACAGACTCTGGAAGCCCCTATCTCAAAGGCGGAAATTCAGGCGGCAATAGCATCTATGCAATCTGGGAAATCTCCAGGTCCTGATGGATTTTCCGCAGACTTTTATTAAAAATTCTCGGACGATTTGGCTCCCTTCCTTTGCGAAGTTTTTACAGAGTCGCTAGACTCTGGGGCACTTCCTTCATAATGCTACCAGGCTTGTATCGCAGTGTTACGGCAATGACCCGACTGACTGTGCTTCTTATAGGCCTATATCTCTGTTAAACACATATGTTAAAATTCTAAGTTACTGTCGCACAGGCTGGAAAAAATTCTTCCTGCTATAATATCTCCCGACCAAACTGGCTTTATAAAAAATCGGCACGCCTTCTTTAACATACAGCGACTTTTTAATATTATCTATGCCCTCAGCCATGCTGTGTCTGAATGCCTTATTGCTATGGACGCGGAAAAAGCATTTGCTAGAGTGGAGTGAGAATATTTGTTTTTTTTACTTTAGAAAGGTTTGGAATGGGCCCCTTATTTTGCTCATGGATCAAACGTCTTCACGCAAGCCCCACGGCTTCAGTGCTAACTACTACTACTACAACTACTCTGACCATTTTAGGCTCCACTGCGGAACGAGACAGGGCTGCCCTTTAAGCCCTTTGCTTTTTGACCTTGCAATTGAGCCATTAGCAATTGCAGTCCGTGGTAGTGGGGACATAAAAGGCATATGGAGGGGGGGGATTGAGCATAGAGTTTCACTGTATGCCGATGACCTTCTTCTATTTCTTTCCAACCCGCTTACCTCCTTACCCGCTGCACTTAATATACTGAATGGTTTTAGTCAGCTCTCTGGATACAAAATTAATATGAATAAGAGTGAACTGTTTTTGATTAACGAGAGGGCTCGAAATCTGGATTTGGTAAATGTTCCCTTTAAAATAGTCACAGATCACTTTGATTACTTTGGGATATGTGTCACAAAGCAATTTAATTGTTTGTTTAAGAAGAATCTCCTCCCCCTGCTGGAACAGTGCAAGCACATGCTGTCCAGATGGTCCCCATTATCCTTATCTTTAATAGGTAGGATTAACTCAGTGAAAATGATGCTACTTCCAAAATTCTTATATGTTTTTCAATGCCTCCCTATCCTGATTCCAAAATCCTTTTTTAAATCTCTAGACTCACTAATCACTTCATTTATTTGGAATGGTAAACCTCCCAAATTGAAGAAATCTATTCTTCAAAGGCCCAAGCCGATTGAAGGTTTAGGCCTCCCTAATTTCCAGTACTATTATTGGGCCGCCAATATCAGGTGTTTGTTGAAATTGGAGACTACCATCTCAAACCGTCACCACCAGTTTGGGTTGCCATGGAGTCATATTCAAGTGGGAAAATTTCTCTACCTGCGACTTTAGGTTCATCACTCCCTTTGGCATTACCTCTACCCAGTAACAATAGAGTTGTCCAGCAGTCTCTTAGAATCTGGTCTCAGTTTAGGAAGAGTCTGGAACTCCGGGCTTTCTCACTTCAAAGCCCAGTTGCACCAAACCACCTATTCGTTCCCTCAATGGCAGATAATGCTTTTTATATCTGGCATAGAAAGGGCCTAAAATCCTTTGCAGACTTATATGAAGATGGACAATTTTCAAGTTTCTCTCAAATATCCACTAAATTTGGCATAGCTGCAGCTCAGTTTTTTCGTTTCTTACAGGCCAGACACTACGTGCAGAGTGTGACAGCAGAATTCCCCCAGATACCTCCATACAATCCAGTAGATGATTTTTTTAATGGTCAACCCAACCTCAAGGGGCATAATATCAGCCTTGTACAGTTTAATTTACAATTTACAATGGTCTTCAGTAGCTGCTATCAAATCTAAATGGGAAGAGGACCTTACTTTTCATATTACGGATGAACTGTGGGACTCTATCCTTGGCCAGGTTCACAATATATCAATGTCTGCTCAGTATCAGCCAGCGCATATTGGGAATGGCATAGGCGGTTTTCTATTGCCCATTTGCTGGGAGTAAGGGCGCCCTCCATTTGCGAGGTGCGCCTGCTGCTTGCGGCACAGGGAGGAGAGGGCGGGGTGGCGGGGGATTCACTGGCTGGCTGGAGCAGCATCTAATAACCAACTCGTAAAATAAAACAAAATAAAAACAAAACAACAAATACAAAAACACCAGACATCATGATACAGACTTATAATTTGCACCGATGTTTTTTCAAAATTCTGTACGCGAAAAGTGAGCGCGAGAGCCCTCGGTATGCCTGCTTGCTGCTGAAGTCAAAGTAAACTTTATTGTCATCTCCGTTACATACAGTCCAGTATATAGAGAGGCAAGACGACGAGGCTCCAGTTAAAGCAGTGCAAGTAAACAAACAATAAATATAAGAAGAGTAAGAAAATAAATATACACTTTAGGACCAGGGGTAAAGGGATCAATAACAATTGAATATTTATAATTTACAGTTTAATGATTTAATGTCTCACACACAACCGGTCGAAAGGGGAGGGGGCCGGCTCCTTCCAGATAGAGCACATTTCATTCATAATATTGTCAATCCAAGCCCATTATCTATTCATGATTTGAATCCTGGGTTGTGTGAAATCCCAGAAATAAACCCTAGACAAAGTGAATCTGTGAATTAAGGTGTAGGTCTATTAGGTTATGTTGTGGTGATCCTCGGGTTGGGGGATTTGTGTTCATACTGTAGTGCAAAATTAAAACCAAGATGGACAAGAAAAGTTCAAAGCCATCAGGTCCTCAGTTTAGAAAAAATAGAAAAGAAGAGGAGGAGAAATGAGCAAAAGATACAGGTAAGCAGATGTGTCACTGGATAATGGCAGGTCATCCTGAAACAATCAGAGTCAGAATCAGAATACTTTTAATCCCTAAGGAAATAATGTGGATTACAGTTGCACCAAAAAGAAATGGTAAAAATAGTAACAGTATAGACTAAACTCCAAACAATACATTATGTTACAGATTTTAATATTAATTAGTCATTGTCAATTGTTGATTTGTCCTGTTCTCATTGTATGATGAATTATGATGGCTGTTTGGTAGCTGTTTGCATACAATGCATACTCTCTCTCTCTTCATATGTGTATGTGTTTCTCTGGCGAAATTCAGTATGGTTCCAACAACAGTTTTATTTTAATGTATAATCCTTAATATGTTTTGTGTGTGTGTGTGTGTGTGTGGGGGGGGGGGGGGCAGAGGGAGTGTTCACCCAGGGTGCCAAACAGGCTAGGACCGCCACTGCTCAGAACATTAAACTTTTCATTGTTGAAGTGGAAAGACTCTTCTCCCCCCTCACACACACAAGGGCTAAAAGATATAATGTCCTGTATGGATTTGGAAGAAATTAGATATACAGTTGGTGGGTCTAAAAATACATTTTATAAACTGTGGTCCCCCTTTCTGGACTCCTTTGAAAGGCCCACACCTACTGTTACTGAGTAGTCCAAGGAAGCCCCACCCCCCCCCCCCCCTTCATAAAAGAAAACCTCTTTTCTTTTATGAGTCTGTTTGTTGTTGTTTTTTTGTTTTGGGGTTTTTTTGGGGGGGCGGGGGGTTTCTCTGTGTTTTTGGTTTAGTTGGGCAGCAGGCTGCCAATTATTTGTTGTTTTAAGGGTCAGGGTGGGAACAAGATTGAAATTTTGAAAATTCTGAAGCATTTTGTGTTATTGTATACATTGCATTGAAACCTTTGTCTAATAAAAAGACTTTTGAAGAAAGATGAAGACCAGCAAAAAGATTTTAAAGTGATCACCAAGGTGATTCAGGTAGAAATGGAGGGTATAAGGTTGAGATCAGTTTAGTGGATGACAACAAGCCACCGAGGAGGCACTAGCCAAAATGCTAAACACTAAATTACTCGCCTAGAAATCATTAGATATTATTTATCTCTAGCTGTCTTCCGCAGTTTGTCTTTGTCCTGTCTTCCTCTTTAGTTGCAGCAGATGACCGATCCTCCCTGAGCCTGGTTCTGCTGGAGCTTTCTTCCTGTTAAAAGGGAGTTTTTCCTTCCCACTGTCACCAAAGTACTTGCTCCCATTTTATCGAGCATGCATCGGTGGTGACTTGTGTGTACTTGGTCCCAGAATGCATTTCGTCCAAAACTTAAACATGGCAATGGCGGAGGAGAGTGGCTAAAAGTTCTAAATATTACTCTTTCTGGGTCACAAAATAATCTTAAAAGATATTTTCAGGCGAGAATGTAGCTGTGTAAACTTCAAATAACTGCTTGATTTATCAAGACATCACATATTTAAAGACTCCGGAACGAAGATGTCATCAAGTACACTGCCGTTCCAATTGTAGAATGATCGCGCTGCGTTCTCGCATTCTCATGTTCTCGGGAAGTCCAGATTCCTGTGTGAACTTACGAAGTCTTAATTGGAATGTGAGTACGGACTTGTGTACTTGAGAACTGAGAAACGGCCAATGATCCCTACAGAGGTCAAAGGTCACCAGTAATATAGTAACTGTAGTGTTCTCAAGGAAGACTGCAAGTTATTCACAGCTATTTTCTCACGCAGACTGGAAAAAGTTCAACTAGGCTATCCTCTAATGACTGGAAGGAAATATTAATTTTCAGGGGTCCCCAATTAATTCAGTGTAATAGTCCTAATTATACTTTAGGACTTAACGACAGAGGGAAAATAAGAATACTCACTCAAAATGTTGGAGACAGTGCAGATCATCAGAACCTAATCACTATCATATATTTTGGGGATGCCCAAACCTGGATTTTTACTAGAGGGACATACACAAAGCACTTAATTCAGGATATAGACCTGTATTCCACTAGAGTTTGAAATCCTCTACCTAGTATTTGTGGCCTGAAACTGAGGAGAGATACAAAGGTGCTGCAAACGCTTCTGGCTGCCAGTAAAAAGTGTATAATCAGAAAATGACAAAATTCAACGCAGTTACAGTGTAAGATTGGTGTCGGATTGTACTGAGAGCATTTGAAAGGAAAAACATGATATACTATCAGAGAAATTCTACCAAATTTGGAATGACTGGACTGAATTCTTAAACTCAATCAGAGCAGACTCTGTATGAGTTACTAAGGTTTCATATCGACCTCTACCTCCTTGAATGGGAGACCATAAACAGGGATTCCAACAGTACCTAGTTTATTGCCATGAAGCAGTGTCACTACAAAGAAATATTTAAACACAAATTTCTTTACTCTTTGTGCTATATTCACAAAGAAATACACGATAGCCAGGACAGCTAAAAATACATACAAATTTAAGAAATGACATCAGTACAAAAACATAAATCGTTGTCTGCTTTCAGTCTAGAGAGAACCATACAACAGCTGCCTTCCTTGGTTAGTAATTTGAGCTGAGTGAACTGTTGTCACTTGTACTGCTCACACACTGAAACATGCAGCTTTGTTCTGAGAGTCGCTACAATTTCCCAGTGTCACTTGAATTACAGTGTGAAGCAAATGGACTCTGAAACAGACTGGTAGAAGACTAATGATAGTTATCTCAGCACCCCTAAACGTGTATTTGTATGTGGTGATACTGATGTGTGAACTTCCTCTTGTTTGTCATGTTTGGATAGTCAATATGGGTTTATCTGGCTACTTGTGTAAAGCAGTACCATGCGTGTCTTGTTAGTTGTGACACTTCTTTGGCAGAAAGATGCTGCAAAAAGCTCCCAGCTGTTACATCTGAAGGTGAAGCTATGGTGCTTTACAGAGTTACTGCAGAATATTTCACGGTTGAATAAAAGTATTCCTTTTTCCCCACTCCTTTTGGACAGTATGGGAATATACAGTCGTTTATACCCAGACTGAACTCACCCACATTTGCCGGTTTACCTTTACTGTTTCACAACAACAGCCATCTAAAAAATTAAATTCAACACAACACACTTGTTGTTAGGATTTTCCATAATGGATAACAGTCTATTCCACCACAGCCCCAAGCATGTTCAGTTTGTAGCCAACCACAGAGCCTGATGCTGATCAGTTTATTCATTATTTTTATGTCACCATAAAGAGCAGACTGTTAGAAACTCTCCAGCATTTCTTTTGACACACTTTGACAACAGTTCTGTAGTAAAAATCAAGACCTAATATTACAGTTAATTAGGTGTGGGTTCAAGGAGTAAGGCATTAGTCTTCCAGAAAAAAGATAATCAATTCAGTCCACATTAAGGCCTTTCTGAAATTACCATGTGCTTTCTTTTACTTCCAATACAGTAAATATATTTAATATAGTAAATATAGATTCAGGTCCTAGATTCAGGTGTTCAGTAAGTCCTTTCTTACCCTTCACAACTGTGTGTGCCACACACAATCAGGATTCCAAGACTTCAGGGCATATTTCTTAAAGATTGCCCTAACCTAATATTAACTCAACCTTAAACAAATGCTTGCTTTATGTCTCCAAGCTGAACAAGTGCGCAACCACAGAGCAATTTATGTTGCTACAGCAATTCAAGTATTCAAACACACAGGCACGATCTGTGTTTTTGTTTTTTTGTTTGTTTGTTTTTTTTGGGGGGGGGGGGGATGTATTTTTTCTGAGGTATTAGTGGTCTTCTGTGTCTCAGCAGAAAAAAGGTGATGCCAGGACATGTTCGGTTATTAGACAATTAATCTTTGCTGTGACCCTGACAACGAGGTAGGAGTGAAGTCACTGAGGTCCGATAACAGTTTTACAATTCTCGTAAGTTAGCAGAACATATGTGCGTGTTTGTGTCATTTATGCTGTTCACTCAGTGTTGTGTTTGTGTGTGTGTGTGTGTGTGTGTGTGCACGTGCTTCTTCTTTCTCTTTTACAATTAACCTCTACCGAGACCCTGAAAATAATGCTGGCTGAAAAGAAATTGAACTAAGCAGTAAAACAGGACCTGCTTGCAATAAAATGTTGAATGACTGAAAATTAGTATTAAAGTTAAAGTGTTGCACCTGTCCAAATTGGATAGATGGAAAGAAAATGAGTCAATTCACACAAATTAGTTCATTTGCAACTGCATTCCATCCTATATACAGCTTTAAAAATTTATAAAGATCTGATGCTTCTGTGTGCAGATGCAGTTGTAAATGAAATTAAAAGTACCTCAAGTATCAGTGATCTTCACAAGAGAAAAATGACACAGGCAAAGCACAAAGAGATGCAGAACATAGAAATATTTATTCACCGATGCAAACATAAACCTGAGGTTTGCAGAACACTGAGGACCAGAGTCTAAGTTTGTAAGAGAAGAGAAAAATACACCGAGCAGTCAGAGCCACAGTAAGGCTTCACTTTAGTATACTGAAGCTTCTTTATTTTAAATGAAATCTGAAACAAGTCAAGAGTAAAGATTTCACAAACAAACATAAATACTATAAACACAGTGTCCATCATATTAAACACATATTGCAAGAAAATGTCTCTGGAATATTAATGTATAAAGTGCTTTGAGTCCCCCGGGAGTGTAGAAAAGCATTATTTCAAAAATCATCCCACCTGAAGCTGCCGCCCCACCTGAAGCTCCCGGAGGACACGGTGAAGAACATCGCCTTTGACAGAGTGCATCGCATCGGCCCCATGCGGGCAGCGGCCGGGAGACCACGTCCTATTGTGGCCAAATTCGGCCACTTCAAAGAAAAGGAACAGGTGAAAAGTTGCGGCAGGGAATTAAAAGGAACGGACTTCAGCGTAAACGACCAGTTCCCAAAAGAGATCCTGGAACGACGCAGGGTCCTCTTCCCAATCCGACGCGGCTTCATCCAGAAGGGCTCCTGCGCTGTCATCGCTGTGGACCGGCTGTACGTGGACGGACAGCTTTACCGTGACCCCGACATCACTCCGTGGCTGTATTAACTTCACACCAGATAAGAATCTGCTACACCCTTTCCCTATCCACTCACACTAACTTGCCTTAACATCTGTTTAACTTACCAGTATCAAATCGCATCTTAAGTGTAATATCATAGCAAAATGTACACCGTCACTCTCCGTCAATGGTTTAATTGGAATGTTTCCGGGGGTTTTTTTCCTTCTCGTTTTTTTTTTTCTTTCTTTTTCCCCCTCTTGTTTTTATGCTGCTCACCCTTGTCCTTGGTTTCTTTCTTTTTTATTTTCTTTCACCGCTTCGATCACCTGCTTCCAGACTCATCCACAAACAACATCCTTTATTTCGACACATACGCACAGCACGATCACGCACAGTCATGTGCTCAACGGCAGCACATTTACATCAGTCAGACAGCGCACACAGACGTACAGGATACACACACTTAAGCCAAGCATACTCATATTAGTAAATATGCACACACATAGTCAGACTCAGGGAGCATCTCGCCACACATTTTTTCTCTCTCTCCTTCTCTTTATCTACAAACAAGTGATGTATTCTCTCCACCTGTCTAAGTGACACACACAGCGTACACCCCTAGTTATGCACAGACATCTGTGTGACTTGTGACAGTCATCTACATTCCATGTAACAAACTAAGGTTTGTTACATGGAATGTAAATGGAGCTGGCTTAAAAATATTTAACCAACTCAAAAAACTACAGGCAGATGTCGTCCTTTTACAAGAGACCCACAGACCTCTTAGAGGTTTGAATGAACTTAAAACACCTGAGTTTCCTAATGTGTTCTCTGCTTGTTATAATTCAGGTAATAACAAGGTAAAAGGGCAGTAGCAATTTTAATACATAAAAATATTAATTTCACAGTACCTGATCCAGTTATAGATCCAGAGGGCAGATTCTTAATCATTAAACTATCTATACTTGATAAAAAGCTATGTATTGTAAGTGTATATGGTCCAAATGTTGATGATCCCTCATTCTTTCACGTTTTTTTCAGTGCACTCTCTGAACACTTAGATGGCACACTTGTTCTTGGAGGCGACCTCAACCTTGGACTAAATGAAGAAATGGATAGGCTCAATACAGCAGGAACTCAGCGTAATTGGCAGTCCACAAATATAATCAAACAGTATATGAGCGACTTTGGTCTTTGCGATGCATGGCGCTCCCTTCACCCCAACAGTAAGGAATATACTTTTTTCTCACATGTTCATCACTCCTACTCTCGTCTGGATTATTTTTTGGTCAGCAGCTCACTGCTGAGTGACATTTCAGACACTGAGATTCACCCTATATCTGTCAGCGATTATGCTCCTGTATCTTTAACACTAATGCACAAGAATAATACTACGCCAAGTAAAAACTGGAGATTTAATACATCACTACTTAAAGATGAAGACTTTATTAAATATTTTAAAAAAGAATGGACTTCATATTTAGACTTCAATGACACTCCCAGAACATCAGCTTCTGTTCTATGGGAAGCAGGGAAAGCTGTGATGAGAGGTAAAATCAGTTCTTTCTCATCACATAAAAGAAAGAAGAAAACAAAAATATTCAGGAATTAGAAAAAAAACATCAAATCCCTAGAAGAAGCCTACGCGTCCCACCAAGATCAGGAAACATTGAACACAATACGCAAAAAAATTAGAATTAAATGAGATAATTCATAAAAAAAAAACAAAATTCTTAGTACAAAGACTACGCTTACAAAATTATGAACATGGTAATAAATCCAGTCAATTTCTAGCAAACCATAAAAATTATGAACACAATCTGTGACAAAGGGCAGCCCTGGCAGAGCCCATCACCCACTAGGAATGAGTCCGACTTATTGCCTGCTATGCAGACCAAGCTCTTGCAATGGCTGTATAAGGACTGAATGGCCCGTAGCAATGGGCCAGACACCCCATACTCAGCACCCCCCACAGGACACCCCGAGGGTCGAATGCCTTCGCCAAGTCCACAAAACACATGTAGACTGGTTGGGCAAACTCCCATGCACCTTCGAGTGTCCTCGAGAGGATAAAGAGCTGGTTCAGTGTTCCATGACCAGGACGAAAACCGCATTGTTCCTCCTGTATCCGAGGTTTGACTAACGGACAAACTCTCCTCTCCAGCACCCTGGCATAGACTTTCCCAGGGAGGCTGAGGAGTGTGATTCCCCTGTAATTGGAACACACCCTCCGGTCCCCTTTCTTAAAGATGGGGACCACCACCCCGGTCTGCCAGTCCAGGGGTACTGCCCCTGATCTCCACGCGACATTGCAGAGACGTGTCAACCAAGACAGCCTTACAACATCCAGAGCCTTCAGGAACTCAGGGCCTCATCCACCCCAAGGGCTTTGCCACCAAGGAGTTGTTTAACTGCCTCAGTGACTTCACCCCCAGAGATTGGTGGGTCATCCCCTTCGTCCCCAGACTCTGCTTCCGCCACGGAAGACGTGCCAGTGGGATTGAGGAGGTCCTCGAAGTATTCCTTCCACCGCCTGACGATTTTCTCAGTCGAAGTCAGCACACTATACACAGTGCAGGTAGAACACCGCTTTCCCCTCCTGAGTCGCCTGATGGTTTGCCAGAACCGTCAGGTGACTCAGAATACACGGAACACTTTTCTTAAAAGTAATGCAGTATGTTACTTAATTACACCCAGGATAAAGACATTCAATATACTATTACTTTATGTTCATATTACTCTCTAAAATTATCTTAAACACACTGTCTCATAATTACTAATTAACAATATAAACCTACAGGCTGCAGTCCCACACACCAACACAAATCCCTGTCCCAATGAGGACACACACATATATATCTTTCTCTTAGTATTAGTTATGAACACAAAGATGACAACATAGAGCAAAGATAAAAACCAGCACAAAGAGACTTCAAAGCGGTCATCACTGTGATACTACTATAGAAACATGAACAGGTAGAGACGATGCAACCTGACTGCTTATTTGGTTGCAGCAGATGGCTGCCCCCATCAAGCATTTTCTTAACTGTTGAAAACTGTTGAAAACACATTGAAAACAATTCAGCAATGTGAAAACACATTGCTGAATTGTCACAATAAACAATTATTCATTCTTCGTTAAGATTTAGGGATGATCATCACTGGCTTTGAATTTTTAATCAGGTATATTTGAGGTATGGTGCCAAGAGTCATACTGGATGTAGTGCATGTATGTGTGCTTTGTACGGTGGCCCTGAGAGGCCAAACGGACTGCAACTTCAGAAAACACTTGCAAAAAGAAAAATACTGCAAAAAGAAAAATGTTGCAAAAAGAAAAAAGCTGCAAAAAGAAAAATGCTGCAAAAAGAAAAACGCTGCAAAAGCACACAAAGCACAACGGAAATAGGAAAAAAGACAACGGAAATGTTTCTGGGGAGACAATAACCGGACAGACCAGTTGCACGAACCAAAACATGTATGTATGGCTGTATCCCAATTCAGGGACTGTTTCCCAATTCAGGGTCTGCAGCCTTAAAGTACGCAGCCTTAACGGTCCTCAAGGGCCGCATTACTCAAAGACCGCTGAGGCCGGAAGTGCGAGGCTTGTAGGCTTGTGAAATGGGGCGGTCTAGCCTCCGTCGTGCTGCCCAGGTTGCATAGCAACCATGATACTAACAGCTGGAAACGTTTCATACAGCTTTGTTTGACAGAAATGAAGGAGAACATATTTTGTACATTTGTTTCTACATGAGCTTTGTGTGATTTGATAAGTATCTGAGGCTGAGACCACAGGACTGTAAAACATGATTGTTGGGCTTCATTTTTGTACTGAACAGTCATTTAAGATTAGTTAGTATATAACAATTAGCTAATGTTGTTCATGAGACTAAAGTCATCTCACTTTGGTAATGTAAATATAATATGGCCAATATTATATTAATCATTATTAGTTATTACAGCAGTGAACTTCAACTCTGTGCCAAACACTGAGCTTCAGTAAAGATTCAAGTTGCATTTATTTATATTTCCTATCACCTTAAATCTTCACTTAAAGACAAGTATCTGTGACAGTATAGATGTATTATATATAAGAGACAAATATTGTTCTTTTAATATGTTGGCATTACTAAATTTGGCTCAATGCTTATATATGTGTGGAAGAAGCAAATGTACGAGCTGTGATAACTGTGTCTGATAGAATGAAGAGTAGACTGATATATTAAATATTCCTTTATTGGGTGAGAAAATCAGACCATGTCATAACTGCTTCAAGTCATGCAGAATAGATATCAGAGCCTTAAACAGGCTGACTTCTGCTAAATGGGTCAAACTGGGCAGAAAGTATCCAAACACATAACATCCTTATAGAATATGATGTAACACTATAGATCAACTTACCTCAGAATATATAAAGCATATAAACAATTACAGCAATATGATGCAACAAACACAACAGCTACTGATCCAAAATACTCAAAGCTTCATAGAACTGAAACAAACATTTATTTTTAGCTCCATTCTGCTGCTGATACATACTTTAGGTTTCTGAACATTAAACTTTTTACTGCCTTTCATAGTGTGTAACTTGAAGGCCCTGAGTACTTTCTCCCACACTGACAACACTGGATGATAAAATTATTTGAACATTACCTAACAAGACTGATTCAGGACAGACAATTAGTTATGTTAAACTTTTCTAGCAGTCCTTCACAAACAGGGAACAGTCTGTCTATTCTCTCCATCTGTCAGCTGCTGCTGGCTCTTCCTCCTCCTCTTCCTCACACACTGCTGAGTTTGTCCTGGTGGATCATCAGGGGTGCAAAGCCTCACAGATGATGTGCAGCAGTGGGTCCCTCAGTCTGTCCTCACTCTGGACACTTGCAGTTGTCACACATGGAAATCAAATGTGTGGTAAGCTGCAGGATTCAAACACAAGTGTAACTTATAAATACATGTTCATACTTTTATTCCACAATCAGAGAGAAAGAAACAGAGAGAGAGTGCAGGACAGACACACAGGTGACAGTCTCAGGTGTACACACTGCTACAAACAGGAGGATTTAGTGTTTGTGTTATTACGAGTGCTAAACAAGAAGAGTTCCCAGATGGTACAGTGGACACATGTGTGACTGCTGTGATTAAAGCACCTTTCTTTCAGCTTAACGAGTGAACCGTCAGCTCGTTCAAACACACGTTAAAGTCCGTTTGGCTCGACATCACCGAACAAAGGCAGCAATATAACATAGCTAACATTAACAGTGCAGTGAATCCTGTTTGTGCCGTGATATTCAGGACTGCAAACCGAGCAGCATTACTGACTTTCAGCCTGTTGTGTTTGTGGATATATGACTGACTTTAATTATCCACAAAATCATCAGATTCTCTGTAAGATTAAGGTCGACTATCTAATGGCGTATAAAGTAAAGGCTTTAAAACAAAGTAAACGCTGAAAGTACAAACATTGCTAATGTCACATAACTTTGCCGACATGTGGCCAACAGTAATGTTTTAATATTCTTCATTATTAAACATTTGCACATAAATAAGTGACATAATATTCAGAACTTACTTTTGAAAGTTTACTCTTTGGCCGCTCCGCTTCCACTTCATTGAAGTGTCTCCCAGTCCCAGTGCACTTGTTAGCATGTTTTGGTTCGTGCAACTGGTCCGTCCGGTTATTGTCTCCCCAGAAACATTTCCGTTGTCTTTTTTCCTATTTCCGTTGTGCTTTGTGTGCTTTTGCAGCGTTTTTCTTTTTGCAGCATTTTTTCTTTTTGCAGCGTTTTTCTTTTTGCAGCATTTTTCTTTTTGCAGCGTTTTTCTTTTTGCAGCATTTTTCTTTTTGCAGCGTTTTTCTTTTTGCAGCATTTTTCTTTTTGCAGCGTTTTTCTTTTTGCAGCATTTTTCTTTTTGCAGCATTTTTCTTTTTGCAAGTGTTTATCTTTTTGCAGCATTTTTCTTTTTGCAGCATATTTCTTTTTGCAAGTGTTTTCTGAAGTTGCAGTCCGTTTGGCCTCTCAGGGCCACCGTAGCTTTGTGTATTTTCTTGCCTTCTCTAAAAGTACGTAAGGGCTGTGTCCCAATTAAGAGACCGCACGCTTGAAGTACGCGCACTACGCGTACTACGTGCGGTGCGTACTATAAGTACGAGAAGTGCGGAAGTGAGAAGCTTGTGAAATGGGACGGTCTACCCGTCGTTGCGCTGTTCAGGTTGCCTAGCAACATGATACTAACCGCGAGAAACGTTTCATACAGCTTTGTGTGAAATGAAGGAAAAAAAATGTTTTTAGTTCATTTTTGTCATGACATCACTTTGATTAGTTGAGTATCTGAGGCTGAGACCACAGGACTGTAAAACATGATTGTTGGGCTTCATTTCTGTATTGAGCAGTCATTTCAAGATTAGTTAGTAAATAACAATTAGTTAATGTTGTTCATGAGAGTAAAATCAGCTCACTGTTGTAATGTAAATATAATATGGCCAATATTATATGTATTGTCAGATTATTATATATATATATGAACTTGAACTCTGGGTCAAAGATTCAAGTTGCAGTTATTTATATTTCCTATTACCGTAAATCTTCACTCAAAGACAAGTATCTGTGACAGTATAGATGTATCATATATAAGAGACAAATATTGTTCGTTTAATATGTTGGCATTACTAAATTTGGCTCAACGCTTACATATATGTGTAAAAACAAAATGTACGAGCTGTGATAACTGTTTCTGATAGAATGAAGAGTAGACTGATATATTAAATATTCCTTTATTGGGTGAGAAAATCAGACCATGTCATAACTGCTTTAAGTCATACAGAATAGATATCAGAGCCTTAAACAGGCTGACTTCTGCTAAATGGGTCAAACTGGCAGAAAGTATCCAAACACATAACGTCCTTATAGAATATGATGTAACACTATAGATCAACTTACCTCAGAATATATAAAGCATATAAACAATTACAGCAATATGATGCAACAAACACAGCAGTACTACTAATCCAAAATACTCAAAGCTTCATAGAACTGAAACAAACATTTATTTTTAGCTCCATTCTGCTGCTGATACATACTTTAGGTTTCTGAACATTAAACTTGTTGCTGCCTTTCATAGTGTGTAACTTGAAGGCCCTGAGTACTTTCTCCCACACTGCAAACACTGGATGATAAAATTATTTGAACATTATCTAATAAGACTGATTCAGGACAGACAGTTAGTTGTTAATTATGTTAAACTTTTCTAGCAGTCCTTCACAAACAGGGAACAGTCTGTCTATTCTCTCCATCTGTCAGCTGCTGCTGGCTCTTCCTCCTCCTCTTCCTCACACACTGCTGAGTTTGTCCTGGTGGATCATCAGGGGTGCAAAGCCTCACAGATGATGTGCAGCAGTGGGTCCCTCAGTCTGTCCTCACTCTGGACACTTGCAGTCGTCACACATGGAAATCAAATGTGTGATAAGCTGCAGGATTCAAACACAAGTGTAACTTATAAACACATGTTCATACTTTTATTCCACAATCAGAGAGAAAGAAACAGAGAGAGAGTGCAGGACAGACAGACAGGTGACAGTCTCAGGTGTACACACTGCTACAAACAGGAGGATTTAGTGTTTGTGTTATTACGAGTGCTAAACAAGAAGAGTTCCCAGCTGGTACAGTGGACACATGTGTGACTGCTGTGATTAAAGCATCTTTCTTTCAGCTTAACGAGTGAACCGTCAGCTCGTTCAAACACAC
Source organism: Neolamprologus multifasciatus (assembly GCF_963576455.1). Taxonomy (NCBI): domain Eukaryota; kingdom Metazoa; phylum Chordata; class Actinopteri; order Cichliformes; family Cichlidae; genus Neolamprologus; species Neolamprologus multifasciatus. The sequence goes on from NC_140440.1 coordinate 714,276, forward strand.
GTTAAAGTCCGTTTGGCTCGACACCACCGAACAGAGGCAGCAATATAACATAGCTAACATTAACAGTGCAGTGAATCCTGCTTGTGCCGTGATATTCAGCCGAGCAGCATCACTGCCTTTCAGCTTGTTGTGTTTGTGGATATATAACTGACTTTAATTATCCATAAAATCATCACATTCTCTGTAAGATTAAGGTCGACTATTGAACGGCGTATATTTTAAAGTAAAGGCTTTAAAACAAAGTTAACGCTGAAAGTACAAACATCGTTAATGTCACATACTGTAACTTTGCCGACATGTGGCCAGCAGTAATGTTTTAATGTTCTTCGTTATTAAACATTCGCACATAAATAAGTGACATAATATTCAGTACTTACTTTTGACAGTTCACTCTTTGGCCGCTCCCTTCTGCCGTATTTTGTGGCAAAATTATCCACACCCACCGCCGCGCTATGAATTGTGGGATATATGGGACCACGAAGCGTGCACCGGACCACGCTTGATATTTGGGGAAATCGACGGCGCATTTGGAGTATGCATTTGAAGTACACTTCGAATTGGGACAGCCGTCGTCGCGTGGCAGTGACGTAATCGCACTTAAAATGCGTACTTCAAGTGTGCAGACCCTGAAATGGGACACAGCCAAAGACTAGACTCTCAGTTCCCGCTACCGAAACAGCATGATACTTCCACCAAAGATGTCTCCATTCTAACATATATACCATGTTGGAGATTATTAAATACCAGGTGCATTCATTGATCTGTGTACATCAGTGGAAATTCCAGCAGACTTCTGTGTTTACCATAACAATACACACAAGCCAGTAATTGTTGGCCTGTGTGTATCAACCCACTCCTGTGAACATTTTGTAAATAAAAATCTGTCATCATCGCAACTCTCTGCCTGAGTGGGGGTTCCTTCATGCTACAGTATGGATAGCGAGTGCTTCCTGCAACTGTGTATTGGACAAAATGTACTGCCTTAGGTATTCTCACTGATGAACAAAACAGAAACAGATGAACAATAATATGTTTAATGGTACAATGAAGGCAAATCTGTCAGTTTTTATCTAAAGACGTTGATATTGTTGAATAAGTCAATGATTTTCCATAGGTCTGCAAGACCAACACAAACATGTTACTAAAATACCTCCTTTATGTGATTTGGGCAGATTATGAAAACAACAGTTTTTAACTGATTCAGAGAAAACCAGTGGACATCACAAACTTGCTGCATTGCTGGATGTCTTATTACTCCCATAAACCACAGCTGTTTTTAACCCTCTGGGCTCTATCCTGGCCATTTGTGGCCACTTCACTTTTCTTTTTTCAACCATTTTCGTTCTGTCAATGCAAATGGAATGAAACTTGCCAAGAATCCTTAGGCAAGAGACGAACCCCAATTTGCTCTCTGATGCATTTTTTGGAGCATGACTAGGAAGCACCAAAAAGCTTAGAAGAAAGTGATTGTGTGAATGTGGCATCTTGTATAGAGTGCTTTGAGTACTCTAGGAGAGTAGAAAAGCACTATATAATTGTAAAGTTGGACCGTTTACACACGTACAAGACACGGACATGGTGACAGTACTTCTTTATTTTGACATTCGGTTTACTGTGGTTTTACAATGGGACACAGACACTCCTGCTCCGCTGTCACGTCCATTCTCCTTCCTCTCCGACTGTCACTGTGAACATATAAAGAGTCACAATCACATTCACATCCCAGCACACCTGTTCACCCCGCCCCTGCGCCGCCCTGGGAGCTCGCTGCGTCATCCCTCTTATGCAGCCTGCCAGAGACCACACCCACGCCATAATAAGAATCAGTCAATTTGTCAAATTCATTTAAATAAACACTTAAATCTGTCTTTACCGTTTCTTACCGTTTTGTGTACAAATTGTATACTATATAAATATAAATAATCAAAAGGCTGGAAATGTAATCGAAAATGTGTGTTTGAACTCATTTAATGAGTGTACCATTGGTATACTTGTCACGGACCCGGTTCCAGGGACTCGGGGTCCGTGAGCAGTGTGGACTATAATTATTATAATATTATTATTTTGTGATGTCTGCACAATGCTGTCATGTCTGTGTTCCATTTATTGTATGTGTAGGCAGGGTGTGTGTGTGTGTCTACGGGTGTGGCTGTAGGCCTGATGGGTGTGGCCCTGCTGGAGGACTGGCCACACCTGAAGTCCCTGCCACACCTACTGCTGATCAGGGCTTGTTGAGGGAGCTATTTAAGAGACTGATGGTGCGGGATAATGGAGTTATACTCCAAGGTCGTGTAGGTCGTGTATGCCGGTGGGAGTTGTGTTTGACAGCTGCCTCTGTTGTTTCCTTGCAGGAAGAGCGTGGAGCAGATGAAGACAGCACACACGGGGGGGCTAACATGGGAGCAGAGAGCACAAACACGGACGTTTGAGTGAGACACAACACAAGAGTCTAGGGAGCTACGGGGATTTATTGTTTACTGGTTATTTACTGCACTGTAAATAAACGCACTGCTTAAATTCACAGCTCCGCGCCTGGGTTCTCCTTTTCTTCACATCCCCACGGTGGCCATCGGCAACCGTGACAATACTTTCTTGCACAAAGACTTTGTATGAAGTAAGTTGTGTTCAAGGTCATGACTTGCTTTATAAGAGTGATACGTAAATGTTGTGGGAAGAATACTCACAGACAGTAATATCCAACATTATGTACCCACACACTGGGTATAAAGGAGCTGTTATATTTTTCTTTCTTTATCAATTCTGAAGTGAAGACTGCTCATACTGTATTGTAGTTTTTCTTTCAGCGAATCTCATAAAATCAGTTTGGTTTCAGTGTTTATTTCTCCAGCTCCAGCCATGACAAGAGCACTGTCATAAAAATAACTTGTACATCATGTGGTATAGCTGAAAAATAATGTCTACAAAAGCAGCTGGTAAGTGGTTTCATAGTCAAGCTGAGATAGATCCAAACCAGACTCTATACCAACTTTAACTTCAACTTCATCTCAACTTTAAAGTTTAGATAAAGTTAAAACCCATAAGCTACAAATTAGAAAATCACAGTAAGGCAGTAATGGATAGTGATGAAAAGCTAAAAGCTAAAAGCTGTGCAGAAGTAATAAAAAGAGACTGAAAGAAAAACCATAACCAGACAATTACAGAATAAACGATGATATTAGAAATGTTTTAAGAAGGAATTTCAATATGGAGTGAAGCTCAGTTGTATTAATAGGAATTTTATGTAGAGAAATTAAAGTATTTTCTGGCGCTACCAGGTTGATATTTGTTTGATTAAAATTCAGTCTTAACCTTTTACTTTAGACCAGCTCACAGTACTGTAATACTGTAATACTGTGAGCTATACAAAGCAGGTATTTGTTGTTTTTCAAATTGGCTGCCTGTCACATGTGTTTTTTCTGCACTTATGAGAATAAACTTTGGATCTGAGAAGATAATCCTGCTCATGCATCTTCTCTGATCCTTTTGTTAATTGCAAGTTTGCATAATTGTTTACTTTAAAAATTTGCACTCACAACCTTTCTTAGATGCGAATGTAGTGTGAATGTAGACCAAAGGGCACAGACAACATTTTTTTTTCTTTTTTAAATTAAATTTAAAGACAGATCCCTGGTTAATTTTGATTTTCTAGGGAGAATAACAACTTAGAAGCACATTTGACAAGTTGCATCCCCAGAAAAATTTGTTGTTTAGGATACACACTGGTTTCTTTATTAAGGTGTTTCGATTTCATCTAATATTTCCCAAACTTTGAAAGAGCTTCTGTCAATTAGAACTTATGATTTATAAGTTAATTAAAACAAATCTGCCTATTATCCAACTAATCATTAGTCACAGATTTGCACAATGGTTTAATTACATCCTTAATTCCACATTAAACTCAGAAACTCTGTTCAAGAATTTGCACCTAAGGACTAATTTTAGAAAAAATAACAAAGGCAGATTAATAAAGTCACATTGTTAATTTTTGTTTGTATGCCTCTTGTCGTTTCACCACCATATAATTCATACAAACAATATTTGTTTTCATCTGCGCTCATTTATCCTCAGACTGACATATAGTATGCTCAAGGACAATTCAGATATATACAGTAGATTTCCAGGCTTGGGGTTAAGTTAATTAAGTTGCAGGGGACATGTGCCAATCAAGTAAACAAATGGCCTTCAGAGTGCAGCCCCACTGAACTGAAATGATTGTGTTTTTGCATTTGAAGAGCAAAAAGAGAAATAAACTGAAACTGTTCTAAACTCAGGCATGCCTGGAAATATCTATTTGTCCAAGTGTGCAACAAATTTTGGAAGCAGTGCTAGACTAATTAACATTTTGTGCAGTGTGTCAAAAAAAAAAATAAAAAAAAAAAAAAATGGGAGGACTTTGATGGATGCTGACGGGACCCCCCCAGTCCCGGGTGTGGCTACAGCAGACACACTGAACCAAACACTCTGGAACTCACAGCTCGACTAACTTAAAGTGCCGAAGCCAAAATCCCAAGTGAAAATGTCACAACAAGATGAGCATTAATCAGATTAATTACAGATCCCGTAGACAAGGTTATTAACAGTTTTGAGGCTGTTATTAAAAAAAAGTAATGTGTTAGATATTACTCACCTCTCTAAAAAGTAATGCAATAAGTTACTTAATTACTTGGTGGAGAAAATGATTTGTTACACTGCCCATTACATTACTTTCTCATCCATTGTCACATAATTACCTGTTAACAATATCAACTATAGGTTACAGTTCCACACACAAACTCTGTATCCTAATGAGGATATATATATCCTCATTATATATATAGGATCTTTCTTTTAGTGTTCACATATAAACACTAAGGTTGCAACAAAAACAAAGGTTGAAAAATAGTACGAGAGTCAGAAAACAATGAAAGAAGTTGATTTAGCAGAGAGATATTCACACCTCACATGTATTAATAACAATACCAACAAGCATACTAGATGCAGATAACAAATATACCAAAAAAATAAAAAATGCAAAGTGGTAAAAGAAAATCAACTAAAGACAGAACTAAAGCTGAAGCTATGAAACGCAAGAGCATCAAAGACCTGCTGAAACCTGCAACTTTCAGAGACACAGAGATGGATGAAACAGTCAGCCTGCTGAGAGAGGAGATGGCTAAATTTTAAAAAAAGAAGAAGAAGAATTACTATTATTCCTCACAGACCCACTGACCAAATAGGAAGCAGTGTCTGAAGAGAATGTAAAGCGCGTCAGGAAGAGCAAACAGGTGATCCGTTTTTGCTTAAAGTGTCATCAGCCAGGACACTTTTCCACTGCTGCAGACAGAAAAGGACACCGCTAGAGGGGACAGAAGTGGCAATCCAGTCTGTTGCAATTCTAAATTTATTAATACTTAAGCAGTTGACAAGTTGCTTGAAGTGTTTTGGAACTGAATAAAACTGCTGGAAAGAGAATTAAAGAAAAGTGGCAAGGCTAAAAAGACTGTAGGTTCAATGTATGCCAGCGATCTCTCACTAGGCTGCCAAACTCTGGCTAGGCTTGGGCCTTATTGGAAAGAAGTGTATGGTGGATTGTTTCTTTCAGGGAGGAGCAGAACAAACATTGTGGGATCCGGGCTTATACACTGTAAAAAAGAAAAAGTTGAGAAAACGTAAAATTTCAAGGCAACATGATGGAAGAGATTTTTGAGTTTTCTCAACTTTTGCCAACTATTGTTGACTTAACTAAGATTTTCAAGTTCTGCCAACTTGGATCTACTTGTTGACCTAATTAGGATAATCCTGTAAGTCTAACAAAGAAATTCTGGTTTCAATGCCATGTATTTCTGCCTTCACCAAACAAAGATATTCCTGTTGAATTAATATACAATTATTCCTCCAATGCCATGTATTCCTAAATTCACCAAACACACATATTCTTGTTGAATAATCATACAATTCTTACTCCAGTGAGTTGAAAATTTACCTATATAAATAAAGAAAAATGTATGCCGTTATCGTACTTGAAAAAACACTCAAACAGATATAGAATAAAACAAAGCACAACTGAATGTTATGTAAAAACGTATTTATTTTGTTCAACAGTGCTTTCAGTATATTTCAGAAGGTCATGGGTAGTGGGGTGAATTTCTGTAAAAAAGCAAACAAACAGAACAAAAACATGTTGCCAGTTTCTTTTGGGTGCTTTGAGCACCCCAGCAGAGACATTAAAATTCCAGAGTCCAGAACCAAAAAAGAAAAGTGTCCAGCAGCTTAGTCATTCACGCTCACACCCTGACTGTCTTGTAAAAGCTTAACTTAACTATTGCACACTAAATAGGGTAGTGCAACAAACAATTGCCTATGTACCCAGACATTGACATTTTACATGGGCTTACTATGATGAACTACAGAAGTTAAAAGTTATTAGAAATGTTAGCATCAATAAACTAAAATTTACATTTCAAATGATCACTTATCCACTTCACCTTCATATTGACCGACCAGGTCAAAATGAACCATTCTGTTTTGACTGTTCCTTCTTTTCTCCCTTCTTCCTTTTCTCCCTCTTTCCTTCACTTATTCCTAATTAATTTTAAAAGTTCAAACACTAAATATGCAACTCTTTGTAACAGGTGAATGATTATATAGAGGGAAAGGGGTTGAACTACTGTTTTTTTTACACAGCTCTACAATGCACTTGAACAGGTTTAAGAACAAGTTAAACTTATGTCTGGCTTCCCCATTAACAGTCACAGCAAAAGCTTTGTTCTTAGAGACCTTATGCGCTGTGAGCATCGAGAGCCACCGAGCTCAAAAAAGATGGCCTGAATTGCTTCAAAGGTATAACTCATCTGCTTTGGATAAACAATGTTGAGGGCATACAGAAGGCCAAAGAGGTATGCCAAGGCAGTAGAGAGGTCTGGAATGTTATGTAGCACGATGTCCCCTTCCAACACAACAGCATGTTCTCGCACAGAAGTATCGGCAACGTCATTTTGTAGGATGGTGAGGATGGCAACTGATGCACCGTTCAACAATGGTTCCAAAATGTCAGTGTCCTGAAGAGAAGAAAAGTAAAATATGAATTTTTGAAAGCTAAGAAAAATTAAAGACAAAATACATTTCTAAAGATCTTAACTTTAACCTCTATACCATGATGGTCATTTGACTCATCGACCTGCAGCCTAGAGCGTCCTGGTGCCACGTGCACTTATGGACACTCTTATGTTCGAACAAGGTGTTCGTTATGGCCAAACTGTGATTTGCACAGAAGTCCAATAACAAAACACCGCTCGGGTTCAGATCAGGGAGGCCGTTCCTCCCAATCACGCCCCTCCAGGTCTCGCTGTCGTTACCCAATTGAACATTGAAGTCTCCCAGCAGGACAACAGAGTCTCCAGGTGGAGCACCTTCCAGCACCCCACACAGGGACTCTAAGAAGGCTGGGTACTCTGAACTGCCACTTGGCGCATAAGCGCAGATGACAGTCAGGACCCGTTCCCCGACCCTAAGGTGCAGGGAACAAACCCTCTCATCCACCGGGAAAAACCCCAACGTGCAGGCAGCAAGCCGAGGGGATTTTAGAATACCCACCCCAGCCCGCTGCCTCTCACCAGGGGCAACTCCAGACTGAGACAGAGTCCGGCCCCTCTCCAGGAGACTGGTTCCAGACATTTAAAAACATCTCATAGCAATTACTTTTGCTTGCATTACTTTTTTGTACTTACTAAGCACTTCAGGAAACCTGTGTTGCATCCTCTCTGAGGAAAATGGGCAGGCCTCTCTGTGCTGCTGTCTTTCGGTGGGACACAATGTCGGATGTCTAAAGAGTATTCAGTGGAAAACAAGCATTTAAATTAGTATAGTAACGTGGTGTACTTACACACAATGCAAAATCAGAACTCTTATAGTAATGAAAATAAAATACAGATCAGACCCAGCAACACGTAAAACTTAAAAAACAAAGTAATGACTGATGACATTCATTTCCATTGATGTGTTTTGACTGAAGCCAACATTTTTTTCTGTTATGACAAAGGTATACTCTCTTCTAAAAATGTCAGGTAAAGGAGCACTTACCTGTTCATCAAGTTTATCCAAGAGGTCTTCCATGTCCTCACCAAGAGCTCCCTTCTTAGACCGGTATAGTTTAAGCAGGCCAGGCACAAATTTGTCGAGGGATGCATTGAAGGTCCCCAGGAGGTCTTTGCTTGTGATCCGATGAAATTCTTCAGATATCTAAACAAGACAATAACCAAAATATTGCCATTTATTCAGCACAGAAAATTCATGGGTAGCTGTCTTGTACAGTCTAGACCATGTTATATGCCTGACTGTGTTATCAACAGCAAAACCTACTTCAAAAATCTCTCATGAATACACAATTTGCACAGGAATAGAAACACCCTCCACAAAAAACAGTATCAATATGCAAATACATATTATGTTCTACGTTGCACCAAAATATGTGACGAATCAGATTATGTGACCTGCCTTAGTATTCTTTCCCTAAAAATCTCAGTCTATAGAAGTCCTACTTCCAGCACTAAAAGAAAAAAAAAATACATGCTAAGTCAAAATTATGAGATTGACTTTCTGTTCACAGGAAGAACAATTTCGATTTAGCATGGGGACTCTTTTCTTGTACTGGCAGAAATGTTCAGGATAAGAATATTAGGACAGGTCAAAGAATCTAATGGGTCACAGATGGGCCACTACTCTGAGCTAAAACCTTAGTATAGAAATAGGTGAAGGCTGGAAATGTTAGGGATGCCCAAATTCAGAGGCTGCTTGTAGCCCGATTACGACACAGCGGCGTGACGAAGGCTGCCCAAATTCATAGTAGACTCCTCTAAATGCGTCCGAGAAATACGTCCTACTTATAATAAGCATCTCTTAAAATGTTTGCAATATTGAAACATTTCAATATAATGTAGAAAGAAAACGAGAAAAAAAAAGTTACGGATCGGACTCCCCGAGTCGGACTGTACAGACCGGGTCTACCTGTGGAATTAGTTTTAATATTACTCTTTCTGAGTCACAAAATAAACTTTTAAGATATTTTCAGGCAATAATGTAGCTGTGTAAATTTCTAATATCTGTTCAATTTATTAAGACAACACATATTTGCAAAAGTGCTCCGACGTTTTTGGAGACGCCTGTTACCCACCAGCTCGATAGCTGGGGGGGGGGGGGGGGGGGGGGGGGGGGGGGGGGGGGGGGGGGGGGGGTTCGATTAAGCCACTTAGATAACTTAAAAATGCTATTGTTGGGCTTTTTCAGTGTTTTACTAGTTCCATCCTCCCAGGTCCTTAGGAGGATGCAGCCTAGGCGCTTGTAGAAAATCTTAATAACAGATGTAGTTAGCTTACCTGCTAGGGTAAATGGTCGGCAGCTGCCGCACCTGTTCAAAAAAATTATACACTCCAACTGCAGAAGTGAAAATCCTCAATGATCGAAAAATTGCAATTTACATCCAACTCTGACCACGATAGTTCAAATTTTCTTAGCAGGTTTTTAGTCTAGGACACATGGTAAACCACTATCACACAGCTCAGGTCTGCTCAGGCTCAGTTGAAAGTCCGTTTGGTTTAGTTCAAACTTGTTCAGACCACATGTGCCAGTCATCTACGGGGTTTCCCACTGGTTCCCAACTTGACTCAAAAACTCTGCTCAAAAGTTGATAATCTTTGTTATGCTGTCTAGAAAATGGTCCTCAAATCATCTGCTGTTGTCTAGGACAACAATGAAAGAAATTTGTTGGGTAGACAAGCTTTTTTAGATTGTAAGTGGAAAGTTTTATTTCTAAGTCAATTTAATTTAAAAACTTTAATGAAATCAACAATTACTAGTTATTGTTTTTACAGTGTAGGTGATTATTGTTAACAAGAAATAGGAAAAGTCCTGCTTTTCACATGTCCAGTACAAGTGAACTCCTGGGTGAAGGCTTTTGTTTGCAAACCAGGCACCCACTCTTTACAAGTTGGCTTGAGCTCAAGTTCAGACTGTGATTGAATAGCCAGATTTACTCATGCCAGTACTCATCTCCAAGGAGCCAGGAGTAGCAGATTATCAGCTGCACATAAGTTTCACCTGTGGTAGGAGAAGCCTTCTCTGTTGTCTCTAAGAAAAAATGTTTAATCCTCACAGTCCAGTGCTGTGATGAGAATGATAGGGAGGGTGTGCTCAAAGTTGGGAGGCCTAATACAGTGGGCTGGTAGGGTGGTGTGGACATGAACAAATACAGCTAAAATTTGTGGGACTCACCTCTGTCAGGTGATCCCCTAACCCCAGATCAGTAGGAGGAGGTTATAAAAATGGTAGATGAAGTACTGCATTTTCAAAAGATCAGAATGATGTGGGTGTGATTCATCTCCTTTCTTAAGTAAATAATCAGACCTGGTGACATGTACCCAAACAACTCCACAAGACATGCTGAGTACCCTGAATGGGAGTATGGCTTTCAGTGTTGGACCAGGGCAAGGAAAATCATCAGGTGGAGGAGAGTAGCCATTCAGAGCCCTTATCACACCTTGAGTCTCATATAAGTAGGTAAAGAATTCCCTTCGGCTTGTCCTCAGCTCTAGCAGACTTCCAGTGGAGTATGGATGAGTGCTTATAAGTTTGAGAAACTGAATATCTCAGCCATATTTTGATGGCAATCTAGTCCACAGCAGATGATTTGAGGACCATCCGCACCATATGAGGGAGGTCTTGAGTCACTACGGCACATGGTGTGAAGCTGACTCAGAAAAAGTGAGGTGATTAAAGATGAGCTGAAATTCTGCCCATCCATCCTCTGACGTTTGTCCAGGTCTGGGTCACAGATGCAACAATCCCAGTGGAGACACTTTAGCATTAGTTGCTTGTTTCCCAGTTTTGTCCTTTTAGTAACTAACAAAAGCTTGTGGCTATAGCTAAGGGTGGACATGTAGATTAACCCATACATCAGAAGCTTTCACTCTCAGTAGTCTCCTCACCACGGCAACCCAAGCATCATCTGTATCACTGCAAAGACTGTAATATTCTGTTTCATGCTTCCTCCCTCCAACTCATTCCCAACTAATAGTGAGCATGCCAAGCATTTCCAACTGATTAAAAATAGCATTTGAGTGCAATCTCCAATCTGCACTGATAGGTGTGGCTTGTTTTAGAGGTGATTTACAATAGTTAGTTCATTTCAACAAAACATGCCCAATCTGCCAAGAGTAATTTAGAGTAGAACTGAGGGTTTCATTTACATGGCTTATCACAACCTCAGTCCAAACACAGCAGTCCAGAACATGGCAATGCATCAGTTTTCATGATGGTTCGAAAATTTGTTTTGAAATAAGCTCCATGATGCAGAAACATATGCATGGCACTAGTTTATACTGGATGTGGCAATAGCATTACTTTTTTATTAAAGATGATATGAAATGTCCCTCCACAAAAAATATTATTCATTATTCAGCTTCCTCAAATATGAAGGATGTTCCCATTTTAGTGATGATAAGCTTTCATCGATCCGTCATGAGTATTAGGTGTAATAATTATTATCAGTGTGACGGATATAAACACTAATGCACAATGACTGACAGAAAAGGTAAAAGACATTAGATATGATTTGTGCCATTTTATGCCATTTTCTTAAATGGTGAACAAAACCAAATGGAAAATCTCATTATAACATTATGCCATCGATCATGTTCCTAAATTAAGAATAAAACAAATTTTATACTTAAATGTAGACGTAATCTGAGAGCAGAGGACCTTAAATCTCACAGTCATTTGTAGTAATGTTCAAAAAAATAGAAATTTGAATATGCCACAAGAAGAGCCTTATTTTACAGATTGTCTACAGAGTGAGAAATTTCATTGCTGTGAAAAAATTTTTTAGTTTAGAAAATTAAATATATCATCTTACTTTAAAATCCTCAGGGATACAAAAGCTTGTTTCTAATATGCCATTAATGTTTGAATAACAGAATGTAAACACAAATTAATGACCTCAGACCTGTTACGTTTCCCATTAAAAAGACTGAAAGACCACAACGACAGTGCAACAGCTTGTAAATAAATAGTCAGAACCCTCATTTAAGAGTTTTGCGTTGGATGATACACGTGGTAAAACAGAGATTTATACAGCCTTTGTGTCAGTTTTTTTTAATTTCTTGCATGCACGTTTGGAGAAAAAGAAAGGTATTACTAGGTTCTTTTTAGATATCAGAGGGAACCAGTGTCTCCACTATGCTACTAGAAAAACTAATGAAGCCAAATGTAAACACCTCCTTTGGAGCAATAGGGAAATTATGTGTCAAGATGGTAATTGTGGAGCAAAAACAAAAAACCCATAATACTTCAATTTACTAATCTTAGATTTGAGTATAGACTTTCTGAGTGATCAACAATGTATTTAAAAGATCCACTTGTCTCACATTAAGGTTGTGCTGCCATTTTCCTTTCTGTCCATTTACTGAAAACAAGTCATTCACTCTACATGATATGAAAGATGGGGTAGACATTTTAATAAACAGTCCCAAAGTCTGGCAAAGCTGCTGTCAGATGTGCAGCTGGTAGAATGTTTGATATTCACAGTTTTCTGCACCCCAAATTTGTCCCTTAGGCTTAGATAGTCTCTGCTGAGTCCTACAGTAGCATCCCTGGACAGTTCAGACAGTAACCATGTTTAAAAAACAGTTTCAATTTTTATAGGTACAGTCTCTGAATGTCTTGTTTCTAATTTGTAGTTAGGATGAGCTGTTGTCTGTCTATGTTGCCAAACAGCCGAAGGAAGCAATATGTGACAAAATGAGATAATTACCGGTAGTTTGACTTTTAAAGTAAAAGGGCACCATTTATTGTTATGCTTGTGTTTGTTTATGCAGATAGATGAGATGTGAACACAGTGTTGATGGAGAATCCAAAAGCCAAGTCTGAGACTATGTCCACACGAATGCGTTTTTGTTTGAAAATGCATCGTTTTCTCTCCGTTTTGGCCTCCTGTCCACACTGAGATGGCGTTTCCACCAAGGAAAAACACAGCATTTTGAAAACGCTCACGAAAATGCATACATTTCAAAACGGAGCTGTCCCGTTGCACTGTGGACACGCAAAAAAGCAGACTTTCTAAAACGATTACGCATTTTAGTCATGTGGTGCAGTCATGTGACCAATTAAACAAAGATAGCGGAGTGCATTATACAGCAGTTATTTTGATTCCTCTCAATTTTTACGGCCCTAAAAAAGATTAATATCAGTTTGTACATGCTCCAGATAGCTTTTCTTCAAATTCTTTAATTCTCATTCACTTTTGCGCATGAGCAGTACTGGAACATAAGCGTTTTTGCCCGTTTCAATGTGTGACTACCAACAAATATGTGCATCCATTCAATCATTCATTAGCTCATTCATGGCTTTTTTTCACTCTGTGGAAAGGACTGAAAACGCTAGTGTAGTCGTGGAGTGTTCTCAGGCGAAAACGCCGTTTTGAAATCTATCCGGGCTAGTGTGGACGTAGCCTAAGACGTTTCTCTCCAGCTTCTGCCACTGAACAGCTTCAGTATAACAACAGAGAAACTATGTGACATGATGTTAATTGTGGAGGAAGAGAAGAATGTGGTACTCTAATTTAATTAGCTCTGAGTACAGACTTTCAAAGTCAACAGTTTACCACTTGGTGTACATTAAGGCTTCCCCTGATTCTTTCATACAAAGATTTTAAATATGAAAGAAAACAAAGTCTTTGATCGGAATAAATAAAAAAGACAAATCTGGGTTTAAATAAAGTCCACGTATAACATCAACGATACTAAAGCAGGACCAGCGCTGAAAAAGATACCACAAAACTCTTTTTTGACATAGTTTGATGTCAATGGGCAATTTTGTGGTCGAGTGGTATGAAGGCCTCTTGAAATCAACAGATGTCAGGTGTTTGCATAGATGAATTTTGATCTCTTTCGTTTGAGTAACACAGAATGAAAAACCAGGATATATTTGCACTAAAACATGAAAAGAACAGCATTACTTACTTAATGGGAACTTTAATTGATGCACACCCTCCAGCAAGTTGCTGGCCAGATTTTCAGGAGCAATTTGGTAATTTGGGTATACTGTCCATGGGGATCAAACTGTGACTAAATAATGAATGACCCGTTCTCTTTCCTGAACCTCAGCCACTTTTGCTAGTGTTCAAGTTTATCTACATCTAAATGTACCTACTGCCCTATAAGCCTTAATTTTGAGTCTCTTTATTAAAGTAACTTAATTTAACCTTCTTGCTTTTTAAGTCTGCATTTGCATTTTCCATTCCTCCTGTCCTTTGTTGATATAGACAATTTCTGTGTAATCCCAGGTTTACATGCAGCCTACAAAGGGACACTGCAGTGGACAGGCACTCACATAACCTGCTGCTTTTCTGCTTTTGCAATCCTGTGGTTCATTTGCTCACACTGTTGTGTACAAGTTACGAGTAATCAGGTTACTGATGTTCCATACAAATATTCATCTATCAAAACCATTCTCTTTGGTTATCCTTATCAGGGTCACAGGTGGGCTGGGGCCAATTCATAATAAGCAAAATTTTTAATAATGTGTGTAATTATATATTCAAGTCCAATCATGCACATGGTGTGCTTGAAACCATGATGTAAATATCAAATTCATATATTTGTTTCTGGAATTAGACTGTCACAATTTTCCTACCATGCCCCATTAAAACAGAGTTAGGGTTACATTGTGGAAAGTGAAAAAAATATTGGTTTGTTTTAAGTGATATTTAAAAAGTGAACGCATGACTGCTCTTTAAAATATATTGATAATGCTAATGTTCAGTCTAGCCATACATAAAAAGAGTCTTTATCAGCTGTAGTGATATGTGCCGTTTGCTTAAACTAAATGGCTTGTTGTGCTCAAAACACCAAAAACATCTGTTTGATCAATGATTTGTTGTTGAGTTTCTTGTCAGAACTGTTTTCTTCCTGTTGAACTCCACCTTATATAAATACTCAACACATCATTCTGCCCTACACATACATGGGTAGTTTGATGAACGCAGCCTTTTCTATATGTTTTGGCCTTCACCTACACATAAATTGAATCTCAGGAAAATGGAGCTTTCAGATTTTCAAAAAACACCCATATAGATGTGGAAGTAGCTTTGACCGAAGAAAGCATCTATGCTCAAGCTAGCAAAACATTTCTGTATAACATCTGACAGGGCGGCGGGGAGGAGGTGTTGCTTCTACTTTGCAAACATTCTTGAGCACCTATGTCCCATTTGGATGAACAGCTCAACAGCTCAGTATATTATATGAATAAAATCATAGCTTAGATGCTGCTTTTGTTGGGGTAGAACCAGCTGAACAGCTTGTTTGAGGTGGTGAGTTATATAAATGTAGGTCTGAAAGGCATGCTGACAGAATATCAGTAATATGTGAAGACCTGTGTTAGACTGATCTAGAGGAATGATTATTGCTTATACATTTTAATGCCAGAAATGTCACGGGTTGCTCTGAGGATCCACACGCAGGACTCTGGAGTTGCGATTTAACAGAGAGAATTTTATTTACAATTTCTTCACCAAGTGTATTTACAGGCAGTGCGAGAATTGTGCTATTTACAGGGAAATCACACACACGTCCACTCAGACCTCTCTCCACACTCCACACGGGGACGGGCACGGGGAATCTAGAGACACAGAAACACACGTTAACATCTGATATGTCGGCACGGCAAACTTCGGCTAGACTTGTACTAACGAGAGTCTTCACAACAATCCAGCATCGAACAGCAGACCTCCTCCCTGTTAAATATCAGCTGGTCTGATAAGGCCCAGGTGTTCCCAATCCAGGAAGGGGTGGGCCAAGGGCGTGAACCCACCATGAGTTCCGCCCCGGCAAAACAGGAGAGAGGGAATAAGACGATCAGCGCCTTGCTGATCCCGCAGGTCGTGACAAAAACAGTGCAATTAGGAACTTGACAATGAAAAATAAAAGGTATGAGTATAGAGCAGGGGGTAGGGAAAGAAAATCCCCTGTGGTGTCATAACAGTCAGATATGAGAAAAAAGATATTCTTTTTCTGACCTTTAGGGTGATTTTTTTTTAAACCTCTGCTTGTTGAATTAAAAACCTTTTAAGTGTTACACTTGTAACAACAGGGATACATTTTCCAGGACCTGAACTGAACCTTTGCTTATTTCAAAATGAATTTCTTCCAAATTAACGACATTTGGATGAACAGTTTTTTGATTTTGGCTATAGGTTTGCTATTTGTTAATACCAATGCTTCGTCTTTGTTGGATTTAATTAAGTGTGCCTATGCCAAGAGGCACACTTATTACTATTCCTCAGATTTATTCTTCTTCTTCTTATTATTATTCTCCAGTTTCCGCTAGTGGTGTGCGATACTGCATATTTTGGTATCGATCCGATACCAAGTAAATATGGGCCAGTATTGCCGATACCAATACTGATACCTTTCAATAAATAAGGTGGATGCCTCATTGAATTGCTAAATCGCAATTAATTTTCATGACCTTAAGTGTTTTTTGTGATTTTTCCTTTTGTATTATTAATTACTTAAAACCCAGGACATAATTAGGAGAAATAATTTATTTAGAATTAAATAAAAAATCCTTTATTATTGTGGCGGGCTGTGGTCTGCGATGCTGCTGCAGGTGCTTTACAGAGGCAGAAAACAGACATTAAAATCTAAAACAAAACAAAATCAACCAAAAGCGAGTTTAAACAGATAGGTTTTTAACTGCTTTTTAAAAGACATGACTGAGTCCACAGATCTCAAACTCAAAGGGAGTGAGTTCCAGAGTCTGGGAGCCACTGATACAAACGCTTTGTCACCTTTTGTTTTTAACCATGTATGCGGGACAGCCAGCAACCCCTGGTCACAAGACCTCAGGGACCTGCTGGGGTGATAGGAAAGAAGAAGATCACTTAAGTAAGTTGGAGCTACACTGTGCAGGGCCCTATAAGTCATGATTATGATCTTAAATTGGACCCTGAACTTGACAGGGAGCCAATGCAGTTGAATCAGCAGGGAAGTGGCATTGGAGTATTTGTGATGCTTTGTCAGAAGCCTGCAGTCGTTCCAGGGAGGCATTACTTAAGCAAGTAAACAAGGAATTACAATAATCTAAGCGAGATGAAACAAAAGCATGAATAATCATTTCCAATTCGGAACGTGACACAATGGGACTCAGCTTAGCAATATTTCCTAAATGGTAAAAACAAGAGCGAACCAAAGATTTAACGTGTGTGTCCAGTGTCAGAGCTGGATCAAATCTAACACCAAGGTTCCTAATGGATGATTTAATATAGGAAGCAACAGGGCCTAGATTTTTAACCACGAGGGGAACAAATTTCTCAGGAGCAAAGACAATGACTTCTGTTTTATCAGCATTTAGTTGAAGGTAATTACCAGCCAGCCAATCTCTAACGGAATCTAAGCAGGACTGCAAGATTTGGAGCTTAGAAACATCAGGTGGCCTAAAAGAGATATATAGCTGAATATCATCTGCATAACAATGATATGAAATATCAGAGAAAGAGCTAAGAAGTTGCAGAAGAGGGAGTAAATACAACAAAAACAATAATGGTCCCAAGACAGAACCCTGAGGCACCCCATAGGCAAGAGAGCTGACGGAGGATCTGAACTTAGAGGTAGCCACAAAGAAAGATCGATTTGACAAATAGGATTTAAACCATTCCAATGCGGTACCCGATACACCCACCCAGTGGTTTAATCTATCTAACAAAATAAGATGATCAACAGTGTCAAAAGCAGAGGTCAGATCCAGCAACATCAAAACAGTGCACTCTCCAGCATCATAATTCATCAAAATATCATTAGACACTCTAAGAAGTGCAGTTTCGGTAGAGTGAGTCTTATGAAAGCCAGATTGAAATTTATCAAGAACGTTGTGTTCATCTAGAAAATCTGTGAGTTGCTTGGCCACAACCTTTTCTAAAATCTTGGCAATAAAAGGCAATTTTGAGATGGGTCTGTAACTGGAAAGCAAAGAAGGATCAAGTTTAGGCTTTTTTAAAAGTGGGTGAATGACAGCACTTTTACAGTAAACAGGGACCTGACCAGAGAGTAGAGATGCATCAATAATTTTAAGAACATTAGGACCAATAGACTCAAAAACATTTTTAAGTAAAGACCCAGATAAAATATCAAGGGGGCAAGAGGATGATCTCATTGAAGTGACCAGCTTCAACAACTCAGGTAAAGACACTGGTGAAAATCTTTCAAATATGACAGGCTTAAGTAAAATCGGAACAGGCAAATGGTACATGGAGGGAGAGATTTTGCTCCTTACACTGCTAACCTTTTCAACAAAGAAGGAAAGAAAATTTTCACAGTCTTCATTCAAAGAAATAGGGACAGCAGCAGAAGCCGGAGCAACAATATCCCTGATTGTGTCAAATAGAACCTTAAATAGAACCTTAAGGGTTACCTCTGCTCCTAGAGACTAGGTTTGAAAAATAAGCAGCCCTTGCATCACGAATTGAAACGTTAAAAGAAACTAAAAGGTCTTTTAAATAAAAGAGATGAACCTGTAAACGAGTCTTTCTCCACAAACGCTCAGCTTTACGACAGACATGCTTTAAACAGCGAATGCTGTCGTTTATCCAGGGCGAGGGTTTTGTAACAGGGGCTAGTCTAGTTTTAATAGGGCAAATATTATCGATAATAGAAAGACAGTAATTATTAAAAAGATTTGTTAATAAATCAACATCATTAGAAACAGGCAGATCCAAATTAAAAACGTCAGAAATTTTAGCAGCAGTAGAAGAATTTAAGATGTGTGAGCTAAAAGCACGACGCTTAGGAGGAGGAGGCAAATAAAAAGACAAATTAAATATAATACAATGATGATAAAAATATCCTCAGAACTAATACAGTCAATGGTTAAGCCAATAGTAAATACAAGGTCCAGAGTGTGCCCTTTGGTGTGGGTGGGGCCAGATACATGCTGTGTGAAATGAAAAGAGTCCATGATTCTAAGAAAACCTCTGGTATGGTATGGTATGGTATGGTATGGTATGGGCAACCCACTTTTGTAGTTTTCTCTGAGCTCTGTGTCTCTGAAAAGTAATGTTTCCGTTCTAAAGAAATCCAGACTGTGTTACAGATCTACTGACCTTGTAGGAATGATGGACTCACCTTCACTGCATCTACAATCATGCCTCACTGGCTTAAAACCTGTGCGCTGCTTGTGTTGTTGTTGTTTTTGGTGTTGATGTTGATGTGTACAGCTGGCAGCAGGAGGGCTGCAGCCGTTGAATGTAGGCTACTGTTACAGCAACCGGGTGATCACCGTAAGGGTGGACAGCGCGCGGCTCGGGTGAGACGGAGGCTGGTGCGCCAGCGGGACCTGCCAAGCTGGAGATGGAGGTCGAGGTGCGCGGGGGTCCTGCCTGAGGACGGCATGCTGTCCGCTTTGGCACGCAGGCTGCATGGTCCATCTGCCCAGCTGCCTCTGAGCCCTGGCTCACTTCCACTCCTGCTGCACCGCCGCTGCTTGCCATATGGGTGGCCATCGGGCCAGCTCCCGGGCTTCCACTGGAGGCGTGGGCGACCGCCAGAGTGGACACTTACCCATCGCTGGGCCGGGGCATGGGGCGCCGATGGTCCGGGCCGATTCCCTCGCCTGCTCGCGGGGTGGGGTGAAGCGGGCGACGGGGGTATGTGGCAGGACGTGTTCTGCGATGCCGCTGCAGGTTTGGTGGCGGTGATGTGTACGGCTGCCAGCGGGAGAGCTGTAGCCGTTGAATGTACTGTTACAGCAACCATGCGATTATTGTAAGAATAAATGATGCTGCTAGGCATGAAAATGCCATCGGGTCTGCCGTGGTAGTGATCTTTTTTTTGTTGTTGTTAATCTTAAGTGCACGGAAACCAGTAAACAAATTAAAACAAATACTGTTGATAAACTATAATACAAAAATTACAATTAAAATTCTCAACAACAAAAACAATTGGTAAAACTATAATTAATATGTAAACAACTTAATAACCCCCAAAGTGTCTAAGTCACGTGACGTGTCAGCGCAACACCGAAACATGGGGGGGGGGAGCAAAGAATGCCTGCTCTCCGCTGACACAGGAGCGGCGAGTCCAGTGACCTGGCTGTTTCGTTTTTGCCGAAAGCACAGCATAGCAAACAAGCAGAACTCAAAGTAAAGAATCGATCTAACCAGGCTAGTATTGATCCGATACTACGGAGCCCCGCAGGGGACATGGGAGAAAAAAAAATTAAGACGGACTTTTGCGAGATCTCGCAAAACTTTTGCGAGATCTCGCAAAACTAACTCGGGATCTCGCAAAACTTTTGCGAGATCTCGCAAAACAAACTCGGGATCTCGCAAAACTTTTGCGAGATCTCGCAAAACAAACTCGGGATCTCGCAAAACTTTTGCGAGATCTCGCAAAACTAACTCGGGATCTCGCAAAACTTTTGCGAGATCTCGCAAAACAAACTGGGAAAAAAAAAAAAAAAAAAAAAAAAAAACTCGGGATCTCGCAAAAGTCCATACCATACACCTCCAAATCAGCACTGAAACTTTAGAAACAACCACAGCGATGGAGGACACACACCCATTTGAGCGATTCATAGATTTTTACTTTGAGCTTGGACTAAACTATAAAGACATTAAAACTGTGCTTTGCAGTAGACACAGTTTTCATATAAGCGAAAGACATCTGAAGAGAGTTCTTAGCGCAAGGGGACACACTCGCCACAAAGCGTACTCTGACCTGGCCGTCTTGGTTGAATTTATAGACAACCAATTGCAGTACTCTGGGCAGCTTCACGGATACCGATGGATGTACGCTAAATGCAGGGAACATGGACTACGCGTGAGGAAAGAGGATGTGCGCTTGGTTTTGAAGGAGCTGGATCCCCGAGGCGTCGCACTGAGGCAAGCAAGACGTTTCAGGCGAAGGAACTATTTTTCAAAAGGGCTGAATTTCATCTGGCACATGGACTCCTATGACAAACTGAAGCCATATGGCATCTGTATCAATGGTAGTATTGACGGTTTCTCTAGAAAAATAATCTGGCTTAATGCGTACACAACAAATAGTAATCCGAAAGTGATCGGGGGGTATTACATAGAAGCGGTGCAGCGTTTAAAGGGCTGCCCTAGAGTTGTGAGGGGCGATCTTGGAACTGAAAATGGCCATGTTAGAGGCTTTCAGCGTTTCCTTGTGCCCGTGGCTCCTAACGACACCCTTGAGAGTTACTTGGAGGGAGCAAGTACCGCCAATCAAAGGATTGAATACTGGTGGCGTTTTCTTCGCAGCCAGTGTCTGGAGTTCTGGTTATCCTTATTTGCAGACATCAGAGACAACGGGTACTTTGATGGTGGGTTTCTGGACAAAAACCTCCTTCAGTTTTGTTGCATGGGACTCATCCAGGTGAGTTAATAAAATATGTTTTGTTGCGTGTATGGATGCATGCGTGTGTGAGTGAGAGATAAAATAAACTGAGGAAGTGATAGAGAGGTAATACACGAAGTACTGTGAGAGATGAGACCTGTGCCAGGTTTAGGAAATGGAGAGACTTGCAGGAAGAAAGAGACAAGACAGGGAGAAGCGGTTGAGAGGAGCAGGGAGTAAATGAAATAAAAAATTGTGTAAATACTATAATTTAGGCTTAAGCAATCGGCCGCCTTAAGGAAGAGCTCAACAACCAAGACTACAGTAACATCCAGTGTTGGAGAGTAACAGAATACATGTACCGCCGTTACGTATTTAAAATACAAAATATGAGTAACTGTATTCCGTTACAGTTACCGTTTAAAAAGGTGGTATTTAGAATACAGTTACTTTGTTGAAATAAATGGATTACACGGCGGTACTTCCCTGTTTCATATTGTGGCGGGTCAGGACTGTTTGGGTTTTGTTTGACAGCTACGTTCTGTTGTTCCAGGCAGCATTACGGTTGCCATGGTTACAGGGTGACGCTCTCTCTCTGCGTGTTTCCTGGGTGAGAGAGGCCTTTTTGTTGTTGTTGTGCTAAGCTAATAGGCAGAATGCTACAGGCATAGCTCTAAAGAATGTAGCATCATAGGCAGTGTAGTCCGTGCTGCAGGGAGAATGGACTGCCATACCCCTGATGTGTCTGTGAGCGAGGGAGGGAGAAAAAAAAGTAGGAGCTGTCATCGAGCAGAAACGGGAGCTGGAAGCATGTAAATATAATAATAACCACTGCAGCCAAGAAGAGAGCCTGACGAGCCCAGCTGTAAGTAAGCTATTAAGACTCGACTGTACACCGTGTTCGTGTTTTCCTCCAAAAACAATAAGTTCCGTTGGAGCAGCCTTTCAACACCTCTCTCTCGCAAGCAAAGTTGACCCAGACAACAAAGTAAAAGTATTTTTTGGCTACGACCAGACACAGAACCCACCGTATTAGCCAGAGGTCCCTTTACTATGTTTCGGAGCCACGGACCTTCAGTAACAGTAATAAATCACAGCAATAGTACATTCACGTAGTTGTAAACAGCATGATAATATATTAAGTAATCCAAAGTATTCAGAATATGTTACTCTCATTGAGTAACGTAGCGGAATACGTTACAGAATACATTTCGGGTCATGTAATCTGTAATGGAATACATTTTAAAAGTAACCTTCCCAACACTGGTAACATCTATGTTGAAGATGTTGACATGGCATATGAAAATTTCTTATCTATAATATTAACTATTTACAATTTGGAATTATTTAGATTGGAATATCCAAATAACTTACAAATACAAAATACAATGATCAGTGACATAAAACAAATTGATTATTATGAGGGGAGTAGATGAGACAAGCAGGTAGTAATAAGACTAATAGTACTAATGTAAGATATCACAGCATAACAGTAACCGTAGTTAGTGTGTGAAACACTTGTACAGATGACATTAGGTAAAGTACATGATTACAAAAATTCGCATGATTGTTTAAAAATAATAAATTGCATAAATATAAGAAACCTTCCTCTCAGTGAGTGAGTTGTCTCATCGTGATCTGCGTATATGTATATACGTACATGCGATCACATTTCTTAAATTTCTGTATTCTTTTTAACAGGATGAGCTGGATGACACTGCACAGGTTTGGAATACACACTCCATCAGGCCATCAACAAACATCAATATCCCCAGTGGTCGACCTAATGTAATGTATACATTACCTGAGCTCTACGGGACAAGAGACTTCCTTTGCCCCACTGAAGAAGAAGATGTTGAAATGTGTAAAACTGAGTGTGTTTTTCGACTGACCAAACCATGTGACCCCGATGTATATGAACTGTGCAATATCATCATGACTGAGTCCCATCTGACTCCACCAACAGACCCATATCAGGCTGTGAACTTGTACATGCATTTAAGAGAGAACATCATGGCATTAGTGTAAATTGCATACACTGCATCAGAGAACATTTCTCAAAATTGACCTGTGCTATATGTGAGAAAGCTAACTTCTGGATATTAAACAGACTGTAAACTGTAAGCTTTCTAGTACACAGTCATTTATGAGAATATCTTATATAGAAATATTTATTGTTGTGTTCCAGGAGGGTCAGTGAACTAAAGTATAAAGGGGAGTCTCTGCCTGTTAATGATATTCTGAGTGTTCTTTAGCACAAAAACATTGTAATGTTCTGTCAAATGTTATCAAGTTCTATGTCTATGTGTACTTAGAATTACTTTAACTGTCTATTTGGCTTGATACATGGATCAAAACATAAGACACGTCTTAATTTAATGTGTTAGGAGTTTTAATGTACAGTGTTTACTCAGATAATGGTGGTTTATGTTGAGTATTTTGTAATAACTTTTAAATGGTGAGTTGGTATTTATTTACACCATCTCTATTTGTTAATGATGGGAATGTTTAGTTGTTTATGTTGGCTAGAATACAGTTTAAAATCGAAGAGATATTCTATTATGCCTTGTTGCTTTATATATATTATAACACCAACTGTCACACTGGCAAGCTACATGAAATGGTACTAAGGGGCATCATAATCTGAGGGGGGGGGGGGGGGGCACCTTGGCATTTTTCTAAACTCAAGTTTCTCTGTCTAAAAATATAATTATTTCATGTCATTTTTGCTATTTTTTTAAACTATTTATTCTGATTCCAGACGAGCTTTAGTTTTTTAATGTTGGTTAAACAAAACTGAAAAAATAAAGAACTAAATCGAGACCTTTTGAACTCTTAGAATTTCTAATAGATATAAACATTCTTTTTTGGTCACTGAATTTATCTGAAGCTTATTTTATCAGCTGAATAACAAATTCTTTGCACCCACCTGTTCTGTTGATGAACAGCAATTTCATTCGAATGCTATTTTTGCAAAACTCACCACTTCTGAAAGGATGATATGTGTTGTTGAACTACCGGATAAATAAACTGAAATCTAATCAATTTCTAATTTTTTTTTTGGACTATGTAGTACAGACAACTAAAAAATTGCAAATGACAAAAGCATATCGACAACATCTGTGTATTGACTGCCTGTGTTCCCAGGCACTTTAATTTCAGAGAAGGGTAGACAGAAGTGCATAATCTGTCAAAAATATAGCAATATTTTATAATTAACCATATATACTATTTGATCTAATTAGAAATCCTGGCCTACAATCTTGTTTATCCAAGAAACTGTTAAATCTGATAATCATTGCTTGGTAATTTGTAATTATATAAGACAGTATAAAGAATTGTGAATCATCTGTATGTCACATTATGGCAAAGTCCTTTCAAAAAAGATAACTTGTGATGGCAATATGCTTTTTAACAAAACAACTAGTAAACATTTCAGAAGCTAATCAAGGGAAAATAGGACTTATTGTTACAAGATGATGTTTATAGGCCACATCAGCTTTAAGAATTTGGAAAAAGGATCTTATCATTAACTTTCAATAACTTTTTTCGCAACCATAGTGACATTCTTTACTAATATTAATGGACCTTTCACCCTAAAATCAAATTTACACATTTTTCTGTTCGCTAGCTGTAGTATTCGTTAATCCACATTGTTTTAGTGTGAGTTGCCCAATTTTAGAGATATTGACTGTACGAGCCTACCCTTCTCGTTTCACATGGTACTTAATGCTTAGTAGCAATGTCTTTATGTAGACCTTATGTAGCTTCATGTAGTTTTTCAACAAGGAAGAGATCTCTACAGCTAATATCTCCCAAAACTAGGCAACTCACGACAAAACATTCTAGATGGATAAACAGCAAGCCAATGTGTGTCACTGCAGGGTATGCAGGTGTGTTGAGAGAATGTACCCAAAAGCAGACAAGGAGAGAGAGAGGACACTGAACTTAAAACAAAAGCGAGCCTTTATTCTGGCTGATGGCAGGAGTAAAAGGAAACAATGATAATGTGTACAGCAGATTTTGATGTGATCTGTCCCTCTAACGCTAAACACAAACCTTGTTTTCAGCAGAAGTTAAAGATGCGGTCATTTTCAAAGAATTTTAAACAATAAAGAGTCCTTGTGAAATCTGAGCTAACATACAACTAAACCATCAGAAAATTAAATTTGTGACTGCTTATTATACAGCTGAATATATCAAATGCTTCAATGACAAATGAAACAAGACAGAATTTATGAACTCAAGGATAATCATACATATAACAATTACAGCTGTAACCATTAGTACACTCATCAAGTTCAAATGATGTCCATTTCAAAGTAATTGCTGGAAAGGACATTGTCGAACTCTGTGCGAAATTCAGGATAAGAACTGTAAGTGCATGGCACTTCAAGGGTAGCTCCACAGGTGTGAGCAACAGGTCTTCTGTTGAGCCCAGTTTCAGCATTAAAGCACACCAAAATTTTGTCAACACATATCACAGAAGATCCTGTGCAGAAGCGCAGGATTTTTTCAGCTTTGGTTTCATCAGCGTTTTTAACATAACGCTGAAGATGGTTAAAGGTTGTCTGTTCTCCGTGAGACAGCATCAATTTTGTTGTTTCAAATAGCTGCACTAGTCTTTTGCCTGTGGCCTTCTTTGTCTCATACAGAGATAACACACTTTCCTTGTCTGCCAGTTTCAGCTGCAGATGTGCCATGGGTGTGGAGAAGCAATCCATTATATACTTTGGCTCTTGGAGAATGGCCTTATGAGCCATTGTTTCAATGGCAGGCTGCATGTTGTTCTTAGGTGGCAGGAAGTGGGAACCCATCCTTGTAAAAAGGTCAAGCAGGTCCTCTTCATCATTTTCATCCATTGTGCCTTGGAGAGCCTTCTCAACAGCTGATCTCTCAACAGGAGGGAGATAGTTGAGAAACGATGCAATCAGAATGTCTACATCAACTGAGTCCATTCTGTGGATGCAAGCTAAAATGAAAGCCTTTGACAGCCTCACTGGAAAGACACCATGGTCTAGTAAGCCTTTCACCCATATCTGCCCAACTGCTTGCCATTCAGCCTCACTAAAGTCTGGTCTCAGCCTTGGAACTCGTTCATTTTCACCTTCACACTGTTCCAAAAATTGCTCCCAAAATGCAGTGTAAACCTCCCTTGACACCCCAGCATCATCAACAGCATTTTCATTTACAAAGTTCATCTTTAAAGTCTCATTCAGAATGCTACTGTCCATAAATACAGCCAAAAGATCATCAACAACTTTTATCCTGCGAATTGATACATGTAGGGGGCTCTGTGGGTCTCCTGAATTTGATGGGGAAAGTTGGTTGCTTGAATCTAAAGGCAAACCTTGTGCGATGAAATTCAGTCCATGGTCCTGAGTAAAAGACAAAACATGCACATTCCATAAGAAATGCAAATGAATTGTACAGATTACACAATATCAATGTTCTGAAAAAGTTTGAAATTTATTTGTCTAATTTTAGTGGGCTGTACATTCCCAAACCATGGTTGCACTGACAATTTATGTATAACATTCACATTTTGGCCTGATGGATGTCCTCGTATGCCTCACAGAAAATTATACAAGTGTTCTTTACATGTATGAGAAGACTCACTTCTGTGCAAAAAAGGTAGAGAACACAATAGTGACACCAAAACAATGTCTCACTGCTGTGTTATGTAAATAATTTAATTTCAAGACTAAATTTCCTGTTTAATCTTATCTTAATGTTAAACACTGGAATTGTCTCTCAACTGACAATATCCTTTTAATTCAAATGGACCCACAAACTGCCATATCCTCAGAAAATAGCATGAAATTTTGGCATCTCTACAGTATGTAAAGATAGGTGTTTATGGTTGCCCGAATTGATCCATCTTACCTGTGTAATCTGGGGTGCTTCCTCCTGTATTGACTGCATATGGGGTGTGGGCAAGCCATTAGCTGAAGACAATGGTAGCAGGAAACCATCCATAGGTAATCCATTTGTGTCGGCATTCTGAGAAGGAAGTATTGCATTAACTGACAACAGACACCTTAAACCTTCAAGATTAGAAGACTCTTCTTCAATCTTCTACCTTGGCCTATTCTAAATCATGAATGTTCTTAAAAAGTCTGCAAAATATGTCAATAGGTCTTAAGAAATAGAAAAAAGATACACCTCTTTATTTCCAGCCTACATGTCTCACTTACAAGAGTAAAAAGACATATTACAGTGGAATTCCACAGGTTTTTATCAGATCTTGATGTACTTCTTACTACTTAAAATGTTGTATTATTGCTGCAACAAAATCAAGTTTTAAACAAACAAGAGATGAATTCTGATTAATAGAAATCGAGCAAGTGTTTCACAGTACTGTAGGTTATTTCTTTTAAGATCCAAAAGAATAATATTACAGAAAATAACATACATGCTTAAATTTTGTCCAAGCAGGAATGCATGATCAGCTTTTTTTAAAATCAGAACTATGCAAGTTATTGAATTTGATTATTAATAAATTTCCATATTTTGTAACACTTACATAAACCATATCAACCACAACTGTCCATGGTCTTACCTGTCTGAGATCCTCACTGTTGACATAATTCAGGGTTATCACGACTGTGTCATCACCATCTGCTCTGACAAGATCCTCTTCAGGATTCCATAGAACCGTATCCACTTCGTCTGTGTCTGGAAAACGAAATTCCAAATCTTCTGGAAGTTTCTCCCGGGACTCTAGTTTGAAGGATTTGTTAGGAACTATACTGGTCAGATCAATAATTTCAGAGCAGTGGTCAGGGAAATCATGATCACTTGAGTCAGTCTGCTGCTGCTGTCCCACAACAGTGTTTTTAATGTCTGTTGGGGTTGAATGCATATGATGTGATTTTCCTTGACTTTGTGTTGTCACTGCCTCGCAGAGTGATTTCAGTTTTTTTGGATTGTGTTCCATCTGGAAATTGTGAATCTGTGAACCAGAAAACAAACACAAGAAACAAACGAAAATAACTCAATTATTTTTTCAGCAGCCAGTCATTTAGTACATGTTAATGAATACAAAGCTGTAAGTCTTTCACAGATGTATTAAATGTACCTTACCACACAAGTCAACAACAAATTCCTTGAATAATTTCATCCTACAGAAGTGCAAATATTCGTAGATGTACATAAAGCACTTGAATAAGACAACTCTTTATTGCCGTTGCACAGTCATACCTAGTACAATAGTACAACAAAATTAGAACATGTCGCATGTTACCACCAAGCACTAATAAACACAACAAAATACAGTAACTTTAAAGTGATCATTATTTGTAATAATAACTTTCTTATTTTAACAAACCTGTTTGCCAGTGTCACTGTCAGATGAATCCCCATGGTCAAGTAGATCTGGGACAAAATCATCTGTCTCACTGTCAAATCCAAGTAATGTCACCGGTGAATCTTCTTCAGTTATGCTGACAGAAAAATCCTCTTCAGATGAGGACTGAACTGTTGATGGTGTTTCATCTTTTGTGCAAATGTAAAATCTCATGAGCTTCAATTTGGTTTGTTCATAAAGTTTGCCAACAGTGTCATCTAAAGCAATCGGATTTCTTTTAAAATCACAGACATCAATGACAAAGTCTTCAACTCTCCCTTTTGGCGAGTACCCATCTGGAAAAAACAGGTCCTTTCCCATTTCCAAAATCTTAGCTACAGTTGTAGTTTTTTCCACAGTTGCATGTCTTGTTCCTCCACCATTTCTGGTTCTCACTTGACGGTATTCATTACTGCTTAAATGAAGCCATCCGATTTCTATTTTTCTGCAGGTCTTCTCTCCTGCAGTATTTCTCTGTCTTGCCATCCCTTCACCTTGCTTGTGGAACACACCTGATGAACCACACAGCACTCCTTTGGTTTTTGATCTTACTTTCCGTGCCGCAATTTTATCTCTTAGGTTCTGCAGAAGAGTCTCTTTATCTGTGCTGTACTTAGTTTGTTGACAGAAGGACTGGACAGCTACTCTGTCACCATATGTCCTTATGTATTTTGCCATTTGTACATCAGTCATGACGGACAGCACTGCCTTATCCACCTGCAGACATAAAACATTAGAGAAATGCTATTAATATACTTTTATTCTAGGAAGCCACACTAGCACACATGGAATACTAACTGTATTAGAAATAGAGTTCTTAATTACTGTTCATGATCATTATCAAAAGTTACTCTGACAACTTGTGTCTTATTACCTTACTGTTGCTCTGTTAGTATTAGTAGAGTAATAGTAGTAGATATTTATATACTACGTTACTAAAAAATATTTTGCTAGTAAGGTATAAGTAAGGTAAGTTCCACCAAGTATTTTGTGCTATGGTGTCCATGTTACCATGGTAATGGCACAGCCAGATAACAACATCCAAATTCATGGGCTGCAACCTCTTTTTCTTTTAACTTTATTTATCACATTGTCCAAATTCATGGGCTGCATCCTCCTGAGGACGCTTTTGTAGACCGATTACGTCACAGCGATGCGCCGAAGGCTATCCAAAATCCGTACTAGTTTTTTTTTTTTATTTGCACAGAAATGTACAACAATTATGGCAATCTCTACAAAGATTCTATTTTAAATTCGTAGACTCCTCCGAATGCAGCGGACAAATGCGTCCTCCTTTTCACCGAATTTTTTTTTTTTAATTATTAAACTTTATTAAGAAACAGTATACAGAACATGTATACAACCAGAACAAAATTAACATATACCAGGAGAACGGCACAACTCCCGGCACATCATTTTCAGCTCACCTCGGACTTTTGCAACTCAGGCTAAACGTAATATATAAAACACTTAGACAACCTAAAAATGTTAATGTTTGGCTTTTTTCAGTGTTTTATTTGTTCGTGAGTAAACCGGTTTGGCTGAGATTAAAGTTATTAGATTAAATTAGATAAAATAAAACTTTATTAATCCCCTGGGTGGGTTCCTTCTTGGTTTTTACACCGCTTATGCTGGGCTCACACTGTGCGATTTTTGGCCCATTTTGAGCCGATTTTTGAGTCGTGCGACTGTTTTTGCGATGGCCCGATTTTGGCCGTCGTCGTGCATCGTATAGTATACCTGGGGTAACGAGAAGCGATTAACACCTCACAACCAGCTCCCGATCATCAATCGCTTGGTCGTGAGGATTTCAAACCTGTTTGTAGCAATTTAGCAAAGTTGATGGCGGTGGTGTGCGTGTCTGTGTGAGTGAAAGACAGAGAGGGAGAGCGAGCGACAGAATTTCTGTTATAACCTTCATTTTATAGACGCACAGTGTGAGCCAGTGTTGCCAACTCCTCAGTAAGGAAAATCGCTATTGGCTGTCCTAAAAGTCGCTAGAAGTCGCTAAATGACGTCATCGCCTAATTTGCATAATTGGTCATGCTAATGTAATTGTAATCTATGTTGTTGGAGAGAGAAATAACATCGTGGAAGAGACATAAAGTGAGTAAAAACTAAATGCATTTAGAATTTATTTAGAACTACAAATTAAATTTATTTTAGCAATTATTGTTTTTTTAATGTCACAATTCCAACCCTGCTCCTTTACCCAGGCTTGGACCGGCAAAAGTGACCCGAAATAGGCACTCTGGTGGAGTTACTTTGTGTGTTTATAAGTAGTTTTAAACCTTGTGATCCACAAAACAGCATAAGAGTAAATGAGTAAAAGAACTGACTGCGTTACAGCACCCGCTGCTTGTTGAGAGTAAAAGCGATATGCGCTTTCACATCTTTTTTTAGCGACTTTTTTTGAAAAAAAGTCGCTAGGGGGTCTGAAAACTCGCTAAATATAGCAACAAAGTCGCTAAGTTGGCAACACTGGTGTGAGCACTCGGTCGCATCAGAGCATCGGGTCGTATAGTGTGAGACCCTGCATCGTGACCTACGAACTTCTAACCCCTGCGAGTCAATGTACAGTTTGAGCAGGAGCTGAATCGCGCGACTGTAAAAATCGCACAGTGTGAGCCCAGCATTAGATAGAAAGGAGCAGACGGACGAGTTTAATAAACTCCACCAACGCAGTGGTGACGCTAATCAGAAGGCTAGACCGTCCAATTTCCCCAGCCGTTTACCTCCGGCCTACTTCTGAGGACCCGCCCCACGTAGACCACGAAGCCCGAGTCCTCGGGAGGATGCAGCCCATGAATTTGGACACGATTTGAAATTTCAAAACATATGTGCACTTAACAGTTATGTTTAATGAACCTGAACATATTTACAAGAATTAACATTAAAGGCCTGCATATACGACCTAGGTTTTTCAACAAGTTACTCGCCTTTTGAACCGCGGTGTTTAATGCTTTGTTGTTTATACGTACTTTGTCTTGTTGCATGTGCATGATGTCGTCGTGTGGGACCTCTCTTGACCGCAAGAAATGTTCTAAATCCTCCTCCATGTCTGCACCTACAGGGGCTCCGTACGCACCCTTCAACTGAAACGCTATCAAAAGGAGCGGGATCTTTTGCGAGATCTCGCAAAAGTTTTGCGAGATCCCGAGTTAGTTTTTTTTTTTTTTCCCCGAGTTTTTTTTTTTTTTTTTTTTTTCGAGTTTGTTTTGCGAGATCTCGCAAAAGTTTTGCGAGATCCCGAGTTTGTTTTGCGAGATCTCGCAAAAGTTTTGCGAGATCCCGAGTTAGCTTTGCGAGATCTCGCAAAAGTTTTGCGAAACTAACTCGGGATCTCGCAAAAGTTTTGCGAGATCCCGAGTTAGTTTTGCGAGATCTCGCAAAAGTTTTGCGAGATCTCGCAAAAGTTTTGCGAGATCTCGCAAAAGTCCGTCTTAATTTTTTTTTCTCCCATGTCCCCTGCGGGGCTCCGTACGATACCGATCCCGACTTGGGATCGATACTATTGATATTTGGATCGATCCGCCCACCACTAGTTTCTGCCTGAAATTTTGCCGCTCTCTAGTGGTATGCCTGGAGTGGTACGGCCTGTCTACCCGTATTCGGATTACCGTATTGACTCGAATATCAACGAAGTGCAATGGTTCCACTGCTTTCAGGAACCATTGGAATTTTTAAGGTTGCGCAAACTATTCAGGAGTTACAGTAATTGAAAGGGTGTATGCTAGGTGGAAAACACCATATCCCACAATTCATAGCATGCCTCTGCCGAATCAAAGGGTTAGGGTTATGACCCAGGTTGATAGAGGGTGCCCAGTCTGGATTGCATTTCAGCATTTTGTAGGCTGGTTTTCCTACAAAACACAACAAATATTAGCCCACAAAGCCACAGTGAACAAAGCAGCATAGCGCAACAAATTCAATTCAAATCAATATAACACTTATTTGTAACTTACATCAACAATTATGTTATGATAAATTACGTAATAACTACAACAGAAGACTTACCTTTGTGGAAATGCTTAGAGCAGACTAACATGTGAGCTGGAGTGTTCTGGGACGTAATATTTGGTCTTCGAATGGCTGCAATCTTGCCAATCTTTGTTACTTTGGAAACATGGCTTGAAACACCAATGGAATCCAATAAAAAACAATCTCTTTACCGTGGCTGTCATGCGACCAGCTATTGCAGTTAATAATACAACAGCTTCTTGCCATTTTTGTGTTTCTTTTTATTGCTGTGTGGCTGTTTTCATGTGAAAGCCTGTGTGCGCTAGTACCGCTTGCCACTTGTACCTACAATCCTTTGTGGTTTTACCCCAGAAATGACATCACATTTTCAGTCTCTATAGGGTTTTGGAGTTGATGTAACGCTGCAATGTATTGTGGGAGCGCGGCGCCATATATCTGGGCCACGAATCAAAACAAACACACTGTGGGTGTCCCAAGGGCATAGATTTGGCATGGACGGAAGGGACACGTCCCCACCAATATCCAGCGGTTATTGAATTGTCCCCACCAATAATTCGATAATTCGAATAAAGAAAAACAAACCCGATAGAAAGGAAAAAAAAGATTTGTCAACGTCTCATTCACCCAGCGGTGCAGAAAGAGTTAAATTACGTTCTCTACTGGAGTCCTACGTCATGTGACAAATATGGCCAATGTGATTGGCTATGCCTTTCAGGGAGCTCTGTTTAGTTTTAGCAGCGGCA
The DNA here is from genome assembly GCF_963576455.1 of Neolamprologus multifasciatus. Taxonomy (NCBI): domain Eukaryota; kingdom Metazoa; phylum Chordata; class Actinopteri; order Cichliformes; family Cichlidae; genus Neolamprologus; species Neolamprologus multifasciatus. The sequence goes on from NC_140440.1 coordinate 747,710, forward strand.
AGCCTGCGCTGCGAGGACCTGCAAGGAGGAGAGGAGAGGAGGATGGCAGCAACAAGGAAGAACCTGGATATAAGAAAGTATTTTTCAAAGAAACCTGTAAGTCACTTAAAGCCAAGTTAACACATAAAATGTGTCCGTCATAATAACGTTACAGGCTATGCTAGGCTTTGGCCCACATCAGTCTAAAACTGTATGTAACCATGAATAACATGTTTTGTAAACTAACTGCACAACAGGCAGCACTATTAGTTAGCATTTCTAATTTTGATTGAAACTGTCAGAGAAAACGGCAGCCTCGAGCGAGCCAGGATATTAGTTTACAGAGGCTGTTAAAATTATATGTCTAACGTTAAAATGTTGGTGACACAATAATTTCATCCTAATGGTACTGACATATTCATAGGGTTAATTTTTGAGACAAAATATCATAAGGTAGTCAGATTTTGCAAATATTCCACCTTGTAGTGCAGTTTGCACAGTTTTAAAATGCACTCACCCTACAAACATTACTGATAAGTCAAGATCTGCACAAATTGACAGAAACACTGAAGCAGCTACACATTCTTATTGTCATGTATGTCCTATTTGTCAGGTGACAGAAGAACCAACACAAAGCTCAGAGAGCAATGGTGATACAAGATTACAGGTGAAATCGGATGATGACTTGATGGTTCATTACTGTATTTGAAGCACATGTGTGACTGCATGTATTTGGAATGTCTCACTGTTATTTATCAGGTGACACAGGCAGCTCTGCCATGTTGTAGCTCGGACAGAGGTGAAGAGGCCAGGTCACAGGTGATTGACTGATGATTTGGTGCTATAGATTAACTAGAGGAGAAAGCATGTGTTTGGCTCCTTCACATAGTGAACATTGAGTTGTTGTGTGGGGCACCAGTAGTCCATGTCTGTTGCTGTAACAGTAGTTCATGTTTAGAATAAAAAAAATCCCAGCTCACTGATTTGATCGGGGCAACAGTGTGCCTAAAATGTTGCATCATTTTGCTGAGAGATCTTTTACTTTGTGGTAATCTTAGATGAGTAGTTTTATGGACAAAACCCACCAGGTCATTCAGTGTTCCCTTAGTGCCAAAGTATAACAGATGTTGGTGTACTATAACTGAACTAATGTTGTTAAGTCCTTAAAGTCATATTCTTTTATTGTCATGACTGTATTTGAAGCTGTTTTTATTTTTGTATGATACCTGATTTATATGGAATATGGCTGAAGTAAACTAAAGTCTAAAATACTTAGTCATTTGTTTAATAGTAATTTAACATTATATAATTCACATATAAAACTATGAATTATAATTTTAAATGGTTTAAAAGCATGTAGAATAGCATACATAGGCAAGTATATTTACTTGTTTTTTTGTTTTTTTATCAAGAAGCAAAGACAAAAAGGGAAAAAAAAGAAACAGGGCAGGGTTCAGTGGCTGAATCATCCGTCCCCACCAATGCCAAAACCAAATCTATGCCCTTGGGGTGTCCAAATTCATGGGCTGCATCCTCCTGAGGCCGTATTTGTAGGCTGTCCAAATCATTTTCAGATCACCACGGTCTTTCGCTACTCAGGTTAAACGTAATATATAAGTCACTTAGATAACCTAAAAATATTATTGTTTGGCTTTTTTCAGTGTTTTGTTTGTTCGTGAGTAAATCGGTTTGGCTGAGATTAAAGTTATTAGATCAGATAAAACTTTATTAATACCCCAGGTGGTTTTCACACAGCTGAATAAACGTCAAACAGAAAACTGATTAAACAGAAGTGTGAGATGGTCGAGAATTTACACCAGTGTCCTGTTATATTTTAGATAGCAAGGAGCAGACAGCTGAGTTTATTAAACTCCACTGAGACAGCAGTGATGCAAATCTGAAGGCTAAACTCTCCAATTTCACAGCCGTTTACTTCCGGCCTACCCGACCTTCTGAGGACCCGGCCCACATAGACCGCGAAGGCCGGGTCCTCAGGAGGATGCAGCCCATGAATTTGGACACGACTACTGTGTTGGAAGGACGGTTGCTAGAAACATGCTTAAAAGCAGTTTAAAAGAAAAAGGATGGTATAGAGACAGAGCATCTGGATGCAAAGAGATGGTACTTGCAGAAAATAGCATGCATTGGAAATGTGGACCCGTATGAAATTCGGCAGTGGAGTAGAAACCCTGGAGACCTACCGCTATTGACGTAGCTTGATATATTTTCGTACCTGTCTGTGGAGTCAGCGCGTACAAGGTGAACCAGTTTCGCACTATATCTGGAGGCGCACATCCAGTTCACCAATGGTTGGGTAAAAGATTTGGTTACTTTTAAACCTCCATGTTGTGAATACGCCGTCATTCAAGCAAAGATAAGTCAGCTTGAGTACTGTGTGAGATCATTATTCAAACTATGTTATCTTATACCCATAGTCAAGGTAGATGAATTATGTTAAACAGCTATAGAACATAAATACATTCCTTAGTCTAGGTTGTGTGCAAAGTATGTAGCTTAGTTTTCCTTATATTTTTAGGTTAAAGAACATGACCATTTTTGTAGTATGTTAGACAAATGTTTCAGTATATTTTTGGGGTTAAAAGAATGTGACCATCTTTGGGTTCTGTTAGACAGGTGGGCGCTGCCATTTATCTGCTGTGAATGTATTACACTGTTTTCTTGTCATGTCAGACTGCTTAAATCATTTCTGAGAATGTTGCCTGTAAGGACCTTGGGGCCGGTAATAGCAAAAACAGACCACATTCTGTGCCCCCACCCTTGTAGGGGGTAGAAAGACAGGGAGCCCGAGGTCATAACTTAGGCGCCAGAACAGATAAGAGAGACTGTGAATGTTTAGGTTTACGACCAGGTGGGGGCCAGTAGAAAGTATAAAAAGCTGTGTAACACACCACCATTTTGAGATTTTGCTGTGACCCTCCATGCATGTCTCCCCATCCGGATGGTTTTATGCTCATTGTGTGGAAATTGTATGGAAATAAAGGATTGTTGATTGAGCATTTATACACCGAGTATTGTCCTTCCTTCAGCCCAAAGATTCAAAGAATTGGGAGATTTCAACAACTTGGTGCCGGTGACCCGGATCTTTTGGTGTGCTGAGGAGGGGCAGATTTGGCCTGTGGTGAGATCGTGCGACGAAGCGAACGGAGGACCGGTCCAAACATCAAAAGGTAAGCACAGCCTGTTGTATTATAAATACCAAATGTGCATATTGGGCTTTCCAAATTAATCTGTCCGCTGAGTTACACGTATTTTCACATTAAATTGTCGGTGTCTGGTTTTCGGCACGAGATACTAACAACATAAGTTGAGGCTGAATTCCAGTGTGTCATAGGAACTGCCTCTAGCAAGATACTAAAAACATACTACGTTGAGACTAGGGCGCAGCCCACTTTACCCTCCATAATTAATTTTGTCTATAAACTGGCTTCTGTGCAAGAAATGTGGAAAAGCTTCCAAAATGCCACCAAAGTGTAGAATTTGAAATAGAGGTGAAATAGAGTCTGGCTTGTGGTGCGCTTGCATTTTCAAAGGTGAGCTCAGAGGTTTCTGTGTGTGTTTCTGCTGATGAGACGCGCTTGTTGTGTTTCTGTGTGAAATATAAACATGGTGACAGTGACGGTTGATGTGTGAATGGGAGGACATTAGAGCAAAGACACATTTTAGGATCAAAGGTTGATGCCTAGTGGACCTGTGGAAATTATTTTTGTTCATGGTGTGGCAACCCCCCTGTCTGTGGACGCGCAGTCAGGTCCAGCGGCGTCTGGTTAGCCGAGGTGGTGACTTGGGAACTGAGGACTCCTGCATAGCTACAGAATAACACTGAAACGTCTGTGTAATCACGGGTTAACATTTATTCTGGACTAGAGCAAGACACATTTTGCGAACAAAGGTTGAGTTCTAGAGTAGTAAAAGAAAAAAAAAGTTGAATTCCTCGCTTCAGTGGTTGAAATTGTTGTTTGCCTGTCCCCTGACGAGTGTTAAATTAAATAAAGAGGGCATTTGGAGCCACATAGAGATAGACGGGCTGAATTGGGTATATTACTCTGTGGTGTAATAATAAAAAAAAAAAAAAAAAAAGAGCGCGAGAGAGAAAGAGAGCTAGAGGTGTGTAGTTTGTGTGAAAGCGCCGTTAGAGTCGGCGTGTCGTCAGAAGTACGGGAGTCAATTAAAGTAACAGAATAATTTGTGTCTAAAAGTGTGTTTGTGTTGTGCAGAAATTGCGGCAGGAGGCCGTGTCGTGAATTGTTGCGAATGGTGAAGTCATTTGGGGGGGTTTAAAGGTGTGTAGTGGTGTGAAAATGTTGGGTTTTAAGTCTAACATAGAAAAAGGGGGTGTGCAGGGTGAGTGGAAAACTTTTGAGAAGCAGAGAGAGGAGTTGCTGAGGGCGCTGCAGGTCATGCGACCTGGGAGTGCGCCAGAGAAAAAATTAGAGGTTGCAGCTGTGGCAAAGGAGATCAAGGAGTTGTGTGATAAAGAAGGAGTGATTGGTGAGTTACGAGGTTCATTGGCTAAAATGCTTCTGGGAGTAGCACAGAAGCGCCAGAAGAAAGAGCATAAACTTCGTGAACGGAGTGAGGAGGCCCCCGTTTGGGAGAAATGGAGGCTTAAAAAACAGTTGCAAAAAGTGCAGGAGGAGAGAGCCCGCGTAACGGGGTGGGCAGTGACGTGCCAGGGGGTGGAGCATTGGATGAGGGAGCCAAAGGAGGAGTCTGATAAGCTGATGCTGCCGGCTTCCCCGGTGAAGTCATCGCTGACGGCCTTCCCACCTCCCTATCAGGCTCCCGCCCCCCTCTATCCTGTGTTGAGAGTAGAGCAGGGCTGTCTCACAGGAGGGGATGGCCAAGTGTTAGAGGTTACAGGCGGTTGTGTAGATTGTGAGATATCTAAAGAACCCAAACGGCCAACCCCAACACAGAAAAGTGAAAAACTAAAGCAAAATTCTACGTTTGAGGGTGAGGTAGGGGCCTGCGGTGGAGCGCAGAGCCCGCACATGAAAGAGTCACCTCAGCAGGAAGAGTGCGATGAAGAGAGGGTTGTGCAGCTGGTTGAAGAGGCTCTAACTACTTTAGAGCACAGATATCACCTTTCTAATGAGACGTTAGGGAGTGAAGGAGATGTTACAACACAGGTAGGGAAAGGTGTGGTGTGCGGCCCAGAGGAGGACGCGTATGAAGGGTGGTTATCTGGCACCCTCGATGACAACATTCAAGTGAGTGGGTGTAGGAAGAAAAAGTTGAAGCAGGGCCGGAGCTAGGGGGGGCTTTTCACTCTAGGGTAGCTAGAGAAAAGCTAGGAAAAGGCAGAGTAGTCAGATCTAAATTAGGAAGCGCACCACACCCCATGGTGCGCCGGAGTCAGGAAGATAGAGACATTCTTGATCCTATTGGTGAGTTCCCCCTAGTGGTGACATCCGGAGGTCAAATGAAATATAAGCCATACGGGGTGGGAGATGTTAATGCTTTGACAGATTTATTACCTCCTATTACTGATGGAGGTGCAGGGTGGCTGAGAGAGTTTGACAGAGCTACGACAGGAGTCCAGTTGGCTTTGGGAGATTTCAGAGCTGTGGTTGCCAGATGTGTTAAAGGTACAGCTCTGGATGACATAGAAAAGATAGCAGGTACTGCATTGATGGTTGACAGCACCCCATTTTGTCGTGTGGTGAATGAAATATCTGATGCATTGCGTGAGAACTATCCCACTCCAAATGCTTCTAAGATTTTGAAGTTATCATGGAAATCTGAGCAGGCTTCAAGAGAGTATATAGAGCAGGCTAAAGCTTCGTGGGCCCTTAGAACTGGCCAGCATCCTGGTAGAGAGGGGATGCAACAATTGTGGTTCAGAGAAGCTGTGTTAAAAGGTGTGCCTGAACAGGTGAGAGCGGCCATGCTAGATAACCCAGATATGGAGGGAGCGGAGTCTCATGTGTGGGAGAAACATCTGGTGCACCGCCTGCAGAAAGCTTATGATGAAGCTATGATTAAAGATGAGGACACTGATAAAATGAAAGAGCAATTGTTGAAATTACAGCTGAGTGAGGCGAGAGTGAAGGCAAATGACAAAAAGAAAGAGGACAAAATAGCAAAAGTCATGGTGTCCCAGGGTCACCAACAAATGGAGACAAATTTAGATCCTAATGTTTTTCCAGCGGACACATGGGGAACTACACGGGGACCAAATTGGGGTGGCCGTGGGGTCGGCAGAGGCAATTGGGGTTCACATGGTGGTCAACGGGGAGGAGGCGGCGGCATGGGTAGACAAAGGGGTGCGCCCGGAGGAGGTCGCTATGTGCTAGGAAATGCGTGCTTTAATTGTGGTCAGCCTGGACATTGGGCTCAAGAGTGCCCTGAACCATCTCAACCATGTTATCAGCCACAACCACCCGCCCCGAGGGGGCGCAGACAACATTCAGTTCCAAACACACATATGGCCCCACCGGGGCAGTATCCAGTGGAAGACTGGCAACAAGGACACTACTGACACACCCCACAGAGAGGCCTGGGCATAGGGGGAGGGGCAGACCCCCTGGTGCCACTGAGGGTTCAAGGACGTAACCTGCCCTTTTTAGTGGACACAGGAGCAACGTACTCCACCATTCGTACGGCTCCTGACAACATCCCACTGTCAGACACCAGCATCAGTGTGATTGGCTTCTCTGGGGTACCAATGATCCTGCCAGTAACCGTCCCTTTAAAGACTGAATTAGGACGGCAGTCCTTGACACATTCATACATGGTCTCGTCACACGTTCCAGTCAATTTAATGGGCAGGGACCTGCTCATTAAGCTTGGAGCTACTATCATGTGTGGAGCTGATGGATTAACAGTGACTTTGAAAGATGGAACTGAGTTGTCTTGTTTGCAATCAGGAATGAAAGGACAGTGGCTGTTATCAGAGGACTGTGAACGCACCGCACAGATCTACTGGGCGAGGCTGACCACACCAGATGGAATTCTGGCACAGTACCAACTCTGGCGCCCCTGGGTAATGTCCATGTCTGTTTACTCGACCCCGCGTGACCCCTACCACGTGACCTTGTTTTATGACCGCGAGCACACCGAGTGGTATGAGGAGTTGTTTTATGAGTGTTTAGATGAGAAAACCTGGGAGCTTAACTCTCAGGACATCTATGTTGGCTCCGCTGGAGTGGCAGCGTTTGTGGCACTCCCTGAACACCAAATGAGCTGGTATAGGATGGGGGATGAAGCAGTTCCACACGTGTCGCTGGCAATACATGCGGGTCATCAAGCAAAAGATTTAGGCCCAATGGTCAGAGCGGCCATAAGGGCCACAGATTGGCAACAAACACAACTCACTGATGTCGCCTACTCACTCAGTTGTAAAACTTACAGGATTTCTGTGACAGCCACTGATACGTGTGTTCTAGAACATAAACATTTAAAACGAACGCATGGAAGGGAGAGATCAGATCATGAGGAAGCTGTTAAAGGCCTGGCTGAACTCCCTGACACTTTGTGGTCCAAAGGCCCCACTGATGTGGGTTTGACATGTTGTTCTCCTGTCACATTTGAGCTAAAAGATAACACACCAATTTGGCGCTCTCAATACAGACACAGTCAGGAGGCAGAAAACGGGATTGCAGAAACAATCTGTGAGCAATTAGAAATATATTTTACTGCTATTGTTAATAATCATCATCATCATTACCATTGCATTAATAATACAATCTGCAGTATTGATATTGTATTCAGATGTTTAAACATATTGGTACCCAATTAGCCTTTATTACAGGTGCAGTTATAACCACTCTAAACTGTTGAGTTGAATCTATAATCTTAAATGCTTTTGAATATTTGTTATAATCTGAAATGTGTACGTGCTGGCCTTCTGTCTGGTGGAAAAGGTTACAAGTTGAAACTGAGTGCAGTTCATGCTGACACACACACACAGTAGACTTTATCTCATTTATAGGTGAGAGGTTAATCATGTTTGCTTGTAACTCTAAAATTGTCTCTGTAAAAGAGGAATAGTTTCTTGCTGTCTCTGCAAAAAGAGGAACAGTTTGATTTTACAGACGGGAAATGAAAGTCAGATGACAGGAAGCATCTGCTGTGGAGATGGAGACAATGTTATTTTTAAACTGTCTTAAGTCATTGTGGTTTTGAATCCTATGTATGAACTGTATCTGAGTGACGTTTAGGGGCGGCAGTAAATTTAAGCCCTGAAAGGTATAAAACACCTGCTTATGCTCTGTAAGTTGGGGATCGGCGCTGTCTGCGTACAGTGGCGGTCTTCCCACGCGTGTCATTAAAATCATCGTTTGACTCCACCCGGCCGGACCAGTGTTGTTATTATGGAAGTTGATTACCTCCTCTACCCCTCCTCAATATTGAACCTAACAAATCTCAGGGCTTTTACAGGTGGGTGTGTTAGAGCCGTCTTCCTCTGCATGGAATACTCCAATCCTCCCAGTAGAGAAATCTGTGACGGGCAAGTATCGCATGGCACATGATCTTAGGGCAATAAATGCTGTCCTTAAGACACCAACAGTACCTGTACCAAATCCCTACACAGCTTTGACTAATTTATCTCCAGACCACCGGTGGTTCACATGTATTGATTTGGCAAATGCTTCTTTTGTCTCCCACTGCATCCATCTTTGAGAGATATTTTTTCATTTACCTATAGGGGCCAGCAGCTGCGCTACACTCGGTTGCCGCAGGGTTTTGCCCTTTCACCGGAGATTTTTAATCAGGTACTGAAACACGCTATCTCTCCCTGTGTATTGCCTGAAGGATGCACACTGATCCAGTATGTGGACGATTTGCTGATCGCTGCTCCAACAGCTGATGCTTGCTTTCAAACAACAATGACGGTGCTTCGCCAGCTGGCCAAAACCGGTTTTAAAGTAAGCAGAGACAAACTTCAACTGGTCAGAACTGAGGTTACATTTCTAGGTCGTGTGGTGGCGATGCAGACGGTGGGCATGTTGGCATCCCAGAGGGAAACAATTATGTCACACCCCCAGCCATGAACAGTGAAGGAAATGTTGTCTTTTCTTGGGCTCACAGGTTACAGTAGACACTACATTCCTGACTATGTGGGCAAAACCAAGCCTTTGAGAGATCTGGTGAAAGAACACGGCATGAGAGACCTGACAGCTAATTTGAACTGGACCACTGAAGCTGAGATGCAGTTTATTGAACTTAAACTAGCTTTGTCTCGTGCAGCGGATTTAGCGATCCCTGACTATCACTCAGACTTCTTTGTTGATGTTTCTGAAACAAATGGAGTGGTGAATGGAGTGTTGCTTCAGAAAAAAGGGGGAGGGAGACAGGTGCTGATGTATATCAGCATTGGTTTGGATAACATGGAAAAGAGACACCCCACGTGCACACAGCATGCGGCGGGGGTAGCAAAAATTATTCAGAAAGTGGCTGACATAGTGAGGGGACACCCACTGAAAGTGCTAACTACACACAGTGTGGTGGCCTATGTGAACTCACAGGCATTCACAACGACCCCGTTGAGACAGCAGAGACTGACTAAGATTCTGGAGTCTCCAAACTTGACCTTCACACATGAAGGGATTAACATGGCAGATCAGATGGGAGTGGGAGAGCCTCATGACTGTACAGATAGTAGAGGTGGAGGAAAAAGTAAGATCTGATTTGAGAGCAGAACCTGTAGATGGAGCAGAAGATTATTTCACAGACGGATGTTGTTTCAGGGATCAGACTGAAGGATTGAAAACAGGTTATGCAGTGGTGAGAGGAGTTGGAGACCAGCTGCATGTGGAGAAATCCGGAACACTGGAAGGATTCCAGTCGGCGCAGAGAGCAGAGCTTGTTGCAGTGATAGAGGTGCTGAGGCAGGGTAAAGGAAAACGAGTTAACATTTACACAGACTCAGCATATGTGTTCGGAGCAGCACATGTGGAATTAGGACAGTGGAGAAGGGCTGGGTTTAGAACAGCCACAAACAAACCGATTAAACACGAGGAGGAAATGCGACAGCTGGAGGAGGCTCTGAAAGAACCCATGGAAGTGGCCATCATAAAGTGTAGAGGTCATGATGCGTCTGACACTTGGGTGGCAAAAGGGAACAGAGCAGCTGATGAGGAAGCCAAACGGGCGGCAGGTTATCAGGAAGGAAAACAAATGGTAAGTATGGGGATGGAATGGGGAAACCTGCCAGCCCAGCAACGAGAGGACATCGAAAAGGCGCAAAAGGAGGCCGCGCCTGAGGAAAAGGCGATGTGGCGAGAGAGAGGAGCCGTACAATCAGAGGGATTGTGGAGAGGCCCTGATGGGCGGCCAGTCCTCACAGCAGAAATGGCCCGAGGAAGGATTAAGGAAGCTCATGGGTTAGGTCATGTAGGAGTAGCCCAAATGGAGAGGGACTTGTGCCATTGGTGGCACCCCTACATGAAAAACATGGTAAGGGAGCATGTGAGAACTTGCTTGATTTGTGGGCAATACAATTCAAAGCCCACAGTGAAACCAGAAATGGGTAAATTTCCTCTGTCAGAGAGACCAGGCCAGGAGATTGTGATTGATTACACAGACATGATAACTACCGTCCGAGGGTTTAGATATCTGTTGGTGTGTGTGGACATTTTGACCGGCTGGCCAGAGGCGTGGCCGACACGTAGAGAAGATAGTAAAACGGTGATAAAATGTCTTGTGAATCATTATGTCCCCTGGCATGGATTTCCAGAAAAGGTAAGATCTGACAATGGCACACATTTTAAAAACAGAGATCTCGCTGAGGTTGTTGCAACATAGATATGGTACCGTCTATCACCCACAATCTCAGGGAAAAGTGGAGAGAATGAATCAAAATCTCAAAAACAAATTGGCTAAAATCTGTGCACAGACAAACATGAATTGGGTTGATGCTCTCCCTATAGCACTCATGAGTGTGAGGTGCTCAGTTAATCAGAGCACCGGGTTTACTCCATATGAACTGCTGACAGGGAGACAGTTTCCAGGCCCTGCAGCAGGTGTAAGAGAGTTAAGAGAGGAAACAAATGTGTCTGAACATGTGAAACAGTTTAAAGCACTGAAAGCTCTTGTCTCTAGTTTCGCTACGCAGGTGGGAGATCCGACCGGGAAGGAGGTGACCACGCCGGAGGTGAAGTGGGTGTGGCTGAAGGTGTATAAGCGGAAGTGGGACGAGCCGAGGTGGATGGGACCATTCGAGGTGACCACTTGAACCTCTCACGCGGTCCAGCTGAGGGGCAAAGGCGACACTTGGTATCACTGGAGCTGATGTGCGGTGGCGGAAGAACCTAGGAGGTCGGAGAGGCTCTTGGGGAAAAAGGGGGACACGGCCGTGACCCTAAAAACACAGGTCTGAGCGAAAAAGGGGCAGAATAATCCCCTGACCTGTGCAACGACCGAAGGGTAGTCTAACCCTGGAGGTTGAAGCAAGAAGAATCGACAAACGGAAGGACATCGGTGGCTGCAGCAATAAAATAAAAGTTAAAAGTTCCTTAGACAGAGGTTTGATTCTGAATAACATTGAAAATCCATAAAGTGACATTAAAATGGCTGTGGGCAGCTACCATGTGAAAATAAAGCTTTGGGAAAACGGGAGAGTGACGGGAATGTTAACTGTGCTCACTGTTGTCCTGGTAACGATTATTTTCTTATTGTGTGAATTGCCCAGTTTCAGAACTCATCCAACTTCTCTCCCTCCAGCGGATCCTGAGGTGACCCGACGTAAGCGCGATGTAAGTGAGACATCTGATCCTTGTTTATCACATTGTGGAGGTATAGAGGTGGATTACGTTAGGGGATCCACCACAGCTTTCACGTTTGATCTTTGTTCGGTGATAAAGTGTGGAGAAGATAGTGCTAGTTGGCGCAACTATGAGATTTGGACCTGTCATGACTCTGAACTCGCTTAGGTTTGTATTCAGGGTCGTCCTACCGCCTTGAGGCGTGTCCCATGTCCTGATTGGATGATGGTGACGGCCTACACAGGCACAGGTTGGAGGCATGCGCGAAGGTGGAAGGGGTTCGAGATTCAGCGTGACTATAGCAACCGTCACAATCCAATCACTATGAAGCGCCTTGAGGCGACATTTGTTGTGATTTGGCGCTATATAAATAAAATTGAATTGAATTGAATTGAATTGAATCACAATGTCCATTGGAGGGTGGTGGGAAACGCCTCAGTGGCACGGTGGGCCAGATAAAGCGTTTTACTTTATGTTAGGGGGTAGAGACGCCCGGCAGAGACCCAATGGGTTTGATAAAAGTAAATTTTAAAGATCCACCAGGGAATGCATCCACAACCGTGAGAGACCCTCCGTCTGTGTCTAAGGTAATGCAGGTAGACTACACACAACTGAAACCTAGGCAGCTGATGTCTCGTGCCACAGGGTATGTAGATAGCAACCTGTGGCTGGATTGGCTGATCGCAAATGCAAAAGAACAAAATGTGTCTGATTGTGTGGCGTGTGCTACTGCACACCCCCACTTATTCATTGAGCCAGCTCCTCTGTACCCAGAGGACCCCTGGGGCTTTGATTGCATAATTAGACTTACTCGTAGAGCAGTATCTTCAGGGAAATGTGCTCCTTTGTCCGTTTTGTTTCCTCCCATAGATAATAACACCGTGCCAGGACCGTTTACACCTCGGAAAGCTAACTACACTTGTTTCAATTTTACAGTAGGCGGCCCGGGTGAGCAGGAGTATGACGCTGGAGAGATCCCGGCTGACTGGTGTACGGTGACGTATCCAGGAAGAGGGAATGCCTCGCGTACGGGCATCACGAATGTTGGTATTTGGGCTCGGGCTGGTTTGTACTATTATTGTGGAGGGGTGAGTCTGTACGTGCGCATACCAAAGGAAGCTTTTGGTGTCTGTGCTATGGTCAGACTAGGAGCACCTCTGCTGTTAATCGGGGAGAGAATTAAACCCACGGCGACAAAAGGTAATGCACAACTCACAATTAGGCGTAGACGTCACGTGTTGTTTAAAAGGTCGTCTTGGACTTTTGATTTGACTGCTAACTTACCCACCTACATAGATTCTATAGGTGTGCCAAGAGGTGTCCCAAATGAGTACAAATTAGTAGATCAGATAGCAGCAGGTTTTGAAAACGTTCCCATCGTTTCAGCCTTCTTTCCTGTCACCCCCAACAAAAATGTCGATAGGATCAATTATGTGCATTATAACGTTCTCCGGCTGGCCAATTTGACGCGTGATGCCATTGAGGGGTTAGCGGAGCAATTAGGTCCCACCTCTCTGATGGCAGTACAAAACAGGATGGCGCTCGACATGGTCCTGGCGGAAAACGGGGGCATGTGTGCTATGTTTGGACAAATGTGTTGCACTTTCATTCCTAATAATACTGCTCCAGACGGCTCGATAACCAAAGCTCTGGAGGGGCTGCGATCTCTGGCCCATCATATGCATGAACACTCAGGTATTGAAAACTTGTTGGAGGAGTGGATCACTTCTGTTTTTGGGCAATGGAAAGGTTTTGTCATGTCAATTATGGCTTCACTGTCTGTTTTCACTGCAGTTCTTACCACATGTGGATGCTGTTTCATCCCTTGCCTCAGGGCGCTGGTAGTTCATCTTATTGACAGGGCCATAGCCTCGGGACCGGAGGGCCCCGGGGTAATGATGCCTCTGTTGAAAGAGGGCCCTGAGGACCAGGTCGATGTGGACATTGCGACCCTAGAATGTATGTTGTAAGTGATCTCTTTAAAGAGAGATCAAAGGGGGAGTTGTGAGATCATTATTCAAACTATGTTATCTTATACCCATAGTCAAGGTAGATGAATTATGTTAAACAGCTGTAGAACATAAATACATTCCTTAGTCTAGGTTGTGTGCAAAGTATGTAGCTTAGTTTTCCTTATATTTTTAGGTTAAAGAACATGACCATTTTTGTAGTATGTTAGACAAATGTTCAATTCAATTCAATTCAATTTTATTTATATAGCGCCAAATCACAACAAAAGTCGCCTCAAGGCGCTTCATAGATACAGAGAAAAACCCAACAATCATATGACCCCCTATGAGCAAGCACTTTGGCGACAGTGGGAAGGAAAAACTCCCTTTTAACAGGAAGAAACCTCCGGCAGAACCAGGCTCAGGGAGGGGCGGCCATCTGCTGCGACCGGTTGGGGTGAGAGAAGGAAGACAGGATAAAAGACATGCTGTGGAAGAGAGACAGAGGTTAATAACAGATATGATTCAATGCAGAGAGGTCTGTTAACACATAGTGAGTGAGAAAGGTGACTGGAAAGGAAAAACTCAATGCATCATGGGAATCCCCCGGCAGCCTACATCTATTGCAGCATAACTAAGGGAGGATTCAGGGTCACCTGGTCCAGCCCTAACTATATGCTTTAGCAAAAAGGAAAGTTTTAAGCCTAATCTTGAAAGTAGAGATAGTGTCTGTCTCCCGAATCCAAACTGGAAGCTGGTTCCACAGAAGAGGGGCCTGAAAACTGAAGGCTCTCCCTCCCATTCTACTTTTAAATACTCTAGGAACAACAAGTAGGCCTGCAGAGCGGGAGCGAAGTGCTCTAATAGGGTGATATGGTACTACAAGGTCATTAAGATAAGATGGGGCCTGATTATTTAAGACCTTGTATGTGAGGAGCAGGATTTTGAATTCAATTCTGGATTTAACAGGAAGCCAATGAAGGGAAGCCAAAACAGGAGAAATATGCTCTCTCTTTCTAGTCCCTGTCAGTACTCTTGCTGCAGCATTTTGGATTAGCTGAAGGCTTTTCAGTGAATTTTTTGGACATCCTGATAATAATGAATTGCAGTAGTCCAGCCTGGAAGTAATAAATGCATGAACTAGTTTTTCAGCGTCACTCTGAGACAGGATATTTCTAATTTTAGAGATGTTGCGCAAATGGAAGAACGCAGTCTTACATATTTGTTTAATATGTGCGTTGAAGGACATATCCTGGTCAAAAATGACTCCAAGGTTCCTCACAGTGTTACTGGAGGCCAAGGTAATGCCATCCAGAGTAAGAATCTGGTTAGATACCATATTTCTAAGCTTTTCAGCGCCGAGTACAATGACCTCAGTTTTATCTGAGTTAAGAAGCAGAAAGTTAGTGGCCATCCAGGTCTTTATGTCTTTAAGACATTCCTGCAGTTTAACTAATTGGTGTGTGTTATCTGGCTTCATGGACAGATAGAGCTGGGTGTCATCTGCATAGCAGTGAAAATGTATGCTATGTCTTCTAATGATGCTGCCTAGGGGAAGCATGTATAATGTAAACAGAATTGGTCCTAGCACCGAACCCTGTGGAACTCCATAATTAACCTCAGTGTGTGAAGAGGACTCTCCATTTACATGCACAAATTGGAGTCTATTAGATAGATATGATACAAACCACTGCAGTGCAATACCTGTAATACCTACAGCATGTTCTAATCGCTCTAATAGAATATTATGGTCAACAGTATCGAATGCTGCACTAAGGTCTAGCAGGACAAGCACAGAGATGAGTCCACTGTCAGAGGCCATAAGAAGATCATTTGTAACCTTCACTAAAGCTGTTTCTGTGCTGTGATGAACTCTGAAACCTGACTGAAACTCTTCAAATAAACCATTCCTCTGCAAATGATCTGTTAGCTGTTTGACAACTACTCTTTCAAGGATTTTTGATATGAAAGGAAGGTTGGAGATTGGCCTATAATTAGCTAAGACTGCTGGGTCTAGAGATGGCTTTTTGAGTAAAGGTTTAACTGCAGCCACCTTGAAGGCCTGTGGTACATAGCCGATTATTAGAGATAGGTTGATCATATATAAGATCGAAGAATTAATCAATGGCAGGACTTCTTTGAGCAGTTTTGTAGGAATGGGGTCTAAAAGACACGTTGATGGTTTGGAGGAAGTAATTATTGAAGTTAACTCAGAAAGATCAATTGGAGAAAAAGAGTCTAACTTAACATCAATGGTACTAAGAGTAGCTGTAGATAATATTACATCTGTGGGATGATTATTGGTAATTTTTTCTCTAATGATAAAAATTTTATTTGTGAAGAAGTTCATGAAGTCATCACTAGTTAACGTTAAAGGGATGGTTGGCTCAAAAGAGCTCTGACTTTTTGTCAGCCTGGCTACAGTGCTGAAGAGAAACCTGGGGTTGTTCTTATTTTCTTCAATCAGTGATGAGTAGTAAGCTGTTCTGGCTTTGCGGAGGGCTTTCTTATAAAGCAACAAACTATTTCTCCAGGCTAAATGATGATCCTCTAAATTTGTGACACGCCATTTCCTCTCCAGATTACGAGTCATCTGCTTTAGGGTACGTGTTTGAGAATTATACCACGGGGTCAGGTACTTCTGATTAGAGACCTTAGTTTTCACTGGAGCTACAGTATCCAGAGTCGTACGTAGTGAGGAGGTGAAATTATTAACAAGATAATCGACCTCTGTTGGGGTAGCGTTCAGATAGCTGCTCTGCTCTGTGTTGGTACAGGGCATTGACGATGATAACAGTGGCTGGATTATATTCTTAAACTTAGTTACAGCGCTTTCAGAAAGACATCTACTTTGATAAAGTCCACTCTCCACTGCTGCGTAATCAATTATTGTAAATGTAAATGTTATCAAGAAATGATCAGACAGAAGAGGGTTTTCAGGAAACACTGTTAAATGTTCAGTTTCTATGCCATATGTTAAAACAAGATCTAGAGTGTGATTAAAGTGGTGGGTGGGTTCTTTTACATTTTGAGAGAAACCAATTGAGTCTAACAACAGATTAACAGATCAACTGTTGAGGCTGTCATTTTTAGCATCAACATGGATGTTAAAATCACCCACAATAATTATTTTATCTGAGCTCAGAACTAAATTAGATATAAAGTCTGAGAAATCAGACAGAAACTCTGTGTAAGGCCCAGGTGGACGATAGATGATAACAAGTAAGACTGGTTTCTGAGTTTCACAGCTGGGGTGGACAATGTTAAGCATCAGGCTTTCAAATGAATTAAAAGTCTGTCTTGGTCTTTCATTAATTAATAGACTGGTGTGAAAAATTCCTGCCACACCGCCCCCTCGACCTGTGCTTCGCGATTTCTGGTAGTTAGAATGACTCGGGGGTGTTGATTCATTTAAACTAACATAATCATCCTGCTGCAACCAGGTTTCTGTAAGGCAGAGTAAATCAATTTGTTGATCAATTATTAAGTCATGTACTAACAGAGACTTGGAGGAGAGAGACCTAATATTTAATAATCCACATTTCACTGTTTTACTCTTTGGTTCAGATGTGGATACTGTATTGTTCTTTCTTTGTGATTGTTTAAGTTGTTTGTTGCTGGTTTTTAGTTTGTTTTTTGTCTTTTTGGAAGCTGACACAGTCTCTATGGAGATGGGTTTTTGGGGGGGTAGCAGGAGGAGAGAAGCTGCAGAGAGGCGTGTAAGACTGCAACTCTGCTTCCTGGTCCCAACTCTGGATAGTCATATTTTGAGGGGTTTAATAAATTTGTCGATATTTCTAGAAATGAGAGCTGCTCCATCCAAAGTGGGATGGATGCCATCTCTCCTAACAAGACCAGGTTTCCTCCAGAAGGTTTGCCAATTATCTATGAAGCCCACATCGTTTCTGGGACATCACTCAGACAGCCAGCAATTTAAGGAGAACATGCGGCTAAACATGTCACTCCTGGTCTGATTGGGGAGGGGACCAGAGAAAACTACAGAGTCCGACATTGTTTTGGCAAAGTTGCACACCGATTCAATATTGATTTTAGTGACCTCCGATTGGCGTAACCGGGTGTCATTACTGCCGACGTGAATTATGATTTTATTGAATTTACGTTTACCCTTAGCCAGCAGTTTTAAATTTCCTTCAATGTCGCCTGCTCTGGCCCCTGGAAGACAATTGACTATGGTTGCCGGTGTCTCTAGCTTCACATGTCTGAGAACAGAATCACCAATTACCAGAGTTTGACCCCCAGCGGGTGTGTCACCGAGTGGGGAAAAACGGTTAGACAAATGAACGGGTTGGTGGTGTACCTGGGGCTTCTGTTTAGGACTATGCTTCCTCCTCACCGTTACCCAGCCGCCCTCTTTCTGCAGCTGCTTGGGATCTGCCGGGGAACAGCTAGCGGGGCCTACGCTATCTTCGGCTGCACCAGCTACAGGGGCCTGGCTAGCTAAGGGTGAGTGAAGGGTGCGAAGCCGAGTCTCCAGTTCAGTAATCCTGGCCTCCAGAGCTGCAAATATGCTACATTTGTTACAGATATCATTACTGCTAAAGGAGGCCGAGGAGTAACTAAACATCTGACACAATGAGCAAGAAAGTGCAGGAGGGACAGGTGAAGTAGCCATGGTGCTAGCGAGTCGGCTACGAGCTAAGCTAGCGAAACAGTACAGAGACAGTGAGTGAATACTTTGGCTATAAATTAGGTAGTGAGTACACAGAAAGTGTGCTTCGGATGAAGCACGTGAAGATTATACTATGAAAAAAGGATGTATTTAAAAGTTGTTAATTAAACTGCTAAGCAAATAAGCTACTCAGAACACCACTGTGTTTGAGCAGGAACAGGAATTGATACTATACCATAGAGCGAGCGAACACCAAGTGACAGCGCCTCCACAGAAAGTGTTGTCAGTATATTTTTGGGGTTAAAAGAATGTGACTATCTTTGGGTTCTGTTAGACAGGTGGGCGCCGCCATTTATCTGCTGTGAATGTATTACACTGTTTTCTTGTCATGTCAGACTGCTTAAATCATTTCTGAGAATGTTGCGTGTAAGGACCTTGGGGCCGGTAATAGCAAAAACAGACCACATTCTGTGCCCCCACCCTTGTAGGGGGTAGAAAGACAGGGAGCCCGAGGTCATAACTTAGGCACCAGAACAGATAAGAGAGACTGTGAATGTTTAGGTTTACGACCAGGTGGGGGCCAGTAGAAAGTATAAAAAGCTGTGTAACACATCACCATTTTGAGATTTTGCTGTGACCCTCCATGCATGTCTCCCCATCCGGATGGTTTTATGCTCATTGTGTGGAAATTGTATGGAAATAAAGGATTGTTGATTGAGCATTTATACACCGAGTATTGTCCTTCCTTCAGCCCAAAGATTCAAAGAATTGGGAGATTTCAACAACTGTCAGTAAAATGCGTTTGATTTCCTCCTGAACATTCAGATTATTGCAAGCACAAATTCATTCATGAGGAGGAAATTACAGTGAGAACATGTGGAGGCTCTGTTAGATGGATAACATAGTGAGTTCAGTGCATTGACGTGACATTGTCCTGAAGGATTTAGTTATTCTCTGTATGTGTAACCGGTTTCTGCTTCATCCCGCTGCAACAGTTCGGCCCAAACAGACTCCTCGACTCTGCGTTGTGTTGTTTTTTTAAAAAGACAAGGAGTCTCTGATCGATCGTTGCCACTTTATTTCCTGAATGGAAACAACGGTGTTGTATCAGTGCAAATGGCTCGCCACACACCGCTCCGCACAGCACACTATGGCAGAACATCCCATTAGCATTTTGCTTTAGCATACAGTTTTACACAGTAATAAACAAATGAAAAGTACATAAAACTGGTGTTGGACATGTGTCCACTAAGCACTTATTACACTCGGTGCACATCAACTAATCAAACATGTTTTATGTGTCTGTACTACTTAGCTATATCGTGTGCGGAACAATACAACTCACCTCTCGTATGGCTACGGCAGACTGGCAGCGATTACTGCAGCCAGCCTCACCTAACCAGCCACGCCGAGAGGGGGGGCGCTGTTTCCCCATGACACTGACATTTGTGGCAAGTGGAATAATAGCACATAAACACTGTTACATTCCCCCCTGCTGAATTCCACTTGCACACTCAAATAAACAAACACCACAAACAAAAAAACACCCTTAAAAAAAAACAGGTACACCACAGTCACCATAACACAAACAGAGGACAAAAACCCAATAATCCTCAAAAAAAAAAAAGAACAAGATAAAAAAAAAAAATCCAATAGCTAATCCACAGCTATCGACATGTGATAAATCTGTTCAGTAATACGAGGTCGTACAGTCACAAAGAAAATTCAGTCAGAGGACTATCCCCACAGGAAGTAGAAGAAGAAGTTGGCCAGACCCCTTCCAAAAAAAGAATAAAATATGCCAGTTACATATTCCATGACATCATAACTGTACACCACTCTGACACAGAAAAATCAACGACAAATAATCAGTTCCAATTCTAAAGATCAAAGTCCCATTTCAACAACAATAGAATCAACTTGCAGTTATCAACAATATTTAAACTTTAACAGGTCTCTGATGCATCATTTCAATCAACCTGGAAACAGGCTTAAGTAACCGTCCCACTCTCGATCTAGCACGGGTCCCCACCTTCCCGCTAACATCAGTCGGGTCTGCGTTGGGTGGAACAACTGTGGCTGAGACATGACCCTCAATAGCAGCTTCATTGTCCTGATCACCGTCAGTAATGGCTGCCAACTCCAAAACAGAGGAGGCTGCAACTGGGGCCACAGACATGAGCAGGTCAGAATGTTGACCACCAGAGGTGGCATCTACCTGCTCCTCAGTATCAACAGGGGAAAACTGGTACAGGCAAGCTCTTGATCTACAATGCTGCCTTCTGGTTGAGTAACCTCTGTCATCAGCGAGTTGCTGGACACTGCAGACGGTAAGTCAGACACCCAAGCTCTCGTTCTGTATTCAGCCGTGCCCACTGATGAGTTGCAGACAGCTTCTCCATCGCATCCAACCATCAGCGAGCCAGACTCAGAAAGCTCATCTCCATCATCTTGAACTGAAGCACCACTGAGAGGGAGGAAGTTCACTGGCATTATCAGATTGCGATGCACAACTTTCACTTGCCCCGTGGAATCATCCATCAGCTTAAAGGTGTGACTCTCATCATTTTTGTCAAAAACTGTATAGACAACACTCTCCCAGCGATCAGCAAGTTTTCTTTTGCCACGTCCCTTTTTGTTGGCCAAAAGGACACGATCACCAATCACTACTGGGGCTCCCCGCACCTTCCGGTTGTAGAGGTCCGTGTGACGCTTCAAATTTTTGCGTGCCACCTCCTGCGCCAAATCCATGGCCTCTTTGAGGTCCCTCCTCAATGTCTGGACATATCGATCATAGTTCATGATGTCTTGGTGCTCAATAACAGAGCCAAAGATCACATCAATCGGCAGTCTTGGCACTCTGCCAAACATCAGCAGAAATGGCGCATAGCCAGTTGTCTCATGGACTGTACAGTTATAGGCGAATGTGAGAGCTTTCAATGCATCAGGCCACCTTTGCTTGGCTCTCGGGGGTAATGCACGAATCATGTTGCCCAAGGTACGGTTCATCCTCTCGCAGGAGCCGTTTCCCATCGGATGGTATGGGGTCGTGTGAGACTTCTGGACACCTGCCACATTCAATAGCTCGGCAATAAGCACACTCTCAAAATTAGCTCCCTGATCCGAGTGAAGGCGTTTTGGGAAGCCGTAGATGCAGAAGTAGTTATGCCAGAGTTGGTGTGCTACCGCCTTAGCAGACTGATTGGGGCATAGAAAGGCCTGAGCCATCTTAGTAAAGTGGTCTGTGACCACAAGCACATCCACTGATTTGTTCGCCGAATCCTCCGCAGACCAAAAATCTATGCAGACCAGTTCAAGGGGCCCTGATGTTCTGATGTTCTCCAAAGGTGCTCTCGCCTCTGGCTTAGGCGACTTGCTAACAACACACCTTCTGCAGCACCGTACATACTCCGACACATGTTTGGCCATACCAGGCCAGTAGAATCTATGCCTGGCCAGATAAAGTGTTCTTTGTTGTCCTTGGTGACCGGCTTCATCATGGACGCCTTTCAGTACAGCGAGATGGAAGGTTGGCGGAACAACATACAGATAAGTCTTTGTCTTTGTGATGGGATTCTTGGAGACTCGATACAGCACACCATCTCTCACAGTTAACTTGTCCCAAGCCCTTAGAAGTCTCTTTGTATCAACCGGTTCACTTGCCCGCTCCCTCCTTGAGGGTCTCCGTCCCCTTTCCACATAGGAGATCACTTTGCACAACACATCATCACGCCGCTGGTGTCCCACTAGGTCATCATGCGAGAAGGGTTCAGAGTCAGACTGGTTTGGCGTAAGCACAGCATTGGGGCAGAAGGAGAGCATGTGGCCACACCGTGGACTCATGTTCACAATGGGCCTGGAAGACAGCTCCCACCTCAGAAGATGTCAGCATTTCTGTCTGTGCAACAGCCGTGCACTGCGAAACAACAGGCTGGTCATTGCTTGAGGCCTTATCAGCTGAGTGAACAGTCCATCTGAAGGCCTCCTGAACCCCACCAGTGGCGACTGCCTCTGCTTCTGCCAGAAGTTCCTTATATGGAACCCTTATCAACCGGTGTGAGGCCCTGGGGTGCACGAAGGGCTCCCTGCTTAGCGTGTCAGCAACCACATTTTTAGGACCAGGAATGTACTTTATGTCAAACTGGAAAGGCGCTAGCTTTGCGATCCACCTCTGCTCACATGCATCCAGTCTTGGCTTAGAAAGTATGTAAGTGAGAGGGTTATTATCCGTCCATACGGTAAACTGATGACCCCTCAACCAGTGATGGAACTTGTCGCACACTGCCCACTTCAATGCAAAGAACTCCAGCCTATGCGCTGGGTACTTGGACTGTGCATGATTGAGTGTCTTACTGGCAAAGGCGATCGGTCTTGATGTAGAAGCCCCAGCAGGAACTTGCAACAACACAGCACCAAGGCCACTGCTGGAGGCATCAACAGAGAGCAAAAAGGGCTCCTCAAAATTAGGATGGGCCAGGAGCACTCGATCCAACAGGGCCTGCTTCAGCTCATTGAAAGCTGCCCTGCATTCATCCGTCCAGTCCTCCTCACACAGCTTTGTACACACCAGCCGGTGCTTTCGCCGTGAACCACGAGGGCCTTTATCCCCAGATGTCAGCCGAAACAGAGGTTTTGCGATGGATGAGCAGTTCTCAATAAATTGCTGGTAGAACATTACCATCCCCAAAAATGAGCGGACCTTCTGTTGGGATGGTACACTCGAACCCTCTTCCATAAGGTCTGCCTCTGCAAGGGATGTAATGGATGCTATTTTGTCAGGGTCTGACTGTATCCCATCAGCATTTACAATGTGCCCCAGGAATTTCACAGACTGTCTCAGAAAATAGCACTTCTTTGGAGCCAACTTAAGGTTGTGAACCTGGAGTCTCTGGAACACCATATGCAAGCGCTCTAGTGCCAATTCTTCTGTCGGGGCAAAAACCAGAACATCGTCAAGATAACACAGCACACTGAGGAAGTTCTGATCCCCAAAAATGCCTAGCATCATCCTCATGAAGGTGGCCAGATTGTTGCACAGTCCTTGTGGCATACGATTATATTTGTACAACCCAAATGGAGACGTAAATGCCGTGTACTTACGGTCCTCCTCATGCACCTCCACATTATAATAACCCGAAGTCAAGTCCATTGTGGAGAACAATCCGTTCCCTCCCAAAGCAGCCAGTGCGTCAGCTGGATGTGGGAGTGGGTGAGCATCTTTGACAGTTCTAGCATTAAGCCAGCGAAAGTCGTTACAGATTCTCAACTCACCGGACTTCTTCCAAACTAAGACCAGGGGTGATGCAAACTCACTGCAAGACTTCCGAATTATTTCCCGTTCCTCCATGTCATTCAGAGCCTGTCTTAGTTTTTCATAATGAGTTGGCGGCACACGTCGGCATGGCAACCGGAATGGCTTGTCGTCCACAACTCGAATTCGATGTGGGCAGCCGTTAGCCTTGCCACAATCCAGCTTGTCTCTCGAGAAGATAGACTCAAACTGGGCTATAAGGCCAACTAGTTTTTCTTTGCCAGCCAGCGAAACTGCACATGAGTCAGTGTCGATATCAGACAGCCCCAGATTTTGCAGCACTGCATGTAAGGGGCTACAACCACTTGTCACCTCCTGTGAGGGTGGATCATCTGGCAGAGTGGAAACATCAGTAACTAGACTCTGCTCATCATGGCACCAAGCTGAGCCAGTAGACCGTTGCATGTTCTGTTGCCAGTAGGAGCCAGTGGGACTGAAGTTCTCCACTGCTGCACAGGGGGACACGTCAGCCAACTTCATGTTCCGTTTCAGTGTTATCGGCTTGTCAAAGGGGTTCAGCACTTTCACAGGAAGCCACCCATCACTGTTTAGATGCGCTACAGTTCTCCCAACCATAACTGACCTCGGTCCAGACCTTGACCCGGTGGGCTCTACAACTATAGCACTGCCCACTTCCCCATTATTCATTAGCCGCAGCCTGCCCCAACAAGGTGTTCTGTCAAGGGCTCTAATGTTACAGCTCTCTTTAGCTTGACAGTTCCGATCTTATCACCAACATGCCCTGGGGCCACCACTCCTGACATTGAACTCAGCAGATTTTTATTAGGCTGTTCTTCAGCACTCAGGGTCTTGCTGCATTCCTCTCCTAAATGTCCCTCTTTCCTCATGCGATTACCCAGATACCTCATTAGGTTGCTGCCCAAAATGACGTCCTCACTCTGCCCTGCAATCACCAACATTGGCACAACAACTTTACAGCCATACATCTCCACCGTAATGTCACACACACCTGATGGAACGGTCCTCGAACCACCACAGCCAATCAGGACGACATCCGTGGGTTGCAAGGTGGGGGTCTGCAGCACTGCATGATGTAATAGTTCGGGCATCATATTGGTGCTGAGGGTGCAGGCCATAGAGCCACTGTCAAGCATGGCTTTAACAGACACTTTG
Source organism: Neolamprologus multifasciatus (assembly GCF_963576455.1). Lineage (NCBI taxonomy): Eukaryota > Metazoa > Chordata > Actinopteri > Cichliformes > Cichlidae > Neolamprologus > Neolamprologus multifasciatus. The sequence continues at coordinate 772,442 of NC_140440.1, forward strand.
CCCCCCAGGGTCACATTTTCATAGAACAGCTCATCATGCTGTTTTAGTCTGTGTGTGTTCTGAAGAATGGGTCTCCGGCCTAGCTGGCGCTTCTCACAAACAGTGTGTAATACAGATTCTAAATCATCAAAATCATCCTCTTTGGGGGCGATTTCAGGCCTAACACTTGCCCCCTCCACATGTAGGCCATCTAGTTTCCCAGCTGCTGGGTGGCTGATTCAGGCCCCCTCACTCTGACAGACACGGCCCTGGGGCATTGAACCCGTGTGTGGTCGCCAGCATGGCAGATGAAACACAGCTGATGGGCTCTACAGTGGTGATACGTAGAGTGTTCAGTGTCACCACAAATCATGCAAGGCACAATTTTGTGTGTTTGGTTCCGGGGGACCCTTACATCATCCTTAGCAGGCAGTTTTGCTTGTCGAGGCTGCCCCTCCAGGACTTTCTCTAACAGGGCTATCACATGATCAAGACGATCAGTAGGTGGTTTTGCATGAAGGTCAGCAAGTGATGCTGGGGTAGAGGTTGGTGATGGTGCAATACACTTAATGTTGCCTGTCGCCTGCTGCGCATTAGGACTCACCTCCTGTTGCTGAAAACTCAAGGCACTGACTGCACTAAACTGAGGGGTGCACTTCCGGTCCTTGCCATGCTCCAGCAATTTCTCGTGCACATCAGCAACCGTCCACTGCTGCAGGGGCTTGCACTTGAAAATAAGAGACAGTTCTGAGTCTGGGCAGTGACGGATAAACATAGCAGTCAGCTCTTTTGTCAGATATGCAAAGGACTTATTTTGTCTCTTCAGACAGTCTTCTGTCACCTCCATGGCTCTGTTCAACCTGAGCCAGTAATCAAACGGTGTTTCACCTGAGTTGGGTAGTGTTGCATAAAAGTCAGCTAAAGGCATGCTTGAACAGGCAGTGTCACTGAAGTGCTGCTTTAAGATCTCAAAAATGGGCTCTGGGCCCCTCTCAAGACACACAGATGGCTTACTACGTATGCCCACCTTGACTATTTCTCGTGCCCTCCCCAGCAGTTTACTTAGCACATCATCAGCTTGTTCAGCAACTGGTACCCCTCGTTTCTTAAAAAAAGTCATCATCATTTCCTCCCATTCCTGAACACTGCATGTATCACAGCCATCCCCTCTAAAACACACAGGTTCTTTAACATCAGACTTTACAATCACATTCAATAGTGAGGGTTCTGATAACACATTATTGGCAGACCCAACAACACTGTTTCCCACTCCAGAGCCCAACCGAGATTCAAGACAAGAGGCAATGCTTTCCCCAATAGAAAACCCAATTTGCGTTGCAATCTCTGCATAAAGATTCTCTTTTGTGGGACTGGTTTCTGATCTAGTATTTTGTAGATCATCACAGTTCACATCAATAGGGTTTTCATTTAACTCAGCAAGGACAGGCTTAGGTGTGGATGAAACTGGGGCTGTCAGCAACCTTGATCTGCCTCTGCCAAATGAATGCAGAGGGGTAAAACCAACTGCCCCCCTTCCCCTGCCAAAACTGGGAAAATCTGCCATGGCTCAGCAATGTGTCTCTCCCTTTTTTTTTTCTTTTTTTTTTTATCTCCAAAAAAAAAGAAAGCACAGAGCCCCACCCCGATGTCTCTAAGAACGTAGAAAATGGCGGGACTAAGAAAAGCCAGTCTCCCGCGACTTTTCCACCTTCCAGGAAGTAGATGGCCCCGTTGCGGTCGCAGGATTGCAGGAGCTTGGGTCACGGCACCAGTGTAACCGGTTTCTGCTTCATCCCGCTGCAACAGTTCGGCCCAAACAGACTCCTCGACTCTGCGTTGTGTTGTTTTTTTCTCTGATCGATCGTTGCCACTTTATTTCCTGAATGGAAACAACGGTGTTGTATCAGTGCAAATGGCTCGCCACACACCGCTCCGCACAGCACACTCTCGTATGGCTACGGCAGACTGGCCGCGATTATTCCAGCAATATTACAATTTTTAATATACAATAAAATAACAGCAACAACAAATGATGTACCTGAATGGAAACAACGGTGTTGTATCAGTGCAAATGGCTCGCCACACACCGCTCCGCACAGCACACTATGGCAGAACATCCCATTAGCATTCCGCTTTAGCATACAGTTTTACACAGTAATAAACAAATGAAAAGTACATAAAACTGGTGTTGGACATGTGTCCACTAAGCACTTATTACACTCGGTGCACATCAACTAATCAAACATGTTTTATGTGTCTGTACTACTTAGCTATATCGTGTGCGGAACAATACAACTCACCTCTCGTATGGCTACGGCAGACTGGCAGCGATTACTGCAGCCAGCCTCACCTAACCAGCCACGCCGAGAGGGGGGGCGCTGTTTCCCCATGACACTGACATTTGTGGCAAGTGGAATAATAGCACATAAACACTGTTACATATGGTTAAAGAAATTTTAACCATAACCATACAATAACCATACAATTTTATTTTATATTTATTATAAAAAATTCTAATTATACATCTTGCTAATATGTTTGTGTCCTGTGTCACTAAAAATACATTCTATTTTAGTTTTATACATTGATTAATGACCTGCAGAATCTCCTTATCATATCAGATGTCCATAATTGTCACTTAAAGTCCGACTTTATGCTTTCTCCATCTTGATAGTGATTACATCCTTGCATTACATACATGGATACATAAAAAAATGAGAAATTACATGTATGTGCTAACTTTCTAAACACGTTCTTTGTTACATTTGTGATAAATGGATTTGAAAGTAGATAAAACACGTTTGTGTCGGCCTTGGTTCATTAAAGTCCTTGTCTTTAAATTAGTGTTGTCTGTGTGTGTTTCAGGTACTGTACTCTAACGCTGCATCCCAATTCAGGGTCTGCAGCCTTAAAGTACGCAGCCTTAACGGTCCACAAGGGCCACGTACTCAAAGACCGCTAAGGCTTGTAGGCTTCTGAAATGGGACGGTCTAGCCTCCGCCGCGCTGCCCAGGTTGCCTAGCATCCATGATACTATCCGCTGGAAAAGTTTCATACAGCATTGTTTGACAGAAATGAAGGAGAAAATATTTTGTTCATTTGTTTTTACATGAGCTTTGTGTGATTTGATAAGTATCAGAGGCTGAGACCACAGGATAAAACATGATTGTTGGGCTTCATTTCTGTACTGAACAGTCATTTTAAGATTAGCTAGTAAATAACAATTAGCTCATGTTGTTCATGAGACTAAAGTCATCTTACTTTGGTAATGTAAATATAATATGGCCAATGTTAAAGTTATTACTATATTAATTATGATTTATTACAGCAGTGAGCTTGAACTGTGTAAAATACCGAGCTTCAGTATATTCAAGTTCCAGTTATTTATATTTCCTATCGCCTTAAATCTTCACTCAAAAACAAGTATCTTTGACATGTGTATATGTATTATATATAAGGGACAAATTGTTCTTTTAATATGTTGGCATTACTAAATTTGGCTCAGTCCTTACAAATGTGTGTATTAAGAAAATGTAAGAGCTGTGATAACTGTTTCTGATAGAATGAAGAGTATACTGATATATTAAATATTCCTTTATTGGGTGAGAAAATCAGACCATGTCATAACTGCTTTAAGTCATACAGAATAGATATCAGAGCCTGAAACAGGCTGACTTCTGCTAAATGGGACAAACTGGGCAAAAAGTATCCAAACACATAACATCCTTATAGAATATCATTTAACACTATAGATCAACTTACCTCAGAATATATTAAGCATATAAACAATTACAGCAATATGATACAACAAACACAGCAGTACTACTAATCCAAAATACTCAAAGCTTCATAGAACTGAAACAAACATTTATTTTTAGGTCCATTCTGCTGCTGATACATACTTTAGGTTTCTCAATATTAAACCTGTTGCTGCCTTTCATAGTGTTTAACTTGAAGGCCCTGAGTACTTTCTCCCACACTGAAAACACTGGAATGATAAAATTATTTGAACTAGGGATGCACCGATACCGGTATTGGTTATCGGCCTCGATACCACATTTTCTAAAGTACTCGTACTCGTTAAAAGTCCCCCGATACCGAAGACCGATGCCACGGTCTGAGACCTGTCTATGTTTGAGCGGCATGTAAGGGGTTAATCACAGGCGCCGAGTGCCCGCCCCCAGGCCCCGGCTGCATCTCAGAGCTGGGAGAAGGCGAGGCGAGACAAGTCAGCCATGTGGAACTATTTCAAAGTGAACGAAGACGCAAAAACAAAGGCGCACTGCAAATTGTGCTCAGTGAAATTGTCCAGAGGAGGCTCAAAAGGTAGCGCATTTAACACAAGTAATTTAATCAAGCACCTAAAATCCCAACACAACATCGAGTACAAAGAGTTTACCCACACTTATTTACCCATGCTTATTAGCACAGAAAATAGTTGGGCATTTTAAACATTCCCCCTTAGCCTACTCCCGCCTCGAGCACATTCAGGGACAGCTCAACCAGCCAATAAAGAGACTGCAGCAGGACGTACAGACGCGCTGGAACAGCACGTATTACATGCTCCAGTCCCTCATTGAGCAAAAGCGAGTGCTGGGCGTGTATGTGTCCGAGCACGAACTCCCTGACTATCTCACCGCTCACCAATGGGCTCTTATGGAGACGACTGTTGCCATCCTCGCCCCCTTTGAGGAACTAACTAAAAGAGAGAGCATCTACGACGCACTAGCCTCTGATGTAATCCCAGCTGTGACTGTGCTAGTGAGACTTCTAAACAGAGAAACAGACGAGGACCACGGCGTCAAGACAATGAAAGCAACCTTACTGGCAGCTGTCAAGAAGCGCTTCAGTGACGTCGAGACCAACCCACTATACTTCATCTCCACCATACTCGACCCAAGGTAAAGTCTGTGTGCTATAGGTATTCAATGAGTATAGCTACAGTACTAAATGTAAGATTATTTTACATCTGAAATATTATATATTTGTAACTAAAATACACAAATACAAATGTATGCAATATATATAATATGAAATACGTTTCCCTTATTATTACGAGAAAGTCAAATGGCTGTCATTTGTCACAGTGGTTTAGGGGAAACTAAAATCAGTCCTATTTTTCCACATATTAATACATTTATGAATTTTGTGCAGGTATAAAGATCGCTTCTTCTCCAACAACACTGCTCCAGAGGCCAAGCTGCACCTGAAGCAGGAGCTTCAGATGATGTCCAGAGCTGAGGCAGAGGGGAGTCGGGCAGAAGCTGCAGAACCTCCTGCTAAACTGTTCCTCAAGGCCCAGGCCAGCACTAGCAGCAGTCTGGACACTGTATTTGACGAAATTGCTAAGGAGCAGCCCCAGGCAACACATCCGCTGGCAGCAGGTGCTGCCATTGAGCTCGACACATACCTCGGATAGGCCCCAAGCCCTCGTGAAGACAGTCCTCTGAAGTACTGGGGTGTCAACAAAATCAGGTTCCCCACTTTGGCTAAAATAGCCCGTAAATACCTCTCAGCCGTGTGGGAAGTGAAAGGCTTTTTAGCTCAGTGTCACACATTATAGATGAAAACAGAAACAGTCTGACTGCTGATAATGCAGAAAAGCTTCTTTTCTTAAAAAAAAAAAACCCCTGCTACTTACTTTTTCTCTCCATTAAGTGAGTCATCTTAGACTTGATGTAAATACCTACCTCAGTTGCACTGACTGCCACAGTTCTATGTCAGTAGATGTTGTTAGTTTATTCAAATATTGTGCACTAAATGGCAAAGATGTTTATTAATGCCCCCTGTGTTGTCCAAAGCGGCAGAGTTTACAATAAACTGAAAACAATACTTGAGCACTGTCACTGTTTAAATTTTTTTTCATAATTATTTATTCTGTAAAATGTTTCATACAACATGCTTTTCATTTTAAATAAATGTTCTTAATTCCAAACCAGTCCCTTGTTTGTTTGTTTTTTGTTAAATTATAGGACTAAAGCTGTTACCTGTAAATTTAAATCATGTTTTTATTAAGTACTCGGTATCGGTATCGGCGAGTACTGAAATGCAAGTACTCGTACTCGTTTCCAAAAAAGTGGTATCGGTGCATCCCTAATTTGAACATTAGAGTGCAGAGAGAGTGCAGGACAGACAGATAGGTGACAGTCTCAGGTGTATACACTGCTACAAAACAGCACAAAAGAAGCAGGATTTAGTGTTTGTGTTATTACGAGTGCTAAACAAGAAGAGTTCCCAGCTGGTACAGTGGACACATGTGTGACTCCTGTGATTAAAGCATCTTTCTTTCAGCTTAACGAGTGAACCGTCAGCCCGTTCAAACACACGTTAAAGTCAGTTTGGCTCGACACCACTGAACAGAGGCAGCAATATAACATAGCTAACATTAACAGCACAGTGAATCCTGCTTGTGCCGTGATATTCAGGACTGCAAACCTAGCAGCATTCACTGACTTTCAGCTTGTTGTGTTTGTGGATATATTACTGACTTTAATTATCCATAAAATCATCACATTCTCTGTAAGATTAAGGTCGACTATTGAACGGCGTATATTTTAAAGTAAAGGCTTCAATACCAAGACATCGCTGAAAGTACAAACATCGCTAATGTCACATAACTTTACCGATATGTGACCAACAGTCATGTTTTAATGTTCTTCTTCATTAAACATTTGCATATAAATAAGTGGCATAATATTCAGTACTCTTCAGCCGCCGCGCTACGAATTGTGGGATAGGTTGGGCCACGGAGGATACACCGACCCATCCTTAAAATTCAGGGAAATGAAGGATGCATTTGAGGGCCGCATTTCGAGACGCCTTTGAATTGGGACAGCCTTCGTCGCGTCGCTGTGATGTTATCGGCCTTAAAATGCGGCCTTTAAGGCTGCAGACCCTGAATTGGGATACAGCCGAAGAAAGGGGGGTGCAAAAAGGTACTAAAAAAGGTACTCTTCATGACACCAGCTTAAATCAGTATCCGTAATTAGAAAGCAATCCTGCCACTTAGTGCGAATTAATATCAGCTGGTTCAGTCCCAGCTGATGGCCCCTAAAAAGGTGTTTAATTACATCTTATGATGGGTAAAACCAACGAGCTCTCTCAGTCCTTTCACAACCTGTCTGTTGCACAACATGCTGATGGCATTGGTTAAAGTGAGTACTGATGGGGCCGTAATCTGAAAGTAGAAAGAACATCATTTCACAATAAGCCAAGATCTCACAGAGGAGTAAAAAGAATTATCAGAGCTGTCCAAGAGCTAGGGAACAGTTCTGGAGAACCAAAAAAAGGCCTGGAATCAGCATGTACAATTGTTTAAAGGAAAACAATAAGTAATGTACTCAGCCGCCATGGCCTATATGCATGCTCATCACGCAAGACTATAGAAATGGCATGTTGAAGCAGATTTAAAGTTTGCTGAACAAGATTTAGACAAGCCTGTGAATATAGTCTGGTCACATGAAACCAAAATTCTTTGGAACTCTTTGGATACTATATTACACACCATGTTTGGAGGTCAAGGAGCACTGCTTATCACCTCAAAAACACTACACACAACAGTGGCGTTCGGACATGGGAGCATCATGGTGTGGGGCTGTTTTTCAGCATATGGCACTGGCACACCTCATATTACTGCAGGAAGGATGAATGGAAACAAGCACTGCTGCCATCCACCAGGATGATGAAGATAGAATGAGGGTGGACGTTTCAGCAAGGGAGCCATCACAATACTTTTTCCCTGTGTCATTTCACCTTGTGTATATATATATAAATAACTTAATTTATGAACATCTATGGTTTGATTTGTTTGCATTCAATACTTATTTTACCAGCTGCAGTAGCGGTTTTTGATACGGGCGACACGTGCGGTTGCCCGGGGCGGCATCATGGTGGGGGGCGGCATCACGGGCATCTGCAAAAAAAATAAAAAAATTGCTCATACTCATGCTGCCCCGACATCAGCCAGCGCATATTGGGAATGGCATAGGCAATGATCGGTTTTCTATCGCCCATTTGCTGGGAGTAAGGGCGCCCTCCGTTTGCGAGGTGCACCTGCTGCTTGCGGCACAGGGAGGAGAGGGCGGGGCGGCGGGGGATCCACTGGCTGGCTGGAGCAGCATCTAATAACCAACTCGCAAAATAAAACAAAATAAAAACAAAACAACAAACACGAAAACACCAGGCATTATGATACAGACTTATAATTTGCACCGATGTTTTTTTTTCGAAATTATATACGCGAAAAGTGAGCGCGAGAGCCCTCGGTGCGCCTCATTGTCAATTGTGGATTTGCCCTGTTCTCATTGTATGATGAATTATGATGGCTGTTTGGTAGCCGTTTGCATACAAAGCATACTCTCTCTCTCTTCATATGTGTGTGTGTTTCTCTGGCGAAATTCACTATGGTTCCGACAACAGTTTTATGTTAATGTATAATCCTTAATATGTTTTATGTGTCTGTGTGTGTGTGTGTGTGTGTGTGTGGGGGGGGCACCAGAGGGAATGTTCGCCCGGGGCGCCAAACAGGCTAGGACCACCACTGACCAGCTGTATGAAGTCATAGTAAGTATTATTATTATTGTTACTACTATGATGATGAAGATGATGATGACAGAGACTTCCTCCTCTTCTGGGTAGGGATGGGTATCGGGTTCTGACATAAACGGTAGTAACCAGACCGAAAAGCAGCGCACATTTCGGTGCTTTATTTCAGTGCTTTTTTTTCCTGAGATGTGATACACTTTGGATTCTAGCCAATCATTTTACCTTTCCAAGGATAGTAGGTGGGGCCAGGTACATACGTTCTTTTAGAGCAGAGCTACAGATTAAAAATGCCCAAGGCGAAGCGGTCAAAAGTCTGGCTGTACTTCACAGCAAAATATGCAAACTCAGCAGCCTGCAACAAGTGCTTTAAGCTGATACTGTGATACTGTCAAAGCAGGTAACACCTCAAATCTGATGAAACACCTGGCGACGCATAGCGTTTTTTTTAAAAGCCGAGAAATGCGCCGTATTTGATAGCTTCCTGCGAGACCTCACACCGAGCACATCTACTGAGGGTGTGGTGCCTGTTATCGGACCCGGAGTCAGCAACATCCCCCAAAAACCCAAAGAGTAGAGTCCTGGCCCTAGCCCTGCCAGTGTAGCAGAAATGATGACGGATGATGATGCAGCAGCAGCCGTTCTTCTCTGCGTGAGTAGCTTAATGTTGTTCGTGTGTAATTTACGTTGAGTAGGCTAACCACATTATTACATTAATGCATGTAAGGTGAACTAGCAAACATCATCATAGCTACATGCGGCTGTCTTCTTGTTTGATGGCAGATACTCCCTTCACCCTGGCCAAAAAGGCTAAAATGACCAAAGAAAAAGTGGAAAACAGTTAAACATGAGAGGATTTTGGACAAAGTTTGTGTTTTTTCCATTGTTTAAGCACTGCTTCCAGCCAAGAATGATACCATATATGCCCTATAGCTGCAGAAAAGGCTAACATTGTTATCTTTTTACAAAAAAACAGCTGAACATGAGAGGTTTTTGGACCAATTTTGTGTTTTCCATTCTTTAAGCACCGGTTTGAGCACCGGCACCGTTTCAAAAGTACCGGTTTGGCACCGGTATTGGATAAAACCTAAACAATACCCATCCCTACCTGCCAGTGTAGCAGAAATGATGATGGATGATGATGGCAGCAGCAGCCGTTCTTCTCTGCGTGAGTAGCTTAATGTTGTTCGTGTGTAATTTACGTTGAGTAGGCTAACCACGTTATTAAATTAATGCATGTTTTCAAATCTGTTGAAATCTGCTTGCCAACTAAGAATTTCATCCTGTGGTCCAAATATGACAAATACCAGCCTTAAAACCAAGATTTGTGCGGACTTGAGCTAATATTTGCTCATTAACTGTTATTTCACAGTCAAATAAGAGAGAAAACAGCACACAATCATAAAGTAATAAAATGAATACAATAAAAGAGAGAAAGAAAAGGTGAAATTCTCATCAAAGTTAACATTTTGAAACCCAGTGGCTTGCATTGCACACCGTTTCCTGTTTATTCCCTAGCCATGCTCTGCCTTTTGATGTCTGTCTCTAAGGAGAGTGCCTGTGTGTGCATAAACTGCAAGTTAAATGTGTGTTGCTGTGCGGAGATCAGGCAAACTGGCTTGTAGCTCATGTTCACAGACGGTACCTGTCACTGTGAGGCCTGTTCATTTGCAGGAACACACTGAAAATTATCCATAAATTAGCATTAGCCCTCTCAAAGCTGCAACATAAAAAAAAAACCTTTTATTTGTTTGTTTTCTGTTTTCTTCCATCTAATACTCTCATGTCCCCCCCCAAAGTCAGATCTCCTATGTTCTTCTTCAAGCCCCTCCTGATCTTCCTTTGTGTAATAGCATTCATTTTTGGACAAAATATTTAGCCATGCTTTATTGTGATAAGATTGCAGAGTTCAGAAGTTCAGTGCTTTAACAAAATCGATAGGCCTCACTGGGCTTTTTCAGCCAGTATTGGCATCATGCTGTTGTGTTTTGGTGTTGAGTGCAATGAGAATTCGACTGTGTTCTTTTTCAAAAAAACAAAACAAAACAAAAAACAAAATCACTAATGATACGTTAGACCTCAGAAGGATAATAAGGTAAAATATGTATAAAGTATATCTGACTTCTTGCCAATGTTTCATGTATTGACAACACTCTAGTGCACAGGTTCCAAACTCCAGGCCTCAAGGGCCGGTGTCCTGCAGGTTTTAGATGTGTCCTTGATCCAACACAGCTGATACAAATTGCTAAATGACCTCCTCAACATGTCTTGAAGTTCTCCAGAGGCCTAACTAATCATGTGGTCCAGAGGTACTAATCATGTAATTTAGGTGTGTTGACCCAGCATGACCTAAAACCTGCAGGACACCTGCCCTCGAGGCCTGGAGTTCGACACCCCTGCTCTAGTTACTAAGGCTCAGCCTCAAGCTACATAGTGTACTTTGAATTTCGTAGACTTCGGGCATTAAATAGTTTGTGGCATCTGGAATTACCTTTGGACCAGAAGCACGTGCAGGTATCTGACCCACTGGATTTTTCATTGGCAGTAGTTTAATTAGAAAAATAGCTACAGTTAGACTTTATGTTCAGTGAGTATTGACTTATATATTTTGTATATTTTTCCAAGATCATTCTACAACTAAAAGCTCTTCCACAATTCAACAATACAGGTTGCTCTTACATTAACAGTACTACGTGTAGGCTGTGTTGTTCAGAGTTTGGAGTTTTTTTTGTAGTTAATCCCTGTTTATTTTGTATTTAATTCAATTCATTTTCTATATATAGTGCCAAATCACAACAACATGCATCTGAAAGTGCTTTATATTGTAAGGTCTTCACAAAAGATAATGCTAAACACCCATCTCTCAAGCACAGTGGTAGAGGGGTAATGGCTTGTTGCAGTCACTGAGTTGTCTATGAACTCCTCTGTGTACCAAGTTATGAAGTGCTGCTGAAGTGGTTAGCACTGCAGAAAGAAGGTCCCATGTTCAAATCTTATATCTGGCCGGGTCCTTTCTGTGTGGGGTTTGGATGTTCTTCCCATGTCTGCCTGGGTTCTCTGGGTACTTTGGCTCCCTCCCACAGTTCATAGACATACAGTTAGTGGGTTTAGGTTAATTGGTGATTCTAAATTGCCCATGGTGGGAATGTGAGTGCAAATGGTTGTCTCTCTGTGTTTGCCCTGCAGCACATTGGTGACTTGTCCAGGGTGTACCCTGGCCTGTACCCAGTGCAGTAAGTGCACTGGGTAAGTGGAAGAGAATGGATGGATGGCTGAATAGATGTTTGCTGCTGTAGTGTTTTGGAGCATGTAGAAAAATGAGTCTTCTTGTGTGTTCTGGCTGTGCTAATGATACATCACACTGAGGAGAGATAATTACATTCCAGACTTTTCAACTGTATGCAGAATATTCTGTACAGATGGCTGAAGGTAATGATGGCTGCATTCTGTCCTTTATACTACATCATACAGTTTAGGTGATTAAAGAATATTACTGGGGAGACATTTGTCTGCTTTATGCTTTAATATTTACAAAACAACAAGGTGATAGAAAGATTTAGCAGCAAACATTAATGAAATGATTTAAACATACTTAGTGATGATTAAAATGTAATATTTTAAACTTTGTTGCATTGCACAGCTGTCTACTGTAGTTTAGAGATAATTTTACATTAGGGGGTGGCTGTATCTCAGGGCATAGAATAAGTGATCCACTAATCAGTTGGTGGTTAAATCCCATGTCAGTCTGCAGGCCAGTTATCCTAGGGCAAGAAACTGAACCCCAAGTTTCTCTCCAAAGTGTTTGTTGGAGTGCAAATGTTAGATAAAAAGCACTTAGATATAGAAAAACAAAGTGCTGGTGTGAATGAGGCAGTTCTTTTGATTACAGTTTTTCTCCATTGGTTTGGCTCATTTCTTGAAACAGAAATTACATTCTCAAAACTCTAAGATCATTTGGCAAAACACTCTTACAGTTTAGCACAACACTATAGCTCACCTGCAAAAGCTCATATCTCTTCCAAAACTGTTCACTCAGGCTTCAATCTAAATCCCTTTCTCATTTAAACAGTCAGTGCCTCCAAAATGGCAAAGATTCTTCTCAATAGCTTTGGCTCATTTCTCGACACAGATCGGACATTCTCATCATTCTTGGTGCTTTTGTCAAAATAAACCTGGTTGGTTGATCACAACAACATGGTCCACCTGCAAAAGCTCATATCTCCCCTAAAACAGTTCACTCATGTGTCAAAACTACATTTCTTTCTAATCTGAATAGTCAGTGCCCCCAAAATGCATCGTCCCTTTGGCATTGTGTGAGTACTGCCATACAAAATGTTTAGATGTTTTGTCACTATGGCAGAGGACCAACAATATACCACAGAAAAGAGTAGCCTCCAAGGTTTGACATCACAGATTGCACTCACACTACCAAGGAAATGATAACCATTTTTTATTCACACGCAAAGAAAGTTTCATACATATGTAAAAAGAAAATGTACATTACAGTAGTAAATTGTATGAACACAAAATCAAAAAACAAGGACTTATTCAGTGGTCGCTGTACTCATTCTCCCGCTGCACAGTGACTGGAATACTTCTCTAAACTGTATGAATTATGTAATTCCATAGTTTACAGTAATTTGTTCAATATATTTCTTGTCATATTTAGTATCAAAACATTCCACTAGTCCTCTCCACCTGCTAGTATAGACCTACCACTGTAGGCAGATGCACACAAAATCTCTACAGTAAGTTATACATTTTTTGCCTCACGCTCAGTGCCCTGTCCTATACAACATATAATTCCATCATAGATTACATAGAGTACATACCTGTTTTCCCTGCGAAAGGTTTGGATGATGGAGGAGACTGTAGAACGAGGCACATTAGGCTGCACTCGACGACCTGCCTCTGCCATTGTGAGGCCATGGTTTATGACATGGTCTATAATTGTGGCCCGAATTTCATTTGGGACAGCACAGCACCTATTCCACTCAGTCCTCCTCTTCTTCTTCTTCCTCTTCTTCCTTAAGGAAGAACTTCCCCTTGTCCGTTTGCTTTGCCTTGTCTATCCATGTTCAGAGATCGGACTGGCTCTGGTCAAGCTCTATACATCTGTGTTTGGCAGCACACAATCATGGAAGACACCTGTGTGTGACACCTAGTTTCACCTGACTGTCAATGACTGTCGTCAATTTATCAAATATTCAAAGAAATTCATATTTGGTATTCATGGTATTATGTTCTTGACCAATTTTGACGATTGAACAGACGGTTGTGCATGCGAGTACTTATACAATGAAATCATGCTGACATGTTTTGGAGAGACTGATCATTAGACTGAGAATCAACTAATCAGTTTAGATCTACAAGATCTATTCATTTGGAAAATGTGCTACATGTGGGCTAACTGTATAACTGTAGGCTACTTGTACTTAATCATTTGCAAAGATGCACTGAGACAATTGAGACATGTACTAAGGCATTTGCCATTTGATAAAATGAATGAGAAATGCCATTCTGTTGTGAACATTTGCCAAGAGGTTTGGAGGTTTGTCCATGTTATTTTGAGAATGTAATTTCTGTTTCAAGAAATGAGCCAAACCAATGGAGAAAAACTGTAAAGTACATCTATAAATGTTCTCTTTGAGTGTTCAAGCAGAGTGGAAAATTATTAAATGAATCACAATCTCATAGCATTAGATTTTAAAAAAATGCAGATATCAGAATGTTTTTTGTTGACCTTATTGTTCACAATGTGGTCACCAGTGACCTGTTTAGATTTAGGCTTAGAACGTTAGACATCTTCTGTAATGTATTGATTTCTCTTATTTGGAAAACCCAGCTTGAAATTTTCTAACAGAAGGTCAAATGGAAGAAAGAGACATCATTATCAAGGATAATCAAGGACCTTTTTTTGTTTTTTTAAATCATGAGGCTAAAATCCAACCTAATCCTAAGGCTCACCACTTTACTTGTGGTTGATAAGAGCTACAAATCACACATTTTGTTAAATGTGAAATATGTCATTCTCATAATTGTTTTAGGAACACATTGTAGTGGACTGCAAATAAATTACCTTATTTTTACTTTTAATTTTTGGGGTGCTAGCCAAAGTTCTCTGTTAAAGAAAACAAAAACTTCGTGGCTGGGTAATCCCCCATTTGGATTAATGAATTCAATAACTCACACCCCTCCAGGGCTCGCAAAATTTCAAAATCCCTGGTAGCCCTTCGGGCAGGGACTCTTCAGTTTTTGGTAGCCCAAAATAAATTTAAGTAACCCGAATAATAAAGAGAGAAATTTTTTGATGTTTTGTTTCCTGTTTTGTTTCCTTTACAATATTAGACATTAAAGTATAATATTGTAACGGAAACAAAACATTAATCAAAAAATTGTTGAAACACAAATTACAACATTGTATAAAATTACAATAATCAACTCAAATACTTGGTTCTAATTGAACAGATATTTCTATGAACTTGTAAGAACTGTGTAGAACATGAATCAGTCTGTGTCAGATCCTGAATTTGAAATTTCCACTGAAGTCACGGGTAAGAGGCAAGTGGAACCAAGATCTAGGCCATTTGCTTTTTGAAGTTTGCAAAGACTGCTACATTGTGCCAGTGGTAGTTCACTCTTTGCAACATAGTACGCTGTTCTAAACAGATTTTTCAGGTTCATTTTTAGTATGTTATTTGCAATTGGTGTTTGTTCTGGGAAAGATATTGCAGACTGAGCAATAATGCATTTCTTGCATTTCTCATGGGTTCTAATGGGGGCCCTTCTTAAAATGACTGGTCCCAGTAACAAAGGCGCTTGTCAACTCAGAAATCGAGGGAAAACCAACAACACACCCGGCAGAACATTATGTTATTTACACGGGTGCACATAAGTGGTCCGCATGTGCGCATTCGCTGTCAAAATAAAAGACACGCACCAGATAAGAAGTCGCCACGCGCGTTTGCGTCCATATAAAAGGCTGTTTTTGTCCGCTAGAGTGGGATTTTCACGGCACATTCTGCACCACATCTCTGTGCGTTCATCATTTGTTTGAAGCCAGCTCACCTCCTGCAACCACTTTTCCGAGAATACGCACTTCTTTTGTGGTTCGGACTCCTTCTGACATTTCTTTGGAGGTGGAGGAACACTAAAGTAATTGCTTAAAGGATTTTGCTTCTTCGACATCTTTAAGAGTTCTAAACCTATGTCTGTCCTCCTCCAGAAAATCTTATGTACGCAAACACGAGTTGCAACTTCTTATCTTGTGCGCGTTTTTTATTTTGACAGCGAATGCGCACCTGCGGACCACTTATGTGCACCCCTGGTTATTATTTAGCTCGTCATATTGCAGCCACAGAAATTATTTTGTCCATGAAACCATAAAGCTGCACTTTCTTTTTGCCTTATAGTCTGATTTGTCATAACTTTTCCGTTTTGTGGTAACCTTTTCTTTGGCTGTCACTTCTTCACCCTGACCTGTCTTATTTGGCTCAGCAGAACTAAAATATATATCCTGCTGCTTTTACACAGGCACTCACATAACGCTCAGTGATTCTCTGCGCGATCAACCTCACACGTTTAAGCTGCGGGAGATTTCACTTGTCATGTTTGCATAGTAAGCTAACGATTGATAAGACGATGTCAGAGGAATTGGTGCGCAAATTATCGTCACTCACCAATCAGTACTGTCGCTCTCTATACACAGTTCATGCGATTGCAAAGTGAAAGCAAAAAACAAGCGCAAATTCAAACGCGATTTCAATATGTCACATATTGACAGTGGCTCACCGATGCCAATGACATAATTACCCAGCTACATTTCCGAAAGAATGCAAAAGCATTGACATATATTTTTCCTTCCTACGACAGCCCGACGGACAGGGCAGAGATAGATTTTGGTAGACCGACTGGAAAAATCGCTAGCCCCGGGATGTGGAGCTAGCGATTTTGCGAGCCCTGCCCTCCTAAACTGACTTATTTCAACCCAACTCAAATTAAAATTTAAAAGCACATATATGTCCATATAAAACTGCATAATATGACCGCCAACCCATGAAATTATAAATATCCTCAAAAAAGGGGTTTGATAAAAAAAGCACCAAAAGAAATAAAAAAAAAAAAAAAAAAAGTCAAAGTTCAAGAAAAATGTTTGTTCCCAGCAGGGTTTTAATAGTTTTGCAATTTTCATTAGTTTTTATTTTTATTTAGTTTTGACTTCAGATTTTCAATTTTATATCAGTTTTAATTAGTTTTTACCAATTGTTTGCTAGTTTAGTTTAGTTTTTATTTTTTGAAAATCCTTAGTTTCAGTTTAGTTTTGATTAGTTTCAGTTATAGTTTTAGTTGTGTTTGCAATAATTAAGTGTAACAAAAATCCCAGTTTCATCATATCAGTCATTCTCTTCTGCTTATCCTTGGGTATGTTGGGCAGATGAACAACCATTGATACCAGGCAACTATAAAACGTATATCTTGGCCCCAATGAGACTATTAACTCTTGCAGCACCGGGTGTTCGTAATTGTGGTTCAAGTGAATTGATAAACTTTTTGAAGGTAATTGACTCACACAGTTGTGTAGATATCCCCGTCCTGTTGTCTCGGGATGCATCACGCTGCCTTGCCTGGGGTTAGCTTCTGTTTTCTGGGGATGAGGGTTGAGTGTGCCCCCTTACCTTCTCAAGGTAAGCTAGGTTAGCCTTCTTGTGTGAGCTTTTCAAGTGCACTTTAAGGTTTGTGGGATTTTTTTTCCCTTTAGAAATGTCCCTCATAATTTGTCTCTTTCCACTACAAGACACTTGCTTTATCCAAAACACAGTCATATTCAAAGTAATCCCAAATTGGACTCTGGCGCTTTCTCCCGACTTTTCCTGACATGATTCTGCGCGTGGACGGAGCAGCAACACAGACGACTCGACTAACGTGCTGCCACCTGCTGGCATAATGAGACACAGCAAGAAAAAAATCTGGAAACTAAACTTCATTTTCACCCTTGACTCTTGTATGACACGCACACATCAACGAAAACTAAACACATTTTTGCTATAAATTCAGTTAATTTTAGTTTTGTGAACACTCATTCCAGTTTTAGTTAGTTTTCCTTTTTTTGTTTTAATTTTTATTTCCGTTAACGAAAATGTTTTTTCACTTCTAGTTTTCGTTATTTCGTTAGTTTTCGTTAACGATAATAACCTTGGTTCCCAGCGATGCGAAACACAATCAAATACAACCCAGAGTAAGTCCTCCTCCCTCAACCAACAATCAAGATCAAATCTCCCACAGTGAATAAATATAAGATGGATGACAATTCCTTTATTTTTCGTATACTTCGGCATTGTACACTAACATTTTCACTCATGCATTCATTCCACAGTATAAAATAGTGAATATAATAAAATGGTGAAAATAAAGGTTTAAATACACATAAAATACAGTTCATCTAAAAATAAGCATATTGCACTTGTTGGTAGGTCCTGTTCTCATTTTTTTTTTTAAAAAAAAGAAAGAAAGAAAGAAAAAAACAAAAGGATCTTTGACATGTGGGTGGCACAGTGTAATGCTATTTTCTGCAAGGACTAATTCCTCTTTCCAAAGCACATCATTATAGGTTCTTTGCAAGAAAACCTTCACTGGTGTTTGAGTTTCCTCCAGTCACAAAATATGAACTTTGGTCTCACAGGAGAAAGATTAAAAGGCTGCTTCACCAGCAATACCAAGGGATTTGAAAGTTGTGCATTGAGGAAAACATTTTCCTCAATGCCTCAATGGATAGGCACTAGGCTAATATGACATCACACTTTGGTCATGGGAAGGCAGACTGCCAGTTTTCCACCACCAGCCACCAATTTGCCTGTGTGCCATGGCATATTTGAAAGAAGAAGGGAAGCAAGACTTAGGAATTTTATTGGCTGGTGTAAGGAAGAGGACTCCCTTACTATATTTATTTATATTATCTGTATAGCACTTTAGAGCACACCTTTCACTTTATTAAAAGCACCTTATCAAGCACTTTATTTAGCATTGCACTTTAAGCATGGATTTGCACACAAGAAGTTTAAATATTTATTGACTATTTATTGGGAATTTTAAAATCAGTTGGTAGCCTTATTCCAGATCCTGCACAGCTGCTCCTCATCAAGGAATGTGGTGGTTGTCTGTCAGGAGAAAAGAATGGTGATTGAGATTGAGATTAAGGTTTACCAGTAAGGAAAACTAATGTAAATGTGTGTGTGAAATCTAGGGATCGAAGTGGTGCAAATAAGTGTTTGTAAGATAATGATTACTCACCTTTCTTGCCTGTGTCCTCTTCAAGGTGTTTGGGCAAATGTTTCTGTGGGGGTCCAGACACCATATAAAGGTTCCGGGAGAGCCCATTGGTAAAGAGAGTGTGGTGAAACTTTTAGTGCTTGGGTTTCTGGGTTTTTATAATATTGGGTTTGGTGTAACATTAAAGTGTGAAATATTTATTAATATGTAAATGTGAAATGTATTTATGTATTTATTTATTCTAATTGATATATTGTATACTGTGGTGGAAGGTTGGGATTTAAGAATTTACCTGAGAGTGGAATAATGGGTTGATCTGTGACAGCTGAACATATTTAAGGCTGCCAGTTGTCATTAGAGGTGGATTTTGAGCTGTGAAGAAGCTCAACAAGTTAATTGTTGCAAGGAGCGCTGTATAGCAAATAAATTGTTCCACTACACTTGCCTTGGTCCATCTCACTGTGGTTCCAGCCGCTAAGGGCCGCCCTGTTACAGCTGACCTGATAGGAAGGCATGATGTGGGCATGAGCTGAATAATTATTAAAAAAAACCCAAAAAAACTAAAATTACTAGTGAATGGCAGATCACCACAATATGCATGCCTATTCCTTCATGCAATTATGCAATCTGCAAAACATGAGGCCTTGAGAGAACAGGTCAGAGACCTTTACTACAACCCCAAATGCAAAGAGAAGTTGGGATGTTGTGTAAAATGTTAATTAAAGACAGAATACAGTGGGGAAAGAACGGTGGTGCAGTGGTTAGCACTATTGCCTCACAGAAAGAAGGTCTCTACTCTTTCTGGGTGACCACTGACAGCATTTTGTGTTTCTTTCAGTAGAACTAAGGGGCCGACCCCAACTTCTGAAAAACAACATCAGAGCACCTGGTCTCCTTTCCATCTGTGTGTGGCAGGTCTCATTTGTAGGCAGTGGAGAGTTGGTGTGGCTTGTTATCAGCAGTGGCACTGGCAACACCTGGACCCAATGCAATGTGTTGTCTAATAGCCCTTTTCCACTTGTACCTACTTGACTTTGTAATGTAAAACGTTCAAAAACCATCGAGTAGCACCTAATGTGCGTGGAGCTGTGGACCAATGCGGATGAAAGTCCTGTGACTGCATTTGTATGTGACATAAACACCACAGGAATGGAGGACTTTGAAGTAATATACAGTGGAACCCCAACTTACAAATACCCATTTAACGAAAAATTCAAGTTACAAAGGCACTTAACGGCAATATTTCTGCCCGTGTTACGGCAAAATAACGAAATAACGAAATCCGCTGGCTCTGATTGGCTGAGTCCAGAATGCCTACAATACCCACAATGCCTTCCGAATCATGCGACAACCCCCTTGGCTTTCGTACTTGCGCTTTGCTGTTCCACTTGAACGACGTATTGTTGTTGCAATTAGCAATTAGCCTATAGCCTATCGTTCACTCCAAAGGCGCGATGGGTGCTTCGACTTACGAAAATGTTCGACTTACGAAAGACCATCGTGAATAAATTAATTTCGCAAGTCAGGGTTCCACTGTATCTGCTGCTCCGTCTATGGCTTTTTGTCAAATGTGGGGATCACAGTGTTCTACCACCTAATGGAAAACCCTAACTACCAGCTCAAATCGAGCCAAACCAAAGTGACTAGGTACAAGTGGAAAAAGAGCTACAAGAGTTTATTTTTTTTCCTAGGCCCCCCTTTATTTTACAAGAAAAATCCCCCCCAAGCCCCCCCGCACGCGCGCACGCAAGTACAAACACATCCTCCAACCACACACACCCATATTTTGCTCCATTGCGGTTTATTTCACAACTCAAACATTTAGTAAACAATTAAGCAAATACAAGTAAGCTGCAATAAATTAAAGGAAGTCATAAAATAAACTGCTAAGTCTTTTGCGCTATGTCCACACCTACACGGGTATTTTTGAAAACGCAGCTGTTTCTATGCGTTTGGCCCTTTCGTCCACACGTAAACGGCGTTTCAAATCACCGAAAATTGCGATTTTTTTAAAACTCCTTTTTTGCGTTTAAGTGTGGACGAGGAATACAGAGTTCGTCACGCAACATTAAAGGTATGTGCCTTTTTCACGTCATGCTGTGCGCATGTTATTGTTTACATGAGATGAATTGCAGAATGGCAGATAGAGACAAAATACTGTTACTGTTAATCTATCTTCAGGTTTTACACACTTACATATTCACACACAGTTACTGTCCCTCCATTTAGAAAGGCTGAGGCGTCACGGTGTAATTATTTTAAGTGTAGTTGTTTTGTTCCTGTGTAATAATATTCAACATTGCTATCAATACATTTTTCAAAACATGCCTCTCTGTGCAAAATGGGTTTAAAAACATAAACAACTGTAGGATACTGTTAGTCTGTGATTTGAACCGAGGGAACAAATTGTGGCAGGATCAGCCTGATATTATTTGTATCCCGTTGTAACTTTCCTGTATAAAGAGCTAACATCTCCAAAATGTCAGAAGTAGTTAGTCATTAGAAGAAGTGTTTATGAACTAAAAATCAAGACTGTGGGACACTGTTTGTCTGTGATTTGAAGATCCCAACGCGTGCTCCCGACGAAGGGAAAATCAATTATGCAGGGGAGATCTACCTCCGCACTTGTGCAGGTGAAACCATATTTTCTAGTCTTTGGCTTAGAATGAAGTTGGTTTGGAAACAACCTTTTCATACCGCGCCCACCCTACAATGCCCCACACTTTGGGAAGCTCTGTCTTAATGCATGCTCAATTATCCAGGGAAGGGAATTTCAAAAAGTTAATTCTGTTCATCTGGATGTAGCGTTTTCAGTGGGAGAAACATTTAGTCATGCATTCAAATGACTCAATTGACTGCAGGTATCCCTCAACCTACAGTCAGCTGTGACTAAAGATGTCACTTGGATGAGTTACAAAACGTTGGCTGAAATGTTGCCTGTCTGTCTTTGGACGCTCGGCTCGACTTTATGGTTTATACCTTTGGTTTATGGTTTGTACCTTGCATCTTGGCTTGTGACAGCTGGAATAGGCACAAGCCCTGCCTCCACCACTAGTGTGGGGAGCAGTCAATGGTATCAGTTCCTTCATCCTCTAGGAACTGTCTGCATACTCTCAACACATGGGCAAGGGGATTGTCATGCACCACTCCACCATCCCACTTCACCAGGATAGGATTTGACATTGTGCCTGTAGAGGTACATGCATTCCTCCATGGATATACCTCCTCAGACCATCACTGACCCACCACCAAACCGGTCATGCTGAAAAATGTTACACGCAGCATAACGTTCACCATGGCTTTCCCAGACCCTTTCACAGCTGTCGCTCAGGATGAACCTGCTCTTGTGTGTGAAAAGCACAGGGTGCCAGTGGTGTACCTGCCAATTCTGGTAGGCTATGACTAGGGATGGGTACCGGTTCTGACATAAACGGTAGTAACCAGACCGAAAAGCAGCGCACATTTCGGTGCTTTATTTCGGTGCTTTTTTTTCCTGAGATGTGATACGCTTTGAATTCTAGCCAATGATTTTACGTTTCCGGGGATAGTAGGCGGGTCCAGGTACGTACGTTCTTTTAGAGCAGAGCTACAGGTTAAAAATGCCCAAGGCGAAGCGGTCAAAAGTCTTGCTGTACTTCACAGCAAAAGATGCAAACTCAGCAGCCTGCAACAAGTGCTTTAAGGTGATACTGTGGAAAGGAGGTAACACCTGAAATCCGATGAAACACCTGGCGACGCATAGCGTTTTTTTTAAAAGCCGAAAAATGCGCCGTATTTGATAGCTTGCTGCGAGACCTCACACCGAGCGCATCTACTGCAGGTGTGGTGCCTGTTATCGGACGAAGAGTTAGCAACATCCCCCAAAAAGCTGAAGAGTAGAGTCCTGGCCCCTAGCCCTGCCAGTGTAGCAGAAATGATGAGGATGATGATGGCAGCAGCAGCTGTTCTTCTCTGCGTGAGTAGCTTAATGTTGTTCGTGTATAATTTACGTAGAGTAGGCTAACCACGTTATTACATTAATGTATCTAAGGTCAACTAGCAAACATCATCATAGCTACATGCGGCTGTCTTCTTGTTTGATGGCAGATACTCCCTTCACCCTGGCCAAAAAGGCTAAAATGACCAAATAAAAAGTGGGAAACAGTTAAACATGAGAAGTTTTTGGACAAAGTTTTTGTTTTTTCCATTGTTTAAGCACTGCTTCCAGCCAAGAGTGATACCATATATGCCCTATAGCTGCAGAAAAGGCTAACATTGTTATCTTTTTACAAAAAAAACAGCTGAACATGAGAGGTTTTTGGACCAATTTTGTGTTCTCCATTCTTTAAGCACCGGTTCGAGCACCGTTTAAGCACCGGCACCGTTTCAAAAGTACCGGTTTGGCACCGGTATCAGATAAAACCTAAACGATACCCATCCCTAGCTATGACAAACACCAGTCTGGCTCCACAGGACCTGGCAGTCAGCACAAAACACACTAAAGGACTTTGGTTCCTTTAATTCTGTTAACAATGTATGTCATTGCATTCTATGTTTATTTACATTTTACACAGCACATCGGCCACTAGACTACAATCACTTGCCCCCTGCTGTTCAAAATATGGTTAATTAAAATCGTGTGAATGAATGGCACAATAAATTCACGATTAAAAAAAGTAAAAGCTTGGAGGTAAACATAAAACAATAATTATTATAAGCTTTGTGCCGTTGAACATTTGCATAAGAAGATTTTTTTTACTTTGATAAGCTCTTAATGGGAAAGTATTGCTTAGTGCAGATCTATGGAAAATTAATCAATGAGCCTCTTTCATCATCTGCTGTGAATATTAATTACCAGCCCCACAAATTGCAAGTGTATCATTTCTGCTAATCTGGCTGATAAACAACAGAAAAGTGTTAATGATGAATGGGACCAGCTTCCATTCTATTCAGTGTTTTTGAAGTGTGCTGTTTCTTTTCAGGGAAGAACTGTGTATATCTATCTTCTGCCTCTTTTCTGTCAGTCATCACTCCTCTGTTTCACCTTTGTCAAATGTCACTGAGCAGAGAGGCCATGGGCTATTACTGGCATTCACCACTGACAAGAGGAATTCACACACAAACACGCATGCACGCACACATGCACGCACACATGCACGCGCACACACATGGCCATATTGCTGTGGACAAATGTCGTGGCATATATGCAGGCAGGAAGATGGGTTATTTTTTGATTGATACTGACAGTATAATCCAGTTTCACACAGATCTAAGAAAACACACACACACACACACACACACACACACACACACACACACACACACACACACACACACACACACAAATAGAACACATTTGGCAGAGCCAGAGCAGAAGCAGGCTGCATATTGAGTCAGCCTCATTTTATGATGTGAGTGATTAATCTAGAATTATGTGCATAATGCTGTGTGTGTGTGTGTGTGTGTGTGTGTTGTTTTCAAAGCTTTAAAAGTGTGTCTCTGTGCTCTTTTAGAACAGCTTTCATTCTACCCAAAGCCAGAATCTGACAGAAAAAGTGTTTTTTTACTAGATTTTACCATTTTCAACAGAATTTTAACGGCGACTTACATCAGTCCAACTTAAAACATTTAAACCACTTAAAATGTTACTCTGCTGAAGGATGATCCAATAGCACAACTAATATTCAATTAAACCACAACAAAATAACTTCATTATACCACCAGTGGTATAATTAACATCATTCACTTTACCAGTGTGCTCCACTGCTCAGCTGTGCATCTGCAGTCCTTTAGATGCAGATACGCAGCTGAGTCTTGTTCTGTTGAGGTGGTTCTTCTATGTTGTGCCATACGTTTATGGAGTGGCTGTTTGGTTTCTAGAAAGTAGAGGTCAGAGCACTCCTCAATGCACTGCGCTGCATGCAGTATGTTGTTTAGTTTGTGTTTAGGAGTCCTTGGGATGAGCCAGCTTTTGTCTGTGTGTGGCTGGGTTTAAACTGGACTGCGACATCATACTTGGAGAAAATTATCCTGAGTTTCTCTGACAAACCTCCTACATAAGTGATGACTATGCTGATATTTGTCATTCAGTCTGACCTTTACTGTGCATCTTTGCTGATTTGATGAAAGCCCAATTGTTTTAAGAGTTTTCTTTACATGTTTGTGTTCCCTTTTCTTTCCCTTCTGCCTTAGAAGGAAACATTTTCTGCCCGGTGGTGCAGGCTGCTGATCATTCCAAGCTTGTGTTCCAGAGGGTGGTGGGAGTCGAAGAGTAGGTGCTGATCTGTGTGTGTGGGTTTCTTTAATATTAATGCTTCCATCCTCCTCAATGCATGCAGCACAGTCTAGAAATGGCAAACTATTATACTTTGGCTATTCCCTGGTGATCTTCATACTTCTATCCACTAAGTTGATGAGAACAGTGAAGGCTTTTACTTCTTGGGTTTTGATTTTGAACCATGCGTCATCCACACTTCTGGTACTGGAGCTTCTCACCCTCATTATCAAGTATATTCATGACAAAGACACACACATACACTCACACCATAAGAAGATTGTTGATTTATGTATCTGTCCATTTTCATATTTTTCTGTTACAGGTGCAGAAGTGGATGATACATCATGCTTCATCATTTCATTTTATTTTCTCCAATTTTCTCCCCTTCTTTTTTTCTCTGCCTCTCAGTTTAGGCATAGTCATACCACACATATACTGTAAAAACTACAATAACACTAATAGAAATGAATAAATAAACAGATAAAAGAAACACACGGACACGAGGAGCCTGCAGAGAATTTATAGAGCTCATCTTGGAAAAGCAAAATGTGTTTGGTGCGAATTCTGATTGCAAAAGCTGCCAGACAAGGCAGTTTAAAAAATGTGTTTGCATAGAAAGCTTCTACTCTATTCTAGAAATGTATTTTTGAGCGTGACATGGAGTTGAATCATTCACTATTCAAATGTAGCAATGGTCATGGGCTGCTAAACATGCAGAGGACTTTTCCAACATGCTGCTAGGTAGTGTGATATTAGCATTTTGCTCAAAAACTAGTGCAACTT
The DNA here is from genome assembly GCF_963576455.1 of Neolamprologus multifasciatus. Classification (NCBI taxonomy): domain Eukaryota; kingdom Metazoa; phylum Chordata; class Actinopteri; order Cichliformes; family Cichlidae; genus Neolamprologus; species Neolamprologus multifasciatus. Next base: position 798,267 of record NC_140440.1, read on the forward strand.
TACAGAGCAGTAAACCTTTAGCACTGTTCATAAGTGGAAAGCAGGATGTTATTTATAATGTAGAACTCTCTACTATATTTTAGAAAAAGCTCACAGCTATTACTGTCAGTAACTTTATGGAATCTCTCGAAGAGCTTCTATCAATTCAAAACTGCTGCTGTGGCATTTATATTAAAGTTATACTTAAAAATAGTATAGTATGTATAGTATGTATTCTGTCATCCTTGATCCTTTAACTAACAAAGTGGCATCTTCTCATTAAAGCCAAATAAACCAGTGAATTAACTTTGTTGGAGCTTAAACCTCATTTACCTCTGTCAGATATTTCCTCCATGTCCTGATCCTGCTAGCATCAGTCCTCTGTGGCTGCTCTTGTATTCAGCATGCCAGTCATCTTTATGCCTTCCTCTCTTCACATAGTGGCATGTCTTTTAACAGGGGACCTTATTAGGCAGCTCAGGGATGAATTCCCTTCCTGCATGATTATATACTTTTCTTCCACACTGGAATGAATCTGCAAATCCTTGCCTCAGTTTTCCTCTCTTTCATCTTTTGCCTTTTCCCTATGTCCTTTTATTTCTCTGACCCTCAGTGCTGGTTTGCTCTCATCCTCAGTGTGTTTCCTTCTTCCTCATGTCATTCTTGTGCTTGGATTTTTCTCCTTCCTTCTTTGCCTGTCTTTGCCCTTAGCCATGTTGCCATCCAACTGTCAAATGAAGCTTTTTGAGCTTTTGAAAATGGAGTCCAAACTAAAAAGTAAATTAATGTGTGACTATCAGCTGCTTCGGTTAAAGCAACTAAATATGTTTTTTAATGTACAGTGGGGCCATTCAGCAGAATAGAAATGAAAGCCAAATCATCGATTTTGAGGAGAGTAATGGATCAAATTAAATCAGCATCCAGTGATCATTTTCATGTGGAAAATAAGTACTCTGTTGCACCTTTTAAAAGTACACAGCTCAGGTGCTGCAGTTGTATACTTGTGGTTTGTACTGCATGGAAACTAGGCTTAAACCGTTGGTCACAATTTTGCACCTTGATGCACAAAAACGGACCTTAAAGGTGCAAAATTACTGTAGTTATTATTATTGTAAGTGCCTTATAATAACATAACTGAGCTGTCTGTATATTTTAGAGCTATTTAATTATATTTCTTAACTTAAATAAATAAAAAAAATTAATTAAATAAAAACTTTGGGTTATTTTATTCAGTTTAATCAGTTAGTGATCTTACCGTCTTACCGCAACTGTGACCACATAATTTCCTCAGGGATTAATAAAGTGTTTTCATTCTGATTGAGGCAACTGTTGTTGTGATCTGGCTTTTGAATGAATGAATTGAAATTGAGGTACAGTATTGGGGTTGGAGGGAATTAGCAGAAGCTACTTTCCTGCTGTAGTTCCAGGTAAACTGCACGTTTATTTAATTATTATTGCCTTTGGTAGTGTTGCAGCTAAACGATGAGCCCGAGGTGTTCAGGCTCAAAGCTAATTTAAATGATCTTCAATATGCTGCAGTACACTTACACTGTCAGCTTCAGGCACATCACTCTGGCTTCTAGTTAGAGATCAAATCCACTGACTCATATACAGGGAGTTTGTTTTTAGCTAAATGCTTCAGCTAGCGCCTCTGTCCCAGCAGATGTGAAAGTTTGCTGGTTCCCCAGTTACTTCATACATTTTATATTTTGACGGAGCTCCAAAACTAGCTACTTATCACCAGTGTTGGTCAAGTTACTTGAAAAAAGTAATCAGTAACTAATTACCGATTACTTCCCCAAGAAAGTAATCCCGTTACTTTACTGATTACTTATTTTCAAAAGTAATTAATTACTTAGTTACCTTTTAAAAATACGATTTACAACCTGAATAGGTAATACAGTGATAGATCTTTCAGCCCAATTCTACTTTTTCTGCATAATCCATCATACAAAATGTAATCAAATGGAAAAGTCTCTTTTTAAAACTTGTTTTATTAGTTTTAACCTTTTAACTTTATGCATCAAGCAAAAATTTAATTATATGCAACATTCTCTGACTGGAAGAAATTTGTTTAACTTTTTTTTTTTTCCTTTTTTTTTCACCTCTTTATTTATAAAGTTTTGCACATGTAATTTGACATGATATAAAGACATATATCAAAACAAATTAGGCCATTAAGATTCGGATGATAACAATAAAACAGAAAAAAGAAAGAAAAAAAAAGGAAAAAAGGAAGAAAAACAAAAAAACAACAACCCGCACACAGAAAACAACAAACAAACAAACAAACAAACAAACAAACAAACAAACAAAATAATAATATTTTTTTAAAAAAATCAACTCCCTCCCAAAACCATAACAAAAGGGAACCCTGTGGTACAAAAGTTTAGTCTGTTGTAAGTGTTTTCAATGAGTTAAAGTAAATGATAAAAGGCTGCCACATCTGTGAGAACTTATTAACATTTCCTCTGAGTCTAAATTTTATTTTCTCCATTTTTAAAAAGAACATAACATCTTCCAGCCAACGTGATCGGGCTGGAGGGTGAGGAGCTTTCCAGGACAGCAAAATTCGACGCCGTGCCAGCAGTGAAGTGAAAGCGATAATATCCAGTTGCTTACGACTAAGGTTCAGGGTGGCGTCCTCAGAAACACCAAAAATGGCAACTAGTGGACATGGTTTGACAGTAACGCTCAAAACATGAGAGAGCACTTCAGAGTAAAAAGTCCAGTATAATTGAAGTGACGGGCAGGCAAAAAACATATGAGTTAAATCACAGGGGGAGGTGTTGCATCTGTTGCACAGGTCAGGAATGCTGGGGTATATTTTAGATAATCTAGATGTTGAAATTTGTTTAACATTTAAACTTATTTTCTGCACATTCCAGCACATAAAATACTTATTTATTTTTTGTGTTTACATTCACTCTTTCAAATAGATGCAAGTAAAACACAGCAGAAAATAAATAACATCAAAGACTAGCGGTCCTGTTACTCTATTTTCACCTGTAAAGCAGGAGTGGCGTAGGCGGAGGTTTATCCTGGTGCAGGTGTGCCGCAGCGGTCAGTTGAAGAATCCATGAGTTTCTCTGTGAGTTTCCCATTACGTGGTAGCGCACTCCCGGTGCTTGCTTGGAAGTTTAGGGGTTTTTCGCTGTAAAAAGAAGTTTTCTTCCCACGCACAACGGACACTAATGTTTTTGTCACTTTTTATAGAATCAAACTCAAATAAGGTCAGTACTTCCAAGCTTTAAACGCTGCACGCTCATATTTTTTTCCCTGCACTCAATATATGGTCCACTGTTGATCTGCACACAGCTGTTATCACGAACGTCGCACTGGCTTACATCACTATCATGAGACATTCTCGCAAAAAAAATCACGGTTTTAGTAACGCAGCGTTCCTACGGGAAAGTAACGGTAATCTAATTACCATTTTTGCAATAGTAATCCCTTACTTTACTCGTTACCTGAAAAAAGTAATCAGATTACAGTAACGCGTTACAAGTAACGCATTACTGCCCATCTCTGCTTATCACAACTATTGAACAAACATAAACACATACAGCAAGCATATGGTGAAGCCACTGTGATCTCACCATCTGACCCTGCCTTGTATCAGCACAACCACCAGAGTAATACAATGCTTGAAGACTGAGTAATCTGCCACCTGGTGGTATGTACTGAGAATGTGCGGAAGCTTAAGCCTATGAGCATGAGCTCTGGGTTAATGAGCCCCCAGTTACAGACAAATCTCTCCACACACATGAAAATCACTGCACAGATCTGCAGCAAAAGTCACGTGTAACAACAACCCCCCCCCCCCCCCCCCCCCAAAAAAAAAAAAAAAAAAAGCTCGGCGACTTGTAACTCATGACTTTTATTTTCATTGATTTGAGCAAGGCTTTCCAAACATTAATGTCTCCTACACTTAAAGATTTATTTAAAAATTTACAAATCTTATTACACACACACACATTGTGATCGGAGTATATACACACAGATTTCTGTATGTGCACACAAATGTGCACACAAATCACACACCATCCACCCATTAGTACATCAGGCGGCTGAGCAAAGAAGTCTCGGCACAGACTAATTAGCAGTGAACAAACTGTGAAAAAACAACATGCCACACCAGAGATTCCAGAGGTTTTATGACAGTGGCAGAAAATGTCACATAGGCAGAAAATGTCCAAGACTGGTAATACAACAATTTAAAACAACAAATCATCATCATCATCTATACATGTGTTTATTGATATAATAAGTTAATTAAAGCTGGTAGGAGGTGGTTAGTTTGTGATATTGACTATTACTGTCAAGGAGCAGGCATGTGGCAGGCAGAGGGTGGACCCCGATGCAGGACTCATATGACACCCCAGCTTTATTTGTTGGAACAATTGAAGCAACAAAACAGGACCTAAACTCATTCAAGGCTCACAGAAAGCCAAAAGCTCACATACCATGAAGGAGACTGCGATAGCCAACAGAGGAAGATGCAGACATTAAATGCACAAAAGGCCAAACAAGTGAACAGACTTGGGAGCACAGTCCGGACCAATGATGCAAAGGGAGCAAAACTGAACATGATGCACACAGGATGGGAGACTATACAGGAAGAAACAGACACTGAGACACACGGGCTCAACACTGGGACAGTGACAGACATGAACTGACCAGAAATCAAGGATTCTAAATACCAACACAGAGGCCCTGAAAGGTGACATGTTCAGAAACTAGAAAAAAAACCAAAAGACAGAAGCTCAAACTCAAATCTCACGATAGCCTAGAAAATAAAATATTCTGGAGCCCAACGTCATTCTCTTAAACTATACAAAAATAAGTCCAGAACAAAAGCACGGTATTGTGACAATTACTCTGACCACTCTTGTATAGAAGTTTGTGTCCCAGTTCCAGGTGGGTGACACACTGCATTTAATATTTTTCTGGGTAGCATTGACAATTTATAGCCAACAGATCGTGTTGTTTTTTAAATAAATGTTTCAAGGATCCCTTTATTTTGGTTTTTTTTTTAATGGGAGGCAGAGCCTTCAGGCCCATTTTCTGTGGAACCCGCTCCCAGTTTGGATTCAGGAGACAAACCCCTTTCTAGAATAGAACAGAACAAAATAGAACAGAATAGAATGGCCCTTTATTGTCATTGAACATGTACAATGAAATTATTTCTACTTTTGAGATTTTGCTTAAAATGTGCAAAATCTTTTTGATAAAACGTATAGTTAGTGCTGCATCAGGTGACCCTGAATCCCCCCTTAGTTATGCTGAGCCTCGTTCTGCCAGAGGTTTCTTCCTATTAAAAGGGAGCTTTTCCTTCCCACCTTTGCCAAAGTGCTTCCTCATAGGGGGTCATATGATTGTTTGGGTTTTCTCGGTATTATTGTAGGGTCCTTACATTACAAGATAAAGCCCCTTGAGGCAACTGTTGTTGTCATTTGGCGCTATATAAATAAAACTGAATTGAATTTAAGACTGATTTATAAATGGGCCACACCACTCTTGACTTTGGGAATGACTGCTGTAAAATTCAAATCTAGGCCTACGCTTTCATTTCTAAGTTTTGGGCCATACATTGGTATATGGTACTTGTGATTGTTACCCATTTAAAATGTCACATTAAGTTCAACTTAAACAGACAACCATCGCTGATATTATTTTCAGCCAGTCTTTGTTGTGATGCAGAACTCAAAGTTTGATAAATGACTGAAAGCTTCAGAGTCCATATGACAGTAGAGGAACCCGAAATCATAGCATTTCCACCAGCATGCTACATAGTTTGCACAAGGATTGATTATAATTGATTGATTATATCCACATATACTGTAGTCAAAAAGGCCTATCCTTGATTCTTTTGTCTAAAGCACAATCCATAAGGTCTTTGCTTTTGCTCTGTAGTTTAGCACTGAAGGTACAGACAGTTTTTTGGTGCGTCTTCCTTGCAGGCTTGTGCAATCTGAATTTGTAAGCATGCACTTTGACTGAATAAAGTTTAAATATCTAGAAAAGTCAACAATTTCTAGTGATATACTTTTTATTCATATGTGCAGATTCTATCTCTGAATCACATACTAGTTTATAGTAAATGTAATGGACAGTGATTTGTGATGCTTTAGATACACTTTTTTCTTTCCAAATCGGCATTCCTTATGCTAGAGACGTACAGCTTCTGTCTATTTTGCACTGGTTCCCTCTTTTTTGACTTTTACTTTTTAAACCCTCTCATTATTTCTTCTCTTTATTCACAAAAATGTGTGTGAGAGGAAAGACCTATTATTATTGTGTGACATAAATGCAGTTGGCAAGTTAATGAAAAAGATCTTGGTCTAGACTTGGTTGGGTTATTGATTAGGGGGGTGCAGTGGATTTTCATTTACCGTCTGAAATACTTCATTAGATTTGGCTAAAACTTGACAAGACACACTTGGAGTTATACAATTCATTTTACAGTAGTACAGAGGATTGGTTACAAGAATGTAAACTGCTTTTTATAAAGTTATATTCATTATTTTGGAGAAGAATATTCTACACACACCTAGTTTGTAAGCATTGTAAATGACAATTATGCTACAGCAGCAGAATTCTTTGTCCATCACAGAATGAGTTAAAGATTCAAGTGTCATACTTGAATCTTTAACCTTAACTCAATTGACCTTTTCTCCTCTGACTTTATATAACAATTTCCAGATCCAAAAGTCCATATTGTGATTGCATTGATTACCATAACCCTGACTCCTAATTACAACCCTATGCAGAACCCACAGTTTGTTGGCATACATAAACAAAATGATGGGGGTTTGATAGGAAATGAGAAAAGATGGAATATCCATATTCCTGGGCTATGGAAGTGTCTGGAATTATAGTGTGTTGTTAGTCCATAGATGCTACCCTGAGTTTTGACTCATATCTGAGTGTACTGTCACCAAGAGCAATAATCATTTGGCAACGTGGGCTACTTGTTAAATTTTTTGCTGTTTGGTCCTTTAGCTCTGTAGAATTAAAAATGAATAAAGAGCTTCTTTGTAGTTTGTAGTGCACTTTCAACAGCTGGGCCTACTCTGCCCAGATCAACCAATAGACACGTGACAGTTATCTTTGAATTGGCTAATAGGTGGAGGCTTGACACCTGAAAGACAAGAGCAACAGAAAAACAGAGCAATGTATCTTGGCATGTATCAACAATCAAGTTGTAAAAAACAATGAGGAGTCACTGCTGTTTTCTGGCTATTGTCTGTGCTTTTTTTTTTTTAATATGTTTTCTTACTGTTCATGGTGAACTCTGATTTAATTCCTTTTCTGCTTGTAGATGATTTTCTACCAGTTGTCATACTACCTACAGATCAGTTATTGTTATCATAACAATAACATCTCATAACAATGTTATGAGATGTGCCATGTCCATGTGCCAGGTGCTTCTCCACAGCCTCTGTAATGATTTCCCACAATCTCTATGTGTAGTCAAAGACCAATGCTCACTCCTTGAAGGATTGCTCTTTATTTTAAACTAGTTTCTACAGTGTTAAAGATGTAAAATTTTACATTAACACGTTTTTTTTAAAAGGACACTTTTAAGAAAATCATGTTATCTTTGCAGTTGTATAAACGTCTTGAACATAGTGGTGGTATAGATGTAAGTTTAAAACTAACCTTAATGCTTGTGGATGTTAAGAGGTTAAAGTAAACTATTTTTGGCATTTTTGAAAGGTTTCCTGGTTTCCTGGCCATACATACATCAAACACGGATAAGAATGACTGAGGGGTTAGAGCTGGAAACATCAGGAATCAACAACTAAGAGCAGCTAAGATTAGTGAGTTCTTTGTAGTTAGCTCCTCCATTCACAGTCTCCTCTTAACAGTTATTCTGGACTAATGAGGGAAACTAATAAGAACACAACACAAAACACAAAAGGACAGACAAATAGACAAATTTGATATTAGTGTGTTTGATTACCACTGTAAAGGATGAAAGAGGTGTTGTAATGGCAGACCTTTTCCTAAATGGTTACTAAAAATGAAAGGTCAAGATGCAAACCTTAAATGCTGTATCCTGGATAGCCTAAAACCAATTTGATAGATGATAGATAGATGAGCGTACATTTATACATAAGCTTACATTTATATGGTGGTCCTACCTACAACTTCAAATGCTTTTGGAACCATAGCAACATAGGGCAGGCATATATGAAGATTTATCACCTTGAGGTAGCTGTTGTTGTGATTTGCGCCATGTAAAAGAAACTCAATTAAATTTTTAAGGTGGCATATGTAACTACAAGTGAAATTGATCTTTAACAGCTGAGAGCATTTACTTTCTTGGCTATCAACCACTCAATCAAAAGTTTATTTGTCCTTCACCTTTCATACAGCTTTGCAGGTCAGAGTGCTTTACAGAACAATAATAACCAATAGTAAAAAAGCCCCAGCACAGTTGCTCTTTTTCCACTCTCTCTTACACACCTACACGCAGAGACAAAAATATCACTAATGAACCCACCATATAAAACATTAAAAACTTACATGAAGAAGTGCTATCAGTGAGGAAAAATCAAACACTGGGAAAAAATCCTAAATAAATAAAAACACAAGAAACCAAAGAACAGTATATAAATAAAACAGTGTAAGAAACACCATAAATAATTAAACGAGGGTAAAACCGTATTTGGTGCTTAAAAATTATTTAGATCTCTGAGTAAGAAGTTGCTCTGGCTTGTCACTGAGATAACAATTATTATTTACATACTTTGAAAATCTCAGGGTTAAGTTTTTTTCTTACTCACTTAGGTACTGTAACACTTTGTCTGTTTTTGGGACTAATTGTTTTTGTGCTTTTGTTAAATAGAAGCGGTGGGACATGCATGCAATGCAACAGGAGGGGTTGTAGGAGTAATTTTCCTAGGAGTCTTTCATAGCCATGACATCTGAATGGTTCTGAAGGAATTATGCATTCTACAGACATGCATATCCTTCTCACCATTGTTTATGATAACCTTGTCTGTCATACAGGATGGGCCATTTATATGGATACACCGTAATAAAATGGGAATGGTTGGTGATATTACAGTCCTGTTTGTGGCACATTAGTATATGTGAGGGGGCAAACTCCTCAAGATGGGTGGTGACCATGGTGGCCATTTAGAAGTCGGCCATCTTGGATACAACTTTTGTTTTTTCAATAGGAAGAGGGCCATGTGACACCTCAAACTTTTTGGTAATGTCGCAAGAAAAACAATGGTGTGCTTGGTTTCAACGTAACTTTATTCTTTCATGAGTTATTTACAAATTTCTCTTTGTTCTCAGCCATTGACATGTTGAAGAGGTTAACACGTGAGGAGCAGATTGAAATTGTGTTGATATCTGGTGAACGCAGTAACCGGGTCATTGCAGCAGATTTCAATGCTACAAGACCACCCATCTCCCATGCTACAGTTAGCAAACTGCTTGCTAAGTTTCGTGAAACTGGTTCAGTGTAGGATTTGCCAAAATGTGGATGCAAGAAAACTGTCACTAATGAAGAAACATCAGTGGCTGTCCTAGCTTCATTCAGCAAGAGCCCACAGCGTAGCACTCATGTCACTGGAGAGTGGCATTAGTGGAACATCCCTTCAGCAGATATTAGCTACTCACAAATGGCACCCTTACAAACTCCAGCTACTGCAGTATCTCAACGAGGATGACTCAGATCGGTGCACAGAATTTGCAGAATGGGCAAAACAAAAATTGGAACAGGACCCTCAGTTCACGCAGAAGATTTTGTTCAGTGATGAGGCAAACGTTTATGTGAATGGTGAAGTTAACAAACAAAACCACCGCTATTGGTCTGACACTAACCCACATTGGATGAATCCCTCCAAGACTGTTGGAACAACAAAAGTCATGGTTTGGTGTGGTATATGGGGTACAACGATAGTGGGTCCATTCTTCATCAATGGAAACCTCAAGGCCACTGGATATTTGAAATTGCTACATGATGATGTGTTTCCCTCTTTATGCACTAAAGCTGGCACGTTCGCTAAGTTTTTCCAGCAAGATGGTGCACCACCACATTATGGGTGCCAGGTCCGAGAATTCCTAGATGAAGAGTTTCCTGGAAAGTGGATTGGTCGTCGTGGGCCAGTTGAATTGCCCCAAGGTCTCCCGATTTGACCCCCTTAGACTTTTATCTTTGGGGGTCATCTGAAGGCAATTGTCTATGGTGTGAAGATACGAGATGTGCAGCACCTGAAACTACGGATACTGGATGCCTGTGCTGGCATTTCTCCTGCGGTGTTGCTATCAGTGTGTGAAGAGTGAGAGAAGAGTGTTGCATTGACAATCCAACACAATGGGCAGCACATTGAACACATTTTATAAGTGGTCATGGCCCTCTTCCTATTGAAAAAACAAAAGTTGTATCCAAGATGGCCAACTTCTAAATGGCCACCATGGTCACCACCCATCTTGAGGAGTTTGCCCCCTCACATATACTAATGTGCCACAAACAGGACTTTAATATCACCAACCATTCCCATTTTATTACAGTGTATCCATATAAATGGCCCATCCTGTAGATTATTTATGATTAAAAATTAAATGTACTTTCAAGTACATTTTGAGGGACACAATAAAAGACTTTCATCCAGGAGAAAATTGTTTTTATTTCTTCCAGTTTCTACTGTGATTGTTTTCACTCTCACATTGTGTGGGGTCAGTTTAGAGAGAGGATCACAGTAGCCTTTCACAGTGGTATCTACAAGAAAAACTTTCCATTTTTTAGGTTGCTATGAACTGTGATTGACTTGTGGTCTGCCAAGGATGCACCCTGCCTCATACTCACTCATATGGAAAAGAAATAGTAAAAACTTATATGACTTAACTCATGAATATGGCCACTTTCATGAGTAAATCATATAAGGCTTACATGATTTACTCATGAAAGTGGCCACTTTCTCATTACTTTCATATATTGTTTTAGTAAGTATCCAAAACATACAAGTTTCATTATATAATTTTTCAAGGAATCGTATATTTGTTTTCACTCTTGTATGCTTTTCATACAAGTTTCACACAAGACAGAAACAAACTTTATAAGATTTATATAAATCTTTTCCATATGGGCAATATCATCTATGATAGGCCTCAGCAGTCGATAAGCAGTTAAGAGAATGGAATGATTCATGGGTGGTTCAGTAGTTTACTCAAGTGAATGGTGAATTGAAATGGGATATTGTCCTTAAAATATATTTATGATTTCTGATTAAATAAGGGGGGGAACACTCATATTTACATGTATCATATCATCATTTTTAGTACACAAGGTTATATCAAGTGCATCCAGACAGGAAGAGACAAGAAATTTGGCAACCAGATACCATGGAACATCAGCTAAACTCAATGAATTAGGTGGAATAACTTATTAGTAGCCAGTTACTGAGTTAAATCTGTTTCAACTCTGAGGCAAGCAACTGAAGGGATTGTTAAAGGAAGTGATGGATGCAGATGATTTAAATATGATGAGTTAGTAAATACGCTACAGGATTACGTACACATCTGGCCCCACTAGTGACCAAATATCAAACTGAAAAGTGATATGCAACAATCTAGAGCTTTGAGTTTTGTACTTTGTTCTTATTACAGTGGTTTTGGTTTGTAATTTATTGCTTGAGTCTTTTTGCATTCCTGCCTCCCTAATGTTTCTGTGTCTGGTGTAGTCATCATCTCCAAGTCTCCATCTGATGTTCTCTTGCTTAGTTATTTCCTGGTCTGTTTTGGTAACCTTAGTCTGGTGTGGTGGTTCATCTTGTCCTTTGAGACAGTTCATATAAAAAGTAACAAGAGAAGAAACAGGAGGGGAACAAAGCTGGAGCTAATCACAGTCTGCTCTTGCTCTTTGTTGAGTTGTCTCACATAGCTGTGATCTCCCTAGTGTTTACACAGTGATCCCCCATGACTCTTCAGTTATCTAATTTAGGTTTTCTGTGTGTTTACTTAGCTTAATTCTGCAATAAAATCTCAATCTTATGTACGTCTCTGTCTACTGCTTTGTGCACTTGGGTCTGCAAAGTCATCAGAAACTGTAGTGATGTCTGTGTTGTCTTCTGAACTGATGATGGCTGTAATGCTTTTTTAAACAGCTGTCAAACGCATAAAAAATATCTGTTAAAGTGGAGAATGCTTAACCACATATATTTCATGTAGCTTGGCTTGGGCTTTTAAAACACAAAATGAGTAAAGATATTCAGTAAAGATATTCATCTTTACTGCAAGTAGTGTAAAGATGAATAAAAAGTTTTGTAAAAAATAAAAACAACAACACATCAACTGGACATGTCCTAATATCGCTACCTACTGGTCTAAAATATTTAAAACTTTGTCTGATATTTTTAAAAAACAGTTCCCCCCAGACCCAGTAATGGCACTATTTGGTGTAGCTACAGTTAAATACTTAAATAATAAACAAATTCGTGCTCTGAGTTTTATAACATTGCTTGCAAGACGCCTTATACTTCTAAATTGGAAAAATAAAGCCCCCCCAACTCATTCTGCTTTGTTAAGACACACAATGTATCATTTACAGTTGGAGAAAATTAAATTTTCATTGAGAGATAATGTTAAACAGTTTTACCTAATTTGGCAACCCTTTATAAATTACTTTAATAAGTAAAACTGGGAGGGATGGCCTCCTCCCATATCTGCTCCAAGATTATACACATTGGTCTGGGCAGGTGTATTGTTTTTTTTGTTTTTTGTTGTTTTTTTTTTTTTTGGGGGGGGGGGGGGTTGTTTGTTTTGGGTTTTTTTTTTTCCCTCTCCCCCTCCTTTGTATATACTTATTTAGGTATATAAATGTGTATGTATAGACATAGATATATGATTGTTTATATAATGGTAATTATATTTTATGTAAAAAGGAGAGGGAGAGGAAGGAAGGGAAAGGGAAAGGGAAAAAAAGGAAAAAAAAACTATGTCACTGTAAATGAGATACATACTTTGTTGCTTGAATTGAATAAAAAAAAGAAGAAAAAAAAACAACAACACATCAACTGCTTTTTAAATATGTTACCCTAACTAATTTTTGTCTGGTACAACCTTTTTATTCTGCCAGTCCCTCTTAAAATATGATGTCAGGCAGATGCTGGTGACACTGGATGTAAATTAGGCAGAACACTAATGGGAAGAGAGCAAAGCAGGTGCTCATAATTTAAATAAAGCAGTCTCTTTGTCTACAATAATTGAGGCAGAATTTATCAGAAGGATAAAGTGGTCAGTCCTGACAGCTCATAGGGAAGTACATCTGTTTTCAAAAGCTACATTTTAGCAGAACAATTAATGTGGCTGAATAGCCAAGACAACAACAATTTATTTCAAATGCAAGACATTTGCTAAATAATTATATACCATTGTCTAACTGGGCTCCGTTTTATAATCTCTGACTTGCTTAATAGCAGGGAAATACACAGAAATGCATTTTATCTTCTAGTTTGGAGTGAAAACATGTCATTTTAGTTTTATGATGAACTCTTATTTGCTTCTTTTGAATCCAGCATTATGTGTCAGTATTCATAATTTTCATTTTGACGTTACTGCAGCAGTAAAAGAGCATTCATTTCCTTCAATTCAAGTCTGTAATAGGTGGAAATCATATTATATATTTTTTTAATTTATTTTTTTGTGTGTGGTGGGAAGATGGTACCGTATTTTTTTGATAGCATTTGTCCCTAATCATTGGGAACCCTCAAGGTTAACTTTTATTGAGTGGAAAAAAGTTAGCGTTCATCCTTCAGCTTAACTGTGTTTGGACTAATGACAGTCATTGGTTTGTACTGAGATTACTTTGCTTTTTACATTACATTACATTACTTTACTCCTGACTATGGTAGCTGAGAATCCATCAAGCGTTGCTGCTTTGTATTCAATTCAATTCAATTCAATTTTATTTATATAGCGCCAAATCACAACAAAAGTCGCCTCAAGGCGCTTCATAGATACAGAGAAAAACCCAACAATCATATGACCCCCTATGAGCAGCACTTTGGCGAGAGTGGGAAGGAAAAACTCCCTTTTAACAGGAAGAAACCTCCGGCAGAACCAGGCTCAGGGAGGGGCGGCCATCTGCTGCGACCGGTTGGGGTGAGAGAAGGAAGACAGGATAAAAGACATGCTGTGGAAGAGAGACAGAGGTTAATAACAGATATGATTCAACACAGAGAGGTCTGTTAATACATAGTGAGCGAGAAAGGTGACTGGAAAGGAAAAACTCAATGCATCATGGGAATCCCCCGGCAGCCTACATCTATTGCAGCATAACTAAGGGAGGATTCAGGGTCACCTGGTCCAGCCCTAACTATATGCTTTAGCAAAAAGGAAAGTTTTAAGCCTAATCTTAAAAGTAGAGATAGTGTCTGTCTCCCGAATCCAAACTGGAAGCTGGTTCCACAGAAGAGGGGCCTGAAAACTGAAGGCTCTCCCTCCCATTCTACTTTTAAATACTCTAGGAACAACAAGTAGACCTGCAGAGCGAGAGCGAAGTGCTCTAATAGGGTGATATGGTACTACAAGGTCATTAAGATAAGATGGGGCCTGATTATTTAAGACCTTGTATGTGAGGAGCAGGATTTTGAATTCAATTCTGGATTTAACAGGAAGCCAATGAAGGGAAGCCAAAACAGGAGAAATATGCTCTCTCTTTCTAGTCCCTGTCAGTACTCTTGCTGCAGCATTTTGGATTAGCTGAAGGCTTTTCAGTGAGTTTTTTGGACATCCTGATAATAATGAATTGCAGTAGTCCAGCCTGGAAGTAATAAATGCATGAACTAGTTTTTCAGCGTCACTCTGAGACAGGATATTTCTAATTTTAGAGATGTTGCGCAAATGGAAGAACGCAGTCTTACATATTTGTTTAATATGTGCGTTGAAAGACATATCCTGGTCAAAAATGACTCCAAGGTTCCTCACAGTGTTACTGGAGGCCAAGGTAATGCCATCCAGAGTAAGAATCTGGTTAGATACCATATTTCTAAGCTTTTCAGCGCCGAGTACAATGACCTCAGTTTTATCTGAGTTAAGATGCAGAAAGTTAGTGGCCATCCAAGTCTTTATGTCTTTAAGACATTCCTGCAGTTTAACTAATTGGTGTGTGTTATCTGGCTTCATAGACAGATAGAGCTGGGTGTCATCTGCATAGCAGTGAAAATGTATGCTATGTCTTCTAATGATGCTGCCTAGGGGAAGCATGTATAATGTAAACAGAATTGGTCCTA
Organism: Neolamprologus multifasciatus; assembly: GCF_963576455.1. Classification (NCBI taxonomy): domain Eukaryota; kingdom Metazoa; phylum Chordata; class Actinopteri; order Cichliformes; family Cichlidae; genus Neolamprologus; species Neolamprologus multifasciatus. The sequence goes on from NC_140440.1 coordinate 813,500, forward strand.
GCACTGAACCCTGTGGAACTCCATAATTAACCTCAGTGTGTGAAGAGGACTCTCCATTTACATGCACAAATTGGAGTCTATTAGATAGATATGATACAAACCACTGCAGTGCAATACCTGTAATACCTACAGCATGTTCTAATCGCTCTAATAGGATATTATGGTCAACAGTATCGAATGCTGCACTGAGGTCAAGAAGGACAAGCACAGAGATGAGTCCACTGTCAGAGGCCATAAGAAGATCATTTGTAACCTTCACTAAAGCTGTTTCTGTGCTGTGATGAACTCTGAAACCTGACTGAAACTCTTCAAATAAACCATTCCTCTGCAGATGATCTGTTAGCTGTTTGACAACTACTCTTTCAAGGATTTTTGATATGAAAGGAAGGTTGGAGATTGGCCTATAATTAGCTAAGACTGCTGGGTCTAGAGATGGCTTTTTGAGTAAAGGTTTAACTGCAGCCACCTTGAAGGCCTGTGGTACATAGCCGATTATTAGAGATAGGTTGATCATATATAAGATCGAAGAATTAATCAATGGCAGGACTTCTTTGAACAGTTTTGTAGGAATGGGGTCTAAAAGATCTAGAGTGTGATTAAAGTGGTGGGTGGGTTCTTTTACATTTTGAGAGAAACCAACTGAGTCTAACAACAGATTAAATGCCATGTTGAGGCTGTCATTTTTAGCATCAACATGGATGTTAAAATCACCCACAATAATTATTTTATCTGAGCTCAGAACTAAATTAGATATAAAGTCTGAGAAATCAGACAGAAACTCTGTGTAAGGCCCAGGTGGACGATAGATGATAACAAGTAAGACTGGTTTCTGAGTTTCACAGCTGGGGTGGACAATGTTAAGCATCAGGCTTTCAAATGAATTAAAAGTCTGTCTTGATCTTTCATTAATTAATAGACTGGTGTGAAAAATTCCTGCCACACCACCCCCTCGACCTGTGCTTCGAGATTTCTGGTAGCTAGAATGACTCGGGGGTGTTGATTCATTTAAACTAACATAATCATCCTGCTGCAACCAGGTTTCTGTAAGGCAGAGTAAATCAATTTGTTGATCAATTATTAAGTCATGTACTAACAGAGACTTGGAGGAGAGAGACCTAATATTTAATAATCCACATTTCACTGTTTTACTCTTTGGTTCAGATGTGGATACTGTATTATTCTTTCTTTGTAAATGTTTAAGTTGTTTGTTGCTGGGGTTTAGTTTATTTTTTGTCTTTTTGGAAGCAGACACAGTCTCTATGGAGATGGGTTTTTGGGGGGGTAGCAGGAGGAGAGAAGCTGCAGAGAGGCGTGTAGGACTGCAACTCTGCTTCCTGGTCCCAACTCTGGATAGTAATTTTTTACAGTAAAATTAAGAAAATTTGCAATTACAAAAAAGAAAAGAAGATTTTTTTTTATCTGATGTTGACTACTGTGTAGCTCCCCTCTTTTAACAACAGCCCAAAACATTTGGGAACTGTAGAGAGCAGCCGATGGACATCTTACCAAAGTCGTACTAAAACATTTTTTGACATATTTTTAAGCACTGTGTACCACATCAAATCGGTTCGAGGTCAGTAAGCACAACCATAATTCATACATAAGGTGCACTGTCGATTTTTGAGAACATATGGACTACATATAGACTTCATATATATATATATATTAGGGGTGCAACGATACTCGTATCGATACTGAACCGTTCGATACAGTGCTTTCGGTTCGGTACGCATATGTATCGAACAATACAAAATTTTTAATTTATTTTATCAACTTTCCTTCCGACGATGCTGTCTGTGTTGAGAGCTCAGTGGATCTGCGCTCGACAGTGCAGCCTAGGCGGAGTAGTCGAACACAGATTCACTGAGCGCAGGGCAAGCTAGCGAGACAGAAGTTAAGCTCTCCTTGCAACATGGCAAATTGAACCTCCCCCACCCTCATTCAGATCTGGCGTTTGGAACTATTTTGGTTTTCATGTGACGTATGACCCTGAAGGTAAGCGCGTCATGGACTAAAGTAAAACAGTATGTCAGATGTGCCAGCAATGCTCAATTACATGGGTGGGAACTAGTGTGTTAGCGCAGTTAGCTCGTTAACGTGTTGGCCGTCCAGCCCCACGCACAGGGCGATCCGCAGTAGCTCGTTAACGGAGATTTGCCGTGTTGTGGCGTTAACCTCATTTCAGATTAACGCTGACAGCACTAGTGGCAACACAACGAATATGACTGCACATTTACGCCGACATCATCCTAGTGCAAAGACAAGTGGAAGCAGACAAAAACAACAAGCACGCATGCTACTAACTCTCCTTATGGGGACCTGATATGTTTAATATGCTGCTGAGAAAATAGCCCAGAAGAAGCGTATAGTATAGCTTTTATTTTGGAAAGAGCCATTTCTCTGTAATAAACTCTCTTTTCCAAAGATGAGTGATTCCTCAATCAGATACAGGGCTCGCAAAATCACTAGCCCTACGTCCCGGGGCTAGCGATTTTTCCAGTCGGGCTGCCCTGCCCTGCCCGTTGGCCTATCGTAGGAAGGAAAAATATATGTCAATGCTTTTGCATTCTTTCGGAAATGTAGCTGGGTAATTATGTCATTGGCATCGGTGAGCCACTGTCAATATGTGACATATTGAAATCGCGTTTGAATTTGCGCTTGTTTTTTGCTTTCACTTTGCAATCGCGCGAACTGTGTATAGAGAGCGACAGTACTGATTGGTGAGTGATGATAATTTGCACACCAATTCCTCTGACATCATCTTATCAATCGTTAGCTTACTATGCAAACATGACAAGTGAAATCTCCCGCAGCAAGCTTAAACATGTGAGAGGTTGATCGCGCAGAGAATTGCTGAGCGTTATGTGAGTGCCTGTGTAAAAGCAGCAGGATATATATTTTAGTTCTGCTGAGCCAAATAAGACAGGTGTCAGGGTTCCTGGGTCATCGACCCAGTGCTTTCAGTTTTGTTCATGTTCAGTTTATTTTGCCACTGCCTGTTTCACTTCCTGTTTGTTCCCCGTGTCAGCTTGTGTCATTAGTCAGATTATGTTCAGCCCTGTACTCACCTGTTTCCAATCATTGTCATCATTCAACCTGTGTATTTAAGTTCCTCGGTTTCACCAGTTCTTTGTCGTGTCATTGATGTTATGTTGTCGTCTCCGCCTTCGTTCAGTCAGCCAGCCATTCAGTCTTTCAGTCAGTCATTCGTCCAGCCAGCCAGCCAGCCATTTCCTTCCTCTGTTCTGTTTGATCACTGAATCGACAATAAACACCCACCTTCACCTACCTACCTGTGAGTCCAGCGTTTGGGTCCTCCTTCTCTCATCCACTCAGCAACCCCTGACAACAGGTCAGAATGACACGACCGCGCGTTATGGACCCAGCGGACTCGGACCTTTTTGAGCGGCAGGAGGCAGCGCTCTCCTTGTGGGCGGAAAAGCTCAAGGAGAGACAGCCGCTCTTCGCGGAGAGAGAGCACGTCTTCGAGGGGACTCGCCTGGCTCTGGGCGGGCCTCGGAGACGCCGCGTTCCCCCACCTGCTGCCTCACCTATACCGGAGCATTTGCCGCGGAGAGTGGGCGTTTCACGCCGCGCTTCGGCCGCTCCCTCTCCTCGCTCATACACCCGCCGCCTCATTCGCCGGACCTTTCACTTCACCACGGCACAGCGGCTATGCCTCCAACCTCGGCTCTACGGAGGTTCCCGCGCCAGAGGCTCAGTTGTTTACCCCGCCCGCTTCCTCTTCCCGGAGAAAGCGGCGCACACGCCGTCAGGAATTGGACTATTCCATACACCATACTCCCGGTGGTGAGTTCCAGTGACTGTTTTTCGCACTCGTCATCGGACTCACTTAAAACAAATAACAGATTCACCGCCGATTCATGGGGAGTTTCCCTCCTGGATGATGTAGACTGGGAAGATTTTTTCTGCTCTGCTCCCGCAAAGACTGTAAATCGTGGTGGCAGAAAAACCAGACCAATCCCTGATAAACCTGCCAGTAGCACACACCCGGTCACTATTTCCACACCCATTACTCAGCCATTTCCCACCAGCACGGCAGCCCAGATTCGGCCTTCCTCTTCAGCCATTTCACCTCCTCAGATGTCTAGGGCCCGGCCTACACCCACACCAGTGCCAGCTCCCAGGAGGAAGGCAGCTGCGACGCAGTCTACCTCCACATCCGCTCTTGTTTCCCGGGTGGGGGTGACTGGTGTCCAGCCACCTCCCGTGCCTGTACCAGCGCCCAGGCTGAGGGCAGCCTCAACCCAGCCTGACCTCCCTGGAGGCTTGGAAGAGCTAACCGGTCCACCTACTACTTCACCTCTTCATCCACCTCCTGATCCAGCTTTTCACGCCCTTGCACTATCACTGGTTAGGCTAGCTGAGGTGTCCCCTGCTCAGGCACCAGCCTTATTAGCCCAGGCTGCAGTTTTGTCCCCTTCAGCAACCCAGTCATTAGCTCAGCCATTAGCCTCGCCCACCTCTGTTCATCCCTTAGCTTCTCCACTCCAGTCAGTTCCCAGTCTGTTCCTGTTCAGTCCCCTGTAGTCCAGTCTCCTCCTGTCCTCCAGTCTCCCATCCAGTCAATCCAGTCGTCCCCTGTAGCTCGGTGTCCTGTTCTCCAGTCGCCTCCCGTCCAGTCAGTCCAGTTGCCTCCTGTCCAGTCAGTCCAGTTGCCTCCTGCCTCCCGGTCGCCCGTCCTCCAGTCTGTCCAGTCTGTTGTCCAGTCTTCTGTAGTTCAGTCACTCATCCACCACCCTGTTCAGTTCCCGGACCTGCAGCCACAGCACCCAGAGCCAGCTGTGAGCTCTCCCGCTCTCCAGCCAGGGGCCTCCGCGCCCGCTGGCCCTGCCTGTCTCCAGCCAGGGGCTTCCGTGCCCGCTGGCCATAAAGCTGTGGCTCCGTCACCCCCGGCTCCCGTGTCGTCGCCTGGTCCAGACTCAGCCTCAGCTTCAGCTTCTGCTTCGCCTGGTCCAGACTCAGCCTCAGCCTCAGCTTCTGCTTCGCCTGGTCCAGCCTCAGCTTCCGCTTCGCCTGGGCCAGCCTCAGCCTCGGCGTCAGCCTCTGCTTCGCCTGGTCCTGCGGCTGCCGTGCCGTTGCCCCAGCCACGTTCTGGACGTCATCGCCGGCGCGGCCGCCGCCGCCGCCGCCGCCGCCTTCCTCGCGGCCGCCGCCGCCGCCTTCCTCGCGGCCGCCGCCGCCGCCTTCCTCGCGGCCGCCGCCGCCGCCTTCCTCGCGGCCACCGCCGCCGCCTTCCTCGCAGCGGGCGTGGAGGCCCCTGGCTGGAGAGCAGCTGGGCCAGCGGGCGCGGAGGCCCCTGGCTGGAGAGCGGCCGGGCCGGCTGGAGAGCGGCCGGGCCAGCGGGGCGCGGAGGCCCCTGGCTGGAGAGCGGCCGGGCCAGCGGGCGCGGAGGCCCCTGGCTGGAGAGCGGCCGGGCCAGCGGGCGCGGAGGCCCCTGGCTGGAGAGTGGCCGGGCCAGCGGGCGCGGAGGCCCCTGGCTGGAGAGCGGCCGGGCCAGCGGGCGCGGAGGCCCCTGGCTGAAGAGCGGCCGGGCCAGCGGGCGCGGAGGCCCCTGGCTGAAGAGCAGGAGGGCTCACAGCTGGCTCTGGGTGCTGTGGCTGCAGGTCTGGGAACTGAACAGGGTGGTGGTTCTGGTTTTTCTGCCACCACTATTTACAGTCTTTGGAGGAGCAGAGCAGAAAAACTCCTCCCAGTCTACATCGTCGTCTAGAAGGGAAACTCCCCATGAATCAGAGATGAGTCCATTGGTTATTTTAGGTGGTGAATCAAATGAGGAGGGTGGAAAATAGTCAGTGGAACTCACCACCGGGAGTTGCTGTAAATAGTCCATGTTATGGCGGCGTGTGCGCTGCTTTTTCCGGGAAGAGGAAGCGGGCGGGGTACACAGCCGAGCCTCCGGCGCGGGCGCCTCTGTTGAGCCGAGGTGGGAGGCGGAGCCGCTGTGCCAAGGCGAGGTTGAAGGTCCGGTGAATGAGGCAGGTGGCGCGTGAGCGAGGAGCGGACCCGCAAGAGAGGGAGCCGCCGAAGCGCGGCGCGAAACGCCCACTCTCCGCGGCAGATGCTCCGGTGCAGGTGAGGCAGCAGGTGGGAGAACGCGGTGTCTCCGAGGGCTGCCCAGAGCCAGGCGAGTTCCCTCGAAGATGTGCTCTCGCTCCGCGAAGAGCCGCTGTTTCTCCTTAAGCCTCTACGCCCAAATGGAGAGTGCTGCCTCCTGCCGCTCGAACAGATCTGAGTCCGCTGGGCCGAAAACGTGTCTTCGTGGCACGGGTCGTGTCATTCTGTCAGGGGTTGCTGAGTGGATGAGGGAAGGAGGACCCAAACGCTGGACTCACAGGTAGGTAGGTGAAGGTGGGTGTTTATTGTCGATTCAGTGATCAAACAGAACAGAGGAAGGAAATGGCTGGCTGGCTGGACGGACGGACGACTGACTGACTGAACGAAGGCGGAGACGACAACATAACATCAATGACACGACAAAGAACAAGTAGAAACGGAAGACTTAAATACACAGACTGATGAAGATGATAATGAGAGACCGGTGAGTACACAGCTGAACATAATCTGGCTAATGGCACGAGACGAGCTAACACAGGAACAAACAGGAAGTGAAACAGTGGCAAAATAAACTGAACATGACAAAACTGAAAGCACTGGGTCGATGACCCAGGAACCCTGACACCTTGAACCTTCTTGTTTTGAGAATTCAGATGAAAGGTGATATTCTGATTGATTGTTTAGCTCCCAGTAATTTATAATAAAATAATTGAGTCATTTTTTTTGTGACACAGACTAGATTAGTTACATATTAATACTGTTTAGAGTTGTAATTTGATTAACAGTGAGTGTTACTTAAATTATATTTTACACGTATGAAGAAAATGTTTTTCGAGATGATTTAGAATAACACTTGAAAAGTAGGCGTGTTATATTACTCAGTGTTATTTATCTCTTAGAGTGAAAATATAGTAACAATTGTGAGTGTTAATGACGGTTTACTCTATAACTGAATTTAACTCTAATCAGAATAAAACTGACTCTAAAAATTCAACATAGAGATCAGTGTAACTTTTACACTGTACAGTGCTGGACCATATGTTCACTGGCTCTTTGTTGAAATGGATTATTTTAGGCTTGCGTTAACACTGCTCATTTTACTGTGTTATACCTGAGAGTCAAAGGTTTAAAAAGAATAATCTTGTTCTATGTATCACTTCTACTATTACATTTCAGTGTTTAGCTAGCTTTCACAATACACTGGTTGATTTGATTGCCTTTTCTAGTACTTAAATGCTTATTTTTATAAGTATACTTAATTTCAAAAAATGCAACCTTTCTAGTTCATTTTCCAATTTCAGCTTGTTCAGGTATTAAGGAGATTCCAATTTTATCCTGTTACATCAACTCAGAAGACTCAATTAGGACAGCTGCTCATTAAAGGTAATAATCGTAAAACTCAGCCTCTGGTACTAAATAATGTGGCAACCTTTATTCCAGATTAAAGTAGCTGATCAACTGACGCAGTGTCAAAAAAGAAAACAACATTCTGTGTTTGCATTACACATATTTCTTTGTATTCTGTATTGTACGTGTCCGCAGCAAGGATGCAGTCATGAAAAGGGATTACACCCAATACTTTATTTCTTGGCTGCTTCACTTCACCATGTTTTGGGAAAAAAAATCCGCTGCGATTGGCTTGCAATAAATCCTGGGATAGGGTGGGCTGCAAAGCATATATCTGATGCATCCTTCAATTTCAATTTCATTTTTTTTATACAGCACCAAACCACAGCAACAGTCACCTCAAGGCGCTTAATATTGTAAGGTAGACCCTACAATAATACATCCCAGGAAAAGGGTCTGCTTTACAGCAGTTTAGGTGCTACTAGCTAATTTGAAATTGTAGCTCATTTATTATCTACAGGTGATCTAAAGGCTAATTTAAAGAACCATTTTCAGGAAAGCTTTGACAACAACGCCTGATCTCATGAGTGTACACTATTTTGAACTTTACATAGCAAAAATGATGAGAAATGACAGTAAAATACAAACTTTTATTAAATCAAAAGTAAATGTAGCCTGGACATCTAATCTTACCACATATTATAGTGTTTAGCCATATTAGTGTTATACTAGAAGTCTGTGTTCTACTAAGACTTAAGTTTGAATATTTTTCCTTGGCTTTCCAAAATTAGGACCAAATATTCTGTGAGACTGTCCACATTCTGCTCGTCACTTTTATTTTATGTGGCCACTTTTTCTCTATCTGCTCCCCCTGCTCTTTGGAATCCACCCTTTGCTGAATAAGATGTGACCCATGAGAGAAATGAAATAGCCAACAGATGATGGGGGCAAACTCAGGTAAATACTCTTTGCTACAGTGTGTGTGTGTGTGTGTGTGTGTGTGTGTGTTTGCTACTTCCCTCACGCAGCCATTAAAGGACAGGCAGTTCCAGACTGGAGCTGACTCAGAAACAAGAGACTCCACCTCTGTCTTGTACATAAACACAAGGAAGGAAGAAAAAAAGCTCTTTAGATAGAGACAGACAAATGGACATAGCAGAGAAGGAATAAGGTCATAGTGTAGATGTAGTAATACCGAAAGCAACACCAGGAAGGATGATCAAGAAATACCAGAGCCTGTGGAGAGTGAAGGCAACAGTAGTCCCCGTGGTAAGCGCCGCTCAGTGTTGCCAACTCCTCAGCAAGGAAAATCGCTATTGGTTGTCCTAAAAGTCGCTAGAAGTCGCTAAATGACGTCATCGCCTAATTTGCATAATTGGTCATGCTAATGTAATTGTAACCTACGCTGCTGGAGAGAGAAATAACATCGTGGACGACACATAAAGTGAGCAAAAAACGTCCTAAATGCAGTTAGAATTTATTTAGAACTACAAATTAAATTTCTTTGAGCAATTATTGTTTTTTTTAATGTCACAATTCCAACCCTGCTCCTTAATCCGGACTTGGACCGGCAAAAGTGACCCGAAATAGGCACTCTGGTGGAGTTACTCTGTGTGTGTGTTTATAAGTAGTTTTAAACCTGATCCACAAAACAGCATAAGAGTAAAAGAAGAACTGACTGCGTTACAGCACCTGCTGCTTGTTGAGAGTAAAAGCGATATGCGCTTTCACGTCTTTTTTTAGTGACTTTTTTTGGAAAGAAAGTCGCTAGGGGGTCTGAAAACTCGCTAAATATAGCGACAAAGTCACTAAGTTGGCAACACTGGCGCCGCACTCGCAACAGTGAAACTCAAACTTAAAAAAAAAAAAAACATAACATAATGCAACAATTACATTTTTCACTTGAAGTAATCAGTTGTTTTACAAAAGAAAGACTAAAAACCTTGACTAATTGAAAATGCTTTTGGTTCCCTGTTCTGTCTGGTTGTATTGTACATTAAATGTATCCAGCTCTAGAGTTTCATTGTCAACAAGGTGAGGTTACATTTTGAAAGTATTTGCAGATGCACAGTCTGTCCGATTATAGTGTATTTAAAGTTATACATTGTCAGGGTTTCATACTTGAAGTTATGCAAAGGAAAAAGACATACTTTTGTGTGTGTGAATGGGTGAATGACTGAATGTAGTGTAAAGCGTTTTGGGGTCCTACGGACTAAGTAAAGCGCTATACAAATACAGGCCATTTACCATTTACCATACTTTTGTTCTTCACACTGACCTGAAGCCTTTAGCTGATGTAAAAGAACAGCCCACTGTTGGTAAGCTGGTAATAGGTGGTATTTATTCACTGTCACCTCTCCTCATGTTATGAGGCAAGCATGGATTAGTATTATAGAATGAAGAGACAGTTTGTCATTGACGAGCTCCTAAATTTAAAATGAAAATTACCCAAATCAAAAAGACACAGACAGCAGAGGACAGCATGTCAGCATACACAAATAGCGCAAATTACACATTTCATTTGACACATCTACCATTGTGCCATGTTTGCTTTCATGTGCCTGGCAATGATGCTGTCTTGATTTGTCACATTTTCTGTACTAACCTCACTCTGTTTCATTCATGTTTCTCTCTTCATTTTACCCACCTTCAGCTTTGTGATACCCATCAAGTGTGGAATGTTTGATGAATGATGGAATGAGGAACTACTGCTTCCACGAATTGGCTAAAATGTCAGGCTCTCCTTCACATGTCATCTTGTACATGTTTTTGTGTGAATGAAGAGATGAAATACTATCTTTATCAGTGTCCATGCATGTCAAAAAATGATCAAAATATATTTTATTTTAAGAGCTTTTTCGACAAAAAAAAATTCGATGAGAAAATAGTGAAAATATACACACACTAAAAACAGAGGAGTCTTTCATTTAATGTGGAAGGTCGGTGTGTCATATGAACCTAAATGACATTGCAAAGCGCAGTGATGGACTGTCTGTCTGGTGGAGGGAACTAGTTATGGAGGGCTTTGTCAGAGATGAAAATGACCTTCACTTTGATGATTTAAGGAACAGGGACCTAGTGAAGGCTGTGAGCAGGTGAACTGTCTGGAATTACTGAGGACTTTGGGTTTTGTGGATGCTATTGCAGTAGTTAAATCTGGATATAATGAAAGCATAGATTAGGTTTTAACCAGCAGGTAAAGAGAGGAATGCACAGAAGTGTTCTGCAAAGGGCAAAACTGTCCTGGTGCTTGTTAAATACGGTAGGCTGTGTAATTTCCTTCTCCTTATTTTTATTCTTGCACGCTACTAGAGTTGCTTTGCATGAATAAAAATTGTTTTTCCTCATACTGTGCCTTAATGTAGCTCCTAGGTCACTGTGTTTGAAACCAACAGAATGACCTAGGGGCTACATCATGTTTATAAAAACCTTCCTAGAGGCTACATGTTTATAAAAAAACTCCACTGTCATGCTCACTGGTAAGCAGAGCACTGTTGTGAATTCTCAAGCAAGCATTTTTAACATTGCTCTCTTATCTAGTGATGTGCGGATCGATCCTGAAATTCCTCCGATACCAGTCATTTATGTTCTAGAATTGATTTTCACATTAAAATATCGATATTTTAGTAATTTAGGGTAAATTTGTAGTTTATCATTAACAGGAACACAGTGGAAAGAAACTATAACATTCGGATTGTCTACATTCAAAGGAACTACTTCCTCTTCCGCCTTTCATAGTCATGTGCAAAATAGGTCTGTCTGTCTCGCTGCCCCTTGGCGTGCGCACTCACAACAATGGCTGAACGTAATTGGAGTCATGTGCGAATGTATTTTACCTCCACAAAAGCTGAGGCGTGGTTTGCGATACATGTGGCAAAAACGTGAGGTGTTGTGGCCACACTAGGGAGATATTCAAAAGGGCTGTTGGGGGGTAAATACATTTTACAGTGTTTATTTATCAGATAAAATACGTTAAATTATTATCGGCCGGCCCGGAAACAGCGGGGGTGTCCAAATTCAGAGGCTGCTTCCACATGAGGACCCGGCCTTCGTGGTCTAAAGAAAGCTGGGTAGTACGTCACGAGCTCCCTCAGTGGAGTGAAACTGCCGTCTGCTCCTTGCTATCTGTTTGCTTCTTTTAATCAATTTTAAATCATGCTTTTTATTTGTTTTTGTTTGTAATGTCTCTGTAAAGCACTTTGAATCACCTTGTTGTTGAATTGTGCTATATAAATAAACTTGCCTTGCCTTGCCTAAAATATAACCGGCCGCTGGCGTAAACGCTCGACCGTCTCACACTTCTGTTTAATCATTTTCTGTTTGACGTTTATTCAGCTGTGTAAAAACCCTGGAGGAACCCTCCCGTGGGATTAATAAAGTTAAATTTAATTTAATCTAATAACTTTAATCTCAGCCAAACTGATTTACTCACGAACAAATAAAACACTGAAAAAGCCAAACAATAACATTTTTAAGTTATCAAAGTGACTTATATATCATGTTTAACCCGAGTAATGAAAGACCGCGGGGGTTTGAAGACGATGTGTCGGTCGGCTCAGATATTTGAAGTTTACACAGCTACAATCTCACCTGAAAATATGTTAAAAGTTTTTTTGTGACCCAGAAAGAGAAATAAGAGTAATATTAAAACAAAGTAGCTGCCGCCATTGTTGGAGACTGGAATTGGCTGGGCTGCGCTATGAATTCTGCGATATGGTTTTTATATTTTGTTGCCTGGGTGGAAAATCGGGAGAAATTCGGGAGAATGGTGGCTCCGGGAGACTTTCGGGATGGGCACTGAAATTCGGGATTCTCCCGGAAAAATCAGGAGGGTTGGCGCGTATGGTTGTGGCAACATCACTAACCTTGTCAAACACCTCAGAGTAAATCATATCACAGAATAAGACGAGCTTATGTTGAGGCGAACTGAAGAGGAGGACAGGGACAGGTGCTGCTAGGGCCAGACAGTCGTCTCTCACGGAGTCCTTTAGTGCTGCAGGCAGGCAAGGTGTTCAAATAGCGCACAACTTCAGTTTTTTTATTTCTATGTGATGAACTCTCCATTATTAAGTGATAAGAACAAGTAATCTGATGTCCTCTAATCATTATGATGCTATAATTTGAGATACAATAAATAAAATAAGTTTTTGTACAAAGTATCGTTATCGGATCAGTATCGTCGATACCACCCTGAATATTACTTGGTATCGGAATTATGTGTGTGTGTGTGTGTGTGTGTGTGTGTATATATATATATTATTGAATGAACCATATATATATTCAGACTTTTATTCATCATGTTAAAGGTTCATTCAGTAATAATTGTTTTTATGTTCTGAAACAGCATTCAATAACCCCCCCCCCCCCCCTCCCCCACCCACCCAACACACACACACACACACACATAGATAACATAGTTAGTCTCACAAGTTCACTTATTCAGTTGGGGCCAGGTAGTTTTGGATAGCTTTTTACTTTGTGAATTTAACGTTTCTGTGATCTGAAACGTGTAAGTGTGAGAAAAATGCCAAAGCCTTAGGCAGAGTGGAAGAAAACGAGTGTCAGTAGAAGAGATAATATTAGAGTGGAAATGTGTACATGAGAGAACAAGTAGATGGAGTGCAGGGTTTAGTTTCTCTGTTAGCTTCAATGACAGGAGGAAGGCAAAGGGAGTGAAGCAGATTAAAATTTAGACAGGTAATTCAAACAGAGAGAGGAGGAGAGTGATTGACAGCTACCTCCAAGGGGATTATGAGTAGGAGTCATGTGGGGATTGTGGGATATGTGGATTGAGTGATAAACTGTAAGAAAGTGAAATAAAAAGTTTAGGTTTACTCCATCTTCTTGGTGTGTGTAAGTGTGTGTTGTTGTCTTTCTGGGGAAATAATCCAGAATTTGAAGAGCTGCTAAAACCAATGTTCCATAGGCAGTATTGTTTTGTTGGAGAGCACGTTCTGTTGCATCAGAGAGTGTAGAGAAGCTCATGTTTTGGAGACGAGAAACTAAATTATTATTAAGTTAGCATTTTAGATTGTTTATTTCATATTTTTGTTTTATTTTTGATTCCATTGATTGATTGATTGATCATACTTTATTCATCCCGAGGGAAATTGGGTTAAGGCTGCAAGCCGTGCCAGCACCATCTTACCCTTCCGACCATACATACATTACACAAACATCACATGGGGAAGACAGGTCAGAGAGGTATAACAATGGAAAATACACAACATGAGGAAAGACGAGGAGAAAAAAGAACTCCCCCCAGACTGAGCTCCAACAGGGAGATCAGTTTGAGAACAGAAAAAATAACACCTCAGTGCATACAAAAAGCACATGACTATCAATACACCATAGAAACAAAAGGCAAGCAACAGGGGCGGGTGTAGACAGCGCATCCGGTCCTGCAGCATGTCTGTGCTGGTCCAGTCGACCGCCATCTTCCCCAGGAGGGGACAAGCATCAAAGGCGTTTGGAAAGGGAGGGGGGGGGGGATGAGTGTGTATCAGTGTATGTGTATGTGTGTGTGTGTCCAGAGTTCAGCTGAAACAGTGTCCTTCGCCCTGCCAGGCTAAGTAAACAGTCTTCCAGCCAACCCAGGTGGCCTTGCATAGGGGAGGAACAGTCTAAGCACAGTCTGTTATCAGGGTGTTTTTCTTCAGCTCCAGCCTTGAGATCGCAGCTGGCGCCGAAGTGGTAGCCGCATGAAGTGATGGTGGTTTTTACTTTAGTGCGAACAACTCATATGAATTTCAAAGCTGTTCTAACAGTCCGACACTGGTCTCTCAATCTCCCGTTGGAGAGCCGTGAGCTTCTCCATGATGTTATCAAACTTGCGCTCCGTGATGTTGTCATTCTTGTGCTCAAAGAGCAGATTCTGAGAATTCACGACCACAGTGAGCTTCTCCAAGATGTGATCCAATTTGCTCTCAGAGGTTGTATTCTGAGTGTTCACGGCAGCCGCAAGCTTCTCCAAGATCTTATCCGTGCTGCACTCAATAAGCCCATTTTGAGAACTCATGCCTCGTCCCATCATTTCAATCCCAGCGGGCAGCCTTGTGGGGGTTTGAACAGCTGGTTCCGCTTTCTTAATTCTTCGATAAGCCAGGGCCAAGCCAGCTCCGATCAGCAAGAACCCTGTTATCATGGTTCCGAATAGATAGATATCTTCAGTGTCTTTGATCGACAGTCCCGCCAGGCACACGACCCTCCAGTTATGCCACCCGTCCATCGTGTATCCGGCAGGGAAAGTACCTCGAGGACACTCAGGCTCACCCGAGCCCAGACTTCTCGTTGAGAAAAGGCTGTCAATTGCATTCAGGGACCAGTTGATCAAATCCATAATTCCTCTTTTAGGTTTTAGAGAACAGACTGTGAGAGAATCTTCCAGGTAAAAGTAATACAAAAAACACGAGACTAGACAAGAACACAAGACGCTAAGCAGGGAAGCTAAGGGAGAGGAGGAGGAGGAGAAAAGTGCATGGCATTCATAGTTACATTTTCTGTGTTTGACAATTTACAATTTACATCTGTGCTGGGAGCATGACATATGCTCAGTACTTTAATGAGATGAAGCAGACAGATTGATTGTACCCCAGTGTGTTGAAATTTTGCATATGCACAATTTCACTATAACCTGCCTCAAAAGATGATTGCAAAGAGGTCTCTTGTTATGGTGGCACATCATAAGAGAAGTGCCTATTGGTGTACTGGTGTTTTAAGTTATTCAATGGAATAATGCATTCAACAGGAACTACTTTTCATGGTAAATGGCAGATGATGGTAGCAAGGTATAGTCATTCTAAATGCTGTATAACATTTTTTTTCTATCACACAAAGACAGTCAGTGGGAAACAAGCAGAAAGCATGAACGATTACCTTTTCTTTCTTTTCATCTGTAGAGGTCATGTTCTGTCATTAAAACATGTTTAAAAGACAATGAGGTTACATTAAACTGGCTTGGGAGCATATACACAAACTTCAATCAGCCTGGGATGCATATCAAAAGTCATTGCAGAGAAAACACTAAAAGGCTTTTATATAATGAGCTCATCTTTTAAAGGAACTTTTAAATATTATTAGATTGCATGTGAAGTATGAGAACATTACAGATAGTTAGACTAGATGCAGTGATCTCACCATCTGTAATGATCTTTTTTGATAGCTAGAAAGAGAGAAAGATAAAAAGAAAGAAATCTGGTCAGGTGGTGTCTGTCTAAAATACACAGGAAAAAACCATCAAAGTCTTTCTGTCATGTCATTTGTCACCACACATACACATACACCCAAAGAGAGAAGAGTTCATAGCCAGGTCAGACTCTGAGAAAAAAATCCCCACTGTGAATCCATGTCTTCATTCCAACAAACTTCAGTTTCTTGGTGCAAGTCTGACGGGTAATTCTGTCCTCAAAAGTTCACAGTCTTAAAGGCTTTTAAGTCTGAGGTTAAAATTGGAAATTCAAGTCCAGGTCAGATAAAGGTCTCTGTTATATCCCCCCACATGGATTAGGAAGTTGTGTCTATTCTATAGTCAGGTTTGTGAAACTTAATAATGACAATAATAATAATATTATCTTAAAATTCCTAAAATAACAGTTCCTTTTCTCTTGAGTTAAGAACAGCTGTAGACTGGATTTAAAGTACCTCAAACCTGTAATGGTTTATTGCTACTACATTTTAGCACCAATATAACCCTGCACGCTCTAGGCCACAGTATGTGACAACTGTAAGATTATGCTCTCAGAATATGTTTTTTATAGAACATAAATATTGATCTTTGATTAATGAGGCACCGGTAAGTTCAAATCAATACTCATCAATACTGATGGGACTAGAGTGACGCTAGTTCAAACCAGTTTTGAATTTTGCATAAAGTCATGAATGTTTACTGAAGGCACACTATAATAAATTCATCCTGTCTTTTTTATGGTTAAACAACAATTGTGAATGATAAGCTAATCATACTATCATACTATCAGTGTAAGGGTGTAGCTTTGAAGCACATTATGTAATGCAGACCTTCCCAAAGTGCGGGGCCTGCCCCCTAGGGGGGGCGCAGAGCCATTGCAGGGGGGGGCGCGGAATGAAAAGGGGGGGGAAAAAAACACAAAACACTTGGACACTGCTAGCACGGGGCGCCCACAGAAACGCAAAGCAGGAGATGAAGCATCGCTGAATATGTTTCCAAACCAACTTCATTCTAAGCCAAAGACTAGAAAATATGGTGAAGCATATCTTCCCTTTGGCTTCACCTGCACAAGTGCCGAGGTAGGTCTCCCTGCAGAATTGGTTTTACCTTCGTAGGGAGCAGCGCTGGGCTGTTCAAATTACGGACAAACAGGATCCCACAGTTGTTTATGGTTTTAAACCCATTTTGCACAGAGAGGCATTTTTTTGAAAAATGTATTGATGCAATGTTGAACATTATTACACATGAAAAAAAAACTACACGTGAGGCCTCTGCCTTTCTAAATGGAGGGACAGTAATTGTGTACGTGTAAGCGTGTAAAACCTGAAGATTAACAGTATTTTGTCTCTATCTGCCATTCTGCAATTCATCTCATGTAAACAGTAACGTGGTGCACAGCGTGACGTGAAAAAAGGCACATACCTTTGACATTGCGTGATGAACACGTAAACGCAAAAAAGGAGTTTTAAAAAATCTCCGTTCTCGGTGATTCGAAACGCCGTTTACGTGTGGACGAAACAGCTGCGTTTTCAAAAATACCCGTGTAGGTGTGGACGCAGCGTAAAAGAGTTAGTAGTTTATTTTATTACTACCTGTCATTTATTGCAGATTACTTGTATTTGCTTAATTGTTTACTAAATATTTGAGGTGTGAAATAAACCGCAATGGAGCAAAATATGGGTGTGCGTGGTTGGAGGATGTGTTTGTGCGGTGCGTGTGCGTGAGCGCGTGCACGCGCGAGAAGGGGGGGGGGGCGCGAACATTTTTCTTGTAAAATAAGGGGGGCCCAGCAAAAAAGGTTTGGGAACCACTGATGTAATGAGTGGTCAGCATTAATTGTGCATAGTCATAACTGATAAGGAGATAGATTGAGGGCTGTACAGATAGAAAGGTTCACAACAAACACTTGTCGAATTTGTTTATTTAGAACGTTTTGGCATTTTTCTTTCTTTTGTTACAGTACTTAAAAAATATTTTAACAAAAAAAGAATGACTAAACAAAAAGAAAGTGAAAAAAAAAAACCACAGGTCAGGGACGTGAGCTGTAGTGTCCTGGAAATGAATCTGCCTCTTTCCCATTCTCCATACAGTTTTATTAGAAAGAAGGTACGCCCTAATTCAATTATTACGTTTAACTTTTGTTAAATCTGGCTTTTTAGCAGGCCTTAAAATAAAAAAAAATTAAAAAAATCAGGTAAATACAACATAAAATGTTGTATTTACCTGATTTTTTTTATTTATGTCATTATTTAACAAAAATGCTAACAAAAGCCAAGCAGTGTGTGAAGAAATAAGTTAACTCTGTAAGTATATTGCTTTCATTTCCATAAGAATTAAGAGGGTAATTTGCAACGAGGCGCTAATGATAAAATGCATTTGGTTAACAGATCATCAGCAACTCTATAAAACAGCACAGTTTGTTACCAAGAGACTCCACTGCCTTACTCGCCTCTAAACCAGGTAATAGAAATTGCTTCCTTTTTCCTCATCTCTTAATGTACAGAGTCTTGCGCTATCTGCATGAAAAGTACATGACTATAAGAACATGACAGTTTTAACGAGAGTGCTAGGTTTTGCATTTTTACTACTTTAAAATGCGCCACTAGTGTGAGTGTGTGTGTCCACGTGTGTCTGTGTGTGTATAACAAAATGCTACTGAAATTAACCTGAACCCTTGAAGTGTTAGGAATTATTCCAGCCAGAAAAGCCCATCCTCATCAACTTTTTAAATTGGATTTCACCCTCTCTCCATCACTTTATTGTTTTTGTAAAAACATTTCAATTAGACATGCGTGGACTGTATACTGAGCTCAGAGGAATTACATTTCTCCATGCATGCATTGACACAAAAAGCTTCAAAGAGCAGTGCTAGCCAGCTTTTATACAAACTAATGGATTTTTTTTTGCTGACAAAGGAGCTGGTATAAGAAAACTGGCACACAAAGGCACAGCAGAATGCTTACATGTCACACACACACACACACACACATACTCGCGTAAGTCCCATTTGGGGTCGCATATCTTAACTCCCACCCTTTGGGGACACCACTTTCTGTATGGTTTAGAAGCAAGCTGGCAACTCAGTTTTACTCCGCCAAGACCACAGAAATAAAAAATCACTTTTCATTTTAAGCAACATTTGTTCAGACAGTATTTTTACCTTCCCATTGGGGACTGGGGATTTTTAATGTCCCCTTTGGGGTCTTCAGCGATACACAGATAAACAAACTATTTTATGCCACTTTTGGGGACTTACTTCCATTTGGGGTCTTCAGCAACACACACATACACAAACTATTTTATGCCACTTTTGGGGACCTTACTTCCATTTGGGGTCTTCACAACACACACACATACACAAGTTATTTTATGTCAGTTTTGGGGACCATACTTCCCTTTTGGGTCTTCAGCAATACACACATACACAAGTTATTTTATGTCAGTTTTGGGGATATTACTTCCCTTAAAGGAAATTTCTTCAAAGTACAATGTAAGGTTAACTACCCAATCTAACAATAATCTAAACAATAATTAAGGTCTCCATTTATCTTGAAGAAATCAAAACTATGTCCAATGTCTCGGCCACAGAACGATTTAAATTTTTGACTGCATTTATTACTACTGTGTTGTTTTGGGAGTTTATATGCACATCATTAATGCAGAGAAACTTGGATAAAAAAAAATAATCTGTACTATTGAGTGTTTGTTACCAGCAAATAGTAAGGCAAGAACTTTGCTTCCAAATATGTTCACTGGGAAGAAGTCCCTGGTCCCCTGTCTTCATCTTGATCTGTTTTCTTATTCTATTGTGTTTTTGTTGCCTCCATACCTGAAAGAAGAGACTCAATCTCATTGCTTGAGGAATCCGGATTTTGCAGATCAATTTTTTTTTTTACGTTTCAGGCATTTCTCATGATGCTGCTTCAGCTTGGTTAGTCTTGAGTAGATAAACACAAGTTAAATAGACAAACATTAGACAGTTAACCTAGTTTTTATATTCTATTTAAACTAAAAAAGAAATTTCTAATTTCAACTATGATTTGTTAACACAGATAATTTGTACACAATTACTAAGGGTTCATTTGATTTGCATAAACTATCCAAAACTTATGACTTTTGGGGACGTTTCTAACACAAATACACTCCGCTTTAACCTAAATGGGGACATTCAATGGGAAACATTCCTTAGGGAACTGGTAAATACAATTAACTCTGATTATTAAATATTTGCATTTGTTAAAGTATGTGTAATGATTTGGGGGATGCATTTCTTTATCTTAGTCCTCATTCTGATTGGTATTTGTTCTGTATTTTTAAATCTTAGACATAATGAAGGGTTTTTTTTTTTTTTTAACATAACCCTAAATGGGGACATTCAATAGGAAACTTTTCTTAGGGAACTGGTAAATACGATGAACTCGGATTATTAAACATCTGCATATGTTAAGGTATGTGTAACGACTTTTCGGATGGATTTCTTCATCTTAGTACTATTTCTGATTGGTATTTGTTCTGTATTTTTAAATCTTAGACATAATGAAGGTTTTTTTTTTAACATAACCCTTGCTTGAGTGTGGTGATCATTGATAAATTGTTTACAGACTTCATGGATAGACTTATACTGAAAAAGGGACATGATACTATTTTTAGAAAAAAAATCCCAAAACATATCCAACTATAGTCATTAGTATGCCATATGCTTATGAGTGTCTGTGAAGGTTCTCAGTCATCCAGGTCATCGTAGTCAAAGGAGCTTGCAAAGAAAAGCGTCTGGACTTCTTTAAGTTACTTGAAGACGTTTCACCTCTCATCCAAGAGGCTTCTTCAGTTCTAAGGTCAAATGGTGGAGAGTCCCAGATATAAACCCAGTGGGAGTTTCCCCCCACAGAGGGACAAAAGGACCCCCTGATGATCCTCTAATCGCCTGAGCCAAGGTGTGGAACTAGGTGTGGGTCCCAATCAGCCAGAGTTTCGGGTGAGTTCATTGTGAAACCTGGCCCCACCTTATCATGCGAATTCCTGAGGTCAGATGGCCCAGGATGTGAGTGGGCGTTAAGGCGTCTGGGAAGGGATCTCAAAACTGGATTATAGATGGCAGAGAGTTGGTGTCGTAAACCACCGCCTCTGTTCAAAGATGGTCGCTCACAGTGGACATAGATGGCTTCTTTCACTCCTCTTTCAAACCATCTGTCCTCTCTGTCCAAAATGTGAACATTGGCATCCTCGAAAGAGTGTCCTTTATCCTTAAGATGCAGATGGACAGCTGAATCTTGTCCTGTGGAGGTGGCTCTTCTGTGTTGTGCCATGCGCTTGTGAAGTGGCTGTTTGGTCTCTCCAATGTAGAGGTCTGGGCATTCCTCGCTGCACTGTACGGCATACACCACATTGTTAAGTCTGTGTTTTGGCGTTTTGTCTTTCGGGTGAACCAGTTTTTGTCTGAGTGTGTTGCTGGGTCTGAAGTACACCGGGATGTCATGCTTGGAGAAAACCCTCCTGAGTTTCTCTGATACACCGGCTACATAGGGGATGACAATGTTGTTGCGTCTGTCCTTCTTATCCTCCCTCGCTGGTGTCTGATCTTCTTTTCTGTGCCTCTTTGCTGACTTTAAGAATGCCCATTTAGGATAGCCGCACGTTTTGAGTGCTTCCTTTACATGTGTGTGTTCCTTCTTTTTCCCTTCAGGCTTAGAGGGAACATGTTCTGCCCGGTGGTGTAGGGTCCTAATTACTCCCAGTTTGTGTTCCAGAGGGTGATGGGAGTCAAACAGGAGGTACTGGTCCGTGTGTGTGGGCTTCCGGTAAACTTCGATGTTGAGGTTGCCATTCTCTTCAATGTGCACAGCGCAGTCCAGGAAAGGCAAACAGTCGTCCTTTGTGTCTTCCCTGGTGAACTTGATGTTTTTATCCACAGCGTTGATGTGCGCAGTGAAGGATTCCACTTCTTGTGTCTTGATTTTGACCCAGGTGTCGTCTACATATCTGCACCAGTGGCTGGGTACTCTTCCTTTGAAAGAGCCAAGAGCCTTCCTTTCCACTTCCTCCATGTAAAGGTTGGCTACAATAGGTGACACGGGGGAGCCCATGGCACAGCCATGTTTTTGTCTGTAATAGCCTTCGTTGTATTTGAAATATGTAGTGGTGAGGCAGAGGTCTAACAGTGTGCAAATCTGATCGGGTGTGAAGTTGGTCCTGTCCTCCAAGGAGTTGTCTTCTTGTAGTCGTTTTCTGACAGTCTCCACTGCCTCCGTGGTGGGTATGCACGTGAAGAGAGAGACTACATCAAAGGACACCATGGTTTCATCTGGATCCAGGGTAAGTTTCTGGACCTTGTCAGTGAAGTCGGTGGAGTTCTTGATGTGGTGTGGGGTGTTCCCCACGAGAGGAGCAAGGATGGTAGCAAAGGTCATAAGCATATGCTTATGACTTTTGGGGACGTTTCTGACACAAATACACTCCGCTTTAACCGAAATGGGGACATTCAATGGGAAACTTTCCTTAGGGAACTGGTAAATACAACAAACTCAGATTATGAAACATATGCATATGTTAAGGTGTAATGATTTGGGGGATGGATTGCTTTATCTTAGACCTTATTCTGATTGGTATTTGTTCCATATTTCCAAATCTTAGACATAATGAAAGATTTTACAACATAACTCTTACTTGAGTGTGGTGATCACTGATAAATTGTTCTCAAACTTCATGTATGGAGTTATACTGAAAAAGGGACATGACACTATTTTTAAAAAGCAATACAAAAACATATCCAACTATAGTCATAGGTATGCCATATTCTTATGACTTTTGGAGATCTTTCTAACACAAATACACTCCGCTTTAACCTAAATGGGGACATTCAATGGGAAACATTCCTTACGGAACTGGTAAATACAATGAACTCCGATTATTAAATATTTGCTTATGTTAAAGTATGTGTAACTACTTTTTGGATGGATTTCTTTATCTTAGTCCTCATTCTGATTGGTATTTGTTCTGTATTTTTAAATCTTAGACATAATGAAGGGGTTTTTTTTTAACATAACCCTTGCTTGAGTGTGGGGATCATTGATAAATTGTTTACAGACTTCATGGATAGACTTATACTGAAAAAGGGACATGATACTATTTTTAGAAAAAAAATCCCAAAACATATCCAACTATAGTAATTAGTATGCCATATGCTTATAACTTTTGGGGACGTTTCTAACACAAATACACTCCGCTTTAACCTAAATGGGGACATTCAATGGGAAACTTTCCTTAGGGAACTGGTAAATACAACGAACTCTGATTATGAAACATATGCATATATTAAGGTGTAATGATTTGGGGGATGGATTTCTTTTTCTTAGTCCTCCTTCTGATTGGTATTTGTTCCATATTTCCAAATCTTAGACATAATGAAGGATTTTACAATAACCCTTACTTCAGTGGGGTGGTCACTGATAAATTGTTTGTTGACTTTATAGGTAGATTTATACAGAAAAAAGGGACATGATAACATCTTTTAAAAAATCCCAAAGCATATCCAACTATAGTCATTAGAATGCCATATACTTATGACTTTTGGGGACGTTTCTAACACAAATACACTCCGCTTTAACCTAAATGGTTAAAGCGGAGTGTATTTGTTCAATGGGAAACTTTCGTTAGGGAACTGGTAAATACAATGAACTCTGATTATTAAATATTTGCTTATGTTAAAGTATGTGTAATGATTTGGGGGCTGGATTGCTTTGTCTTAGTCCTCATTCTGATTGGTATTTGTTCCATATTTCCAAATCTTAGACATAATGAAAGATTTTACACCATAACTCTTACTTGAGTGTGGTGATCACTGATAAATTGTTCTCGAACTTCATGTATGGAGTTATACTGAAAAAGGGACATGACACTATTTTTAAAAAACAATACAAAAACATATCCAACTATAGTCATTAGTATGCCATATGCTTATGACTTTTGGGGACGTTTTTAACACAAATACACTCCGCTTTAACCTAAATGGGTACATTCAATGGGAAACTTTTCTTAGGGAACTGGTAAATACAATGAACTCTGATTATTAAATATTTGCATATGTTGAGGTATGTGTAATGATTTGGGGGATGGATTGCTTTATCTTAGTTCTCATTCTGATTGGTATTTGTTCTGTATTTTCAAATCTTAGACATAATGAAAGATTTTACAACATAACCCTTACTTGAGTGTGGGAATCATTGATAAATTGTTCTCCGACTTCATGGGTAGGTTTATACAGAAATAGGGACATGATACCATTTAAAAAAAAAAATACAAAACCATATCCAACTATAGTCACTAGTATGCCATATTCTTATGACTTTTGGGGACGTTTCTAACACAAATACACTCCGCTTTAACCTAAATGGGGACATTCAAAATCCTGCAGCTTATATATGTTTCTTTGTTTCAGAATAATAAATTAATTAATTAAACAAATAACATAATATTCCTCTTTATGAAGCTCATTTTTTCCCCCCCGTTTCATTAGCCTCTCTTAATTAACAAGATAGTCCTCATTGTTAGCTTGCACATGAAAAACTTAAGGATTCTAATAAACATCCTTTTTTATTTTAGAATCATAAAAGCATAAAAAAAATGAAGTCCCCTAAAATATTGAAAGTTTGGTTCATTCAAACATGCCTTGATTTTTAATCCATGCTTTTTCGGGATAATTAGCTCAAGTCTTTTTTTTTCCAAATTATCAAGGGCACATCTAGCAAACCAGTATTAGTATTTATTACTAAATAACTTTCTTACATTCAAACAGAAGATGCTGAAACTTTGCAGCAGAAACCTTAAGATATAGGTATAAGAAACTAAAAAAGTTTTAATCACTTTTCATACCTTTAAAGCTGCTCTACATGCTGCTGCTTGCACACACCTCCATGGCTGCGATCAAGGCCTATGGTGACATAGAGGTCTTACCTCACCTCCCCTACCTTTAGGCTGTCCCTCCTGTGTCCCTCTTCACTCTCACACACACGAGCTCCAGACCTGCATTCATCTTTTTCTTCTGATCCCCCCCACCCGACAGACATACAAAACTCTAAACATCACCCTTTGACTGACTGCCCCACCCCCACTTGCACACAAACTCTTTCCCGAAAGCACTCTGATTGTATGACACTAGTGTTTATTGTATTATCTTGTACATAGGACTTTTGTTTTGTTTTTATCTTTAAGTTGTTCACTGTACACTGTAGACCGTGGGAGCATTACAATTTAAAATTCCTGTGTATCATCTGTACATATGGGTTTTCACAATAAAGCTGACTTTGAATTTGACTTGAGTCAAACTCTGCACATATCTCTAAGGCCCAGCCAACCATGCTACAGAAGCTAATCTTTCCCGCTTGTATTGAGGAAATAATTTTTTTTCTGTCATGATCCATATTCAATGACCATAGTCTTACACAGTTTTTGATCAGCTCTTAAAGAGACTTTGGTGAGAATTAAGTTTTATGCCATATGCTTGTGACTTTTTATGCTTTTTAGGCAGTATTTTACATACTGCCTAAAAGGTATTAACATTGAAATTTAAATTTAGCTCAGCTGTTTCACCAAATTTTGGATCCCTGCACCATTCAACACAAATTCAAGAAACATCTTAAATATGTTGCAATACAAGTATCAAGAATTTAGAGTAATTTATGTCAAGCGGCAGTTCAGAAAACAAATATGAACCTAAAGTGCTCCATTATTTCATGCATCTGCTTCACATCATGCCAAATAATTCTTTAAAAAATATTAAAACTATTTATATCATAATTACGTGAAATATGACTCTTTTGTATTTTCTAGTGTCTTCTTTACCCTTTGAAAATATAATCTACTTTCTAACAAATAGTCTACTGATTTCTATTATTTAGTGAAGAGAACAAATGTTTGTTTATATAAAACCATTCATACAAAAGAATGTTGAATAAGATTTTCAACAAAGATCAGTATATTAAAAGAAATCTTACACTATAATAATATAAGGGTTAGGGAGAGGTAATACACAAAAAGGGGACAGTGGAAATCTTTGCAATTTCACACACTTCCACTAGGGGGCAACATAGAGTTATACACAGATTGTGAAAAATTTTGGGGGCAATGTCATACACATACACAAAAAATTTAAAAAAAATGTCATTTTTGGGGACAGGTGAGATTTTTGGATTAAAATATGTTTTAGAGCATGCCGAACATTGTTAGAGGTAAATCTAATTGGGGACGGTGGTTTTGGTCCCCAAAGGGAGAGGTGTCCCCAATTGACTGGTGTGTGAGCTGATAGAAGTCCCCAATTTTGACACAAGCAAACTGACACACACACACACACACACACACACACACACACAGGTAAGCAAGTTGAAACAAGAACACTTATTTTATTTATGGGTTTTACAAATACACTATCATGGTTCATTCTGGAACCAAGTAAAATAAGTCAATTAAATAAAAACACAAAAAATCTATAAATTATCCTTGATAGTTTTCCGAGGGCTAACAAATGAACTTTTAACAAGATGAGTAGAGCCATTTTTTAATTTTTTTTTTATCAGCAGCATTGTTATTACATCAATATTTGAAAGTGGAATCTTTATAAAGTCTGGTGGTTAATTTTCGGAGGTGCATGATTTTCTTTATTTCAAAAGCAACTGGCTATTTACTACATTCATCTTTGATTCTAGTGCAGATTTCAGTTGTTGGAACTCGGGGAAGTGTTTTCTGTGCATGTTCTCAGTTATTCAGGTCATGGTAGAAAGTGACTGGAGTTTGCGGATGATCTGATATCCTCGTGTCGATGTTGTTCCCACGTCATCATAACAAATGTTGTTCCAGGTTCAACATTGCAAGTGACCAATCACATTGTTGTGACGTCATACTTTTGCAAGCCAAGAGATTCATTCATTTATGAAATTCCAATGTTGCAAGGACAATATGTATAATGCTTACCGTTTATGAAAGAACTAAGTTCCTGGAATGCAATGAATTCAAATTGCTGGATTGACGGACAGAGGCGGTCTCTCGCAAGTTAAGTAGATTTTTTTTGGGGGGAAAGGCGTTTTTTTTTCCCAAAGTTGCAACAGTATGAGGTCACAACAATGTGATTGGTCACTTGCAATGTTGAACCTGGAACAACATTTATTATGATGATGTGGGAACAACACCGACACGAGGATATCAGATCGTGCGCAGTTTGCACTGGTCATGTAGGAACACAGATCATGGCAATGAACTCAGACTCCCCGGCTGGCGGCGATAATGCAAAATTCAATTCAATTCAATTCAATTCAATTTTATTTATATAGCGCCAAATCACAACAAATGTCGCCTCAAGGCGCTTCATAGATACAGAGAAAAGCCCAACAATCATATGACCCCCTATGAGCAAGCACTTTGGCGACAGTGGGAAGGAAAAACTCCCTTTTAACAGGAAGAAACCTCCGGCAGAACCAGGCTCAGGGAGGGGCGGCCATCTGCTGCGACCGGTTGGGGTGAGAGAAGGAAGACAGGATAAAAGACATGCTGTGGAAGAGAGACAGAGATTAATAACAGATACGATTCAATACAGAGAGGTCTGTTAACACATAGTGAGTGAGAAAGGTGACTGGAAAGAAAAAACTCAATGCATCATGGGAATCCCCCGGCAGCCTACATCTATTGCAGCATAACTAAGGGAGGATTCAGGGTCAAAACAAGTCAAATTTATTAGGGCCAATGTCCAAAACAAAACTAAGACAATCACACAAAAACAAAGGGAAATAGGAAACCCCTAAGAAACCTGAACTAAAAAAAATTAAACTAGAGATGCTAGAAAACAGGAACACAAGGGGGAGACTGAAACAATATATACACAGTGTATAGTGTGGTTAGGAAAAGTGGAGACGCATGGATACACAGCTGGAGCAAATAGGCATAATAAAACAGGGGAAGCAAAGCTGAACATAATGCACACGAGACAAGAGACTGTCACAATAGGGAAAGGAGGGAGGAGACAGAGACAAGACTAGGAAAACAAAGAACATCACTCTCTCTGATGAACAGAGAGAGTGACAAAACAAACAGGAACTAAGAAATAAAAACATAACAAACCTGGGTCAAAGACCAAGGACCATCACACAACTTTTTTGAAGACATTTAATATCCCGCCGAGGAGGCTTCTTCAGGTCCAAAATCAAGTGTTGGAAAGGCTCGGGTATTTAAACTCCAGTGGTGGTTGTTCCTGATCAACCATGAAACATGTGTCTCGTCACATGAGTCAAGGTGTGAAAAAAGGAGGTTTCTTCCTTGGTGTCCACCTGGTGGAGAACCTCTCTTGGTCCCTCAACACCAGCTCCATAACAAAGAAGGTCCAACAGCGTCTTTCCTGCAGAAGCTGAGAAAAGCCCATATCTTCCCCCAAGCCGTCAGACTCCTGAACACTCAGTGACTGGAATGACACCACACACACACACTTTCAGACACCAAGTTAGTGTCTCAGTATTTTGCACATTTCCATTGTAATGTTTTGTGTCTGTATCGTCCTATTCTGTCTAGTGTTGCACTGTCTTGTCTTGTTTATTTTGCAATTTTTGCACATTGCACTTTACGTAGTCCTGTGTTGATTGTCTGTTATATGTCATATGTAGCACCATGGTCTCGGAAGAACATTGTCTCGTTTCACTCTGTACTGTACCACCACAAATAAAATACAGGAAGGAGTCAGATTCTTTTTCATGGCACTGTAGATATAGATGTTGTAAGCTTCATTGAAAAAGACGAGTGAGCCTAAAAAGGTTAAAAAGTTTAAGGTATGCTCTGTTTAACCCAGTGAACCCCTAAAATGGAATGGAAGTATATGTTTTCTTTAAATAATAAAAATAAAAATGACACATTTTATTATTGACGTGATTTAACCACTTTGCACCACTCTGACAGGAAATCTAACCTTAAAAAGGTGATACTTAATCAACTTAATCAATTGATTCAATATGTCTCATTTAACAAAACGTAAATTTTTTGCACTTATCAGATTCTGTCAAAAAATAATAATTCTGAGGTAAGTTCCTAGTTAATGACAGCTAACATGTCCACAAGACCTCTGCCTTGCCTCTATGCAGACCAGTGTTGGTCAAGTTACTTGAAAAAAGTAATCAGTAACTAATTACTGATTACTTCCCCAAAAAAGTAATCCCGTTACTTTACTGATTACTTATTTTCAAAACTAATTAATTACTTAGTTACTTTTTAAAAACACGATTTACAACCTGAATAGGTGATAAAGCGATAGATCTTTCAGCCCAATTCTACTTTTTCTGCATAATTCATCATCCATCCATCCATTCGCTTCCGCTTCTCCTTTTTCAGGGTCGCGGGGGGGCGCTGGAGCCTATCCCAGCTGTCATAGGGCGAGAGGCGTGGTACACCCTGGACAGGTCGCCAGTCTGTCGCAGGGCCAACACACAGTGACAGACAACCATTCGCGCTCACATTCACACCTAATGGCAATTTCGATTTTCCAATTAACCTATCCCCACAAGCTGCATGTCTTTGGACGGTGGGAGGAAGCCGGAGTATCCGGAGGGAACCCACACGAACACGGGGAGAACATGCAAACTCCACACAGAAAGACCCCGGCCTGATGTTGGAATTGAACTCAGGACCTTCTTGCTGTGCGGCAACAGTGCTAACCACCGTGCCACCTTGCTGCCTTAATTCATCATACAAAATGTAATCAAATGGAAAAGTCCCTTTTTAAAACTTGTTTTATTAGTTTTAATCTTTTAACTTTATGCATCAAGCAAAAATGTAATTATATGCAACATTCTCTGACTGGAAGAAATTTGTTTAATATTTAAACCTATTTTCTGCACATTCCAGCACATCATATATATATATATACAGTGGGGCAAAAAAGTATTTAGTCAGCCACCGATTGTGCAAGTTCCCCCACTTAAAATGATGACAGAGGTCAGTAATTTGCACCAGAGGTACACTTCAACTGTGAGAGACAGAATGTGAAAAAAAAATCCATGAATTCACATGGTAGGATTTGTAAAGAATTTATTTGTAAATCAGGGTGGAAAATAAGTATTTGGTCACCTCAAACAAGGAAAATCCCTGGCTCTCACAGACCTTAACGTCTTCTGTAAGAAGCTTTTCTGTCCCCCACTCGTTACCTGTATGAATGGCACCTGTTTGACCTCATCATCTGTATAAAAGACACCTGTCCACAGCCTCAACCAGTCAGACTCCAAACTCCGCCATGGCCAAGACCAAAGAGCTTTCGAAGGACACCAGGAAAAGAATTGTAGACCTGCACCAGACTGGGAAGAGTGAATCTACAATAGGCAAGCAGCTTGGTGTGAAAAAATCAACTGTGGGAGCAATCATCAGAAAATGGAAGACATACAAGACCACTGATAATCTCCCTCGATCTGGGGCTCCACGCAAGATCTCATCCCGTGGGGTCAAAATGATCATGAGAACGGTGAGCAAAGATCCCAGAACCACACGGGGGGACCTGGTGAATGAACTGCAGAGAGCTGGGACCAAAGTAACAAAGGTCACCATCAGTAACACACTACAACGGCAGGGAATCAAATCCCGCAGTGCCAGACGTGTTCCGCTGCTGAAGCCAGTGCATGTCCAGGCCCGTCTGAAGTTTGCCAGAGAGCACATGGATGATACAGCAGAGGATTGGGAGAATGTCATGTGGTCAGATGAAACCAAAGTAGAACTTTTTGGTATAAACTCAACTCGTCGTGTTTGGAGGAAGAAGAATACTGAGTTGCATCCCAAGAACACCATACCTACTGTGAAGCATGGGGGTGGAAACATCATGCTATGGGGCTGTTTTTCTGCCAAGGGGACAGGACGACTGATCCGTGTTAAGGACAGAATGAATGGGGCCAAGTATCGTGAGATTTCGAGCCAAAACCTCCTTCCATCAGTGAGAACTTTGAAGATGAAACGAGGCTGGGTCTTCCAACATGACAATGATCCAAAACACACCGCCCGGGCAACAAAGGAGTGGCTCCGTAAGAAGCATTTGAAAGTCCTGGAGTGGCCTAGCCAGTCTCCAGACCTCAACCCCATAGAAAATCTGTGGCGGGAGTTGAAAGTCCGTGTTGCTCGGCGACAGCCCCAAAACATCACTGCTCTTGAGAAGATCTGCATGGAGGAATGGGCCAAAATACCAGCTACTGTGTGTGCAAACCTGGTAAAGACCTATAGTAAACGTTTGACCTCTGTTATTGCCAACAAAGGTTATGTTACAAAGTATTGAGTTGTATTTTTGTTATTGACCAAATACTTATTTTCCACCCTGATTTACGAATAAATTCTTTACAAATCCTACCATGTGAATTCATGGATTTTTTTTTCACATTCTGTCTCTCACAGTTGAAGTGTACCTCTGGTGCAAATTACTGACCTCTGTCATCATTTTAAGTGGGGGAACTTGCACAATCGGTGGCTGACTAAATACTTTTTTGCCCCACTGTATATATATATATATATATATATATATATATTTGTGTTTACACTCACTCTTTCAAATAGATGCAAGTAAAACACAGCAGAAAATAAATAGTCAAAGACTAGCAGTCCTGTTGCTCTATTTTCCCCTGTAAAGCAGGAGTAGAGTAGGCGGAGGTTTATCCTGGTGCAGGTGTGCTGCAGCGGTCAGTGGAAGGATCCGCAAGTTTCTCTGTGAGTTTCCCATTACGTCGTAGCGCACTTGGTGCTTGCTTGGAAGTTTAGGGGGGTTTTTTTGCTGTAAAAAGAAGTTTTCTTCCCACACAGTGAACAGCGGACGCTAATGTTTTTGTCACTTTTTATGGAATCAAACTCAAAGTAAGGTCAGTACTTCCATGCTTTAAACGCTGCACGCTCATACTCTCTCCTGCACTCGATATATTATCCATTGTTGATCTGCACACAGCTGTTGTCACGAACGTAGCACTTGCTTACGTCACTGTCATGAGACATTCTCGCAAAAAAATCACGGTTTTAGTAATGCAGCGTTCCTACGGGAAAGTAACGGTAATCTAATTACCGTTTTTGCAATAGTAATCCCTTACTTTACTCGTTACTTGAAAAAAGTAATCGGATTACAGTAACGCGTTACTTGTAACGCATTACTGCTCATCTCTGATGCAGACCTCTCTGTGTTGACTGCATTCAAATGGCCAGTAGATTAGTTAAACAGAGCCAGATCTAGAAGGCCATCTGGGTCACAGTCTCTTCATCTGGCAGTTTTTTCACTGCCAGAAACTGCCCTATCTCTGCCCTCAAAGTGAAACAGGACAGCATACGGCCCTGGCCAAGTGAACAAGTGTAACTGTGATAAAACACATCTGCTTTTTCTGCTTCCAGGTCTGAGAAGAGCTGGCTCAGATGTATCTGATTGAGTGCTTTTACACAAATAGAGTTCCCTACCTTAATGAAAATGGTCATGACATGTCATGCATTATGGACTCTGGGTTTATTGATGAATAATGCAGCAGGGTTTAATCAAATTGCCTCTGAGCTTGCTTACCATCCTGCAAACCTTATTTCCTCTCTTTTTCTCCTTGATGCTCAAAACATCATGTTTTTCTTAATCCATTAAGTTGACCAATTAAGGTGTTCCCTATTTCCTGTCATAGGACATCACATAATTAACTTGGTTTACAACTTTCCATCCATCTATCCATCTATTCTCTTCTGCTTAACAAATTCAAGGTTTTGTATTCCAAAAACTGGGATGCTGTTGAATGTTGAAAACAAAACAAAAAAACAAAAACTCAATAGCATGTTTAGATATTTAAGTCACAATAAAATGCAGAAAAAAATAAAAATGTTTAAACTGAGAAAACATATTAACAAAAAAAGCCACTTTTGAGTTTGCAGCAACAGCTTCAAAAAAGTTGGCACGGGACAATAATAGGTTGAGAAAGCAATTGGAACTAAAAAAAAAACAGTTAAATTACAACTAATTAGTGTCAGGGTTCCTGGCTCGTTGACCTAGTGTTTTCATCCATCTATCCATTTTCTTCAGCTTATCCAGGGGAACACCAAGGTGTTCCCAGGCCAGCTGAGAGATATAATCTCTGCAGCGTGTCCTGGGTCTGCCCCAGGCCTCCTCCCAGTGGGACATGCCTGGAAAACCTCACCCAAGAGGCGCCCAGGGGGCATCCTTGTTAGATGCCCAAACCACCTCAACTGGCTCCTTTCGATGTGGAGGAGCAGCGGCTCTACTCTGAGCCCCTCCCGAATGGCCGAACTTCTCACCCTATCTCTAAGGGAGAGGCCAGCCACCCTTCGGAGGAAACCCATTTCCGCCGCTTGTATTCGCAATCTTGTTCTTTCGGTCACTACCCACAGCTCGTGACCATAGGTGAGGGTAGGGGCGTAGATCGACCGGTAAATTGAGAGCTTCGCTTTTACACTCAGCTCTCTCTTCACCACTACAGACCGGTACAGCGTCCGCATCACTGAACAAGACCCTCAGATACTTAAACTCCTCCACTTGGGGCAGGGTCTCGTCCCTGACCCAGAGTGGGAACTCCACCCTTTTCTGGCTGAGAACCATGGCCTCAGATTTGGAGGTGCTGATTCTCATTCCCACCGCTTCACACTCGGCTGAGAACTGTTCCAAGGCGAGCTGGAGGCCCTCACCTGATGAAGCCAACAGGACTAGAAATGAGAAAGCCTTCAGCCACTTGGCTATGCCTAGAAATTCTGTCTATAAAAATTATGAACAGAATCAATGACAAAGGGCAGCCCTGGCGGAACCCATCACCCACCAGGAACGAGTCCGACTTATTGCCGGCTATGTGGACCAAGCTCTTGCAACAGTCGTATAAGGACTGAATGGCCCGTAGCAATGGGCCAGACACCCCATACCCCCGGAGCACCCCCCACAGGACCCCCCTAAGGGACAGGGTCGAATGCCTTCTCCAAGTCCACAAAACACATGTAGACTGGTTGGGCAAACTCCCATGCGCCCTCGAGTATCCTCGAGAGGATAAAGAGTGTTTTCATTTCTGGACATTTTGTCACTGTTTATTTTCACATGTATGTTTCCTGTTTTATTGTTGGTCATCTGTCTGTGTGCATTATGTTTAGTTCTACTTCCTGTGTCATCAGACTTTGTTCAGCTGTGTTCTCACCTGTTTCCATTCATCAGCATTATCCAGTGTATTTAAGCCCTTAGTTTCCCTCAGTTCCTTGTCTCGTCATTATCAATTTCGTATGTGTGTTTTCGGTCCAGTCCGGTTGTTCAGTTTAGTTCAACCTTTCATGTTCTATCCATCCTGTCTTTATAATAAACATAATGCACAAAGCATAATGCATAAAGCCATATCTAATCCCTGAGTATCAGCACATCTTCAAAGGTAGTCGGCTGGCTCTGGGGGTTCCTTAAAGGCACCATACTCCTCCTCCTGCTGCTCCGTCTGCATGCGAGCCTCCTTGCTGATCTCCGGCTGATCACTCTCCTGCCTCTCCACTCTTCACTTGTCCGCCTGCCTCCTCACTCACCAGCTCTTCTGTCTCGGTGTAGCTTAGCAGCTCAGCCTCCTATCTCAGCTTGTTGGTGGCTCAGTCATCCAGTCACTCCACTGTCTCCGCCAAGAGGAGGTGAGGCTGCGATCATCGCCACTCTTCTCATG
This sequence comes from Neolamprologus multifasciatus, assembly GCF_963576455.1. Lineage (NCBI taxonomy): Eukaryota > Metazoa > Chordata > Actinopteri > Cichliformes > Cichlidae > Neolamprologus > Neolamprologus multifasciatus. The sequence continues at coordinate 847,757 of NC_140440.1, forward strand.
TGGAACAGTTCCCCAGGGTGAGTCAGATTTTTTCCATCCTGCTCATCACAAGCCAAAGACTGCTGTTCAGTCTGCTGACTATTCAACACTCCATTAGCCCAGCAAAACCTACGACTGTTTATTATCAACCAACTTCAATAAAAACTGTCATTATAGACATCTACACCTCAAAATCTGATCACTTCTCTCATCCTGTATTCGTCCCAGAACCTGTCTCACGGCCTGTTCCTGCTTGCAGGATGGCTTGGACCCTGCCTACCCCTGCACCCCTGGACGTTGTTCTGCTAGCCACAGCTTGTCCATAATGAACACCATGTTCGAATGTAAGTGTGTCTGGCACCAGAATACACTATAGGGTGCAAGTTGGTAATTAATTATATAGTCACATTGTCACGGTCGGACGGTCCTCCCTAGGCGACTTGGGTTTTGGTGTGTGTTTTTTCTCCTGTTTCTCCTCTCTCCCAGCCGTGGGGTTTGTTTTTACGGAAGTTCACGCTTCCGGAGAGGGCGAGGCCTGGACGGAGGCTCCTCCACACGGCTGTCGACTCACCTGCGCTTGTTCACCCTGCCAGCTGCTTCTAATCAGCCTCCATCTTAGAGCTGTAGGCGGTCGTACACGCCGTCGGGGCTGAAAGCTGACAGCTCACAGACTCCGATACATCGGCGGGTCCGTGCTTTGTGTTTGCGTGTTTTTTCTTTGCGCTAGATTCTGAAATTGCAGTTTTGTCTCTCTCCAACCAAGACTGACTGAACCAGCAGCAAAAGAAGATCCAAACTACGCTTCACATTTCACTTCACATAAACATTGTCATGAAATCCCTCTTACTTTTGCTGTTTGCTTCCACCACAGTACTTCAAGAACAGTTTCCCATCTAAAAATCTCTGTTTTCCGCATTATTTGCTTACTTATCACGCACAAGTCTACCATTTTGTATAGCGCTGTCGACCGCTGTGCTTTTTTCTGCTGTTCAATACTGAAGAAATGCAAACTTTTTAAAATTGTGCAAAATTGCAAAATGCTTAGCTGTGTCTCTAATTAAACCTCTGTAACTTTGCTTTGCTTCACTACAGCAGCATCAGGTAATATTTATATGTTGATTCATGGTTTTCTTCTGTTTTTATTCTTAAAATCTCCTTCATGTTTTCCTGTGTTTTATGCTCTGTTACTTTGACACAAAGGCATCTGCTGTGATGCTTACACCCCTGATAAAGTCTCACAAGTGTCAGCTTTTTTTTATTGATATACAAATATGGATATGTATTGATAAATGATCAGAATTATAATATTATTGACTGTCTGAGGAAAATTTCCCCGATTCAAATAGAATCGATCGAATCATGGATTGAATCAGAACCTTGTGAATTGGAATCGAATCAAATCAGTGACGATACCCAACCCTCCATATTTGTCTTTCACTTCTGTCACCTGTGTTTGTCCTTACCTTTAACCTAAAAATGTCCTATCTTCTTTCTTCTAGCTCTTCATCACTTTACACACATCGCTCTTTTGGTTCAGTGCTAAAGTACAAGTGAAAAGGGAACCGATGAAAAAGACAAGGCAACTGGAAGAAAACAACTAGAGAATAGAATAGAAAGTCCATTAATTACATTGTACATGTACTGTAGGAGCCATTCTTGGGTTAATACCTTATGTGGTCGCTAGAGGTCACCTTTTTCTGTTTTGATCATGTAAAGGTATTTAAGGTAGACGCATGTAATCGGGGTCAGGTGTGTCATTAATTGTAAGAAGGCAAACAGTTTGTGACCGCTGCCCTGTTATGTTAAGATGATATGGGAATAAAGACCAAAAAGGACAAGATAAGTACTGCTGGAGTTATTGGACTTTTTACTTAATTCATACATACCAGTGACATCGCATCACCCCCGTTAACGACCACCTCAGTGGCTTCAAGTGTAGGCTTAGCCTCTACATTAGAGTCACAAACTCGCTTTTCTTTGGGGAAAAGTTTGTGCCAACTGCGCCGCGGTGTTTTGGGGACTAGGCACAAACAGGACAATTAAATCTGAGTGATCGATCGTCGTGGAGAGCTGAATGCCGTTTGGAAAAAGTTACCGTGGAGGGTTCACGAGGAGCGGACAGCTGGACTATCGGTCTGTCAGCTGATGACGTGGAATTCCTGGCAACTGTTCCGTGGATGTTGGAGAGGACTCAGAATTCTTCATCGGAATCAGGACGGCGCCCAACGCAAGGTATGAGTAGCTACTAATAAATGGCCATTTATAAAAAGTGTGCACACTTATTCAAGAAGACGTAATTCCAATGCATTAGTGGTCAAACATAATAAATCTGATTTATAAACAAACTTTCGCATGTGCACATAAACCCTCAATACTTGGTAAATATTTGAGTTTTGGAACATTTGAACTATGGTCACAAATAAAGCTGCTGACAGGCCCCGTGAGCCTGCTGCAGAATCAGCTGTGCAAAGTAGCAACACCAGCAAGGCTGGGACGCATCCAGAAAAGGAAAAACGAGTGGTGAAATTGACTGCTAAGGCACTTGCAGAGAGACTGGACAGACTGCAACGTGATAGAAAAGCTAAATTAAATAAAGCTAATAATTTAAAAGAGAGTATAAGGGTCTCAATGGAAAAAAAACGAAAACTTCTCAACAATGAACAGTTGCATAAAGAATATGAAAACTTTATGAACGAGATGATAAGTAATGGATATGCAGAGCAAATACCTTCACACCAGCTGTCTTGCGAAAATGGAAAGAAGTGGTACATTCCTCATCATGCAGTTTATCATCCCAGAAAACGATCTATAAGAATTGTATTTGACTGTGGGGCATCATTCCAGGGGACATCATTAAACAAGCAGCTCTTACAGGGTCCTAATCTCACAACTACATTGCTTGGGGTTTTGCTTAGATTTCGACAGGATCCAGTCGCATTTATGGGTGACATAAAGGCAAGGTTTTATCAAGTTAAAGTTGCCAAAGAGGACAGAGACTTTCTGCGTTTTTTGTGGTGGCCAGATGGAGATCTGAGCAAGGACATAACTGAATTTTGAATGACCGTTCATCTGTTCGGTGCAGTATCTTCCCCGAGCTGCGCCAGTTTCGCTTTGAGAAAAACGGCTGAGGACAATCAAACTGAATTCCTAGACAAGGTATGTGAAATGCTAAAAGAGAACTTCTATGTGGACGACTGTTTAAAGAGTGTGGCCTCCACCTCAGATGCTGTTGATTTGGTCAAAGATCTTTCAGCACTCTGTCAAAGGGGAGGATTTACACTGACCAAGTGGGTCAGTAACAATCGCACCCTGTTGCAAAGTATCTCAGAGGAGGAGCAAAGGGCTAAAGGCTTGAAAGAATTAAATCTTGACAGAGACAAACTTCCGGTAGAAAGAGCTCTGGGCTTGCAGTGGTGTGTGGAAACTGATACATTCAATTTCAAAATGGATGTTCCTCAAAAATCCTGTACTAGGCGTGGAATGTTATCAATATCAAGTTCTATTTACGATCCATTGGGATTTCTTGCACCAGTCCTGCTGCCTGCCAAAAGAATGCAGCAGGAGCTTTGCAAAAGGAAACTGGGATGGGATGAACCAATACCCCAAACCATGTTGCAAAAGTGCAAAAGTTGGCTCAGTGATTTGCAAATGCTTTCCCATTTCAAGGTTAAAAGGTGTATACCAGCGGTCCCCAACCCCCGGGCCTCGGACCGGTACCGGTCCGTGAGTCGTTTGGTGCCGGGCCGCGAGAGTTGAGGCTCAGGTGTGAAATGTATAGTTTTCAGGGTTTTTATCAGTTTTCAGCGTTATTTTGTTATTGTTTTTATCGTTTACTCGGTTTTCCTGGGTCTTTTCATGTGTGTTATGAATAAATCTTCTTTTTTTCGGTACCGGTACTAGTTTTATTTTGTTGTATTTATCTGCGACACCCTAAAGGTCGGTCCATGAAAATATTGTCGGGCATAAACCGGTCCGTGGCGCAAAAGAGGTTGGAGCCTGCTGGTGTATACAACCAAGAGAGTTCGGACCTCTCTCACATGCACAGCTACACCATTTTTCAGATGCCGGTGAATCTGGATATGGATCTGTGTCATATCTGCGCATGCAAGACAATAGGAAATCCTTCCATGTAGCATTCTTGATGGGCAAGGCAAGGGTAACACCTCTAAAACCTGTCACTATTCCACGTCTGGAACTAACAGCTGCTGTAGTTGCCGTCCGAGTGGATCTCATGTTAAGGGCTCAGTTGAAAATGAAACTCGAGCAATCTGTATTTTGGACAGATAGTACATCTGTACTCAAATATATAATGAACGATTCCTTACCTTTGTGGCAAACAGAGTCTCATTCATTGCAACTGCAACTAAACAATTACAATGGAGATATGTAAGCTCAAAGAAAAATCCAGCAGATGATGCTACAAGAGGGCTCAAGGCTGGGAATATTGTTCATAGCAGCCGCTGGATCGAAGGACCAAGCTTTCTGAAGAAGCCAGAAAGTGATTAGCCAACCACTCTAATGGAATGCTCCTTAGAACCAGAGGACCCTGAAGTCAAAGGTGAGGCCGCAGTGAATGTTACTCGAGTAAAAGACTTGCTTGATGCTACATGTCAATTGATGGTGTACTTCTCAGACTGGAGAAGGCTCAAGGTTGCTGTTGCTTGGTTCCTTAGACTGAAGGCAATCCTTCGTTCAATGAGAGATAAGAAAAGAAGACTGCAACCTAACTCAGATAACCCAATTTGTAAAGGTACTACAAAGGAGAAAGTAAAGAAAACACAACTGTATAGACTCTCTTCAAAGGATCTTTTGAAAGCTGAGCTTGCCATTATTAGATTTTGCCAGCAACAAAGATTTGGAGAGGAGATTGCTACGTTGTCAAGTGGGAAAGGTTCTGTGAGCAGGCACAGCTCAATTTATAGTTTAGATCCTTATCTTGATGATGAAGGCATGCCAAATATCCTTGGGCAAGATACTAACCCCAAATTGCTCTCCGATGCATCCATCGGAGTATGAATGTGTGTGAATGTTACTTAGAAAGCACTTAAAGAAATGTGCTTGTGCGAATGGGTGTGAATGGGTGAATGTACAAGTTGTGTACAGCGCTTTGAGTGCTCAGAAAGAGTAGAAAAGCGCTATATAAGAACCAGTCCATTTAAGAGTTGGGGGATGACTGACAAAGGAATCCTTACCAGAAGAAATGAAGCATCCCTTTGTTCTTGCAAAAGATCAACATGTAGCAAGTCTCATCCTAAAGCACATTCATCAACAGCTTGGTCATAGCGGTCGTAACCACACCTTATCCACACTAAGGAGAAAATACTGGATCACAAAGGCCCACTCAGCTGTAAGGAAGGTTATCGCAGAATGTAATTTTTGCAGAAAATATCATGGAAAAGCCTTGAAGCAAAAGATGGCAGATTTACCCAAAGAAAGAATCTTGCCAGATAACCCACCATTCACCAACGTCGGAGTTGATTACTTCGGACCTATTGAAGTGAGAAGAGGACGAGGTACAGCTAAACGTTATGGAGTTATTTTCACCTGTTTAGCCAGCCGAGCAGTGCACTTGGAAGTGGCTAGCTCTCTAAGCACAGATGCCTGCATTAATGCTTTGCGCCGTTTTGTGAGTCGAAGAGGGCAAGTTGCTCACATCCAATCGGACAATGGAACCAACTTTGTTGGAGCAGACAGAGAGTTAAGGGAGGCTCTTGAATCGCTGAAACATACCCAAAAAGCGGATGCTTTGCGACACATTGGAATAAAATGGAGTTTTAATCCGCCTGGAGCATCACATCATGGTGGAATTTGGGAACGAATAATTCGTATGATCAGAAAGATACTGAGATCCGTTCTTCAGCAACAACAGTTGGACGACGATGGATTAAATACTGTTCTATGTGAAATTGAAGCAATTTTAAATGACAGACCCATCACAAAGCTTTCTGATGATCCAAAAGACCTAGAGCCACTTACACCAAATCACATCCTCCTGATGAAAGGAAAACCATCTTTACCACCCGGACTATTTGACCCTCAGGATATGTATCTGAAGAGAAGATGGAAACAGGCTCAGTACATCTCAGATCTTTTTTGGAAACGATGAATACGCGAATACCTGCCCTTGTTACAGGAGAGACAAAAATGGAATCAAAAGAAGAAGAATCTAAAACCTGAAGATATAGTCATTATAATGGATTCTTCTGCACCACGTGGTTCCTGGCCACTTGGAAGAGTTCTGGAAGCCATTCGTGACAAAAAAGGACTTGTGCGATCTGCACGTTTAAAAACAAAAACTAATATTCTGGAAAGACCTGTAACTAAACTTTGCTTGTTACATGAGACTGTAATCTAAAAGTGTGTTTAAGTGCTCTATTACTTATGTTTATTTATATGAATGTATATGTCTAAAGTAGACTGTATTAGTGGCTCCTTATTTTCTTTGTGATTAGAATTGCCATGTCTGATAGCCATTGCAATTAGGGGCCGGGGTGTAGGAGCCATTCTTGGGTTAATACCTTATGTGGTCACTAGAGATCACCTTTTTCGGTTTTGATCATGTAAAGGTATTTAAGGTAGACGCACATAATCGGGGTCAGGTGTGTCGTTAATTGTAAGAAAGCAAACAGTTTGTGACCGCTGCCCTGTTATGTTAAGATGATATGGAGCTATTGCTGGAGTTATTGGACTTTTTACTTAATTCATACATACCAGTGACATCGCGTCACCCCCGTTAACGACCACCTCAGTGGCTTCAAGCATAGGCTTAGCCTCTACATGTACAATGATGTTGGTTGAGTCGATAGAAACATTACATTTGAAAATTACCTGCTACTTAAAAATATTACTCCCTTTATGCTTGCTCACTGTCTGTAGGGCTACCTAGGTGATTAATACATGAACAGGACTGCCTTTCATATCTTACTGAGGGCCCACAGGTACGTAAAATAATAATTTCGGTCAAATGCACTAAACCAAAAGTAATGATCCTGTTTTGAAAATGTAAGGAGTAGAAAGTATAGATTTTTTTTTTTTTAAATGTAGGTAGTAAACATAAAAAGTAGTCAGGAAAAAAAACTACTCAAGTAAGTGAGTAGATACATGAAAATTCTACTTAAGTATAGTAACAAAGTATTTGTACTTCATTGCTCACTGTTGGGTCTGTCTAGCACAGATCCACCGCTGGAACGAGACAATTCTACTACAACAGCAAAAAGCATTGGACACTAAGCAGAGCTCTTTGTTTGATCTCGTGCACGAGGGAGAGAACTGTGACGAGCACCGTTCCTTCCGCTCGAACCCCAGTCGCTCTCGTCTGCCCCCTCATAACACTGCTCTTTATTGCGGTTACATGACTATGCATAAGTTCATTAACATATGACGTCTTACACAGGCATACATGTGAACAAAGAGTTCCTTGTCTGCGTGTACGTATAGATATGTGTGTGTGTGTGTGTGGGGGGGGGGTTGCAAGATGTGACCCTGTGAAGACTCCCCAAATGTTGGTGCCAGGAGTGCAGCGGTCCACCTAAACAAAGGGCTCTCATACTTAAACAGATACAGAGTAGGTGTCCTCCTATACCATAAATCAGTAAGTGAAGGTACAACCTCATGACCTTAAGATATGTGTGTATGCCAGAGTGCTCTGGGAGGCACACAGAGTCTTTGCAGACTGCTAAGGATCAGACCTCTATCATTATGCAATCGGTTATAAAAATCTAAGCGTATTTCTAAGTATAAATGACAATCCAACAATATATAAAATTTGTTCACCTATGCTGAAGACCACCAGTACATGAAACAATCTAAATTTGAAATGCATCACAGAATAGCAGACTTACTTCCTCTATTGAAACAAGCAGCTTGGTTGGTTAAGAAAAGGCAGTTTGAGTTTTGAGAGGCCATTGTGTCATGCTGCTATGTTTTCACTGTAAACAGCAGCTGCATTGGTGATCTCTTACCTTCAAATTCAGCTGGGTGGGTGCTGTGATGTTACTGATGTTGAACTTTATTTTGTTCATAAGGTTAATTATTAGAGTTGCCAAACCCCTAAAAAATGAAATCGTCTCGTATTCAGAGAAAATATCACGCGTTTTGTATTGAGGTGAAAAGGAACACAGTTTGTCAATGAAAAAGACACAAAGCTGGAGTTATTCTGTGTCTTTGCTGCACAGCTGCCTCTTCTTCTCTCATTCTCTCCCCTTCATCTCCTGTTTCTATTTCAATCATGAAACTGATCAATGATCAGCTGATCGGCTTTTCTCTCTTGTTTGTTTATCACCCAGTTTGTGCCAGAAAGAGGAAACCAGACGAGGTCACGTTAAACAAAAGCAGCACGTTTAAGCTGGACCAGCTGTTGTTAGAATTTATTTAATATTACCTTCTAGTATCAGCTGATGTTTGCTGGAGCCACAGCTGTAAACGCTGCTGGCCACGATGTTGGTTTGGATATGTGGTGAGAGGGAACCATGAAGATGAAACCAGGAGATGTCCTTACTGAATCATCACACCTGAACAGGTGATGGAGAAACAGGTTTACCTTTTAGGTGACATGAATGAGTTGAAGAGAAGTTATGAACTGTTTCTGAGAGACAAATAGCACCAGGATCCTTTTTTATGTAGCTGACAGCTGGTAACTGTGCAGGGGCGGGTCTAGCAAAGTTTTGCCAGGGGACCGGGGGGGGGGGGGGGGGGGGGGGGGGGCACAAAGAAATACTTTTCTTTCTTATTCTCATTTCAAATATCTAGCTTTTAAAAAATAATTATCTGAATCTTACAACAAACGATTGATATATTGATGCATATATGCCATCAAAACAGTGTACATCACTGTCACAACAGAGTTGGTTTTCACTCAAAGGCTTTATGATTTTTCCTATAATGGTCTCTAGTCAAAATGCCAAGGCCGACTTCTTGGTCTAGGTTCACCTTTAAATTTCAACCAGTTCTTATTTTGTTTTAACCCAACAAAATTATTTACATTTCCATTAACAGCATTAAAATGTAGGGTTGACCGAAATAAATTACAAAAAACATATAAAAACTGAAAACAATTCAGCAAAAGGCTGAATGACCCCTTCAACAAATGAACAAACAAAAGAAAGTTGTCTCTGTGTCCTTTAACTATTAATCCTGGAATTACACTGAATGATTATCCAGTGCTTTGAAAGTCCACTGTTCTTTTGCAGTGGTGTATGGATTAATCCTACCAGTTTTTTCAGAAAGAGCTCAACGTCCAGCAGGGGGCTGTTTTCCCTTTTCCTGCTCGGTACAGTTCAATGGGTCCGTGGGTGGCTCGCCATCTTGTTTCTTTCAACTTACCCAACACTGATAATTGTACATCAGATGTGACTGATTGAAATTTAGGGTATGGCGTCTGGACATTTAAAGAGCATCCAGGCTCACATCCTGAAACAGAAAACACATTTACAGTGCAGTTTTGTTTAGATGTTATGTGAAAAAATAAATCTTCAAATTACTAAATTATTGAGTCTTGTGATTTTTCTAGTCTTACCAGTTTCAGGAGAGGTTTGGCTTCTTTTTCCTCAAATTCAAACTTCCAAAGCCTTCAAAAGAAAACTAAACACAGGTTTTCTCTCAGCATTCACATTTCATCACAAACATACTTTCTAGTGATGTGTCGGTCGCGAACGAAACGGTTCTTAGAGTCGACTCTTTGAAGTGAACGACGCGAGCCGGCTCCTTATTGGAAACCGTGTTTCTTTTTCTTTTCTTTCCCTCACCCTCTCTCTCGCACTTTTTCTCCGCTTCACTCTGCACGCTAGCCTTGTGCTTTGCCCTGGGTAGAGGGGGGAGGGGCGGTAGTTACACTTGCAGTAGCACAGGAATAGAGCCGGAGGGAAAGAGAGAGAAAGAGAGCCAGGGACAACAACGTCACATTAGAAAGGTAAGTAAGTAAGTAAGTAAAGTTTATTTATTAAGCGCTTTTCATAGACGGGTAGTCACAAAGCGCTGCACACAGAGATTAAAATAAACAGTACGATAAATAGCAAAATGCACAATATACACAATATAGTTTAAATGTAAATTAAAAATATAAAAATGTAAAAAGCATTGGTCAACAGAAAGCTTGTTTAAACAGTAAAGTTTTTAACTGTTTTTTAAAGGATTCCACAGAGTCAACCAAACGTAGTTGTAGAGGTAGACTGTTCCACAGCATTGGTGCCACAGACTAAATGCTCTGTCCCCTTTCGTCTTCAGACGTGTTCTGGGAGCAACCAACAAACTCTGAGCGGAGACGGCGAGCAAATGTGTATTTTGTGAGAAGCTTGGATAAATAATCTGGGGCTTGGCCATAGTATAAATAAAGGTATAGTAATCATCCACAACTATTTTCAGTTGCGGATGATAAAGGATTCAGAAAGTTTATTCATGCAGGCCCATATGACAGAGAATGTGCATCTTCTTTTTGTTTTAATATTTTTTCATATTTATATTTAATTGTGTTGTGGTTTGCAGTGTTTTGTGTTGTTTCACTTTTAATTTGTTTAAAAGGAAAAAGCTGAAAATTTAAAAAGTTAAAAGCTGAAATGCAAATAGTTGGTTTTTGTATTATATAATTTATTTGTTACATTTTACGTGGAGTTAATATATAAAAGTATATTTGCGGTGGCCCCTAGAGACAAAGCACGTACAAACTCTGAAGCACGTACACTCCAAAATATGTAAAAACTCCATAGCACATACAAATTCCAAAGCACGTAAAAACTCCAAAACACGTAAAAACTCCATAGCACGTAAACGCTACGAAGCACGTACAAACTCCAAAACAAGTACAAAACACAACAGAAGTGCTCCAGGATGCTAGGGGCAGTGTTGAGCTTTTGTTACCTAGTGCCTACACCGACGAACGGATTTGGTGTGTGGTAGTAACAGGTAAATGAACATTTTTTAAATTATTGGAATATATATGGGTGCCTGTGTATAAATACACAAACAATACAGATATGCTTTCAATTGTGTAATTTAAGTGATCTAGGCAGCTCTGTTATGGAAGTTCAGTTAACGCTAGAAAGTGTGTTTTGGAGTTTGTACATGCTTTGGAGTTTGTACGTGCCTTGGAGTTTGTATGTGCTTTAGAATTTGTACGTGCTTTGTCTCTAGGGGCCACCGTATATATTTATATATAAACATCTATAAATAAAACCACTGTTTTTTTTGTTTGTTTGTTTTTTACATTAGTAATTCCTTTTGTGCATAGTTTCATATTGTTGTTAATAATAAATAAATTAAAGCAACAAAACATCCTGAAGAGCCGGTTGGGAGCCAAAAGAGCTGGTTCTTTTTAGTGAGCCGAGTAGTAATGTGCGATACCACTGATTTCCTTTCGGATCCGAAGTAAAATTCAGGGTGGTATCAACGATACTGATCCGATACCGATACCCTATACCAAAACGTATTTAATTTATTGTATCTCAAATTATAGCGTCCTAATGATTACAGGATACATATATTTCAGGATTGATCCGCACATCACTAGAGCCAAGCCGGTTCTCTAAAAAGAGCCGGAAATCCCATCACTAATACTTTCAGGTGTGAGGTGGATGGTCTGTAGGTGTCACAGTAACTCACTTCTCTCTGAGCGTCTGTTTGCTCTTCTCCACCAAAGAATCTCTCAGATCTTCAACAGTGAAGTGTGATGGGATTTTATTTTCCTGCTGAAGTCTACGGAACTCCATCGTCATTGCAGTCTATAAATAAAATTAGAGATTTAACCATTTTAAGCATAGTGGTGACAGTGGACAGCTATTCAAAGGCTGTTTTCTTGTATTTCTGTCAGTTTTGATGGTATAATTGCACATAAACCACTACACTGGACACTGATGTGTCACAACATACCAAATTCACAAGTCAAATCGTATGTTGTCCACCTTAGTGGACATATAAAAAACGCTTTTAACAGTAAATGTAAATGTTTAACACTGACAACTATTAACAGTACAGCTACAGTGTTTTTTTTTCATGCCTAAAGATGAACAAAAATACTTAAGAAAAAAATCCTGATTGAGGTTATCATAATTCATACATGAAAGGGTTAAATACCACCACTCTCAGGTCCTCAGAAACCATCTGCTATTTTATGTCAGTTTTAGTTTGGATGAATCTGGGTCTTAACTGAGCCCTGTAGCCCAGAAGATGGCAACAGATCTTCACAACCGTGTTGTAAATGGGTGTGTTGAGCAACAACTGTCAAAGAAATAAGAAGTTTATTCTCAGTTTGTCAGCTTTTAAAACTACATCAAGTCCTTTAAACTGTTGAAATGCAGTAAAAGCAAAAACTGTAACACACCCTGGTGGGTTTTTAGATTCCTCTCCTTGCTTCCATTGAAATGTTGCTGTTTTTTTTTTTTTTTTTTTTTTTTTTTTTTTTCGCCTGTCCCATTTGGTTCTTTAGCCGTCAGAATTGTTGTCTGAAGACCAACAAGGATACCCAATGGATTTATTTTGCCAAATGGATCATCATGGCATTGCCGTATTGGTCCATTTGATCGACCTTTGTTTTTATTATTTATTTTATTTTCAGTTGTTACAGACGGGACAGACATGAGTGAGGGATAGGAAAGGGAGAAAGAAAGAGGAAGGAAAAGAAAAACAGAAGGGGAGAGGGACAGTGAGAAAGGGGGGAAGAAAAAATATCTCCGGGATCACCTGTTGAGAGAAAAAGAATAGAAAACAAGCAAAAAAAAAAACAAAACAATGCAACATACTATACACAACACCATCGCATTAATCTAGCTAAGTGAAAACAGCAGTAAATACTAAATATTGAATGTTGTTGTGCAGCACGCAGGACAGACAGCGCACAATGTGCTTTGAAGTAACAGCCAAGAAAGGTGTGATTTAAGTCTACGAATAGTGAACACCCATGTGCACACCTGTGTGGATCGGCGCGCTTGTATTCAAATGGTTTCCCCATGTAATGGTCTGCTAGAGGATGTAGAGAGCCATAGCCCCGTCCCCCAGGGCATGAAGCAGGCATGGAGGAGATCCAGGCCCCAGACATCCAGAGGCCCCAGAGTGCAAGAGCCCAAGGAGGACCACCGGAGGGGCATCCGTGCCACCTTCATGGGAAGGGCTGAGGATCCCCAGATGAGGGGTCACCCAGTAGCCACCGGGCAGAAGCTAGAGGGGGCTGCACCGGCGTGCCCGCCGGCTCTGCCGGCAGCCAGCTGTGCCAGAGTGAACCGAGCCGCAGGCACAGAGGCCGGAGGCCCGAGGGCCCCCCGCGCCCCGGAAGAGGCCTGACCGAGCAGCAGGCGCCAGGCCCCGCCAAGTAGTCACCGGGAGTGAGCTGGTACATACCTGAGCGCCCAGCCCCGGACACCAAGAACCACCAACGCACCGACCCCTGAGGGCATCAGTCACCGGCAGGGAGTGTGGTGAGGGGAGATAGGCCTCCACACTTTGGAGGGCCTTGGAGTTCCCAGAGAGGTGAAGTCTAAGACCCGACCTGACATATAGACACAGACAAACAGGCACACACAGACACAGACATGCATTCCCACCCTCATGCACACATATACAAACACTCAGCACTCACCCAACGCAGGAATAAACGTAAATGGACATGTACACACAATCACACTCCCCAAACATACTCTATATCCCGGGTCCAGGTATCCTCACCCCCAGAGATGGAAACGGCACCCAGACCCAAGAGATGTTACCCTTCCCTCCGGGGTGGAGGCAAGCAGACCGCCCCAGGCTCCGCAGCAGCAGGGAGGCCAATCGGACAGCCAGCATCTCTTCCCAGCCCCCCCGCCCCGATGGCTAGCAGAGAACAGGGGTGTGTTAAGACCCCATACCTCCCTCCTCCCGCTCAAGTGTAGTGTTGCTGCGTGTTGCTCTAAAGTGTATTTAAAACAAGGGAGAGCATGGTGCTGCTGCCAGAGAGCAGCAGGTGTTAGCACGGCCCCTCCCGAGAACCCTCAATGTCTACATGGATTTAAAATTGAGAGGTGGGCACCGGCGCCAGAGGCAGGTTTGAATACACAGACCGTCTACTGGACGCCGTTAACGTGCCCACCCTCAAGGCCCTATATATATATATATGTGTGTGTTATGAGAGTGTAAGTAATGTGGATGTCTAAGTTGTGAGATAAAATTGAGGCACAGGTGGCCAGAAGAGGACAGAGGGGGGGGGAATGTCTCCCCTGCACCCTGGTGACACACCCGCACCCCAAAGCCCTACCTGTGTGGGTGGGTGTGGTGGAGCGTGAAGAGGGAGGCAGACGGGGATGGGGAGGAAAAGAAGGGAGGGGAGGGTGTCCCTCCCTAGGGCCAGCTCCCCCGCTGACCCCAATATGCACCCCCGTCCTCTGGTATCCACCAAGGCAAGGGAGCCCAGGCCCATCCAGACCGGGGCCTACGGCAGCAACACCGCCAAGCCCCACAGGACCCGGGGCAGCCCACTCTACCCCACCGCAGAGGAAACTGTACCCACCCCAACATTCAATCATCTCCCAGACTACACAAGACACAGACACCCAGGTTAAGTTTATTCTCCACCTCTCCTATGTCTCTCCCCCACCTGCAGAGTGGACTCCTGCAAAGATGGAACAACCTCCCTGCCAGTTCAAGAGCCCCCCGGTTAGGCCGATGCACAAGAGGCCCCCTGCGCCAGGGCTGAGCCCCCGTGCACCCACCCGCCCACAACCTCGGCGACACACCGACGAGGACCGAAGCCCCCAAGGCCCAGCCAGAGCCCCAGCACGGAGGCGAAGCACCCCCGAACCCCAAACCCCCACGCCCGCCCCGGATCCACTCAGGGGCAGCCAGGCCACCAGGCCAGTAACCTACGTCCGCCAGCACAGACCATCCTCCAGCCCCGCTGCACGCGGCCACGAGGAGAACAACCTCTGAGAGCGACCAGAGCCACTAACCAGGTTATGAACACAACCCCCGGGTTAAGCCCTCCAGGGATAACGTCTCTAGGGGTCCTCCAGGTGCCCTAAGCCCATCCCAACCTCCACATCAACCACAATAGCCAAGGCGGGACCAAACCACGACCCCCCACCCCCGCTAGGTGATGGAGCCGATCAAAGGAGCCCAGAGGGATTGATCTAATGTGGTGGCAGAGGCTATATCGAGACTAATGTGATCTATTAGATAGTTTCTGTATTGGCTAGAATTAAGATTATTTTTATTTTTCCAGTTCATGAGGACCGTTTTCTTGGCGATGCATAGGGCAATAAAAACCATGTGGACTGTATTAATTTCTGTAGTGACATCATCCAAATTTCCCAACAAGCATACTAAAGGGGAGGTTGGAATTTTACATTTCAGACACTTTGATAAGTCCTCACATATCTCGTGCCAAAACTTCTGCACTGGTGGACAGAACCAAAGAGCGTGGATGTAACTGTCTGGTGTATTGCCTTGACAGTGTGAGCAGTTGTTGGCGGATGTAAAGCCCATCTTAAACATTCGATGACCTGTATAGTGCACTCTATGCAGTATTTTGTATTGTATTAATTGCAGATTGGGATTTTTAATAAATTTAAAGGTTTTTAAGCAAATCTGAGACCAGACGTTTTGGTCTAAGCTGACTGATAAATCTGCTTCCCACTTTGCAATAGGAAGGGATATTGATTCATCTATTTTAGAAAGTGTTCTGTATATTTTAGATAATAGTTTGGGGGATTTAAGAGTAAGAAATTGAACCACACTTGGTGGTGTTTGTAATTCAACTTGACTGAGGTTAAATTTCTTTTTTACTATGGATTTAATTTGTTGATATTCTAAAAATCTTTTCTTGTTGATCCCATATTGTGTAACTAGTCTGTCAAATGGAATAAATTCTGTTCCCTCTAATATATGTTCTAAGTATTTAATTCCTTTACAACTCCATTCTGGGAAATTAATCATATTTTTGTTTTGTAATATGTCAGGGTTATTCCAGATAGGTGTACGTTTGCATGGGATTAATGAAGACTCCGTTATTTTTAGAAACTCCCACCATGCTGACAGAGAAAAGCTGATGTTGATGCTTTTAAAGCATTCATGTCTTTTGATGTTTGAGCTAATAAATGGTAGGTCTGAAATCTCTAGATCATTGCATAGTGCCTGTTCAACATCTAGCCAGGGCTCATCTAAGAGGGTACATTTTAACCATTCTGAGATGAACTGAAGCCTGTTGGCTAAGAAGTATTGGTGAAAATTAGGCAGATCTAGTCCTCCTCTATCCTTGGTTCTTTGTAGCGTTTTTAAGCTGATGCGCGGGGGTTTATCTTTCCAAAGGAATTTAGAAATATGTGAATCCAGAGATCTGAACCAATCTTGTGATGGTTTGTTAGGGATCATTAAAAATAAGTAATTTATTTTTGGCAAGATCATCATTTTTATAGTGGCGACCCTTCCCATGAGTGATATGGGTAGAGATTTCCATCTAGTCAGATCGCCTTCTACTTTCTTTAGAAGTGGGATGTGGTTTAATTTAATTAAGTCTGAAAGCTTAGGAGAAACAATAATACCTAAATATTTAATATTTCCAGATTGTAGTGGGGCAGAAGATGAATTGTGGAAGGAGCAGTTAATGGGAAGAACTGTAGATTTTGGCCAGTTAATTGAATAGTCTGAAACTCTTGAAAACCAGTTTATTAGAGTAATTACCTCAGAGAGGTTGATTTGTGAGTTTTGCAGAAAAAGCAACACATCATCTGCATAGAGACTGATTTTATGTTCTACGTTATTACATTTTATGCCCTTAATTGTTGTAGCCTGTCTAAGTGCTGCTGCTAGAGGTTCGATAAAAATTGCAAAAAGTGAAGGGGAGAGTGGGCATCCCTGTCTGGTGCCCCTCAGGAGACAAAAGCTGGAGGATGTCTGGTCATTTGTTCTGATACGAGCTGTTGGGGAATTGTATAATATTCTTATCCAATTTATGAAAGAGTTTCCAAAACCAAATTTGTGTAAAGTTGCAAATAAAAATTTCCAGTTAACTCTGTCAAATGCTTTTTCTGCATCTAGAGATAATATTATGGTTTCAATGTTTTTATTGTATGAGTAGTCTATTAAATTAAGAAATCTACGAGTATTTGTTGAGGAGTGCCGACCTTTTATGAAACCATTTTGGTCAGGATGAATTAAGAGGGGGGTTATTTTCTCTAATCTCTTTGAGAGAGCTTTGCAGATTATTTTAAGGTCTACATTTATAAGGGATATTGGACGATAACTTGAGGGAAATAAAGGGTCTTTTCCTGGTTTTAGCAGGAGACTAATGTTAGCAGAATTCATATTTGGTGGTAGTTTGCCATTTTTCTTGATTTCCTGCAACATTCCATGGAATACTGGTGCCAAAATTGTCCAGAATTCTTTGTAGAATTCTGCAGGAAAGCCGTCTGGACCTGGAGCTTTATTAATGGGCATACTTATCAGGGCTTCCTGGAGTTCACCTGGCGTCAGTGGCGAATCCAGTGCCATTGCTTGACTGTCTAGTAATTTTGGAAGAGTTACGTTGTCAAGAAACAAATCAATTTCATTTTTAGACGGGTTTATTTGTGGTGAATATAAAGTTTCATAGAAATCCCTAAAAATCTTGTTTATTCTTCCAGGGTCATATATTGTGTTCCCTGATAAATCTTTAGTGGCACATATAGTTGTTTTTTCTTTATTTATTTTTAACTGGTTTGCTAGAAATCGACCTGGTTTGTTACTGTGTTCAAAATTCTGCAAGCGAAGTCTTTGTACAAGGAATTGTGTTTTTCTATTAATAATTTCATTTAATTCTAGTTTTGTTTTGCATATTTTGTTCATTATTTCTTGATCTTGGTGGAACGCGTAGGCTTCTTCTAAGGATTTGATGGTTTTTTCTAATTCCTGAATATTTTTGTTTTCTTCTTTCTTTTTGTGTGATGAGAAAGAAATTATTTTACCTCTCATCACAGCTTTTCCTGCTTCCCATAGAACAGAAGCAGATGTTCCGGGAGTGTCATTAAAGTCTAAATATGAAGTCCATTCCTTTTTAAAATATTTAATAAAGTCTTCATCTTTAAGTAGTGATGTGTTAAATCTCCAGTTTTTACTTGGCGTAGTATTATTCTTGTGTATTAGTGTTAAAGATACAGGAGCATGATCGCTGACAGCTATAGGGTGAATCTCAGTGTCTGAAATGTCACTCAGCAGTGAGCTGCTGACCAAAAAATAATCCAGACGAGAGTAGGAGTGATGAACATGTGAGAAGAAAGTATATTCCTTACTGTTGGGGTGAAGGGAGCGCCATGCATCGCAAAGGCCATAGTCGCTCATATACTGTTTGATTATATTTGTGGATTGCCAATTGCGCTGAGTTCCTGTTGTGTTGAGCCTATCCATTTCTTCATTTAGTCCAAGGTTGAGGTCGCCTCCAAGAATGAGTGTGCAATCAAGGTGTTCAGAGAGTGCACTAAAAAATCCGTGGAAGAATGAGGGTTCATCAACATTTGGACCATATATACTTACAATACATAGTTTTTTGTTCAATATTGATAGTTTAATAATTAGAAATCTACCCTCTGGATCCATAACTGTATCAAGTACTGTAAAATTAACATTTTTATGTATTAAAATTGCTACTCCTCTTTGTCTAGAATTATAACAAGCTGCAAACACATTAGGAAACTCAGGTGTTTTAAGTTCGTTTAAACCTGTAACAGGTCTGTGAGTTTCTTGTAATAAAACAACATCTGCCTGTAGTTTTTTAAGCTGGTTAAATATCTTTAACCTCTTTCCTCTGGTGCCAGCCCCATTTACATTCCATGTGACAAACCTCAGCATGCCCATAATTGTGTGTGTATGTCTAATGATGTAAGCTGGGTGTTCCGTTTAGACGGGTGGAGAAAATGTGGAAACATCACTTGTTTGTAAATAGAAAGAGAAAAAAGTGTGGTGATAGGCTCCATAAGTCTGACTATGTGTGTGACTATTCACTAATATGAACAAGCGTGGCTTGCGTATGTGTCCTGTAAGTCTGTGCTTGCTGTGAGGCTGTTGTAAATGTGCTGCCGTTGAGCGTGTGTGTTTGCGTGATCGTGGTGCGAATATATGGAGAAATAGAGGGTGTTGTTTGTAGGTGAGTGGGGAAGTAGGTGATCACAGCAGTGAAAGACAACAGAAAGAAAGAAACCACATAAAGTGTGAGCGACAACAAAAAAAAGAAAAGAAACGGAAACATTCCAATTAAAGTAATGACGGAGGGTGACGGTGTTATATCTGCTATGACATCATACTGATATTACTAGGTTCAACCCATGTTAAAGGAGAAAGTGTGAATGAATAAGAAAAGAGTGTAGCGGGTTCTTATCTGGAGTGCAGTCAATATAACCACGGTGTGGTGCCGGGGTCGCGGTAGAGCTGTCCGTCCACGTAGAGCCGGTCCACGGCGATGACAGCGCGGGAGCCTTTCTGCATGAAGCTACGTCGGACTGGGAACAGGACCTTGCGTCGTTCCAGGATCTCTTTGGGGAACTGGTCGTTCACGCTGAAGTCCGTTCCTTTCAGTTCCCTGCCGCGACTCTTCACCTGTTCCTTCTGTTTAAATTGACCAAATTTGGCCACAATAGGACGAAAAATAAAAAAAAAATAAAAAATAAAAAAAAAATAAAATAAAAAATAAAAAAATAAATGTTGAAGAAATGTTGCTGTTGTATCACAGTCGGGAACAAAAACTGTCAAATACTCTCCAGAAATTGCGTAATTTGAAATGTAGACATATAAAACTCTGAACTTGTTGGTTTCTTACTGTAGATGTGAACTTGAGCAGTAAAACAATGGCTTACAAAACACTGGACTGTGGAGGGGACTATGCATAAATTTGAAGCCTTACAGCATATGGTAGTTATGCAAATGCTCGGGGTCAGTTCTGGTGGTAACTTACCACCAGAACTGACAAATATATTCATAGTTAACACACCTCCCATTGTTTGAACACTGCAGTAAGACATCTGGACATTTTTAAAAAAACAAGTAAAATACTGTTTACCTGCTCAAATGGTCAAATGTCCCACTTGTAATTTACTCACACACTGATACTCGCACACAGAGCAGATGCGTTGTGTGTTTAACAGTTTAACATTTAAAATACAAAATTTTACGCTTGAAGTGGCTTAAAGAATATGAGATTTCAATATTCATTCAGATTTTTTCTGACTCTAAATTTTCTTTGGTTATTTAGATTTTCAAGATGTTCAGCTATTTTTCAACTTTGAAACTTTGTCGTCCGTGTGAACTTTAGTTTTCAACAGTTCTGCACTTTGGCTTATAGATGACTGATTTGGTATGTTTCAGTTAAATTTAACAAGTTTTCCAAATATTTCAGCAATTACAGGATTTCAGCTATATAATATTAATGCGTCACCATCCGCACTGCATTTTCTTCATGAAATGCATTTTCTAGTTAGAATTAAAATATAGACTCAAATAAAGTTTTTATTCCCATCTACTTATTACTTTGTTATTCCATTAATATAGCACAATGTTCAGTTAGCACTGCTTAAAGGCCCTTATGAAGGCCCTGATTGGTGTTAACCGGATTCCAGATAACACCACCCATTTTAAAGTTGATATTGCCCTGATGAAAGCTAAGGGATATCGTGCAACCAGCCACAATTCCAATTCAAAGGTTTTGCCACATGGTGGGGAAATCTGGTCTGATGAAGCAAAACTGCAGGTGCTAGAAATAGGCCAAATTTGTGACATGTTCTGGTAGTATAAAGAAGTTGAAAGCGGTCCAGGTGACGCTGTGAAGAGCAGTGCCAAAAGCATTTGCCAGGTTAAGAAAGACAGTATGAAGGCCACCCTTCTTGGTTTTGGCTAGCTTGAATTGGTGCCAGATTATGTTGATATGTTCCAGACATTCCAGAAACCCTGGAATTTCAGCCTTTTTTGAACTGTCACATCCACCAGTTTTTTCCCCTCTTGGTTTGTGGCCATGCTCTGGGCTATAATACTAAAAATTAACTTGCATTGTACATTAATACTTTAGTGCAAGCCTATTCAAATGGCGGCCCGCGGGCCAAATGCGGCCCAGAAGCAACCTGCGAGTCCTAGCAGCCCGTGGTCCTAGCAGAAACACAGAGAAAACGCAAAAAATTAATTCATTAATTAATTTAAAAAAAATTAAAAATTCCTACAGCGTAGTGTAGACTGTGAATGCAACACTCCTAGTAGCCTAGCAATATTTAACCCACAATGCACCGTGATGTAAACATATTAAACATCCATCCATCCATTCGCTTCCGCTTATCCTTTTCAGGGTCGCGGGGGGCGCTGGAGCCTATCCCAGCTGTCATAGGGCGAGAGGCGGGGTACACCCTGGACATGTCGCCGGTCTGTCGCAGGGCCAACACACATGGACAGACAACCATTCGCACTCACATTCATTTGCACATTCACACCTAGTGACAATTTGGATTATCCAATTAACCTATCCCCACAAGCTGCATGTCTTTGGACGGTGGGAGGAAGCCGGAGTGCCCGGAGGGAACCCACGCAAACACGGGGAGAACATGCAAACTCCACACAGAAAGACCCCAGCCTGATGGTGGAATTGAACTCAGGACCTTCTTGCTGTGCAGCAACAGTGCTAACCACCGTGCCACCGTGCTATTAAACAATCATCGTAATATATGATGCGACAACAGCATGTCTTTCTCAGTCCAAAAGCGCAAAATTGACAATGAACCCTGCCTGGACTGACAAATACTTATTCATTTTACCGCCAAATCCAAATGCCAAACCAATGTGTTTAATTTGCAGTGAGTGTGTTGCTGTACTTACGAAGGCACCACAATGACAAACATCAGACTTTCTACACAAACTTTCCAGAGCAATCTCAGGAGAGGGCTGCAAAAGTACAGTTTAACTGCGAGTTTAATAATCTTACAACCGGAGTTGTACTACCATGGTGAGGGTCCTGTACAGTCCAAGTGAGAGTTGCAGCAGCTTTCCTTCGTGTAGAAGAAGAAGAAAAGGCCTTTCACAGATTCTGAAACAGTGAAATACTGCATGCTGGCCATGGTGGATGCGGTGATAAGTGACGAAAAAATTAAAGTAAGTGTGACATCTGCTATTAAAAACGTACCCCTGTCAGACAGTTCGTAGAGTTGAAGTTCTGGCGTCAGACGAGTTTGAAATGCTGTTAGATGACCTGAGGAAAACTGATGTAATATCTATAGCAGGAGATGGGTTCAAAATGTTTTTTTATTATTATTATTTCAAATGTGCAAAAAAAATAGTTTAGTTATAGTTCCCCTTTTTTAAATGGACCTTTTGGTGTGCATTTGTGAGAGGTCACCAGATTTACAGGGGAAAAAGGAATAAAAAAAATTACTTGTTTTTCAATACAGTTGTGTGGGTTTGAAATTTATCATGATCTGCTGCTTACTGGCTGCAAAAAAATATCTAGCCCAGATAAATTCCTCGGTTTGAAAATCTGGCCCAACTAACTTCTTAGTTGAATAGCCATGCTTTAGTAGATAGTAAAATATCATTGAAAAAAATGCCTTAATTCCTTTGAAACCTTTGAAGGAATGAAGGTATTACTTTAATAGGAAAATGCTTTCCAATCCATTCCAACAAAGGACCTGCCTAACTGGGCTTTTTTTTTTGTGTGTTTATCTTTATTGTATATATGTATTCTTACACAGTGTATCTATCTGTTCAAGTGCTGTCAAAGCTGGTTACACTGTGGATTGGGATTATTAAGATAATGGTGTCACTGGAAAAGACCTGGATATTTTATTTAAAGCATGTGTCAATAACAATATCCTGCCTCCCTTATTTTCAAACAAATGTTAGATTTCCTCTGACACCTGGAAAATCTGCCCGTTCTAGCCACTTTGATGCCTCAGCAAACCTGGCAATGAAATGAATGCCTCAGGGCACATCAACACAAAACTGTGCATATGTCCATTCTAAATGACCTAAGCTTCACTAGCTTTCAAGATTCTATGCCCAGAGGCACAAAATACAAAATTATCCAATCTGAAAAAAAGGATCCAAAAAATGTGTTTGAAAGGTAGTAATGCACGTAGCAGTAGAGATATTTGCATCTACTTTGATTAAATTATGGCCCACCCATAGTGGGTGCAATTGAGAGCTATTTGTTTTTTGTTTTTTTTTGCCTGTCCCATTTGGTTCTTTAGCCGTCAGAATTGTTGTCTGAAGACCAACAAGGATACCCAATGGATTTATTTTGCCAAATGGATCATCATGGCATTGGTCCATTTAATCGACCTTTGTTTTTATTATTTATTCTATTTTATTTTCAGTTGTTACAGACGGGACAGACATGAGTGAGGGATAGGAAAGGGAGAAAGAAAGAGGAAGGAAAAGAAAAACAGAAGGGGAGAGGGACAGTGAGAAAGGGGGAAAAAATATCTCCTGGATCACCTGTTGAGAGAAAAAGAATAGAAAACAAGCAAAAAAAAAACCAAAGCAACATACTATACACAACACCATCGCATTAATCTAGCTAAGTGTAAACAGCAGTAAATACTAAATACTGAATGTTGTTGTGCAGGACAGACAGCGCACAATGTGCTTGGAAGTAGCAGCCAAGAAAGGTGTAATTTAAGTCTACGAACAGTGAACACCCGTGTGCACACCTGTGTGGATCGGCGCGCTTGTATTCAAATGGTTTCCCCATGTAATGGTCTGCAAGAGGATGTAGAGAGCCATAGCCCTGTCCCCCAGGGCATGAAGCGGGCATGGAGAAGATCCAGGCCCCAGACATCCAGAGGCCCCAGAGTGCAAGAGCCCAAGGAGGACCACTGGAGGGGCATCCGTGCCACCCTCATGAGAAGGGCTGAGGATCCCCAGACGAGGGGTCACCCAGTAGCCACCGGGCAGAAGCTAGAGGGGGCTGAACCGGCATGCCTGCCAGCTCCGCCGGCAGCCAGCTGTGCCAGAGTGAACCGAGCCGCAGGCCCAGAGGCCGGAGGCCCGAGGGCCCCGGAAGAGGCCTGACCGAGCAACAGACGCCAGGCCCCGCCAAGTAGCCACCGGGAGTGAGCTGGTACATACCTGAGCGCCCAGCTCCGGACACCAAGAACCACCAACGCACCGACCCCTGAGGGCATCAGTCACCAGCAGGGAGTGTGGTGAGGGGAGATAGGCCTCCACACTTTGGAGGGCCTGGGAGTTCCCAGAGAGGTGGAGTCTAAGACCCGACCTGACATATAGACACAGACAAACAGGCACACACAGACACAGACATGCATTCCCACCCTCATGCACACATATACAAACACTCAGCACTCACCCAACGTAGGGATAGACATAAATGGACATGTACACACAATCACACTCCCCAAACATACTCTATACCCCGGGTCCAGGTACCCTCGCCCTCAGAGGGGGAAACGGCACCCAGACCCAAGAGATGTTACCCTTCCCTCCAGGGTGGAGGCAAGCAGACCGTCCCAGGCTCCGCAGCAGCAGGGAGGCCAATCGGACAGCCAACATCTCCTCCCAGCCCCGATGGCTAGTAGAGAACGGGGGGGTGTTAAGACCCCATACCTCCCTCCTCCCGCGCATGTGTAGTGTTGCTGCGTGTTGCTCTAAAGTGCATTTAAAACAAGGGAGAGCATGGTGCTGCTGCCAGAGAGCAGCAGGTGTTAGCACGGCCCCTCCCGAGAACCCTCAATGTCTACATGGATTTAAAATTGAGAGGTGGGCACCGGCGCCAGAGGTAGGTTTGAATACACAGACAGTCTACTGGACGCCGTTAACGTGCCCACCCTCAAGGCCCTATATATATATATATATAAGTGTGTGTTATGAGAGTGTAAGTAATGTGGATGTCTAAGTTGTGAGATAAAATTGAGGCACAGGTGGCCAGAAGAGGACGGGTGGGGGGGGGGGGGAATGTCTCCCCTGCACCCTGGTGACAGACCCGGGTGCAGGGGAGACAGACCCGCTCCACCACACCCACAGTGGGAGCTGGCCCTAGGGAGGGGAGGATGCCCCTCCCTAGGGCCAGCTCCCCCGCTGACCCCAGTAGGCACCCCCGTCCTCTGGTACCCACCAAGGCAAGGGAGCCCAGGCCCATCCAGGGCCTACGGCAGCAGCACCGCCAAGCCCCACAGGACCCGGGGCAGCCCACCCTACCCCACCGCAGAGGAAACTATACCCACCCCAACATTCAATCATCTCCCAGACTACACAAGACAACAGACACCCAGGTTAAGTTTATTCTCCACCTCTCCTATGTCTCTCCCCGACCTGCAGAGTGGACTCCTGCAAGGATGGAACAACCTCCCTGCCAGTTGAAGAGCCCCCCAGTTAGGCCGATGCACAAGAGGCCCCCTGCGCCAGGGCTGAGCCCCCGTGCACCCACCCACCCACAACCTCGGCGACACACCGACGAGGACCGAAGCCCCCAAGGCCCAGCCAGAGCCCCAGCACGGAGGCGAAGCACCCCCGAACCCCAAACCCCCACGCTTGCCCCAGATCCACCCAGGGGCAGCCAGGCCACCAGGCCAGTAACCTACGTCCGCCAGCACAGACCATCCTCCAGCCCCGCTGCACGCGGCCACGAGGAGAACAACCTCTAAGAGCGACCAGAGCCACTAACCAGGTTATGAACACAACCCCCGGGTTAAGCCCTCCAGAGATAACGTCTCTAGAGGTCCTCCAGGTGCCCTAAGACCGTCCCAACCTCCACATCAACCACAATAGCTAAGGCGGGACCAAACCATGACCCCCTACCCCCGCTAGGTGATGGAGCCGATCAAAGGAGCCCAGAGGGATTGATCTAATGTGGTGGCAGAGGCTGTATCGAGACTAATGTGATCTATTAGATGGTTTCTATTAAGATTATTTTTATTTTTCCAGTTCATGAGGACCGTTTTCTTGGCGATGCATAGGGCAGTAAAAACCATGTGGACTGTATTAGTTTCTGTAGTGACATCATCCAAATTTCCCAACAAGCATACTAAAGGGGAGGTTGGAATTTTACATTTCAGACACTTTGATAAGTCTTCACATATCTCGTGCCAAAACTTCTGCACTGGTGGACAGAACCAAAGAGCGTGGATGTAATTGTCTGGTGTATTGCCTTGACAGTGTGAGCAGTTGTTGGCGGATGTAAAGCCCATCTTGAACATTCGATGACCTGTATAGTGCACTCTATGTAGTATTTTGTATTGTATTAATTGCAGACTGGGATTTTTAATCAATTTAAAGGTTTTTAAGCAAATCTGAGACCAGACGTTTTGGTCTAAGCTGACTGATAAATCTGCTTCCCACTTTTCAATAGGAAGGGATATTGATTCATCTATTTTAGAAAGTGTTCTGTATATTTTAGATAATAA
Organism: Neolamprologus multifasciatus; assembly: GCF_963576455.1. Lineage (NCBI taxonomy): Eukaryota > Metazoa > Chordata > Actinopteri > Cichliformes > Cichlidae > Neolamprologus > Neolamprologus multifasciatus. Next base: position 874,048 of record NC_140440.1, read on the forward strand.
TTTGGGGGATTTAAGAGTAAGAAAATGTACCGCACTTGGTGGTGTTTGTAATTCAACTTGACTGAGGTTAAATTTGTTTTTTACTATGGATTTAATTTGTTGATATTCTAAAAATCTTTTCTTGTTGATCCCATATTGTGTAACTAGTCTGTCAAATGGAATAAATTCTGTTCCCTCTAATATATGTTCTAAGTATTTAATTCCTTTACAACTCCATTCTGGGAAATTAATCATATTATTGTTTTGTAATATGTCAGGGTTATTCCAGATAGGTGTACGTTTGCATGGGATTAATGAAGACCCCGTTATTTTTAGAAACTCCCACCATGCTGTCAGAGAAAAGCTGATGTTGATGCTTTTAAAGCATTCATGTCTTTTGATGTTTGAGCTAATAAATGGTAGGTCTGAAATCTCTAGATCATTGCATAGTGCCTGTTCTACATCTAGCCAGGGCTCATCTAAGAAGGTACATTTTAACCATTGTGAGATGAACTGAAGCCTGCTGGCTAAGAAGTATTGGTGAAAATTAGGCAGATCTAATCCTCCTCTATCCTTGGTTCTTTGTAGCGTTTTTAAGCTGATACGCGGGGGTTTATCTTTCCAAAGGAATTTAGAAATATATGAATCCAGAGATCTGAACCAATCTTGTGATGGTTTGTTAGGGATCATTAAAAATAAGTAATTTATTTTTGGCAAAATCATCCTTTTTATAGTGGCGAGAGATATCCATCTAGTCAGATCGCCTTCTACTTTCTTTACAAGTGGGATGTGGTTTAATTTAGTTAAGTCTGAAAGCTTAGGAGAAACATTAATACCTAAATATTTAATATTTCCAGATTGTAGTGGGGTAGAAGAAGAATTATGGAAGGAGCAGTTAATGGGAAGAAATGTAGATTTTGGCCAGTTAATTGAATAATCTGAAACTCTTGAAAACCAGTTTATTAGAGTAATTACCTCAGAGAGGTTGATTTGTGAGTTTTGCAGAAAAAGCAACACATCATCCGCATAGAGACTGATTTTATGTTCTACGTTCTTACATTTTATGCCCTTAATTGTTGTAGCCTGTCTAAGTGCTGCTGCTAGAGGTTCGATAAAAATTGCAAAAAGTGAAGGGGAGAGTGGGCATCCCTGTCTGGTGCCCCTCAGGAGAAAGAAGCTGGAGGATGTCTGGTCATTTGTTCTGATACGAGCTGTTGGGGAATTGTATAATATTCTTATTCAGTTTATGAAAGAGTTTCCAAAACCAAATTTGTGTAAAGTTGCAAATAAAAATTTCCAGTTAACTCCGTCAAATGCTTCTTCTGCATCTAGAGATAATATTATGGTTTCAATGTTTTTATTGTGTGAGTAGTCTATTAAATTAAGTAATCTACGAGTGTTTGTTGAGGAGTGCCGACCTTTTATGAAACCAGTTTGGTCAGGATGAATTAAGAGGGGGGTTATTTTCTCTAATCTCTTTGAGAGAGCTTTGCAGATTATTTTAAGGTCTACATTGAGAGCTATTAAAACAATTACACAGATTAGTAAACATCTTCTTTCTTTAGAGAAAAAAAGAGTTCCCTTCTACCATTAAAATGAAAGGTTGGTCATTTTAAGAAGTATTCCACATAATGCTTTGTTTCTGCTTCTAGTAGGTTTTCCTGCCATCAACCATTAATGTAAAACTATTTTCATAAAGTATATTTGTATACTCGTATGAGTCAGTTTTCTATTTTGGCATTGATTTGTACGATGTTTGTTGTATGACGTTTGTTGTATTCTTATCCTTGTATGCTCCCTGTATTTGATGTGTTCTATAGTAAACAAACAGAAAATTTGGCCACTGATTAAGGAGTAAAAGCACAAAGTGCTTAGATGCATCAAAATGCATCTAAATTGTTTTGAAAAACTGGTGTTAAAAAGTTTCTTAGTTTATTTCTAGGTACCAAAGGACATTAATGTACCTCTTTGTCCTCAAACCCAACCCAGCGACAGATGTACTAAAGTAGATGGAAGGAAAATGGAACAAAAAGGAAGCAATAAAGTAGCTACAGGAAGACAAAAAAGTCATGAAAGAGCAGAAAAACACAGTAAAAGGGACAAAAGGAAACAATAATGCAGAGTTATGATGGTGATGATACATCAGTCAGAGACTGAATTGGAGCTTTCCATTATGCTTTGACCACCTTGGGGATCTGGCAAACATGGAATCTATACATCCAAAAGTAGGGAAATTGGAGACAGAAAATGCTGAAGAAGCAAATATTGGATCTCAAATGTCTGCCTGTCCAAATTGGCTGTTCTGTTCTGGATGTCACTCTTTATTGGCTCAGATTAGTTCTCCACATTGTGAACACTCCTCTCAGGTCACCTATGGTTTCCCCGCTGCTTATTTATCAATCACATCTAACTAGCTTTGGATCATGTTATGGCACCCTTTGCATCAAAATGCATTTGAACCAGCGGCCTCCAAGTTGTTTGGTACCGGGCAGTGAGAGTTGAGGCTCAGGTGTGAAATTTATGGTTTTCAGGGTTTTTATCATTTTTTTATCGTTATTTTTTTAATCATTAACTTGGTTTCCCTGGATCTTTTCCCGTGTGTTATGAATAAATCTTCTTTTTTTGGTACCGGTACTGATTTTATTTTGTTGTGTTTATCCGCAACACCTTAAAGGCCAGTCCGTGAACATATTGTCGGACATAAACTGGTCCGTAGCGCACAAAAGGTTAGGGACTAAACAACTGTGTTGCCTGGCGTATGACCTATGACAATAACAGAGTTCCCCTTCTTTCTTTTTTTCTTTTTAAAAAAAAAAACAAAAAAACAAGAGCCTTGGTGGTTGTAGAATATTTTTGGAGATTAATAACAAACTTGTTTTTGTCATTGTAAATATCAACTCAAAGTGAAAATATTTGAAAATGTAAGTGACTACCAATCCTAATGTCCAGGATGTGGTCTATAATTCTCAGAGACTTAAAATCACCCTTTGTGCAGGAGTATTGCTTGAGCATTTGATTTGATCTTGGATGCTGTTCCTGGAATCTGCTGGAGCTACTCGCCCAGTTTGGGAGTCACTATTCCAAGTGCTGTGATTACCACTGGGACCACTGTTGCCTTCACCCTCCACATAATCTCGAGTTCTTCTCTCAGCCCTTGGTACTTCTTGAGTTTCTCATGTTGTTTCTTTTTCCTGATTTTGCTGTCACTCAGTATAACTACATCTATCGATTCGGCCGTCTTCCTCGGCCTGCCACCACTACTATGTCTGGTTGGTTGGCCATTACCAGTTTGTCTGACTGTATATAGAAGTCCCAAAGGGTCTTAGCTCAGTCATTCTCAACCACCCTAAGGGGCGTGTCTTTTCCAAGTCATACTCGGCACAGTTACTTTGTTATGGCTTTCCATATTGCCATGCTAGTATCTTGCAACCTGCTGTTATGTGCTGAATTGCCACACCAGTATGGTGTGCCCGCTTAGAGCTTATTCTCGTGCTGCCATGATTAGTGGCATTTGATGATAAGAAATTGGTTTCTGTTGCAGCTTGGGTCTTGGGGGAAAGCAGGTGCCTCATTCATGCTATGACCTGTCCCTAGACAGGTTGTAACATTGGACAAAGCTGGACAGAAAGACAGCACAGAGGCACTGATTTGGTCACATCTTCTGTATAATCACAGATTTGTTTGTAGACAAACAAATTCAGATACAAACAAACTGATAGGTCTACATGCTTGTTTCAGAGATGCTTAAGTTAAACAAGTGGGAAACTGGCCCAAAGGATAAAACAGGGGCAATATAACAGGTGATAGGAAACTGTTCTCTGGTTAAAAGGATTTTAGTCAGTTGGACGTCTCTGGTCACTGTGGAATCTGCTTTGTCTGTTTTACACTTGTTTTACACGCTGGATTGAGACTGTGGTCGCACTGGTCTGGGACCCTTTTTACAAGCTGAAAACTTTGATTCATGTACTGTTGGTTCAGTGGACTTCAGTGGCTATTAAGTCTGTTAGTGCTATCAGTTACAGCTGGCAGGAGGTTGGGAAGGTCAAATGTAATGGCCTTGTCAGTGAAGAGAGCCAATAATGTTTAGACAGAGTAATGACACACACACACACACACACACACACACACAAATGGAATATATGTTCCATTATGAAACAGGTGAATCATTTTTCCCTTTCATCAAATATTCATAGAGAAATTACTGCTATATCTAAAGTGAAGGACTACGTGGGATCTTTTTAGCTGATGTATAAGGAAACATTGGATGACAATAGGGCGTCTCAGTCAAATATATGCAGAAGTTCTGGAATTATAGCTTGCACTGGTCAGTCTTGTTTCCTGTAAATCCTAACACTTTCTGTTTCAAAGAGGTTGAATTCAGACTACCCAGGTTCCACCTCGGTGGGTTAAGCTCAAGGTTCTCTCTCCATCCTTTATATTTACTCCTCCTCACCTCATCATCTGCCAAACTTAAAGAAAAGCTTCAGTGTTCAGTCACTTACCCCAAGTGGTAATACAGTGGATTGGATTGAACTCCCATATCCTCTTCCAGAGTTGCTTTCCCAAATTAGTGCTCATCCAGTTCACCATTTTCTGTGAAAAACTGTGTAACTATAAAGTCTGTGAAAATTTAGTTGTTGTCACCTGTGTCCTGCTTGAGAGTCCATTGTTGGTTTTGACAGAACAATCTGGCAATATGGACACCCAATGAGACCCAACAACATTAAGTTAAAATGTTGAGAATGATCCAGTCACCTCATGCTAAACTCACTTCAGCTCCCTCTTCAGATAGGTCTCCTAGCCAGAAGCAGCCAAGCATCCCATGCCAGTCAGACCCTCTACCTCAGAGACACCAACAATGAGGATGTTCAGTGATGGTACCTCCACATCGCCAGAGCTGTTCACAGGAGGAGGATGAAGGCGAAAATGTGTCTTTATTTTGAGCAGCCAGGCTACTTCATTGGTACATGTGCTAAGCAGCCAAAAGGGCCTGTCGCCAGTAAAGTGGTGTGTCAATCTGTATATGGCAAACTGCTTTGCCACATGATACCTGCCATCATTTGCTGTAATAATTAATCTTTAATCCTCCAAGCACTAACTTAATCCTCCGGTGCAAAACAAAACCTGGTGGAGTGTGAATTAGCCAAATAACTCAAATCATCAATCGAACCTCTACCTTCATCTATTCTTGTGTCTTGTGCCTCAACAAACAAACTCACTGCCATCACTCACTGGACCAAGTCAATACATTTATTTGTGTGTGGGAATCATTTTGTGTTCTTGGTTTTCTTAACACTTAAGGAGCTAATACTCCCACAATCTTAGGTTATCTATGGTTAGAGAAACACATTATTGGATTTATGGATAGCTCCTTGGAGCCTTTTGCCTCCAAACTGCTTACAGCCTGCCATTCTGCAGCAAGTGTTTAGTAAAGAAAAACCTCCCTACCATCTCCTTACCAACTCATCATTGGACAACTGTGGCATCCACCTACTACCTCCCAAATTTCCCCTTGTGGGACAATTAAAGGATTATTCTATTCTATTCTATTAACCCTTTAAAGCCAGTCGGAGTGGGCACGCTCTGTTTTGCGTAACTATTTTTAAATCCCGGTAGCACTGCAACCACGTTAGCTAGCGCAATAATTTTTTTTGCATATTCAATTCAATTCAATTCAATTCAATTTTATTTATATAGCGCCAAATCACAACAAATGTCGCCTCAAGGCGCTTCATAGATACAGAGAAAAGCCCAACAATCATATGACCCCCTATGAGCAAGCACTTTGGCGACAGTGGGAAGGAAAAACTCCCTTTTAACAGGAAGAAACCTCCGGCAGAACCAGGCTCAGGGAGGGGCGGCCATCTGCTGCGACCGGTTGGGGTGAGAGAAGGAAGACAGGATAAAGACATGCTGTGGAAGAGAGACAGAGATTAATAACAGATATGATTCAACACAGAGAGGTCTGTTAACACATAGTGAGTGAGAAAGGTGACTGGAAAGGAAAAACTCAATGCATCATGGGAATCCCCCGGCAGCCTACATCTATTGCAGCATAACTAAGGGAGGATTCAGGGTCACCTGGTCCAGCCCTAACTATATGCTTTAGCAAAAAGGAAGGTTTTAAGCCTAATCTTAAAAGTAGAGATAGTGTCTGTCTCCTGAATCCAAACTGGAAGCTGGTTCCACAGAAGAGGGGCCTGAAAACTGAAGGCTCTCCCTCCCATTCTACTTTTAAATACTCTAGGAACAACAAGTAGGCCTGCAGAGCGAGAGCGAAGTGCTCTAATAGGGTGATATGGTACTACAAGGTCATTAAGATAAGATGGGGCCTGATTATTTAAGACCTTGTATGTGAGGAGCAGGATTTTGAATTCAATTCTGGATTTAACAGGAAGCCAATGAAGGGAAGCCAAAACAGGAGAAATATGCTCTCTCTTTCTAGTCCCTGTCAGTACTCTTGCTGCAGCATTTTGGATTAACTGAAGGCTTTTCAGTGAGTTTTTTGGACATCCTGATAATAATGAATTGCAGTAGTCTAGCCTGGAAGTAATAAATGCATGAACTAGTTTTTCAGCGTCACTCTGAGACAGGATATTTCTAATTTTAGAGATGTTGCGCAAATGGAAGAACGCAGTCTTACATATTTGTTTAATATGTGCGTTGAAGGACATATCCTGGTCAAAAATGACTCCAAGGTTCCTCACAGTGTTACTGGAGGCCAAGGTAATGCCATCCAGAGTAAGAATCTGGTTAGATACCATATTTCTAAGCTTTTCAGCGCCGAGTACAATGACCTCAGTTTTATCTGAGTTAAGAAGCAGAAAGTTAGTGGCCATCCAAGTCTTTATGTCTTTAAGACATTCCTGCAGTTTAACTAATTGGTGTGTGTTATCTGGCTTCATGGACAGATAGAGCTGGGTGTCATCTGCATAGCAGTGAAAATGTATGCTATGTCTTCTAATGATGCTGCCTAGGGGAAGCATGTATAATGTAAACAGAATTGGTCCTAGCACTGAACCCTGTGGAACTCCATAATTAACCTCAGTGTGTGAAGAGGACTCTCCATTTACATGCACAAATTGGAGTCTATTAGATAGATATGATACAAACCACTGCAGTGCAATACCTGTAATACCTACAGCATGTTCTAATCGCTCTAATAGGATATTATGGTCAACAGTATCGAATGCTGCACTGAGGTCAAGAAGGACAAGCACAGAGATGAGTCCACTGTCAGAGGCCATAAGAAGATCATTTGTAACCTTCAATAAAGCTGTTTCTGTGCTGTGATGAACTCTGAAACCTGACTGAAACTCTTCAAATAAACCATTCCTCTGCAGATGATCTGTTAGCTGTTTGACAACTACTCTTTCAAGGGCATATGAAACCGGAGGAGTTGTACTTACATCTTATGCCATCAGCTTGTCCTAAGTCACAGTTTCCTTCCACATATGGCTTTGCAAAAACTGCATAAAAAGCACTTGCAGCAACAAAAACATAATATTCCAGAAACACGCTTTGCCGATCCGATCAGCTATTTGTAACACTTCCTACGTCCATCAGCGGGAACTATCGCATGTCCGCCATGACCTGCCCAAAACCGGAAGTGACATCATTTTGTGGAAATGTAGTTTTTTACCATCAGGGCCTTATGAGCCTATACTGGTGTTTTTAAAAGTTATGTTTGACTTTATGACTTTCTGTGTCGTTTCTGGGATGTTTAGGACTCCTATTGCACCGCTGGAAATAGTTTATTTTGATGCATATGCTGCTTTTTTGCAAATTTGCACTATAATATTTATTTTTGTTTTTCCTGCAGTATATAAAAATTGGTGTATTTCAAAAATAAAACTATGAAGACACTCAAAATAAATTTCCTGTGGTGGGAAACTATTTTGTGCAACTTTTTTGTATTTACAGTTTTGAGGGATAAGCCTCTTAAATTTCTCTAACTAGAAATATATGTTAAAAAAACAAAAACGATTTTCAATTTTTTTGTAGTTTATTGCACTTTTTTTGCAATTTATGTAATTACTATGCACGTAATGCATATATATTATTAAAATTTAAGCTGTAATGGTTGTACTGATGTATAGCACCTTGAAATGCTCCCAAAAATGGCACCACAACATGTAAAAATATAATAGAAGCTCTGGCGGACTTGGTTCTATGGTAGGTCTTAAAGGGTTAAGCATACATTCTGTTTAACATTTCCCCGTCTTATTCCAAATAAATGAACACTCCCAGCAGCAACTATCACACACATAACTATCACACTTATATCAGGTTCAAAACAATAAATGCTTTTCAGCATTAAATTTGTGTAATTTCCGTCCCTTTGGGTGAAGCTCAGAGCCTTTCCACTCCCCGGCAGGATCACCTGTGCCTCATTGGTGCCATCAGCTGCGGTACAAAGTGTCCAGCTCTGCCAACCAGTCTCTGCCAGTCTATCTGTTTTTCTAGTGTGATAACCAGGCTGTTTAGTTGCTCTTCATCTTACCATTTCCCCTATGTGTACTAAAGTCATTATTCCTTGCCTCCAGTGTTGATTCCTCCTTTGGCTGCGGGAGTGGTTCTCAGTTTTTACACTTCCTTCCTTCTTCTAGAAGTTCTGATCTTCCTCTTCTCAGATGCCAGATTTTGTCCTGTCTTACTCCCCTCATTCTGTTAAGAGCTTTTCCTTTCCACTGTCTCCAAAGCACTTGCTCATCTGACTGTGGGGGTTTTCTCTGTATCATTGTATCATTGTAACACCGCTTTATATTATCCCTTACAATGTAAAGCGCCTAGAGGCGTGTAATTAAGCTTATTATTTCCATCCCCTACTGTTCCTGTTTGAATCAAGAACTTTAGTCCACTTGTGCTAGGTTAGCCAGTTCATGACATCCAAACCTATTACTAGACTTTGACAGACCCTTTCCATTTTACTCTTTGCTACTTTTCTTGTCTTTCTGGTAAAGTTATTTTAATCTGCACAGCCGTTTCCTTTATCTTTATAATATTCAGTGTATGCTCACAGGAAACACACAGACCAATTGCATGCATTGTAACTCACACGTGACGCTTCTCAGTCAGTCAAATCCTTTATTCATTCAGCGTGTGAAAACGGAAAACTCCAGATGGAGATGAAATGCAAAAGTCTTACGACGTAAATCAAAAGGTCTTTATTTCTTTTCAAAAGGTCTTTCATTTTTCAATACAAACCTTATTTTAGTTAAAATGAGAAAATAACAGCTAGTTTAATTTTTGTTTGTTTTTCAACATAAATATTCATCAGATGTCACAGAATGTAATGTTCATCCGTGATAGGAACCCAGGGCACCGCAGTGTCACTGATTTATGTGAATGTTGGACTGAAGAGTCATTGTGTTTCAGCCATCTGTATTTTTTCCAATTGAAAGCTGGGACAGTGACAGAGAAAAGAGTGGTGGTGGTGTACTGTAACACACATATTTAATACTTTTGGTAAATTATATCCCTTTAAAGTTTTTATGAATGCCATTGTTCTACACTTGTATGAATAATTTAAACTGAGAAAATTAAAGCATTTATAAATGAAGTTCAATGCTGATGGAAATGTTGCCCTCAGAAATGTAATGGACCATGATATGGGCTGATTTAGTTTACTGGGATTGTTAGAAGGACTTTTTTTATTTTGTAAAAAAATGTTCAAACAAAAGCAAATAAGCTGCTAAAACAGCTGAAGAAAATTGGAAAAGTAGGGTAGATAGGAATACACGTGTTGAACTTGATGTGCAATATTTATGAGGGTGGTGATTGATAAAAATCAATTTTAATCCCAATGTTTCCCAACACAACACAGCGGTCTGATGAGATGATCAATAGGATTCAGCTGCCACCAGGTCCAGTGTTGTGGCACATCAGTGTGTCTTTGTCTTTTGAAACATTTTGATAGGTACTTTTATTACTGAATTAGTCAAGTCAAACTCAAAGTCAGCTTTATTGTCAAAAACCATATGTACAGATCATAACAAAGGAATTTGAAATTGCAGTGCTCCAACGGCCCTCAGTGTTACACTAAAACAACACTGTGGTGGGGTGTGGTCTGCGGTGCCGCTGCAGGGGAGGCAGACAAACCTAAGCGGCATCCGCATTACGCCTTGCCGGTATAAAGAGTCTGTACCAGGTCCTGTCAGATATTGTTGTTAGTGATGTGTTTGGCTGGTGGCTGGAAAGCTGCAGCCATGTGTGTAAAACAGCAACCAGAAGAATAAAGATGCTGAAAAGCATGCAAACGTCATCAGGTCTGCCGTGGTTCATTTACAAACACAAATTATAAAAAGATAAAAATCTTATATAGAGTACAATACAATCTTATGTACACAACAGTGTCCAACACCGTCCAAATGTTTCGTGTGCTAGTGGAGTGGGGGAATCAGTGAAGGGCAATGGTGGAGGTTAAGAGTTTTGTATGTCTGGGGGGGGGGGTATAGTCGAGAAGGACAGAGCAGGGAAAGAATTCAGCATCCTGACAGCCTGGTGGACAAAGCTGTCTCTCAGTGTGTTGGTTGTAGCCCGGAGGCTCTTCAGTCTCCTTGCAGATGGCAGGAAAATGAAAAAGCCTGTTGAATGGAAGAGTGGAATCACCAGAGATTCAGAGGGCTTTTCGGGTGAGGCGGGTGAAGTAGATGTCCTGGTGGGAGGAAGAAGAAACACGATCCTCTCCGCTGCTCTCATTGTTAGTTGTAGCTTTTTCCAGCAAGTCACAGTGCAGGATTCATACCACAAGGTGATGAAGCTGGTGAGGATACTCTCAACAGTGTCTCTGTAGAAGGTGCTCATAATGGGAGTCGAGTCTCTTCCTCTCCTCAGTTTGCGGAGGAAGTAGCGTCATTGTTGGGTTTTCCTGACCAGTGATGTCATGTTCTTTAACCAGGAGAGATCTTCTGAGATGTGCACACTTAGAAACTTGGTGCTGCTTACCCTCTCCACAGTAGCACCATTGATGGTTTGTTGAGTGTGCAGAGTGTGAGCTCTCCTGAAGTGTATGATGATCTTCTTAGTCTTCTTCACATTCAGGGAAAGGTTGTTGTTGCTGCACCACTCGGCCAGATGGTTAGCTTCACTCCTGTAATAGGTCTCATCATTGTGGCTGATGTGACCTACCACAGTTGTGTCATTTGCAAATGTGATGAAGGTAAAGCTGTGTGATGGTGTCAGCAGAGTGAAGGGGCTCAACACATCTTTGGGGAGCCCCCCAAATTCAATGCTCTTATGCTGGTGGTCGTTAAAGCAGGAGAAAGACGACTTCTTCGGTGCAGGAATGATGGTGGAGGCTTTGAGCTATGTACCTGCTTACAAACTGGTTTGGTGACTTTGACCAGGGGCCTGCATGCTGGCATTAGGATAACAGTGATGTGATCAGAGGCACTAAGGTGGAGGGTGGGGGGCTTTGTAATCTTCTCTCTGGGTAGTGAAAACATTGTCCAGAAAGTTGTTTCCCCTTGTAGGAAATGTAATGTGTTTGTACAGTTTTGGAAGCACAGTGTTTGGGTCCACATGATTGAAATGACCCACCAGGATGAGAAAAGCATCTGGGTGTGCTGTGTGCTGCTCACTTATATGCTGATACAGTTCATTCAGTGCCTCACTTGTTGCTATTGGAGCAGGGAGGCATAAAGACAGCAAAAAACAGTATGGCTGAAAATTCCCTCAGTAGCTAGAACGGTCTGCACTTGATGATCGTGAGCTCCAGCAGTTGTGAACAGTATCTGCAAGGAACAACAGTGTCACGACACCAGGCATCGTTGATGTAAACACAGAGTCCCCCTCCACTAGCTTTAACCCCTTCGGTGAGAGCTCTGTCTGCTGAAAGCATGTTAGCTGTTCGAGTTGAATGGCGCTGTCGGAAATGTTATTGTTAAGCCATTTTTCCACAAACTGAGACGTATCCACTGTGGGAGAGATCTTGTAGTGGGGGTCGCATTATGGTAAATGCCTCCAAAGCAGTCCGCAGTTCCTTAGTGTAACTCGTAGCGCTTCCATGTATGAAAAGTATTTACTCCATGCTGATTTTGAGCAGGAGCTCACAACCGCTGTGTGTGTCCACGCCACCGTTTTTAAAATTTTTCTAATTACTGAAAATTGACAGACCTGTGAAAGGATGTCTAGTATTGTCCAGCATGTTTGAACAGTGATTAAAGCAATGTCTTTTGTTGATACTGATATATTAACCCTTTAAAACCAGTCGGAGCGGGCACGCTCTGTTTTGCGTAACTATTTTTAAATCCTGGTAGCACTGCAACCACGTAAGCTAGCGCAATAATTTTTTTTGCATATGAAACCGGAGGAGGTGTACTTACATCTTATGCCATCAGCTTGTCCTCGGTCACGGTTTCCTTCCACATATAGCTTTGCAAAAACTGCATAAAAAGCACTTGCAGCAACAAAAACATAATATTCCAGAAACACGCTTTGCCGATCTGATCAGCTGTTCATAACACTTCCTACGTTGGAATAGACGGCAGCACGAACTATCGCATGTCCGCCATTACCTGCCCGAAACCGGAAGTGACATAATTTTCGCGGAAATGTAGTTTTTTACCATCAGGGCCTTTTTAAAAGTTATCTTTGACTTTATGACTTTCTGTGTGGTTTCTGGGATGCTTAGGACTCATATTGCACTGCTGGAAATAGTTTCTTTTGATGCATATGCTGTTTTTTTTGCAAATTTGCACTATAATATTTATTTTTGTTTTTCCTGCAGTATATAAAAATTGGTGTATTTCAAAAATAAAACTATGAAGACACTCAAAATAAATTTCCTGTGGTGGGAAACTATTTTGTGCAACTTTTTTGTATTTACAGTTTTGAGGGATAAGCCTCTTAAATTTCTCTAACTAGAAATATATGTTAAAAAAAACAAAAACGATTTTTTTGTAGTTTATTGCACTTTTTTGCAATTTATGTAATTACGATGCACTTAATGCAGACATATTATTAAAATTTGGGCTATAATGGTTGTATCGATGTATAGCAACTTGAAATGCTCCCATAAATGGCACTACAGCATGTAAAAATATAATAGAAGCTCTGGCGGACTTGGTTCTATGGTAGGTCTTAAAGGGTTAAGACCAGGATTATTAGTGAATAAAGGAAAATGTTATTGTGGCTCTTTTCGCATACCCTTTCCCCCCCTATTGGTGCTCTATTGCAATTCCAGCTCATTTACACACCTTTTATTGCTTCATAGCTTCCACTTGCACATTGCTTTTGTGTCACTGCAGCTGGTTCCCTAGCTCACTGGGAGAGACACACTTCACACAACAAACACACTAATTTAGGCAGAGTCACAAACACAGGTGCAGTTAGCCATTGTTACCTTGTAAAGAACTTCTTAATTACAATACCAGTTTGTTTTCTGCTCTTCGCATCCCTCCTACTTCTCTTTGTTATGGTAGATTGCCACTGTGGCCTGCACCTTGACCTGCAGGTGTGCCTACTGTTGAGGATAGCAAGATTGAGTCACTCCAGATTGATAGTTGGTTTAAACTTCAAGATATTTGTTTATATAGTATTTGCTTCTATAGCATCCAGGTTTTTTTTTTTTGTTTTTTACAAACTAGTATGAAATATATCACTGACATTAATCTGCACTGGTTTAGCCAACATAATGCTTTAACCAGCCTTTGCCAAACTTTTGCTTATATAAACGATCCCTCAAGCTTATTCTGGAAAGAAAATCTATCACATCAAGCGCAGTAGTGTACTGTAATGTTTTTACAGCGCTCATATTTGTTGCCCTGAACTTCTCGTAAACTCTGAGAAGGTCACAGGCTGTTACGGGGGAGGGCGTCACTGAAGATCTGTGTGCCTGGTACTCATGAGTGAGGATGACAAACAGATAAAATGTGTGAGAAAACAACAACTAGCAGGTGTATGAGGTGTGTAGATCTTTCTAGACATATAATGGGAAGCAGTGTTTGAGCTGTGTTACAGAGAAATTATCTATAATATAGTATTAAGATTAAAGATAGGTCACATTCTAGTTCATGTCATCATTTCACTCTTTCAGTATTCAACACTCTGTCTACCCTAGATGTGAGCTAAGTTATTAGACTGTTCAAAGTATGATTTTGCTCTGATTATAAGCAACTGGAAGGCAAATCAGCTGTGAGTTTGGGGACTTCAGTCCTGTTTCAAGAAGAATATTTCTATCTGTGTATCTAAAAATACACAGACATGAAAAAAGTGCATCACCAATAATGAGTTGTTACAAAGAAGTGAGTTTACCAGACTGCTGCAGGCCCCATAGCTGCTAATTGCATGACACAATTGGAGATTATGTATCGGAATTTCAGGAGCCGGACCGCACCTCCAAACACGCTCCTTCCGGTTGTCATCTATATAGGTTCCCCCAGTTCTGCAAGCTGTTCATTCTCATTTACATGCCCCACGCTCCCTCCCTCATTGTTTTCAATTCTTTAACTTCTTCACTTCTATAAATGGTAAATGGTAAATGGCATGTATTTGTATAGCGCTTTACTAGTCCCTAAGGACCCCAAAGCTCTTTACACATCCAGTCATCCACCCATCCACACACACATTCACACACTGGTGATGGCAAGCTACATTGTAGCCACAGCCACCCTGGGGCGCACTGACAGAGGCGATTTTTTCCAATTCTACGAACTGATATTTAGTGCATGGGGATCTGCCAGGCCCGGGAGCCGTCTCCAGTGCCCTTCGAGGCCATCCCCAAACCGCAACTCAATTCGTGTCCAAGCATTCACCTTTCCCTACTAAAACGCTGTCAAACCTAAAATGAGGACGTGGGCCCAGCTAGTGAATTGAGCGCTAACTGCCAATAGTGGCAATACACATTGGGTAATACTAGCACCAGATTTTTATAAGGAATATCAGTTTGTAGAATTGGAAAAAATAAGGCAAGGGCTCCAATTCAGCAACTTAGCTATGATGATGAAACCTGTGCCCTGTGAGCCAAATGCTGTTACAGGAGACAATGTTAAATCAGCATATTACTCTTAATTGGCCATGAACTTAATGCCAAAATCCCTTGCTCTGCTCATTCTATCAAAGATGACGAGTTCCTGGTGCAGCCAACAATCCCAGAATGCATTTTGCCTGAAATCCAAAAGTGATAATAGTGGAGGAGAGAAGCGAAAGTGGTCAGTAATGTTTGAAATATTAGTTTTTCTGTGGCAAAAAATAAAGTTTTAAGATGTTTTTAGGCATAGAATATAGATGTGTAAGCTTCAAATGTATGTTCGATTTATCAAGACAATACCTTTTTGCAAAAGTGCTCCGACATTTTTGGAGGCTAAAAGCCAGCTCCTCTCACCAGCTGTTAACTGACGGGGCTGTTGAGACTCACGATACCCAGGGAACAAGCCTGATACATTTTCAAAACCCCTGTTGGCCTTGACCACTGAGTGGAGGTATATATAATTCACTTTGAAATTAAATTAAACATTAAACGTTACAAATCATCCAAGTGAATTATATCCATGTTTTATTTGTTCCTGAGTAAATCAGTTTGATAACTGGCTAGTTTTATTCAACTTTAATGTCTCGCTGAAGAGCTTTCAGTATATCTGGAATTTAATCTTTCACTCATTTTTATTCCCTGATGTAGATATGTACTATACTTGTTTTAACAGCTTATTTTGAATTAAAACCAATTATTAAAATGTTTTAATAAAGGAGTAAAAATGCTAACATTTTCAGTGGCAGCAGAAACATTTCAAGTTTGTTTCAGTCATGTAATGATTATTGGTGCTTAACTGTATGGAGATTATTAAACACTATGAAACACCATATAAATCTCTGGATTTTAGAATACAGCTAATGGTCATAAAGACTAAAGGCAGATAAATGTTCTTGTAAGAGATGTAAAAAAAGATTAAAATAATTATAGTCCTAGTCATAGCACCTCTAGATTTATAATACAGTTTTTACGTCACACATATGCACAGAGTCTGTTTATTATTCAGATTTCACTATTGTGGTTCTATCAGTTCTTTACAACAGGATCACTTCATTGTAAATGAATGAATGAATCAGTCTAGTCTTTACAGCAATCTTTCTAAATGATTTCAAATTGATTGATTAACAAGCATGTTGTGAAAGTGTCAAAAACACTTTAATAAATATATAGTCTTAAATAAATTATTTAAAAATAATAAAGAAATAAAAATTTGGCAGATCATGGGCAATTTCCACTGTAAATATTATTCAGTGAAATTGAAAGGGGATGACAGAAGCTGAGTTGATCTGTCATGTCACCAAGTATGCTTGTAATGTTATGTGCACGTTGAGAATTTTAGCATCTCCTAGTAGTTAGCTTGGAGACTGCGGGCAAGTGATTTTTCTGTTGTTTGGCTTGTATTCCTTCCTATTGGATGTTTAGGGTCACATGAGTGGGGTAATACAGGAAGCTGTTTCCTATTGGATGATTAGAGTCACATGAGTGGGGTAATGCAGGAAGCCATTTTAGTATTGGGGATTTGCACAATGAGGTGTACCAGAAGTCTCCCTGTTTAATCCTTCAACATCCACCTGTGTTATGCCATGAAGAAGCTTTGTTTGTAAGTTTGAATTGTGTTTCATCTTTATGAGTAGTGAGTGATGTATATTTTATTGATTGATGCATATTTGGAGAGATTTATATATAAATACCTAAATCTGTTCGCCATGTGAAGCAAATGCATAATTCTTTATTGAGCATATTTATTTTTTGTATTTTTGCAGTTTCACAAGTTCTGGGAAAGATAAGGAAGATGTACATTGATGAAGACAAACAAGTAAACAGCCCTCAACTTTACTTTCACGTCTGACTCATCATTCAACGCTTTCAGTGCCTACGGCATATGTTTAGCTATCTGTCACTTCGTGTACCAGAACCACGCACGCAGCGGACAGAATAATGCTGCAGTTCCATTTGTAGAATGACTGCTCTGTGTCGTCCTGTCCTTGGGAAGCCTGAACTGCTAAGTACAAACTTGTTTACTTGAAAGCTGAAAAAGAAAAAAAGGGAGCAAAATGAACTAAAATGAACCCAAACCAACCTAATTACAGGGATACTTAAGTGTGTTTGAGAATTTCCAGAAATTTCCTGTTGGTAAGCACTTTTTTAATCTTAGCTTATAACTAGTTGCTGCTTAGCTAGCTCAGAGATGGGAGCAATCTGGAACATTTTAATATAACTTTGTTGGGGTACAGAGAGTTGAAAATGTAGAAATTCCATTAACAACAACCACTTGCTAACAACTCATAACTCACAACCTTTATCACTGAGAGAACCCTGGATGATCTCTTTCTGATGCTTAGAATGACCAAAAACATATAAAGTAGGCAATGTTATACTCAGTGTGTCCTGGGTATATTTGAAGGCTTTAAAGAAGATATTAAAATCATGCAGAATGTAAATTGTTTTGGACACACAGCATTGCAGCCACTGCTGTTTTTATGCTACCTACCAATAACCACGAGGAACACACGAATCCCAGTGTCTTGCTCAAAGATACTTGAGTATGCAGATTGGAGACTGGAGCAGCCAGGGATGAAACCACCAACCTTTTGACTAGTAGATGATCTGCTGTAGCCCTCATTTGTGTGTGTAAGCCTCTAATATGGCTAGCTCCTACAAAGCGAACCACTGAGAAACTGTAATGGTATGTTTTTGACAGTTTACAAATGTTTTCTGTGGTGACTCCAACAATCTCAAAAACGACTTGGAGTTTCAGGCAGTGGAATCCATGCACTATCAGTTTGTCTACATCTCTCCCAGAGATTCTTGGCAGCACATGAAAGCCCAGCAGTGCAGCGACAGTGACCTCCTTAGAGATATTTCAGGTTTGCCAACAAGTTCTATGAATTATAATTTCTAATACTGAAATTAAAGCTGATGCTATAGTGAAAACATTTCTCATATTACTATTGTTATCTCTGGATAACATTATTCTGACCTGGGCCACTCCACACAAGCAGTGCTGTAGGTCTTGTCTTGATAAGTAGGCCTGCAGGGTTTCAGTCAGGCATATTATGCTACACACATCTTCCCAGCCTCCTAAATAACTGCCCACAGCACACGGAGATTCAAGAATAAGCATCATCCCTTATAAGCCTAATAATCCCTGTAGAGAATCAAAAGGACTGAAACATAGTATTTTGTAACATGTATCCCATCAGGCATTTGGAAGTCTCTGCTGTAGCCTATAAAGCCTGATTAGGTGTAAGCATTGCCGTCAGAAAAAATACATTTACATTTTATGGATATATGTTAATGAACCAAGCAAAACACTAATGACTAGAAAATAGGTAGTTCTTGAGATATAGAGTTCAAAGAATGAGTGTTGTGTGCTTTAGTGGGATGCCTGTTTGATTATTTAACCTGTGAATAATGATGCAATCACCCCCATTGCACTCTCTTTTGGGTTTGGGGAATCCATTTCAAGGTATGCTGCAAAAAAACAGCGTATAAAATCTAAGATAAAATAACTCTTTATTGTCATTGCACAGTCACACGTCAGCACTAAGCCCAACTAAACACAACAAAAAAAGCACACACAATAAACTTTAAAGAGGACCAAAAGTGCAAAAAAGGTATGCATAATAAATTAAAGAATAAATGCTCATTGCACATTATTGCCCCACCAAAAATGTTCAAGGAAGTATCTAATCAGCTGTTAGCATTGATTAGGGCTATTGCCCTGTTGTAAAACCTCTCCCAGTGTCCTGGATGTGAACAGTCCAGTATGATGCAGTGTGCCCTCTTGAGACAGTGAGTGCTGTACAGGTCCTTCAGGGAGGGAAGAAGATGTCCAGTGTTTTTTTTGTAAGATAACCCTTTGAAGTGCTTTTTTGTGTGCTATGGTGCAGCTGGAGAACCACAAAGAGATGCCATATGTCAGCACACTTTGATGAAGCAACAGTAGAAGACAATCAGCAGCTCCCTCTTTTGGTCCATTTTTCTGACGATTCTCAGAAAATGGAGACACTGTTGGGCCTTCTCTACAACCTCTGACGTGTTTGAAATCCGCTGGAGGTCTTTGTCTATGTGCACATGCCATAATTCAAAGCTGGACGGAATTTCCACACACTTCGCATTGATGCTTATAGGCTGCAGCTCAGACTTCCTCTTTCTGAAGTCGACTACCAGCTCTTTCGTCTTGGTGTTATCGAGGTCCAAATTGTTGACCGCACACCAAGCCTCTGAACCCGCAATGACGGGATGCAGGACTGAGACAGTGAATCGCTGAAGATCTTATTGAAGACCCCAGCCAGCTGATCTACACATTATTTTAGGGCCCTCCCGGTCACCCCATCTGGACCATAGGCCTTCCTGGGGTTCAGTTCCCTCACCTCATATTCCTGCACCATGAGGCTTGGGCTGCTGCTGCTGTCAGATGTTTTAGCCACGGCTGCCTCTGGTCCGTTCACCTCAAAGCATGCAAAGAAGTGGTTCAACTCTTCCGCAAACCCCGTGCTGCCCTCGGTCATTGTGGTATTGCCAGGCTTGTAGTTGGTTAGGTGCTGGACTCCCTGTCATACCTGTTTTTAATTGTTGTTGCTGAAGTGGTTTTCAGTCTTGGCCTCTCTGATACCTCTTTTCAGATCAGATCTGGATGCACTGTACTGCATACTGTCACCAGATCGGAAAGCAGCATCACGTTGCTTTAGTGGGACCTTGTCATCCAAGGTTTCAAGAATTACAATTTTATCTTATTTCAAATTTCAAATTAATTATATTTACCTGCAAATACTTAAAGGTAGGGACACTAGAATAAGGAAATTAAGTCAGTAATAAGTACTGTGAGTAAATTTAAGCACTGTATAAACAGCTGACCAAAGGAGTAAAAGCGTGCTAGACAATAAGCATGTAGTCTGAGAGCAAATTCTGTTAGTATGACGCAGTACAATGAGGTCTTAGTTTGGAAAGATCAGCGGAAGAGTAAGATTCTAAACAAATATCAGCAGTTATTTATTTTGCTTTACTTAACAACAGTCACAAGGGCAATAAATCAAAATATGGATCTGCCATGTGGTTGGTTGTCACTACCATATGAGTGTGAGGTGTCTCTCAGTTTCACAATCACATTAACTTGTCTATTGTTCATGTCCAGTTTAAATAAAGTATTTTATGTTAATGAATTATCCTCTCCTCATAGTACCTTGTTATTTTAATGGAGCACTTTGTTTTCAGACTACAGGCTTACTTGTGGTTCCTGGAGTTTCTGAAAACCACTATCTTTTTGCACTTTGGTTCTAGATCTTAGTTGGCCTTTTGGCTTGATTTACTTCCTATGGAATTGTGTCAGTGTATGGACTGAATTTATATCTGGCGGAGATTCAACCACCATGATAGACGATGCTGTCTGTCTACTTTGTGTTTCATAAATGTAGGTAGATCAGGGGGTGTAGATTTGGCATGGACGGAAGGGACATGTCCCCACCAATATCCAGCGATTATTGAATTGTCCCCACCAATAATTTGATCTCTTCAAGTCAACGTCCCCTGTCAACGTCTCATTCACCCAGCGGTGCAGAAAGAGTTAAATTACGTTCTCTACTGGAGTCCTACCTAATGTGACAAATATGGCCAATGTGATTGGCTGAGCCTTTCAGGGAGCTCTGTTTAGTTTTAGCAGCGGCAAGCCTGCGCTGCAAGGACCTGCAAGGAGGAGAGCAGGATGGCAGCAACAAGGAAGAACCTGGATATAAGAAAGTATTTTTCAAAGAAACCTGTAAGTCACTTAAAGTCAAGTTCACGCA
The DNA here is from genome assembly GCF_963576455.1 of Neolamprologus multifasciatus. NCBI lineage: Eukaryota > Metazoa > Chordata > Actinopteri > Cichliformes > Cichlidae > Neolamprologus > Neolamprologus multifasciatus. The sequence goes on from NC_140440.1 coordinate 894,784, forward strand.
TAAAATGTGTCCGTCATAATAACGTTACAGGCTATGCTAGGCTTTGGCCCACATCAGTCTAAAATTGTATGTAACCATGAATAACGTATTTTGTAAACTAACTGCACAACAGGCAGCACTATTAGTTAGCATTTCTAATTTTGATTGAAACTGTCAGAGAAAACGTCAGCCTCAAGCAAGCCAGGATATTAGTTTAAAGAGGTTGTTAAAATTATATGTCTAACGTTAAAATGTTGGTGACACAATAATTTCATCCTAATGGCACTGACATATTCATAGGGTTAATTTTTGAGACAAAATATCATGAGGTAGTCATGATTTTGCAAATACTCCACCTTGTAGTGCAGTTTGCACAAATTGTTTTAAAAATGCACTCACGCTACAAACATTACTGATAAGTCAAGATCTTCACAAACTGACAGAAACACTGAAGCAGCTACACATTCTTATTGTCATGTATGTCCTATTTGTCAGGTGACAGAGGCAGTTCTGCCATGTTGTAGCTCAAACAGAGGTGAAGAGGCGAGGTCACAGGTGACTGACTGATGATTTGGTGCTATAGATTAACTAGTATTTATCATCATAACAATTGTTAGGCTGCTGATGTAAATTGATTCATTAGTGTATATTTGACAAAGAATCTGAATTGACATGTCTCACTTTTTATATGGCATGAATCAATGTGTTATTTTATCAGGTAGCAATATGTCCTAGTGCAGTCAGAGGGGAAGAGCCAGGGCAAAAGGTGAGGCACATCAAGCACATAGTAATAATTTTAATCTAAGGATAAAACGCATGTACTTAGGATGAAAGATATTTCAGTGATCTCAGAAGACTAAAAAGATGGCAAAGGTCAACAATGACTCAAATGAGATTAAACAATGCTGCTGTATGCCATGTCCACCAGGAGAGACTGGACAGTATAGATGTAAAACAAATATGCCAGCAGTTTATCTCAGCTAACAAGAGGAGAAGGCATGTGTTCGGCTCCTTCGGACACTGAGTTGTTGTGTGGGACACCAGTAGTCCATGTCTGTTGCTGTAACAGTAGTTCATGTTTAGAATAAAAAATCCCAGCTCACTGATTTCATTGGGGCAACAGTGTGGCTAAAATGTTGCATAATTTTGCTGAGAGATCTTTTACTTTGTGGTAATCTTAGATGAGTAGTTTTATGGACAAAAACCACCAGGTCATTCAGTGTTCCCTTAGTGCTAATCTATCAGAGATGTTGGTGTACTATAACTGAAGTAATGTTGTTAAGTCCTTAAAGTCATATTCTTTTATTGCCATGACTGTATTTGAAGCTATTTTTATTTTTGTATGATACCTGATTTATATGGAATGTTTTAAGTAAACCAAAGCCTAAAATACTTTAGTCATTTGTTTAATAGTAATTTAACATTATATAATTCACATATAAAACTATGAATTGTAATTTTAAATGGATTAAAAGCATGCAGAATAGCATATGTAGGCAAGTATATTTCTCCTTTTTTTTAATTATCAAGAAGCAAAGACAAAAAGGGAAAAAAAAGAAACGTCAGGGTTTGGTGGTTGAATCATCCGTCCCCACCAATACCAAAACCAAATCTACACCCTTGAGTTAGATTTATCTGTATCCATGGTGTTGGGTTCAATATTGAGGAGGGGTAGAGGAGGTAATCTACTTTCAAAATAACAACACTGGTCCGGCCGGGTGGAGTCAAACGATGATTTTAATGACACGCGTGGGAAGACCTCCACTGTACGCAGACAGCGCTGATCCCCGACTTACAGAGCATAAGCAGGTGTTTTATACCTTTCAGGGCTTAAATTTACTGACGCCCTTAAACGTTACTCAGATACAGTTCATACATAGGTTTCAAAACCACAATGACTTAAGACAGTTTAAAAATAACATTGTCTCCGTCTCCACAACAGATGCTTCCTGTCATCTGACTTTCACTTCCCGTCTGGAAAACCAGACCCACACCCTGCAAGAAACTGTTCCTCTTTTTGCAGAGACAGCAAGAAACTATTCCTCTTTTACAGAGACAATTTTAGAGTTACAAGCAAACATGATTAACCTCTCACCTATAAATGAGATAAAGTCTACTGTGTGTGTGTCAGCATGAACTGCACTCAGTTTCAACTTGTAACCTTTTCCACCAGACAGAAGGCCAGCACGTACACATTTAAGATTATAACAAGCATTCAAAAGCATTTAAGATTATAGATTCAACTCAACAGTTTAGAGTGGTTATAACTGCACCTGTAATAAAGGCTAATTGGGTACCAATATGTTTAAACATCTGAATACAATATCAATACTGCAGATTGTATTATTAATGCAATGGTAATGATGATGATGATTAACAATAGCAGTAAAATATATCTCTAATTCCTCACATTCCCTCTCTTGGTGACCCTCTTGAGGGTCACCACACTTATTTGTGTCATTGTTCTGACCCTCTCTAGAAGTCCTCTGGCTCAGCAAATCATATAACAACCTCATGTCATCTACATGGTCCAGTAATAAACGTGAGCTCCCCGTTAAGAACACTCCATGCATGAGATTAAGTTTTTCTGGGTCCCTCTCTTGTGGTCCGTCAGGCCTCGGGCCTCCAGGATCCTCACCCCCCGTGGTAGCCGAGATGTCCTGCAAAGGAACAAAACACCTTTTCCTACGCCTCCCTAACTTATCATGTTCATCAATTGTTCTCTTTATTCAAACTTGGTTCAACCTATTATGTCTGGGACTCTTTAAACAAAAGCATGATCCTAATTATCTTTTGACTTATTAACTATTATTTATACATATTCTTCAAGTTACTCATCCCAGTACTCATCATTTTAACACTCTTAAAGCGCTGCTTTCACGTCCCTGCATATGTTTCCTGTTGCTCGCTCTATTCTCCCTTATTCAATTCAATTCAATTCAATTTTATTTATATAGCGCCAAATCACAACAAATGTCGCCTCAAGGCGCTTCATAGATACAGAGAAAAGCCCAACAATCATATGACCCCCTATGAGCAAGCACTTTGGCGACAGTGGGAAGGAAAAACTCCCTTTTAACAGGAAGAAACCTCCGGCAGAACCAGGCTCAGGGAGGGGCAGCCATCTGCTGCGACCGGTTGGGGTGAGAGAAGGAAGACAGGATAAAGACATGCTGTGGAAGAGAGACAGAGATTAATAACAGATACGATTCAATACAGAGAGGTCTGTTAATACATAGTGAGTGAGAAAGGTGACTGGAAAGGAAAAACTCAATGCATCATGGGAATCCCCCGGCAGCCTACATCTATTGCAGCATAACTAAGGGAGGATTCAGGGTCACCTGGTCCAGCCCTAACTATATGCTTTAGCAAAACGGAAGGTTTTAAGCCTAATCTTAAAAGTAGAGATAGTGTCTGTCTCCTGAATCCAAACTGGAAGCTGGTTCCACAGAAGAGGGGCCTGAAAACTGAAGGCTCTCCCTCCCATTCTACTTTTAAATACTCTAGGAACAACAAGTAGGCCTGCAGAGCGAGAGCGAAGTGCTCTAATACGGTGATATGGTACTACAAGGTCATTAAGATAAGATGGGGCCTGATTATTTAAGACCTTGTATGTGAGGAGCAGGATTTTGAATTCAATTCTGGATTTAACAGGAAGCCAATGAAGGGAAGCCAAAACAGGAGAAATATGCTCTCTCTTTCTAGTCCCTGTCAGTACTCTTGCTGCAGCATTTTGGATTAACTGAAGGCTTTTCAGTGAGTTTTTTGGACATCCTGATAATAATGAATTGCAGTAGTCTAGCCTGGAAGTAATAAATGCATGAACTAGTTTTTCAGCGTCACTCTGAGACAGGATATTTCTAATTTTAGAGATGTTGCGCAAATGGAAGAACGCAGTCTTACATATTTGTTTATTATGTGCGTTGAAGGACATATCCTGGTCAAAAATGACTCCAAGGTTCCTCACAGTGTTACTGGAGGCCAAGGTAATGCCATCCAGAGTAAGAATCTGGTTAGATACCATATTTCTAAGCTTTTCAGCGCCGAGTACAATGACCTCAGTTTTATCTGAGTTAAGAAGCAGAAAGTTAGTGGCCATCCAAGTCTTTATGTCTTTAAGACATTCCTGCAGTTTAACTAATTGGTGTGTGTTATCTGGCTTCATGGACAGATAGAGCTGGGTGTCATCTGCATAGCAGTGAAAATGTATGCTATGTCTTCTAATGATGCTGCCTAGGGGAAGCATGTATAATGTAAACAGAATTGGTCCTAGCACCGAACCCTGTGGAACTCCATAATTAACCTCAGTGTGTGAAGAGGACTCTCCATTTACATGCACAAATTGGAGTCTATTAGATAGATATGATACAAACCACTGCAGTGCAATACCTGTAATACCTACAGCATGTTCTAATCGCTCTAATAGAATATTATGGTCAACAGTATCGAATGCTGCACTAAGGTCAAGAAGGACAAGCACAGAGATGAGTCCACTGTCAGAGGCCATAAGAAGATCATTTGTAACCTTCAATAAAGCTGTTTCTGTGCTGTGATGAACTCTGAAACCTGACTGAAACTCTTCAAATAAACCATTCCTCTGCAGATGATCTGTTAGCTGTTTGACAACTACTCTTTCAAGGATTTTTGATATGAAAGGAAGGTTGGAGATTGGCCTATAATTAGCTAAGACTGCTGGGTCTAGAGATGGCTTTTTGAGTAAAGGTTTAACTGCAGCCACCTTGAAGGCCTGTGGTACATAGCCGATTATTAGAGATAGGTTGATCATATATAAGATCGAAGAATTAATCAATGGCAGGACTTCTTTGAGCAGTTTTGTAGGAATGGGGTCTAAAAGACACGTTGATGGTTTGGAGGAAGTAATTATTGAAGTTAACTCAGAAAGATCGATTGGAAAAAAAGAGTCTAACTTAACATCAATGGAACTAAGAGTAGCTGTAGATAATATTACATCTGTGGGATGATTATTGGTAATTTTTTCTCTAATGATAAAAATTTTATTTGTGAAGAAGTTCATGAAGTCATGACTAGTTAACGTTAAAGGGATGGTTGGCTCAAAAGAGCTCTGACTTTTTGTCAGCCTGGCTACAGTGCTGAAGAGAAACCTGGGGTTGTTCTTATTTTCTTCAATCAGTGATGAGTAGTAAGCTGTTCTGGCTTTGCGGAGGGCTTTCTTATAAAGCAACAAACTATTTCTCCAGGCTAAATGATGATCCTCTAAATTTGTGACACGCCATTTCCTCTCCAGATTACGAGTCATCTGCTTTAGGGTACGTGTTTGAGAATTATACCACGGGGTCAGGTACTTCTGATTAGAGACCTTAGTTTTCACTGGAGCTACAGTATCCAGAGTCGTACGTAGTGAGGAGGTGAAATTATTAACAAGATAATCGACCTCTGTTGGGGTAGCGTTCAGATAGCTGCTCTGCTCTGTGTTGGTACAGGGCATTGACGATGATAACAGTGGCTGGATTATATTCTTAAACTTAGTTACAGCGCTTTCAGAAAGACATCTACTTTGATAAAGTCCACTCTCCACTGCTGCGTAATCAATTATTGTAAATGTAAATGTTATCAAGAAATGATCAGACAGGAGAGGGTTTTCAGGAAACACTGTTAAATGTTCAGTTTCTATGCCATATGTTAAAACAAGATCTAGAGTGTGATTAAAGTGGTGGGTGGGTTCTTTTACATTTTGAGAGAAACCAATTGAGTCTAACAACAATCTAATCTAATGTTGATGATTATCTAATCATCAACATCCTGTACACAACTGTCGCTGCTGCAAGCGCCTCCACTCTAACCTAAAAGTCACCTTTCACAATAGATCACAAGAAAATCATTATAAGCGCCTATTCTACTAAAAGATCAAAGAGAGACCAACCATTTTAATCAATTAAGTTTAAGCATATAAGCAATTACTCATGCGTAAATTTCATCAGAGCTAAACGCTGCCTAGAAACAACCCCTGTGTGTTAACACTAACTTCATTTTAAAACTCATATTTCCTGTGTTATAACCTGTTGTTGATATAGCATCTTTATTTCATTTTGCTCCTCTATAAACTAGAGTTAACTTCTACAGTGGCCCCCTTTTGTTAATGGCCCGAATTATATCAACAAGTTTCTCCTCTTTCAGCCAGATTCAGTTATAAGCTAAATGAATTTCAGGTTTATGGATTCTATGTGTTTGTAAGCATGTGCGCCCTCTATGCTCTCGTCTCCTAGCACAATAGATTGCCTGGACATTCGCGCCAAACAAAGCTTTCGACCTTCATTAATAGACTGAGCCACAACTCTTTAATAAGCACCAAAATGCAATGTGTAAAAATAATTTCTACGTATATGCTCTCTCCTCTATCCTAAAAATAAATCTATGTAATATATGTATGTGTAAGCCTACATTATAACCACTTCTTCTTTTCTACTCCTGCAATCTTCACTAGTTTCCCCAAAGCATATCTTTTTGTCAAAGCGTCCCACAATTTCCGTTAAAGTTTTGTACACTGCTTCTTAAAAACACTGGCATTTTATCTTCTAAACAGGATTCAGTTCACTTTAATCCTTTAACCTTAACATAAAAATAACAATTTCTGCTTCAGTTTTAGCATATCTAAATTGTCAAAAAACCCAAAAGTCATAAAATGATCCTAAAACCTATTTTATACCTTAAATTCCCCCTTTTTTGACACATCTCCTGTGTCAAACTAAAATGCTTCACCCTAGCTTAGGAAATTAAAAAAGTTCGTCATCCCATCCAGTCACACAAATTCACTCACATGCATTCACACCAGGTTTTTGCTGATAGTGGAGACTCCCACGCAAGTAATCAGATTCTCCACCCTCAGCAACATGAGCTCATTCATTTGCTTTATTTTGTTTTTAAGAAAATAGTTCCTTATGCTTTTGGACTGGATTGAATCGCTACAATCCTTTTAGACAGGGACTTACAACCTGATTAGGTCCCCACAGGTAGCCTTCTCCTCAGCCAGTTGTAATCTGGAAAGCCCACCTTATATTTGTTCTCCCGAGAATTTGTCAGCGCTGTTATTCACTCTTTCAGGCCTGCTTAGAACAAAAATGAGAGAAAGAGAGCTGATTATTAGCTCATCAAAACACAAAACAAAAAAAACACCTGACAGGTTTTCTCTAAGTGCACTGTTACAAAAATAATGGGCCCCTCTTAGACATGTCCATGTTTACTAAAACTCCCTCTGTTAAAAATAAAAAACAAAAACAAAAACAACCCAAACCTAACGAACAGAATCAACCCATCACCACAACAACAACCTCAAAAATCTTAAACACACAAAAGTTTTGCCACCAGGGTCCTGACACTTCCAGGTCAACTGACATAATTTCACCTCCTCAATACGCCGAAAATCTTGTTAAAACCACACAATTTGCACACAACAATCTCCCCCTTTATGCACTTTAACATACTTAGATTCAGCATAAGATATAAACCCAATACAACAAAACCCATTACAACAGTAAACTGTTACTTTACCGTTATATTTCACCAAGTAATCCTCTTCAGCCACTGCTCTGTTTCCTCAAATGAAAACCTCAGTCACACACAGACACACAGGAAGCTTCTCCGTCACCACTCACTCCAGCTAATTTGCATACTGAGTCATATCTGAAGAAGTTGCCGTAACAAGAGAAATACCTGTTTAAACATTACCACATTATTGAATTACTTTCATTTTCTTTCCATACTAATCACTTGCTTTGATCAATCAATACAAGAGTACTCCCAAGTCACTCTTATAAAAACTACTTTAATCACTTTTCTTTTTTCCATACCTCACTCCCTCTGTCATATAACTTCTTTGAGTTATTCCTCATCTTCAAGCTCTAAGTGTATTTTATCAAACATTCACACCATTTTAACACTCATACAAGTAGCAAGCTGATCTTCATCGCGTATATTTGTGTTCTTTAGCTAAGTTTAATCAATGTCTATGCATTAATCTTCATGAGCTTGTCCTCGTAAGGTTAATGCATTTTCTGCTTGTGTATGTGATTTTGCATATGTTGCTTTTTGCAGTGTTTCAGACTCCTTCACAATTCTCCACTTAAGCAGTCAGTTTTCTCTTCCCCGAATTTGCTAACCCAAATTTTGATTTCCCACCTGAAATAACAGCATTCCTGGTCCTCAGCCCTAGGTCAGAGCTTGCTTGTGAGGTTCAGGGACTCAGGCGCTGTGAACAATTCAACCAGAAACTTGCCTTAACATGTCCAGTGATGTTAACTTATAACTTTCTTCCAACCGCTGCATGTGGAAAATTGATCCAGGTCTGCTTTGCCCCTGAAAATAACACAACTGAGACATTTTCATTATTATCATGAGTGCTTAAACTACCTGTTTTTCTCTCTCTGGTCAGAAATACCAACTTATGTCATGTATGTAAGCATGTTCTTCATTGCATTTGTATTCATGTTAATGTTCAGTGAGTGTAAGCTGTTTCTTCATTGCATATGTATGTTATGTGATCATGTTAATGAAGTGTAAGCTGCTTCTTCATTGCATATGTATGTTATCGTCAGGTTTAATTCATGCATCTTTCACTGAGTTCTGCATTCAAACTATCTCACTTCTGATTCTTTCCAAAAATAATTTCACATGTAATAATTTGTGTATGTGTGTTTTCTATTTTTTGTTTACCTCTTTGTTGTGATCTGGGGGACATCTCTAAACCATCATGAGTTCAGGCTTCAATTTCAACCCAATTATATCCTGTATTCTCGCAGTCGAACTCGTCTGGGCTTCACCTCTCACTGGTCTCCGTCTCTCTCTTCACAGTGTCCTGTGTTGTCTTGAAATCTCCAGCTTTAGTCCTAAGTCAACTGTTTGCTACTTCTCTGTTTCCTCTCCGTCGATCTTTTCAGTATTTTCCTTCTAGATCAAGTCCCAGCCTGGCAAAATATCACATTCAGTGCCTTCAGACAGTGATGTCACCCTGCTCTTACCAGCCTGCAGTTCACCGTGCATGTTTTCATCACGTGGTTTCTGCTTCTCTGTTGATCCTTTCAGTCGTCTCTTTCAAGATTACTCCAAGCATGGCAAATCTGAAAATCAGTGTCCAGTGCTTTCCCACAGTTCTTTATCCCACTGTTCAACTGCCCAGCCTGTAATTCACAGTACATGTTGCATCACGTGCTTTTCTTACATGCTGCTGGTGTCGTCAGTCGTCATGGTTCAGTTGCACTGTCTTTTGCCTGCTGTTAATTCTTCAAGTCCACGATGTTCTGTCGGTCTTCATCAGGAGATTAACTGTCCTTTGAGCTTCTTCTCAGGACGGGGACAAAGTGAGAGGTCAAGCTGTAAAATTTAAAGCCAAAACCTGGCCTGTTTTCCTCCCAATTCTGTTAATCTATGGTTTTGCCGCTGTACTCAAGATTCCAGGTTGAGAGAAGTCCACCTCTTTGACACGCTAAAGCATACAAGTAATATCCTTTTCATTTCTTTTCTTAAAACCTCCATTTGCTTATTCTTCCTAGAGTTTTTAACTCGTCTGTTTCTCTCTCTGGGTGCTCACTTGACACAGTCAGTTCCTTTTATGGGCATGCAAAGTTCCTGTCACACACACCATTTCCTGTCACACATGCAGCCATATTTTCTGTTCCTCTTTCCCATTTTACAGCCTAATCAAACTCTTTAGTTCTACTAATTCTTGATCTAAAAACAATGCACCCTTATTTCACGCACAAACACTTTTAACTATACTAAATTCTTTGCATTTGTCAACATTCACATCAGTCTTCAGCGTTGTCAACAGAGCTCTTTCAGACATCAGGAATCGTCTCACACACACCGCCTTTTCTCTCAGACTTCCACTTTTCCGCTCTACTATCCACTTTCCTAGTGTTTTCCTTACTTATTATTTTTTTTACAAATCACACCCAATCACTCAAAACCTGCTTCTCACCGCATTCACACTCTTAAACTGTGACAGAAGTTGAGGAATATACAGTGGGGCAAAAAAGTATTTAGTCAGCCACCGATTGTGCAAGTTCCCCCACTTAAAATGATGACAGAGGTCAGTAATTTGCACCAGAGGTACACTTCAACTGTGAGAGACAGAATGTGAAAAAAAAATCCATGAATTCACATGGTAGGATTTGTAAAGAATTTATTCGTAAATCAGGGTGGAAAATAAGTATTTGGTCAATAAAAAAAATACAACTCAATACTTTGTAACATAACCTTTGTTGGCAATAACAGAGGTCAAACGTTTACTATAGGTCTTTACCAGGTTTGCACACACAGTAGCTGGTATTTTGGCCCATTCCTCCATGCAGATCTTCTCAAGAGCAGTGATGTTTTGGGGCTGTCGCCGAGCAACACGGACTTTCAACTCCCGCCACAGATTTTCTATGGGGTTGAGGTCTGGAGACTGGCTAGGCCACTCCAGGACTTTCAAATGCTTCTTAAAGCATTTGTTGTAAAACCAACTATGGTTTAAGCAGTTCACTGCTTACTAATTTGCATTTTCCACATTCACACACACAGTCTAAAAATAGCTCCAGCACAGACTCAGCCTCCTTTCACACAGAGATCTCTTATTTTATATTACAAAGACGTCTTATATTTACAACTGCACAGATTTTTAGGCCTTTTAGCACCTACACAATTTTGGCAAATTTAACCTAACCGCCCAGCGGATAAACTCTATCAGTTTTTTGCGATCAATTCACCAGTATCAGCCTCGAACTGTTTCTGGCCTAATCTCGAAAATCCCTAACTCAATTTAAAAGCGTCAACCAACCCAAACTTTGCCTGAAGCTCTATTTTTGGCATTTCACAACCAAGGCTTACCCCGAAGTTTTAAGTTAAAGTTACACGCCCGAAGTCCAACTTCTGCTGGCCAAAAAAGCGCAGATACCGTTCCAAACGGTAAAGTGGTCCAACTAGTTATTCTGGAGTGCCCCAAGCTCCACAGTGACCAACTGACTATCCCTCAAAGAGGACAAGGCCTAGGCGTCCCTGGCCTTGGCAAGCTTTACCTCTGAGCACTGCGCCTCCTAGTGGACTCGAACCACCGTCCTTCAAGTAATTTATAATACTTTAAACAACAGTCCACACCCAAAACAAGTGTATGACTGCCCCAGGTCCAACCTGTCTGACCAATTTGGGACTCGAACCCATAAAATGACCAAATTCCCTAAATCCTACGTGAGACTCGAACTCACTTTCACTGTTTTCCTTTTCCTTGGGACTCGAACCCAGTACTTTTACTTATAAACTTCATCATCATTACTTCAACCACAATTCTCATGAGATTTTCACCAAAATCAAAACAGACATTCACCAGTAATTTCAGTGAGTAGACTTAAATTTTTTTATGTCCAATTTGGCACATTTTGGAAATAATTCAACAGGTAGTAGTGCCTTACCTTTGGATAAGCCGGCTTATGCCCACTCACTTTGACCACTGATATTCGTGCCTGCCCGTCTGGCCACCTCGGACCGTGGATTTCTCTGTCCAAGCCTCCAACTCACTCTCCCTCCTCAATAACCGGACGAGCCTCCCAAATGTTGGATTCAATATTAAGGAGGGGTAGAGGAGGTAATCTACTTTCAAAATAACAACACTGGTCCGGCCGGGTGGAGTCAAACGATGATTTTAATGACACGCGTGGGAAGACCGCCACTGTACGCAGACAGCGCCGATCCCCGACTTACAGAGCATAAGCAGGTGTTTTATACCTTTCAGGGCTTAAATTTACTGACGCCCTTAAACGTCACTCAGATACAGTTCATACATAGGTTTCAAAACCACAATGACTTAAGACAGTTTAAAAATAACATTGTCTCCGTCTCCACAACAGATGCTTCCTGTCAGCCTTCTGACTTTCACTTCCCGTCTGGAAAACCAGACCCACACCCTGCAAGAAACTGTTCCTCTTTTTGCAGAGACAGCAAGAAACTATTCCTCTTTTACAGAGACAATTTTAGAGTTACAAGCAAACATGATTAACCTCTCACCTATAAATGAGATAAAGTCTACTGTATGTGTGTCAGCATGAACTGCACTCAGTTTCAACTTGTAACCTTTTCCACCAGACAGAAGGCCAGCACGTACACATTTAAGATTATAACAAGCATTCAAAAGCATTTAAGATTATAGATTCAACTCAACAGTTTAGAGTGGTTATAACTGCACCTGTAATAAAGGCTAATTGGGTACCAATATGTTTAAACATCTGAATACAATATCAATACTGCAGATTGTATTATTAATGCAATGGTAATGATGATGATGATTAACAATAGCAGTAAAATATATCTCTAATTCCTCACAATGGTAATAGGATATCCATGTTTGCTGTTATTCCTTGCAGTGTCCCAAAATACTGGAATCAGATAAAACTAATTTGGTTAAACCACTTTGTGTGATTTTAAAAATATACTTTTGAAAAGCAACAGTGCCTACAAAGAAACGTCCTTCATTCTTCCTCAAGTTTTCGAAATTAGAACTTAAACTAGCATTCTGTGTCCACATTCACTTTTAGTACACATATGACATATGGAAATATAAAGGGCATTGCTTATCTGGTGCCTTATATATTTTTCTTCAGAGACCTCAGAGGCAGGAAAGAATTATTCCAGTCATATATGTGTCAACCTGAATATTCTATCCTATATTTAAAAATAAAAAAAATCCTGGTTGGGTTTAAAAGTAGAACATATAGGTGAATAGGTGATATAACTGGCTTTCATTTTAGTTGTTGGACAGCTGTCAGCTCTCTGTTTACAACTGAGAAATTTTCAGTTGAAGACGGCACATTTCCAAACTAGAATGAAGCAGGAGAGTTTGAGATTCTCAATTAGATTGTGCTCCATGACTTGTCCCCTATTCTGAGAGTATTAAGGTAAAATAAATAAATAAATAAAAAAAAATATATATATATATATATATATAAATATAAATGGACTTCCACTCTAGAAAAATCTCAGGTGGAGTACTAAGTAAGATGAAAAACTAATTTAACTGGGTGTGTGCTAGTAAATTTTCACGATATGCAAATTAGCAAGGCAACCACTAACCGGAAATCAGCTATCAGCAATGTGCTTTTACTTAGTGCTATGAAAAGCTGTTCCAGCTGTTAAAAAAATACCTCAGTGCTACATGAAAGTGCCACAGAAGTGCTGTTGCCATGACACTTATAATTTCTGTCTTTCTGTAAGGACCACATTATATAATGCCAGTCCACAGCAGTAATGTTTCCTTCAAAACTACCTTTCCAATAAGTTGGTAATTCTTTTGAGAAGAAGATAGAAACTTGAAAGAAAAGGAGCGAGACCCTTACTAAATAATTGTTTCTTCTACCTCAGTATTTATTTGAAGAAATGTGGCATGCTGAAGTGATTTTAAATTGACCATCTGGATGTTGGCCTGTGATTTACATGTAGCTGGCTAAAGTACAGTTACTGTGTCAAGGGCTGGTTGAAATCACATTGTTTCTTCCCACAAATAACCTTCTCTTCTGAAAGCTGTTGGTATAGAAAAAAGTGTCTACCATCTTTCTTCTGCCAAGGTATATGCATTTTGTTTTTCTCACAAAAACAAAATAATTTAAGTGTTTTCTAAATGAAAATTCAAGCTGATGGTTTTGAAATAGGTTCCTGTGTTATACTGTCAGCGATTTAATTTCTTGCATGTCCAAAGTGTCCTGGAACAAGAAGCAGACAATCAAGCAACACAAAATCTTCACAGACTACCTGAAATTAATATGCAAAAAAAAAAAACATAGCTGTCTTTGTCACATAACTGAAGAAGAGAGAAAATGGATTTTTTTTTTGTGTTTTTTTTTAAATAATACGGCACTTTCACACTCTTTTCAGACCTAACTGGTAGACATCAGGCCTTAAGGCCACTCTTATGAACTCAGTTTTTCAGTGAGAGACATTCACACCACTGGTCTGCTGAAGGTCATTTTGTAGGACTTTGGTATTATTTGGTAATATTTCCATACTTTTACGGTCAGGGTGTCACACCTTCTACAACCCTGTCAGAAAACAGGAGAAGGAGAAAAAATGTCAGTGGCCTCCACCATTAAAATCTTTTTTTTTTTTTTAAAGAGAGAGAGATTGCACTTTCACTGTGGGGCCATTTTGCAATTCAAACTACTGGGAAGTTCTTGTCTCAGGAACACTTTTCAGGAAGCTGAGGTTACTTCATTGTTGCCACTCTAGTGCACCTGATGTTAATTTTATTAACAACAAAGCAGTTGAAATTGATTAACAGCTCCCTCTGCTACTGAACTGGCTACATCAATATCCCAGAAGTTTATCTGACTTCATCTGATTAAAAAGTGTTCCTTTAATTTTTTGAGTAGAGTATATGTTTTATCAGGGGCCATTCTTTTGCCTGCGATGCATACTAAAGTGAGTGACACAGTGGTGCAGTTATTAGCTCACAGCTAAATTTCATGGGTTCAAAATCGACTAGCCAGTGGGGACCTTTCTATGTGCAGTTTTGATGTTCTCTCTGCACCTGTGTGGGTTCTGTTTGGGTACTCTGGCATCCTCCCAGGGTCCAAAGACTGTGAAAATGTCTCAGTGGGGGACATTAATGTTTGTTTGGTTTCACATGATGCTTCATTAAGTTTTAACCTTCTTATATACATCCATATTTTGTTTTCTTATGTTGTTTTGTTCTGTGGTATTTGTGCGTAAATACTGGCTTTCTACCAAGGGCGTAGATTTGGTTTTGGCATTGGTTTGGGACGGATGATTCAACCACCGTACCCTGCCCTGTTTCTTTTTTTCCCCTTTTTGTCTTTGCTTCTTGATTTAAAAAAAAAGGAGAAATATAATTGCCTACATATGCTATTCTACATAAATTACTATTAAACAAATGACTGACTAAGTATTTTAGAGTTTAGTTTACTTCAGCCATATTTCATATAAATCAGGTATCATACAAACATAAAAATAGCTTCAAATACAGTCATGACAATAAAAGAATATGACTTTAAGGACTTAACAACATTACTTCAGTTATAGTACACCAACATCTCTTATACATTAGCACTAAGGGAACACTGAATGACCTGGTGGGTTTTGTCCATAAAACTACTCATCTAAGATTACCACAAAGTAAAAGATCTCTCAGCAAAATTATGCAACATTTTAGGACACTGTTGCCCCTATCAAGTCAGTGAGCAGGGATTTTTTATTCTAAACATGAACTACTGTTACAGCAACAGACATGGACTACTGGTGTCCCACACAACAACTCAATGTCCACTATGTGAAGGGGCCGAACACATGCCTTCTCCTCTCGTTGTAGAACATCTGACTAATATTGTTCATTAATGCTGCTTTAATATACCTGTTCCGTGTAGTACGCTGCGCACGCACGCAGTGAGACAGCGCGAAAGTGAGACCCGCCCCCCGGGAGTGAGGTGAATTACGTGTAATGTCTGCTCAGTTACACAGTAAACAAAGCTTGCTAGTAATCACAAATCCAGAGTCTTTACTGAACATCAAACATGGTGTCAGAAGTTGTGGTTTGGTCGTGTGCTACAGCCCTGCCGACGGAGTGGTAAGGCTAAAGTTTTCCCAGCACTTTGCGAACGAAGCAAGCAAGTAACCAGCTAGCGTTGCTCGGCTATCGTAGCAAAGGCTATTGAGCATCAACGACCATGTCAGACGGATTCCGTAGACCAGAACCATTGGTGTTCAGTGGAAACATTGCCAAGAAGTGGTGTGTATTCGAGCAGGAATACGACATATTTATAGCCGCTGCTCATTCCGATAAGGATGCTCGAACTAGAGCGTTCATCCTGCTAAACCTGGCCGGCTCTGAAGCCATCGAGCGGGAGCGTGCCTTCGTTTATGCACCCGTTGTGCACGCGGGGGAAGGAGAACACAGACAATTGGTGACCGAAGCAGAATCGAGAGAAGACCCGGAATGTCTAAAGCGCAAATTTCGGGAACTGTGTAATCCCCAAACAAACATAACAATGGAAAGGCACAAGTTTAACACAAGAAACCAATGGCCAGATGAAACAATTGAGTCTTACGTGAGTGACTTGAAAAATAAGGCAGGCAGTTGCAGATTTGGCCAGCTTAAAGACGAGCTCATCAGAGATAGACTCGTTTGTGGCATAAATAGTGACAGCATGAGAAAGCAACTGCTGCGCGACAGTGACTTAACTTTGAGCAAAGCAATTGAAATGTGCCAGATATTCGAGCAGACAGATCAACATACGAAAGCTCTAGCAGCTCCAAAACAAATGGCAGCAAAGGTGGATACCTTGCATCACACAATAAAGAAAAAACATCCACACAAAGTCAAGACAAAGACAGGCAATGAGCGGTGTGCAACACATCCAGAACAGAGGCTCGCTCACGCAATCACAAACTGAAACAACTGCGGGGGCAGCCACGAGGCAAAAAGAGACAAATGCCCAGCATATGGCCAGCAATGCCATAAGTGCCAAAAATGGAATCATTTCCAGAAATGCTGCAAGTCATCACAAACACGGCAATTCAAAAAGAGACCCGTTAACCACATTGAGATGCAAGCGCCTAGCAGCGATGAGGAAATGTTCTATGTGAATGGAATTAATATAGACACTATAAATCCCTGTTTTCCATACAAGAATGACATTTTCACCACAGTGCATATTAATGGAAAACCCTTAGAGCTCAAGGTGGACACTGGCGCCAAATGTAATGTCATGCCAGCTGACCTTTTTGAACAACTGAGACAAGATGAAAAACTCCTGCCATCACAGAAAACTAAACTGGTGGCATATGGAGGTGAGGAAATTCAAACAGCTGGCACAGCAACACTCTCATGCCACTCTGCAGGCAAGGAATACCCTCTGCAGTTCTTCGTAGTGAAACGAGACGTACAACCCCTACTTGGCTTACCAGACTCACTCCACTTACAATTAATCACATTGAACAAAGAAGTCCACCATGTAGCCAAGGATGTGGAAAGCACCTTTTCAGAACAGATCTTCTTAGAGTATTCAGACCTCTTCGAAGATAAACTTGGTAAACTTCCGGTTACCTATTCCATGAAAATAGACCCAGAAGTCACACCAGTGGTAAAGCCTGCACGCAAAATACCCGTTCCAATGCAAGACAAGGTTAAAGCAGAATTAACCCGCATGGTCGAGTTGGGTGTGATCACCCCTGTCACCGAGCCAACAGAATGGGTGTCGTCTATGGTGGCGACCCACAAGAAAAATTCAGATGACATCAGACTCTGCATCGATCCAAGAGATCTAAACAAAGCGCTAAAACGCCCACATCACCCTATGCGTACTATAGAGGAGGTAGCCGCCCAAATGCCTAACTCCAAAGTCTTTTCTGTCCTGGATGCGAAATGCTCCTTTTGGCAGATAACACTTGACCACAAATCATCCATGCTCACGACTTTCAGCTCGCTGTTTGGCAGATTCCGCTTTCTCAGAATGCCGTATGGAATAAACTCAGCCAGCGAGGTGTTCCAGCATGCAATGGAGCAGATCTTTGCTGGATACCCCTGTGCTGTCATCGTCGACAACATAATCATTGGCGGAAGAGATATGAAAGAGCATGAACACAATCTCAGAAAGGTACTCGACCGTGCAAGGGAAGTCAAACTGAGACTCAACCCCCTGAAGTGCAAATTCAGTCTCAAAGAAGTCTGCTATGTTGGTCACGTCTTCACAACCAAGGGCTTAGAGCCTGACCCAGCAAAGACAAAAGCAATTAAGGAGATGCCCACACCTGAAAACGTCACACTCTCCAACGCTTCTTAGGGATGATTAATTACCTAGGAAAGTTCATTCCTAATTTCAGTGAGCTCTCAGCCCCACTTTGGGAGCTAACGTGCAAAGACATTCAGTGGTGCTGGCTGAAGCAGCATCAAGATGCATTCAATGCTTTAAAACAGAGCCTAACAAGTCCTCCCACCCTCAGCTATTACGACGTCCAGAAACCCGTCACGCTAACGTGTGATGCATCGCAGTATGGACTCGGGGCTGCATGCCTCCAGGAAGGCGCCCCGATCGCCTACTCCTCTCGTACTCTGACGCAGACAGAAATTCGCTATGCGCAGATCGAGAAGGAGCTTCTTGCAGTTGTATTCGGTTGTTCCAGGTTCAATGATTACATCTATGGTAAGCAAATCCAAATCGAAACTGATCACCAGCCGTTAGTCACTATCTTGAACAAGCCAATACATTCAGCTCCAGCCAGACTGCAACGCATGATGCTCAGACTGCAGAAGTACAACTTTCAGATGGTGTACAAAAAAGGCTCGCAGATGTACCTCGCCGACACTTTGTCCCGTGCTCCCACAACCTCGACAGATCAGCACAGTGACGAAACAGCTGACTACGAGATCATGTCGATCCAACAAATCTCTTCTTCAAGGCTGACACAGCTAAAGGAACACACTGCCTCTGATCCAGAGCTACAGAAACTGAGCACTGTCATAATGAGAGGCTGGCCTTGCAGACAAACTCAGCTGCCCACAGAACTTCGTCAATACCACCCATATCGAGATGAACTCACCCTAGAAGATGGCATTGTCATGAAAGGCCCGAAAACAGTGATCCCCAAGTCTTTGCAAAAGGATTATATTGCCATCCTCCACAGAGGGCACCCAGGCACGGAAGCTACTAAACGCAGGGCCCATGGTATCGTGTTTTGGCCCACAATGACTGAAGATATAGAGCAAGAAACAGATGCGTGTCCAGTATGCAACAGCACCAGGCCACATCAACAGAAAGAGCCACTGAAGCTACATCCAGTGCCGGACTTACCCTGGTCAACCGTCGCCACTGACATCTTTGAGTGGAATGGTCAACATCACCTGGTTGTCGTCGACTCTTACTCAGGTTGGTTCGAGGTAGACTTGCTTCGTGACCTAACTGCCAACACTGTCATTACAAAGCTTAAAAGACACTTTTCCGTCCACGGCTGCCCGCACAAAGTAATATCAGACAACGGCACCCAGTTCACTAGCCAACGCTTTGCAGACTTTGCTTCAGCCTGGGACTTTGTTCATGTGACAAGTTGCCCAGAATATCCACAGGCCAATGGACTGGCTGAACGTGCAGTTCGCAGTGCAAAGCAGTTGATGGAGAGGTCAAAGAGAGATGGAACAGATGTCTTCCTCAACCTACTCAATCTCCGCAATGTGCCACGAGAACGAGAACATTAGGTTCTCCAGCTTATAGGTTGATGTCAAGACAGACCCGCACTACCCTACCTGTGTGTAAACGTCTGCTCGTTCCCAGTCCCAAAAGCAACAGAGCTGTTAAAACAAACTGACTTCACAAGCGCCATGCACAAAAGAAATACTATGACAAGTCCAGCAGACCCCTCCGTCCCCTCATGCCAGGTGAGGTTGTGCGGATGCAAACGCGTCATGGACATGACTCCTTAGGAACCATCAAGGAAGCCTGCAAGGAGCCCAGATCGTACATCGTCCAGTCAGGAGGTGGAGAGGACAGACGGAACCGCAGGCATGTCCTCCCAGTCTCTGAACCACCACCACAACACGGAGATTCCCGTGATGATTACACCGCGGTCCAACCACCAACCACAAGTTCCACACAGCACATCCAAAGACCTGTGACACACACTGAAGAACAAACACATAGCCGCACACAACACTTCACACAAGCCCCTGTCCAGTCCCCCTGTCGCCTGGCAAGTGATGCTTACATCACACGATTTGGGAGAGTCTGCAAGCCAAACCCCAAGTATGAACACTAAGGCATAAGAGATGGACTGTAACATTAAAAAAAACAAAACAAAACAAAAAAAAACAGTGGACAGTACATGTGACGTGATGTTAACAAGGTTAAATGCTCACTATGTTCTGACCAATGACACAGTTCCAGGTGTGAAGTAATTCGTTAATGTCCAGGCTAGAATGTTATGGACTAGGATATGTTGTTAATGTATTATTGCTAAAGATGTTGTTAGTCGTTTATGCAGTCCTAAGCTAAAGAAAGGGGATGTAGAACATCTGACTAATATTGTTCATTAATGCTGCTTTAATATACCTGTTCCGTGTAGTACGCTGCGCACGCACGCAGTGAGACAGCGCGAAAGTGAGACCCGCCCCCCGGGAGTGAGGTGACTTATGTGTAATCTCTGCTCAGTTACACAGTAAACAAAGCTTGCTAGTAATCACAAATCCAGAGTCTTTACTGAACATCAAACACTCGTTAACTGAGATAAACTGCTGGTATATTGGTTTTACATCTATACTGTCCAGTCTCTCCTGGTGGACATACAGCAGCATTGTTTAATCTCATTCGAGTCACTGTTAACCTTACCCATCTTTTTAGTCTTCTGAGAGCACTGAAGCTTCTTTTAGCCTCAGTACATGTGTTTTATCCTCAGATTAAAATTATTATTATTATGTGCTTGATGAGCCTCACCTTTGGCCCCAGCTCTTCCCCTCTGACTGCACTAGGACATGTTGCCACCTGATAAAATAACACATTGATTCATGCCATATAAAAAGTGAGACATGTCAATTCAGATTCTTTGTCAAATATACACTAATGAATCAATTTACATCAGCAGCCTAACAATTGTCATGATAATAAATACTAGTTAATCTATAGCACCAAATCATCAGTCAGTCACCTGTGACCTCGCATCTTCACCTCTGTCCAAGCTACAACATGGCAGAGCTGCCTGTGTCACCTGATAAATAACAGTGAGATATTCCAAATACATGCAGTCACACATGTGCTTCAAATACAATAATGAACCATCAAGTCATCATCCGATTTCACCTGTGATCTTGTATCACCATTGCTCTCTGAGCTTTGTGTTGGTTGGAATATTTGCAAAATCGTGACTACCTCATGATATTTTGTCTCAAAAATTAACCCTATGAATATGTCAGTACCATTAGGATGAAATTATTGTGTCACCAACATTTAACGTTAGACATATAATTTTAACAGCCTCTGTAAATGAATATCCTGGCTCGCTCAAAGCTGCCGTTTTCTCTGACAGTTTCAATCAAAATTAGAAATGCTACTCTGGTTGACTGAGATAACTAATAGTGCTGCCTGTTGTGCAGTTAGTTTCCAAAACACGTTATTCATGGTTACATACAATTTTAGACTGATGTGGGCCAAAGCCTAGCATAGCCTGTAACGTTATTATGACGGACACATTTTATGTGTTAACTTGGCTTTAAGTGACTTACAGGTTTCTTTGAAAAATACTTTCTTATATCCAGGTTCTTCCTCTTTGCTGCCGTCCTCCTCTCCTCCTGGCAGCGCATGGCTTGCTAAAACTAAACAGAGCTCCCTGAAAGGCACAGCCAATCACATTGGCCATATTTGTCACATGACGCAGGACTCCAGTAGAGAACGTAATTTAACTCTTTCTGCAACGCTAGGTGAATGAGACGTTGACAGATGTTTTTTTTCTTTCTATCGGGTTAGTTTTTCTTTACTCGAAGAGATCAAATTATTGGTGGGGACAATTCAATAATCGCTGGATATTGGTGGGGACATGTCCCTTCTGTCCATGCCAAATCTACGCCCTTGCTTTCTACTAAAGAATAACCCAAACCTTGCTCTCTACAGTAAAAGAACATGGTGGTTCTATGCTCTCTTTCATCACAGAAATAAATCAAAAAAAGATGAAAAATAAAAGTTATTACATAGATGAGATGGTGCATGTTTTTTTCATGTATTATTTCAGTGATCCAGAGAGACTTGCGTCAGAGAAAGAGAGAGACGGAAAATAAGAATGACTGAAGGTGTTATAGCCAGCGAGAAAGTGAAGAGAGAAAAAAAGAAAAGGAGCGGCATTAGCAAAAACAAAGAGGTGAACCAAATAAATATTATTTTCTGATTCCAGCACTGCCAAAACCTTACTCCCACCTCCACACAATGCAAGGAGTTGTCAGTTGTGAGTGAAGAGAAGGCTTCATCCTGTCTGCTGCTGCTGCGCGTGCATGTGCGTGCAGCCCATCACACAGATTTGCAGTTCAGACATAAGAAAATAGAGAACAGAAAAAAAGATGGAGACCTGGTTTTTAAAGTACTTTGTGTACAAACAGCTGTCTCTGTGTCAGTGGATTAATTTGAATTGTATCAGGTCTTAACTGTGGTAGAAAATATTGGTCTGAAGTAACCTCAGCTTCATGAAAAGTGTTCCTGAGACAAGAACTTCTCAGTAGTTTGAATATCAAAATGGCCCCACAGTGAAAGTGCAATCTCTCTCTCTTTAAAAAAAAAGAAAAATCCCTATGTAAGCTGTATTCATAAGTTGTCTTCGTTCAGCTTCGATTTAGCCCCCACCCACCATGTATTAGCATTATACTAGTGATGTGTCGGTTGTGAACGCAACGGCTCTTAGAGCCGACTCTTTGAAGTGAGCAACGCGAGCTGTGGGTTTGTTGTTTTTTTCCCCCCTTTCTCTCACCCTCTCTCTCGCCCTTTTTTTCCGCTTCACTCTGCAAGCAAACCTTGTGCTTTGCGCTGGGAAGAGGGGGGTGGGCCGGTAGTTACATTCGCAGTAGCACAGGAACAGAGTGGGAGGGAAAGAGAGAGAAAGAGAGCCAGGGACAACAACGTCACATTAGAAAGGTATAGTGATCATCTACAACTATTTTCAGTTGTGGATGATAAAGGATTCACAGAGTTTATTCATACAGGCCCATATGACAGAGAATGTGCGTCTTCTTTTTGTTTTCATATTTTTTCATATTTATATTTAATTGTGTTGTGGTTTGCAGTGTTTTGTGTTGTTTCACATTAAATTTGTTTGAAGGGAAAAAGCTGAAAATTTAAATAGTTAAAAGTTGAAATGTAAATAGTAAATTATATGATGAGTGAGTATTATATGATTCATTTATTACATTTTATGTGGAGTGAATAAAAAAAAGTATATTTACAGTGGCCCCTAAAGACAAAGCACGTACAAACTCCAAAACACGATTATTTAGGTGTTGCCAGATAATTTTACCATTACCTTTGGCTCTTTCAATTATATTTATAAAAAATTTAGCTTTGGTCTGTCTCAAACTTCTTGTTACTTTGTTCCGCATTGAAGTAAATCTCTGTCTATCCAGAGTTAGACCTGTTTTCAGGAACTGTTTTAGTAATTGATCTCTTGTTTTAATTAGATTCTTGCACTCTTTGTTTAACCAGGGCAGATTAGATGTTGTCTTTATTTTTTGTCGACCTCTAATGGAGTATATTGATATAACATCCTTGACAATGTCAGTGAAGTGACTGCTACAGAATTGTGGATCATCACTACACAGTAAAGGCTCCCAGTTAACTGATGCTAATGCTTCTGCTACATTTTGTCGCTGACTTCTTGGTATAAATTCATAAAAGGATCTCCTATTAGAGGAGCTATAAAAATGATTGTCAACCCGTAATTGTATAGGTTTTCTAGAAAATAACATAAAATTGTGGTCTGATATACCAGTGATAAAATTATAAGATTTAATAATTTGCTCGGGCTTATTACTGAAAACCAGATCTATTTTAGTTTATTTTAGTGTCTCGTTATTCTTGTGGGTTGTTTAATGTGCTGAGTAAAGTTCAAAGTCTCCATTATGTCCTTGAGTGTTTTTCTGTCCTTTTCACAGTCCCAGTTGACATTAAAATCTCCCATTACAATTATTTCATTAGACTTAGTATTTATAGTATGATATTTAAGTAATATCTGTAGTTGTTCATAAAAAATATTCCTTGCGGAAGGAGGGCGATATAAACAGATCAACGTAAATGACATTTCTGGGGAAAGAGTGATTTTCACAGAAATATGTTCTATTTCAATATCTATTGGTGAACTAAGTAAAGAACAATCCAGGTGTTTTTTTTACATACACAAGTATTCCTCCTCTTCTTGTTCCAGTTCTATCCCTTCTGAATACTGTGTACTCTGGAAAGACAACCGCAGACTTGGGAGAACAACTTATGAGCCAAGATTCAGAGATACCCAAAATAGAAATATTGGAATTGCTTGGAATATGTTCCAGTTGCTCATGCTTTGGTAACATACTGCAAATGTTAATGTGTCCACATAGAAGCCCCTTTGGTTTATTTTTAATGTCCCAGATTACTTTAGCCTGATTAAATGTCTTGCAGATCTTTGTTCCTCTGTATCTTTTAATAGCAGGATTTCTTGTCCTTTTGTTGACAATGCTATGAGCATTTAATGATGAGAAACCCTTTACCAGGGACTGTAGTTGAGGTACAGCAGGTGGGGGCCCAGGCAGCTGAGATGTGGGCACAGGCAGCCGAGGTGGAGGTCCGAGCAGCTGAGGTGGAAGCCCAGGCAGCTGAGGTGGAAGCCCAGGCAGCTGAGGTGGAAACCGAGGCAGCTGAGGTGGAAACCCAGGCAGCTGAGGTGGAAGCCCAGGCAGCTGAAGTGGAAACCGAGGCAGCCGAGATGGAGGCCCAAGCAGCCGAGGTGGAGGCCCAGGCAGCCGAGGTGGAGGCCCAGGCAGCCGAGGCAGAAACCCAAACAGCAGAAGCGGAGGCCCGGACAACACTATTAGTTGCATTTGTAGCCTTATTAACTGAGACGGTGGTTGGAGCACAGTTAGTTGAGGTGGAAAGCAATGCAGAGATAGCTGTGCCCATAGGCTAACTAGGCTAATTAGTTGTAGCCAGTCCAAATCACTGATGTTTGAAATAGGTCCAGGATTTAGTTCTATATCACCAGCCAAAAGTAGCATCAGAACCAGTTTCAGAATCTCCAGGGACAATTGTGGTGTATTTAATTGTTCGTGTTTACCTGGGGGTGGTCTAGCATGACCAAAATCCAAGAATCTTGTGAACAAAAGATGTTGACTCCATTTGGCTGGGAAAGTGGTATAGTTATCCAGCTTTCTTGGACATGTCGAACTCCACAGAAGATAAAAATGTATAAAAACAAAAAGACAAGTTGATGTCAAGATCCAGGGAGTTTTAGATGGTTTTTTAGGTGTTTTTTGGGGACAAAAGCATAGGACCTGCCAAGCTGTGTGCCTGCACCCTAGCAGCCATCTTGATTTTTTAAGACAGTTCAGTAAAATGTCTTGGCATGATGTACAGTGTGTCTTCATTTTGTTTTGAGGAAAGCAGTCCTAAAGAACAATCCATAGCAGTTGAACAGTATCTGAAAGTCAAGAAACAGGAAAAAATCCAGAAAAGACCTGACAGGGCACCTGAGAGATGAATCTGGCCATCAGCTGAAAAGTACCATCCGATTTTGAGCCACCATGCAATGCAATGCAACTGGCAACAGCTTAATTTTTAAGCATGGAATGATCCCAAACATACTTTCAGTGGAGTAAACACATGAAAAACACACAATGAACACTGGTTGTCCTTCCCAGAGCCTGGACCTCAACATTGGGAAAGCAGTGACAGAAAACAGCCAATATATGAACAAGAGCTTTAGAATATCCTTATATCTTAAATAGTATTACTAAAGATTATTTAAATAAATTACAAGAATGCTTGCCTAAAATAATTTGGTCTGTGTTAAATAAAAAGCGTAGTCATACCAAATATTATATATTATCTATCAGTTAACATTTTCCTTTGGGTTTATGGTAACAACATATAATTCATAGTCACTAGTGATGGGATTTCCGGCTCTTTTTAGAGATCCGGCTCTTTCGGTTCGGCTCACTAAAAAGAACCGGCTCTTTCGGCTCCGAACCGGCTCTTCAGGTTGTTTTGTTGCTTTAATTAATTTATTATTAACAATAATATAAAATTAAGCACAAAAGGAATTACTAACGTTAAAAAAGTGGCTTTATTTATATATGTTTATTTATAAATATATGCGGTGGCCCCTAGAGACAAAACACGTACAAACTCCAAAACACATTTCTAGCATGAACTGAACTTCCAAAGCAGAGCTACTAGATCACTTAAATTACACAATTGAAAGCATGTGTGTATTGTTTGTGGATTTATACACAGGCACTCATATATATTCAAATAATTAAAAAAAAAAAAAAAAAAAAATTCATTTACCTGTTACTACCACACACCAAATCCGGTCATTGGTACTTGCTGGCTTGTGTAGCCACTAGGTAACAAAAGCTCAACACTGCGCCCAGCATCCTGGAGCACTTCTGTTGTCTTTTGTACGCGTTTTGAGTTTTTACGTGCTTCGGAGTTTTTACGTGTTTGTACGTGATTTGAAGTTTGTATGTGCTTTGTCTCTAGGGGCCACCGTAAATATACTTTTATTTATTCACTCCACATAAAATGTAATAAATAAATTATATAATACAAAAATCAACTATTCACATTTCAAATTTTAACTATCATCATCTGCAACCGAAAATAGTTGTGGATGATTACTATACCTTTCTAATGTGACGTTGTTGTCCCTGGCTCTCTTTCTCTCTCTCTCCCTCCAGCTCTGTTCCTGTGCTGTGAGTGTAACTACAGCCCCTCCCCCCTCTGCCCAGCATAAAGCACAAGGCTCGCGTGCGAAAAACCACGTGACGGCTCGCGATAAGGAGCCGGCTCGCGTCGTTCACGTCAAAGAGTCGGCTCTAAGAGCCATTTCGTTCGCGAACGACCCATCACTACTAGTCACAATGCAGGTTAAAAACAGAGTAGGCTTAAGGGCTGGGGTATCATGTGATTGACAAGTCACTACAATATAAGGGCGCGCAGTCTTCGGTTTCTGAGTCTGATCCACTACTTGTTTAACATGTCTGTTTTTACAGTCTATGAAGGCAATGCCTAATCAACATGACAACTACAACATTCTGCAGTGACAGACCATCCTACTTGGTCCAAGCTTAACTGGGGCCATGCATGCATGACTATTTGCATGTCAGTTCATACAGATATCATTCAAATCACTTTACAGCAAAAGACAAAAAAGACTTTAAAACAGGAGCCAACCACACAAAAAAGTCATAATTATGACACTTAAGAAAGGGTTTTGTAATGCATCCACATCCTAGTGAGTCATATAACATTGTTTTGAAAAATTCTCCCATCTTCACCTTCTTTTTTTCACGTGCTTAGTTTTAGACAATATGTGATTACTTGGTTATGATTAGGGTATTTTAATTCTAAAGTGGTTCAGGCTAAAGCATGGCTGCTTCAGTAAATCTTTGCGTGTCTCACTCAAATGACACCTGCGTCACAACAGTTATCCAGCTAAAAGAAAATGCCATCAGAAGAATCCCTTGAATTTCACAAGTTGTGTTCCTGTGATGCTGTTAGAATTTTCTGTCCTACTTACCCAATTGAGCGTCATGGGGGTTCTGGGGACAGAAGCAGTCACTAGGTGAGAGACAGGTAACCCTGGAAAGGTCTCAGTCCATCACAGGACTTACACGTCTTTGGACTGTGGGAGGAAGCCAGATTATATATACACAGGCACAGGATGAAGATAGGGCAGCCATTGCTCAGGTAGTACACTGGGTCATCCACACATCAGAAGGTTGGTGGATTGATCCCTGATGTCTCCAGTCTGTATGCTGCAGGGTCCTTAGGCAAGATACTGAGTCCTGAGTTGCCCCCAGTGCGTTACTTGAGGCCATACTTGACAAGTAGCTGCTATGAATAAAAATTTTCAGTCAATAAAAGAGTAATCCACTTGATGCCTCCACTGGTGATTAAAGCAGATCTTACACATTTCAAACTCAGTATATTACATTCTACATGTATGAGGGGCGGTACAAGCCAAAATTCATTCTTTCACTCTCACACACATACATTCTTCTTTCACACACATACTTTCACTCTTACATACATATATTCTGACGAGGATAACGATGTGACCGTTCCAGGAGATGATAAAATATTTCTTAGCACCCCGATAGCTTGCTGAAGACCTCGAGTTTCTTCTCCCCCCTCCATGCTGACAGACACTTGAAAGTGACCCGCGCGTGCTTCTCAGCCAATCACAGCGGTACAGACACCCAGCCTTCCGTTTCCATTAAACTCCTTCCGTTTCCACTATACTCTTTCATTCACATACATTATTCTCTTGCATACATATATTTTCTTCAGACATGTATGCATTCTCTTCTTACATACATATATTATTTGTGAGATTAAATGCATATTGAATGCATGTAAATGAGAGCAAAATTTAGGAATGCATAAATGAAAATGCATGTATGTTAGAGTGAAAATTTGTAAATATGTACATTAAAATACATGTATAAAAGAGCACAATATTGCAATGTGTGTGTTAAATATGTGTAAACATGAGAATAAAAATATCTAAATATAAAAATTAAAATAAAACTATGTGAGAGTGAAAGTATATGTATGTGAAAGAAGAATATATGTATGTGAGAGTGAAAATATATGTATGTGAGAGTGAAAGGATGAATTTTGGCTTGTACGGTCCCTGATATTTTTTGATTCACACTTGCATTGAACATACTCATACATACACTCAAGAACAAACATATGCATAACCGTATGTACAGTATACCTAAAAATGTTCACTCATGTACGTACACTCACACAAATACACACTTGAGATCCCTTTCTGTTAGACTTCCAGTACAAGCCAGTCCTGCTTGTCTCTTGGCTTGGTTAGCTGGGCCATGAATTATTTGTTGGGCTGCAACAACCTCTGGTAATATGATGAGAGCACAGATGACTGAGCAAAGCACTCGCATACACATGCACTTACATAGATGTAGTACCACGCACATGCAGAAGCACAGGAAGCCGATCCAAGTGCACAAAATATGCTTGTAGAAAGGCATTTTTGTGTGTATGTGATTGTATGCGAACTGTAACAGAGAGCATACATGGGGACAGAGATGACAGCTGACAGCAGTAGACTAAGTAAGCTTTTAGCTGCGGTGTCTGTGAAGGTTCTCAGTCATCCAGGTCATCGTAGTCAAAGGAACTTGCAAAGAAAAGCGTCTGGACTTTAAGTGTCCTTTATCCTTAAGATGCAGATGGACACAGGACAAGACTCAGCTGTCCATCTGCATCTTAAGGATAAAGGACACTCTTTCGAGGATGCCAATGTTCACATTTTGGACAGAGAGGACAGATGGTTTGAAAGAGGAGTGAAAGAAGCCATCTATGTCCACTGTGAGCGACCATCTTTGAACAGAGGCGGTGCTTTATGACACCAACTCTCTGCCATCTATAATCCAGTTTTGAGATCCCTTCCCAGACGCCTTAACGCCCACTCACATCCTGGGCCATCTGACCTCAGGAATTCGCATGATAAGGTGGGGCCAGGTTTCACAATAAACTCACCCGAAACTCTGGCTGATTGGGACCCACACCCAGTTCCACACCTTGGCTCAGGCGATTAGAGGATCATCAGGGGGTCCTTTTGTCCCTCTAGATTTATATCTGGGACTCCCCACCATTTGACCTTAGAACTGAAAAAGCTTCTCGGATGAGAGGTGAAACGTCTTCAAGTAACTTAAAGAAGTCCAGACGCTTTTCTTTGCAAGCTCCTTTGACTTTTAGCTGCGGTGTGGATAGAACTCAGAGATTCTAATACATGTGGCATGATCGCAGTATAGAAAGTCTGGACATCCCTTCTCCAAGTCCACAGTAAAAGGCACACATGACAAGTAGTTGGGTTTGCCGTAAAGAATGAAGTGAAATATGACTTATTCATGAGACCTTTGTTTGAATTTAGCTGCAAATGTGCCAGCAACATGAAAATTTAGTCATTAAGCAATGTAGCTGTTCTAGTTGACATCCATCACCATCCGACCATATTCTGCACAGCATATCAAATTTAGGGTCATGGAAGTGCTAGAGCCTATCCCAGCTGTCACAGAGCATGAGGCACCATATGCACTAGATAGGCTGCCTATCCATCACAGAGCTAACACAGAGAGGCAGACAACAATAACAGATAGGGGGAATTTAGACCTAACAAGCATGTCTTTTGACAGTGGGAGAAGAAGAAATTTACATAAACACAGGCCGGCGTGATGATGCAGTGGTTAGCACTGTTACCTCAGAGTAAGAAGGGTACTGGTTCAAATGCTGCTCGGAATCCTTTTTGGGTTGGAGTTTGCATATTCTCTCTGGGCCTGTATGGAGTCTTAAAGAACAGAGACATTCATATAGCATTGTGTACTCCAATAGGCCTGCACACTCAGTAGTTCTCTCACATACTTTCCTCTCACCCCCCACATAAAAAATAATTGATACAAAACACTGTCAAAAACCTGCATTATTGGCATAAAAAGCAATACAAAATTACAATAACATTAAACCAATAATAAATTTGTTACAGTACAAAAAACCCCCAATAATACTGAGATAATCTACACCAAAAACAAAGTGAATGTAATAAGGAGATGTTGAGTTTGTTTATATGTTTAAGCTGTGCATTCACTGACCTTAAATGTTTAAGCAGAAGTCATTAAAATAAATTTCTTATGTCTTTATCAAGTGGATATATTAAGCATGACTGCTGATGGCCTTTTGTCCGTCATTAGGTTAAAACAACAGTTTGTACAATTTGGTTTAGTGCTAATTAGTAAATGTTGACATAATAACCATGTTGAATCATATAATGTAAACACCACAAGTTGCCATGGTCAAACCTTTTTTATATGTCATTTTTAATATGTCATTAAAATCCTTACCTCAAATATCAATATCGGTATATTTCCCCTAAGGAGGTCAGGATGGATTGATGAACTACCTAAATACTGGATACAGGAGGCAGTTGTTTCAAACCTAAAAGTCGAGGTTTCTTGTGAAGCATGGAGAAACAGTGGTGAACCAGTGACAGGGTTACAGGTTGCTAAAGGTCGCTGCTGTATGTGGGGGACGAAGGTAGACCCATGTGGTCTGATCCAACAGGTAAGCTATTGTAGCTCAACTTGCCAAAAAATGTTGGTTCTAATAGAAAAGTGTCAGAATACACAGTGCTTTGCACAAATGCAGAATCAGAATCAGCATGGGCACCCTGACTGATTCTGACTCCTGTCCACCACCTAAAGTGCCAACAATGGACATATCAACATGGATTACAGACTAGTGGAAGAAGATTACTTTGCCTGATGAATCATGTTTCTTTTCATGTAGATTGGTGGGTGCATGTGCGTCGCTTACGTGGATAACACTTGGCAACAGGATGCACTATGGAAAGAAGACAAGCTAGTGGAGGCAGTGAGATGTTATGGACAATGTTCTGCTGGGAAACCTTGGTTCCTTTACCTTGGGCAACACGTATCGCCTACCTAAGCATTGTTGCAGACTAGGCACTCTTTCATGGAAACAGTACGCCCTGATGGCTGTGGCCTCTTTCAGCAGGATAATCCACCTTGTCACAAAGCAGAAATGATTTAGGAATGGTTCAAGGAGCACCACAATGAGTTTGAAATCTTGACTTGGCCTCCAAATTCAGTGTATATGGTCAGGCTGGATTACTTTCTGTTGTACCACATCGAATTGAAGTGAGAAAAAACGGTCAGCTACTAATTCATCTTTCTGTAAACATTCACCATTAGTTAAAATGAAATCTTGGGAAAAATCTTTTTTGTCTGGCATCAGTAAACATTAATGGTATGCACGCAGACAGTGTAATGAATAGATCCACTTATATAATATTGCCTGCATTTGGTGGCTTATCTAATTTCATGAGAGGGGAAATGTGGTGGATAAGTATTGATCTGGGAAATGCATTTTTAATAAATAAAGACACTCCCACAATTCCACATGCTAGTGCAACTCCTTAATTTATGCAGTCTCCTCTGTAAAAGACAGAATATGGAGACATGTGTCTACATAATTGCTGAACTATTAATCACATCTAGCATGTGAATGAAAATCAAAGTTGCAGTTTAAAGCAAAATTAAATTATTATTACTATTTAGGGAAGGGAAGTGAGACTGAAAGTAGAAAAATGTGCAAAATTTGAACAAACTATTCCTGTAGTTTGCAGGTAAAACAGACAGAATGGATGCAGAACACGACAGGTTGAGAATAATGTATAGAGAGGAGAGTGGAATGTGATGGAGTGCTAAGAAACAGAGAAGTATATTTATGAGATTGCTATGCGGCAGGCCCTGCAGCAGCAGGCTTTAGTCATATTGTTTGTCTTCTTCACAAGGCTGTAATATCCTGACAAGTGTGTAAATCCTCATTTAATTTTCCAGGGGACTCTAAATTCTCTATAAGGCGAACTACGCCTTAGAGTTGCTCTCACTCAGCCATAGCAAGGTCATTGTAAATGTCATTTCAACCTCTTAACATCCTGTGTCTCCCAGGTTATCGTTCAACAAAGTAAAAACCTTTATCAGACGGTGGGCCAACATCACTGATGAGTGTCTGAATGAAGACTGTGACTTATAAAGATCTTTATTCATTTACTTCAGCCAAGCTGTTTTCAGCGTCCACTCTTTTAATCTTCTGTGAGCTAAGGCATATTTTTTGTATTTAACATTTCAAAAATGTCATATTTTTGCCTGGCAACAACAAAAAGCAGTCTAGCATGCAATTTGGAGTACAGCAAGCTCTGGTGATTTTTTTTAAATCACATTTTCTCAAATTAAATACATGTACTCTGACACCTTTAATGTGTGTTTTAAGGTTTCAGCTTAATTGTTGTGTTATGTATATGGATATGTATGCATATTTTATATGTATATAACTACTCAATATTGAAAAGATGCTTATAGTAGTTTACCAAATGTGACATTATTGGTATCTAACTGTAGAAGTATTTAGGTGTTATTTTTTTTTTTTTAAATATTTGTTCATGTGACAATTAAATATCATTACTATGGATGTGAATGGTATCGGAATGGCTGCTTCTGAGATGCTGCCTTGACGTTTTGCCAGTGAGCAACCTACCATCACGCACCAAATTCGTGGTGACCTAGCAGCAACCTCTTGCAGCATAGTGTAAATATGTCAGCTATACATTTCTGTGCTGTTTAGGTAGGGTTTGGTTATTCCAAAGTGGCTTGAGATGGCAGGACAAAATTTAAGGTCCCATTTTAGTTTTAAAATAACAGTTAGCCTGTTAGTCACTCCCTTACCAACAGGCTAACTGTTATGTCTCCTCCATTTATTACTGTGCTCTGAAAGCAACAAACAGCACAGAGTTAAATCACAGCTGCTTTGGAAATGTTTTGCCCTGGATTTTGCTTCCAGGCCTATATACATGCGGTGAAGAATCTTGGGGCTTACTCTGGATTCAAATATAAAAACAGCCAAAGGCAATATTTTTGTATTTCTTCTGAGGTCCTTAAAGCATGTTGGAATCAAACATGAGTTTAAAACTAGTGCCAGATTGAATCCTGGCATAGTGAACACTGGTATTAACTTTGGTCAGCAGTTCTGAAACTGAAAACTCAAAGTTGCTCATCTCAGAGTGCATAATCTCAGAGTTTGCCAAACCTGCTTTCTGGACTTGCGCTCTAATTACTTTCTCCACCACTGCACTAATATTAATTGTATTAGAACTACTAATACAAAAACACTGACTTGCCCAATAATAATTTAAAAGACTTACCCTAACACAGGGGTCGGCAACCTATGACTCCGGAGCCACATGCGGCTCTTCAACCTCCTTGTATAGGCTCCCTTTGGCCTTGACAAAAAAAAACCCCACAAACATAAATAAAGGGTATTTCTTAATTCATTTTTATTCATACATTATTATTAGTTTTTGAAACATGGAGTCCCATTCTTGACACATATATTAACATAAAAAAGTATGCATTCGGAGTTTTGCCCATCTTTGGCTCTACATACTTATGCGATCAAATTTTCCCAAGCATGAACTTCATAAAGTCCAAACACTGCTCCCTCCTCACTGATGAGAGCCTACAGTCCTGTATGAAGATCGAAGTGACATCTTATGGCCCTGACATAGGGAAGATTTGCAGCAAACTTCAGACACAGAAGTCACATTAAACAGCTAAGAACAATAGCATTTAATAAGCTATTATTTTTCAAAAAATAAACGCATTCATTTCAGACTCCGAGCTGATGTAGATTTTTTGTATGTTCAGGTGCTTCAGTTGATTGCTGGCTGAGCAAAAAACCCAAAGAGGACGAGAGAACACTGACATGGAGACACTCAAATTTGATGTTTCTTTTTAAAGCTGCTAAGTTGCAGCTAAATGTGGGCTAGTTTTTACTTTGCTTTTACACAAATATAGGAAGGACAGTAGTCCTACAGTTCACAGTAGGCCTACAAATGCACACTGCACGTCTGTTGTTGCTTTCAGTGGTTGTAACAGGTAAAATAAAATAAAAAAAGATGAAAACTTTAGTTTACAAGCTCTGTTATTTTTTGCGGCTCCCGACTATTTTTTTTTTTGGCCAGAAGAGGGGGCAAAATGGCTCTTTTGATAATAAAGGTTGCAGACCCCTTCCCTAACACATGCACCTAACCATTATTGTGAATGCTACTAATCACAGAGAGATGTACAGCAATGTTTAAAAAAAAAATTCTGTTTCAGATTGAGCACACACAAGGATGCTTTGGGATCAAATATTTATTTCACTCAATGACACGTAAATCAATGTACAACTTTTATGTAATGTGTTTTTTCTAGATTTTTGTTTGATGTCCTCTTGAGAAAAGGGAAGAAAGGGAAAAAAGTATATTTCAGTTTAACTGTTACTGCCCACTACAGAAGACATAATTAACAGACTGGGTCTCAGGAGGATATTACCTCTATTAAAATTAAGCTGCCATAAAATCAGAGACTGTTCAGTGAGCAAACTTACAAATTATTTATTTCACCCCCCACTGTACAACTACTTTTTAGCTACCATTTGTCACCTTGTTTGTTAAGAGAAATGTGCTAACAGATGGTACATGATTCATATTTACTTTACTGGAGTAATGTAACATGCAGTAATCAAGGACTTCTTATTTATTTGCAGATTTTTTTTATGACCAGGATGAGTGTTTTTTATGATAAACAGAGTACTTTTGTGGCTGTTCAGTGACATCATGTTTTTTCATCACTGAAAGAGTGCATGACTTTGCATGGCTGACCGATTTGCCTTCAGAGTGTCAGGATGGCATCAGGGATTCTGGTGGTCAGCCAGAGACAGGCCATACATGATAATGCAATCTGCTACGACACAGCAAGGACACCACACACACACACACACACACACACACATACACACACACACACACAAGGCCTGTGGTAATCCTTTGTAACGCTGTATTGAGCAGAACACTGGACTCAGTGACAAACACCTACTACCATCTTATACAACCTCTCTCATTATCTGTATCATTCATCCATATACACACAAACAATAAGTTTAGTTTTCTGATAAGCTAACACACTGCCCCTGGAAAGTATGTTTTAACTATTAAAGGCACACCTCAGGTCTATTTTTGATAAAAATGATAAAAAATGATATCCTTCATAATTCATTAATGTCACTTGCAGATGCCATTCTTGAGCCATCCAGCTGAAACTGAACTAGCAACCCCCAAACAAATATGCTACCCACTATGGAACCACCAACTTTAATGGCAAAAAGTCCATTTTTAATCTTCTCACACCAACCCAGAGAGTAGATGTTGTTGCACTGCAACAGGTTTTTGCATCTGTCTCCCATCTCCCCAGTCTCTCCGTCGTTATAGAGCACCATGTTGATGGTGCGTTCATATCCCTATAGTTTTTGTGAAGATAGTTCAAAAGGAATTGGCTGCAATACTGGAGATGGAGGTGACAGAAGAGTTACACAGCAATGCGACTCCATAGTTCTTGTGGTGAAGAAAGGTGGGTCTATAGGTTTTTCTGCCTGGATTATTGTAAGGTGAATGAGGTGTCACAGTTTGACGAATAGTCCATGCCCTGAGCTTGACGAGCCCCTGGACCAGTTAGGCACTGTTCATTTTTTCACGACAGTGGATTCACTGGCAGATTCCCTTGTCTCCAGAGTCTAAGAAAAAAAAATGTCCTTCTGTGCTATCTATGGATTGTACAAATTTGTGACACAAATCTGTTCGATTTGTTTGGAGCCCCTGCCACCTTCCAGCTCCTCATGGTCTGGGTATTGCATCTGCCGCCTACTTGGATGATGTCATCATCCAAAGTGACACCTGGGCACAGAATATGCAGCATGTGGCTGCAGTTCTAGAGTCCCTGAAGCAAGTGGTGCTCACTGCCCTCCCAAATAAGTGTGCAGTTGGATGGAGAGACGTAGAGTATCTGGGGTACCACCTGGGAGGTGGGCAGGTGTGTCCCCAGGTGGAGAAAAAAACAACCATTGCATCCTCTCGTGTGCCAGGACTCAAAAAAGAGATGAGGCGGATTTATGGAGCTGGTTAGCTATGATTGCCAGCTCATGTCTGGCTTTGCGGTTCTGACCAGACCCTTATCTGATCTCACCTGAAAAAGTATCACAGATTTGATCCAGTTGACAGAGTTGTGCAGCATATGCTCAGATTAAAATGGCTTTCTGTGGGGAGCCCTGCTCCACACCTTTGACTTTTCCCTCCCTTTTCATTCTGCAGATAGATGCCTTGAACAGAGGGCTGGGGGCTGTTTTGTACCAGCAGTTAAGGGGGCATCGACCACCCTGTTGTTTACATTAGCCGCAAGCTGGCAGAATGGGAAAGCTGATAGAGTATGGTGGAAAAAGTGGCGATCCAGTGGGCAGTCGTTTCCTTTCATTATCGCCTCCTTCAATGCCCTTTCACCCTGCATTCAGACCATGCCCTGCTCCAATGGCCTTACCGCATGAAGGATGCAAACGCCCGGATCAACCGGTGGTATCTGCCTCTCCAGCCTTTTAAGTTCAAGGTGGCCCATAGGCTGGGGTGCAGATTTTGGCAGCCTATTTCCTCTCCTGCAGTGGGTTCAGGGGGCAGTGCCAGGGAGGCTGGCAGGGCAGCTGGGACCCTAATGATGCTATGCTATCATGCTTCCTATTTCACTAACCCCAGGACCTGGAGAAAGGAAAGAGCTGAGTTGGAGACTTGACAGCTGGGAAGCTGTCTGGAGCAAAGAGCACGAGTTTTGTAGTGTGACAGCACTGTAAATAAATCATCACTTCCCTGCAAACACAGGCTGTGTGTGCGTGTGTGTGTGTGTGTGTTGTGATGGGGTCTGTAACCCACTGGTGTTGTATAAATATATAAATATATCTGGATAAATATATCCAGTATAACATACTCGCATTTATATACCACTTTTCAAAGTCCTACCATTGAAAGAAACTTTAGAGTACAACTCACATTTTCGCCATGCATTCATACAGCTCTGTGCTTTACTTTACTTAATGCTATATATTTCAATCACTGTGCCACATATCCAGCATCAATTTAGAATAGCCCGTTAAATTGATATGCATATCTTAACTGCAAGAGGAAGCCAGCAGGTAGAACATTCAACCTCACTAAAAAAAAGGCCCAAAACAGGACTTTCTTGCTATGAGGCTACAGTGCTAAGCACACCACCACCCCATCATGCAGTAGCAAAAGAAAAAAGAAAAGAAACAAATTCCTCCAGAATTTAATGTAGGTTCTAAACAGCTTTCTGATTTGAAAACTGCATTACGAATAGTGAGAATAGCTGTTCTGCTATGAGAATTGTGAAAAAGTGATTGAGAAAAATTGCAATTGCTGAGGGCCTCATCTATGTTAAGCAAGTACATCGTCTAAACACCCAAGATTTGCAGCACTGTTTGGGACACATTAATGCCTTTATGGTTCTTTGCTATAAAATATAGTATGGATTTTTTTTCTCCTTGTTATCTATTCACTTTTTTTTACATTATTCAGATGGGAGTAGTATTGGCTGAAGTTATCTAGGCCCTTAATCCAATGTGAATCTGCCAATTCTGTTATCTGTAAAAGTGAAAATGTAAAAATTATTTCCCTGCCATACCATGATGTTGCTCTTTCCTCTCACGGGTGTAGAATTCTTATTATGATGACAGCAGTGGAAATTATTAATAAAATGCTTTGATATCATTCTGGAGGCATTTTCAGAAATCTCATCAAGCTATTCTCTTTCATTCAGACATGAAGCTTTGTATTTGGACCATCCGTATGGTTCAGTCTGAATTACTTTGATTATCACACAGATGGAACAGACAGTTGAGGAAATTCTAGAGGTGTTCGGGTTCTGCAGGTTTAACTGCTTCTAACTCCCTGATCATTCACTGTATATTGATTCATCACTGTATATTGATTCACTAAGTACTGAGTCATAGGCAGATTAAATAACAGGATAATCAGTTCCAGGGTGTACATATGAATTAAACTGTTTAGCAATTACTAGTACTAGTACAGACTCACAGAAATTGGACAATTGAAGATTGAAAAAAAAAAAACCCACTGTATGGGGCCAGTAGAGTATCTTTTGGATGTGGTCGAACGGTAAATCTGGATGAACACCTCACAAATCTGCAGCAGCTGTGTGATGCTATTATATCAATATGGACTAAAATCTCTGAGGAGAGTTTCCAGCATCCTGGAGAGTGCCTTAATAGACTGAATGTAATCGATTAAGGCAGTTCTGAAAGCAAAAATTGTACCCATAGGTAGGGATGGGTATCGTTTAGGTTTTATCTGATACCGGTGCCAAACCGGTACTTTTGAAACGGTGCCGGTGCTTAAACGGTGCTCAAACCGGTGCTTAAAGAATGGAGAACACAAAATTGGTCCAAAAACCTCTCATGTTCAGCTGTTTTTTTTGTAAAAAGATAACAACGTTAGCCTTTTCTGCAGCTATGGGGCATATATGGTATCACTCTTGGCTGGAAGCAGTGCTTAAACAATGGAAAAAACAAAAACTTTGTCCAAAAACCTCTCATGTTTAACTGTTTCCCACTTTTTATTTGGTCATTTTAGCCTTTTTGGCCAGGGTGAAGGGAGTATCTGCCATCAAACAAGAAGACAGCCGCATGTAGCTATGATGATGTTTGCTAGTTCACCTTACATGCATTAATGTAATAACGTGGTTAGCCTACTCAACGTAAATTATACACGAACAACATTAAGCTACTCACGCAGAGAAGAACGGCTGCTGCTGCTGCCATCATCATCCTCATCATTTCTGCTACACTGGCAGGGCTAGGGGCCAGGACTCTACTCTTCAGCTTTTTGGGGGGTGTTGCTAACTCTTCGTCCGATAACAGGCACCACACCTGCAGTAGATGCGCTCGGTGTGAGGTCTCGCAGCAAGCTATCAAATACGGCGCATTTTTCGGCTTTTAAAAAAAACGCTATGCGTCGCCAGGTGTTTCATCGGATTTCAGGTGTTACCTCCTTTCCACAGTATCACCTTAAAGCACTTGTTGCAG
This sequence comes from Neolamprologus multifasciatus, assembly GCF_963576455.1. NCBI lineage: Eukaryota > Metazoa > Chordata > Actinopteri > Cichliformes > Cichlidae > Neolamprologus > Neolamprologus multifasciatus. The sequence goes on from NC_140440.1 coordinate 934,014, forward strand.
GCTGCTGAGTTTGCATCTTTTGCTGTGAAGTACAGCAAGACTTTTGACCGCTTCGCCTTGGGCATTTTTAACCTGTAGCTCTGCTCTAAAAGAACGTACGTACCTGGACCCGCCTACTATCCCCGGAAACGTAAAATGATTGGCTAGAATTCAAAGTGTATCACATCTCAGGAAAAAAAAGCACCGAAATAAAGCACCGAAATGTGCGCTGCTTTTCGGTCTGGTTACTACCGTTTATATCAGAACCGGTGCCATCATGGCACCGGATACCGGTACCCATCCCTACCCATAGGCCACACACACACAAACACACACACACACACACATACACACACACACACACACACCAGATCTGTTGTAGGGTAAAATAACTGCCAAAGATGAATCTGAAAGCTGCTATTTAGTCTGTAATACAACTGCAACAGTAACTATGATCTGTGGCTACAATCTGTGAGTTCACGTGCATCTCTAAACCCCCCATCACACCAAAATAGGTCACTGTAATAACAAGCTATTTATTTACATTGGCATTTATTAATGTCTCACCTATATAGGGTAGATGATATTATTATCTTAAAAAGGCTGCATGAATACAGCTGCACTGCTGTCTGTGGGTCGCCGTAAACACTCAAAAGTGCTAATTCCAACCACAATCATAAAACACAAACCCTTTAGAGTTAGATTTTGTATCCAAAATCAGTCTGGGTTCCAAAATCTAACCACTATGTTATTATTATTTTAGTACTGCAAATTAAACAAAGAACTGCAAGCCCTTTCACAGACCCAGGACTGACAGTTTTTTTTGTAAATATTGTATGATTGAAGCATGAAATTATGCGACAAGCAGTTTGTAGCACTTTATTACCATTTAGTGTAGGCAAAAATGTGTAATTTTGGTAATGTGTAATCTTAACTTGGCACTGATTTTCTGGCTGACTAGGTGGTGATATGAGATTAAGAATGTGAATGATGAACCAATGTGAATGTGGCTCATGCGACTAAGCTCACAGTTAAGCACTGCAGAAAAATTGGTGCTGTTGTGCAGCTGTAGCCCTATGAATCTGTATTTCCCGCCTACATTAATGAAATAGTTTTCAGTGCAGCACATACTGTAAGTTCAAACAATAGAAAGTGTCATGTCTTTACTTATTTGACACAGCATGCTCATTGACACTAGCTCATAAACGAGGTCTCAAGCTGATAAATGTGAGTAGGAGGGATAACATTAAGAGGAAACTCAGAAAGCTACAGAGTGATGCCGATGAATCTTTACCAATTAACTGTATCTTGATGCATTCATGTGGGTGTTGGAAATGTTAATCATGAAGTCTGGAGTTTGTCAGTGGAGTGTTCCCTTATATCTGTGTTTGTAGCAGTTTGACACCAACAGAGTTGTGGGCTTTTTCCTCACATACACTAATGTGCAGTGTGATTTTTTTTTTTAACAAGATAGCATTAAACCAGACGAAACGTTTAAGTTATGTAAAGGTTAACGCTATGGCTAATAATTATTAAGTACACTGTCAGTGTTGTGAAAACTTTGCATGCTCCCCAACTATCAATCATCATCTCATTTATAATCTACCTCAATTTATAATCTTTTAATCATTTCTTGTCTGGGTAAAACTCCCAGTCAATAAATATGTATGGAAGATTTCCCTCAAGATGTTGGCTGATAGGACTGGACTGGCAAATCAGAGATCTAATCCCAACGCTAAAATTGCTTTTAGTAATTTTGTTGATGAAACCTGCCTATCATTGTTATCATTTTGCTGATTAATGTCAAGATTAAAAACTCACAAATTATAGTAAATTCACCCCCATTACAGTTATGCAGCAGGAAATTAGCTATAGGGACTAAATCTTCTTGTTTTTTATACTAGTAGGTAAACAAACATTTTAAAATGGCAGTATATGGGAGAATATCTAAAAAAGCACAGGAGGAAAATCTATTTCTATTCTATAAATGATAGAGAGAGGCAATTTTTTCACCATAGTGCAGTTTCTAAAGCTCACACACACACGTGTGCACATGTCTCAGTGTTATGATCCTAGAACCCGCCATGCCCCTAGGTGATTTATAATGTGATTTCCTGCTGTATACACCAGCAACTTGTTAATCATGAGTTGAACAGGTTATTCACCAATTTCATAATTCAGTTTTTCATTTTGTGCTCAGAAGTGACTCTGATGCATAGAGTAAGGAGTGACATGCATGTTTATGTGTCGCACAGACATTACGGCGATCAATCATTTTTTCATCACTCCAGCGCTGTTATTATTCTGTACAGACATCATGCGGCATTAACAATCAAAGATTTTTTCACATACAAAATCTCAGATAATCATAAAGATCTCAGAGTACCATAGTATACATCAGAGTGCAGGGTTATTCTTGGTTCCTAATTTTTAGGCAGAGCCTTCACCTACCAGAGCCCACTGGTCTTAAACTAGCTCGCAGTCTGAGCTGAGACAGACACTAACTTTTAAAGCTTATAGTTAGGGCAGGATTGTGGGATTCTGATCCAGTTTTGATCTAATAGGCTGCTGGAGTTCTTCCCATTAGGCACTGATGGTACAGGTCAAAGCACAAGGGTCCCCCTGATTCTGCCAGAGACTTCTTCCTTTTTAAAGGGAGTTTTTCTTTCTCAAGAAAAACTCACAAAGTGCTTCCACATAAGTGGCGATCTGATTGTTGGTATTTCTTTCTAGTATTGTAGGGGCTCTACACTGCAGTTAAAAGTCCTTCGATGTGACTGTTCTTGTGAATTCTTGTGAGTTGAATGCTCCTTTTTATATACAAAAAAATCACTGACTGTGAATTCCTAGCTGTTAAGAGATATATTCTAAAACACTTCTTCAGCAGAGAATCAGAGAGGAGAAACACACAGATTTTCTTGCTAGCAAGGGCAGCCTCCAGAGCTCACACACCAAGAGTGAGGCTCCAAGATTCGCAAATGAGAGACTGCCCTGGTCTTTATTTATACTTCAGTGGGTGCTTGCGTGGTGTGTGTGTGTGTGTGTGTGTGAGAGAGAGACTGTGACCCCACTACCCTTAACCTGCTGGTCTGGAAAGTCCAACAGTTCATCTAAATGTAAAAAGGCATTTAGACTAAAACTGACATAGCTACGTTAATCCTACCGTAAAACAATAAGACAAGGTACGACCTTTCCCATGCTCCTAGGATGTGGGGGTGCATGCCAGAACACCCTGGAAAGTACACACCGTTGTTACAGACTTCCTAGGATGAGACATTCTTTCAATATGCCACCAACTATATACTTCTAAACACAAATGATTACATGCAGTATTCTACCATATGCAAACTTATATAATTAAAAGATTATACTGACTACTAAGTACAACTTTCCATTGACACTAGCAGTGGTATATTTAAGTGTGAATGCGCAGACAGAAAGATTAAGCCGTCATTGGAAGTGGCAAAAAATGCAGCACCTATTCCTCTGTTTTGCAAGTTGAGGCGGCTTTAAAAGTGAATCTCTATGAACTCTATATAAATGTGTGGTTGCGGTTGTAGCTGAAAATTGAGCCAATGGAGAAGTGACTCAAATCTAAATTCTGTCAAACAACCAGAAGTGGTGCAACTTCTTTAATTAAAGATGTCTAGTTGTATAGACGTCTACACTGTAAAATGTAATATTGTGTTTAATTAAAAATATTAAATAGGCTGAACTCAGTTTTTATCAATTTGTTATTAGAACTCAATTTAAATAAGCTACCAGTACTTTTTATGCAAAAACGGATGGAAGGATGAAAGATGTGTTTTGAAAATGCCCCATCACTACCATCCTCCTCCCTCTCGGATCAGTCCGCATGTTCATGGTGCATTTGTTATGGAATATGTTGAGCAAACCTGGAAAAGCGTCAGCTCAAGATATTATTGTTGTCATTGCTGTGGATCTTTACCTGATACACTGACTTGGTGAGTAAATGTTTACTCTTATTCAAACTGATTTTGTGGCTTCTCTTAGTTTAGCACCAGGTTTATAATCTTGCCAGCTAGTTAGTGTTAGCCTAGCGTTGCTGCTGCGGCTGGGCTCATGTTACTTAAAAATTAACACCGCATCCTTAAAAACCTTATATAAAATATGTCTGTGAAATGTTCTGTTTATTGTTTGAAATAAAAAAGTGAGATAAGAGCCCAGACAAAATTCTTAGGGGTGGGGTGGGGTGTGGGGGGTATTTTCAATCCATAGCCATAACTAACTAACTAACTAACTAATCATATATATATATATATATATATATATATATATATATATATATATATATATATATATATATATACATATATATATATCATGTTTAACCTGAGTAGCAAAAGACCGCAGGGGGGGGGTTGAAAACAATATGCCAGGAGTTAGCTGTGCTTGCGGACTATCTCTACTTTTAAGATTAGGCTTAAAACTTTCCTTTTTGCTAAAGCATATAGTTAGGGCTGGACCAGGTGACCCTGAATCCTCCCTTAGTTATGCTGCAATAGATGTAGGCTGCCGGGGGATTCCCATGATGCATTGAGTTTTTCCTTTCCAGTCACCTTTCTCACTCACTATGTGTTAACAGACCTCTCTGTATTGAATCATATCTGTTATTAATCTCTGTCTCTCTTCCACAGCATGTCTTTATCCTGTCTTCCTTCTCTCACCCCAACCGGTCGCAGCAGATGGCCGCCCCTCCCTGAGCCTGGTTCTGCCGGAGGTTTCTTCCTGTTAAAAGGGAGTTTTTCCTTCCCACTGTCGCCAAAGTGCTTGCTCATAGGGGGTCATATGATTGTTGGGCTTTTCTCTGTATCTATGAAGTGCCTTGAGGCGACATTTGTTGTGATTTGGCGCTATATAAATAAAATTGAATTGAATTGAATTGAATTATCAAGCCTTGACCTCCCGGTCAGCTATTGCGCTGGTGGATAACAGAGCTCTCCAAAAACGTGGAAGCACTTTTGCAAATATGTGATATTTTGATAAATTAAGTAGATATTTGAGCATTACACAGCTACATTCTCGGCTGAAAATATCTTAAAAGGTTATTTTGTGACCCAGAAAGGGTGGTCTGGGGAAAAGGAGGATCGCATTTGTCAGCCACGGTTGTCGGAGCCTGTGCCTACTTGTAAGCGCGGCAATGGGAGCGCGGCTAAAAAACTTATTACTTTTTCTGGGTCACAAAATAAGCTTTTAAGATATTTTCAGGCGAGAATGTAGCTGTGTAAAGTTAAAATATCTGTTAGATTTATCAAGACATCACATATTTGCAAAAATGCTCAGACGTTTTCAGAGACATCCATTTTTTTCATGCTTTGTGGCAGCTTTTGAACATCTGTGACATCTATTAATGTCAAATCTAGCCTTTATTTAACAAATAAGCAAACTCTATGTTACAATGATTGCACAGCCATTAAGGATCAAATCAGTTTCTGAAAAATGTTCTGCTTTTTCTCCCTCTGCTTGCTTCTTACTGTCTTTGAGGCTTGGGACCAGCACTCCTGCTGTTGGACAGAAAGACATCAGTAAGTATTTTGGTTTACCAATATATTAGCAACTGTCAGTGACATTTATATTAATCAGGCTGAACTTTAATCATACTTTAGATCAGCCTGTTTTACTTATTGTTTTATTTTTGCTTTGGTTTGGGGAAGTTGTTTCTTTACTGATCTTTTCCTGTCTTCTGTTATTAGACTTGAGATATGACTGCACTATGCTGTTGCTGGTGACTCCAGTTAATTCTACAAGACATGCTGTGTAAGTAAACAAACAACAACTGCATTTCTTGAAAGATCACATCCCCCAAACTTAGTTTAGAGGGTCTACACTGTATATAGTGAAGTCTGCAAGTTTTCTAACAGCAAAATTTGTTTTGTGCCCAAATCATTTTGCACATCATTAGAATGAAAGTTATTGGCCATGTTTGCATAGCCCTTTTTAAAATGATGCTTTCATGACATTATTGTGTGTTGGGTGGTGGTCACGGCTGTCCAGACTGACAATTGGGACATTGAATGTCACCTCTCTGGTGGGGAGGGAGCCTGAGATTGTCTAAATTGGAGTCTGTTTTATACCAAATGCAGAAAAAAAATGTTTTAAGAAAGCAATTAAGTTCATGTTCCAAAAAATATGATTGTCTGCTTGCAGGACACCAGGAGAGATTCAATTCAATTCAATTCAATTTTATTTATATAGCGCCAAATCACAACAAAAGTCGCCTCAAGGCGCCTCATAGATACAGAGAAAAACCCAACAATCATATGACCCCCTATGAGCAAGCACTTTGGCGACAGTGGGAAGGAAAAACTCCCTTTTAACAGGAAGAAACCTCCGGCAGAACCAGGCTCAGGGAGGGGCGGCCATCTGCTGCGACCGGTTGGGGTGAGAGAAGGAAAACAGGATAAAGACATGCTGTGGAAGAGAGACAGAGGTTAATAACAGATATGATTCAACACAGAGAGGTCTGTTAATACATAGTGAGCGAGAAAGGTGACTGGAAAGGAAAAACTCAATGCATCATGGGAATCCCCCGGCAGCCTACATCTATTGCAGCATAACTAAGGGAGGATTCAGGGTCACCTGGTCCAGCCCTAACTATATGCTTTAGCAAAAAGGAAAGTTTTAAGCCTAATCTTAAAAGTAGAGATAGTGTCTGTCTCCCGAATCCAAACTGGAAGCTGGTTCCACAGAAGAGGGGCCTGAAAACTGAAGGCTCTCCCTCCCATTCTACTTTTAAATGCTCTAGGAACAACAAGTAGGCCTGCAGAGCGAGAGCGAAGTGCTCTAATAGGGTGATATGGTACTACAAGGTCATTAAGATAAGATGGGGCCTGATTATTTAAGACCTTGTATGTGAGGAGCAGGATTTTGAATTCAATTCTGGATTTAACAGGAAGCCAATGAAGAGAAACTAATACAGGAGAAATATGCTCTCTCTTTCTAGTCCCTGTCAGTACTCTTGCTGCAGCATTTTGGATTAGCTGAAGGCTTTTCAGTGAGTTTTTTGGACATCCTGATAATAATGAATTGCAGTAGTCCAGCCTGGAAGTAATAAATGCATGAACTAGATTTTCAGGGTCACTCTGAGACAGGATATTTCTAATTTTAGAGATGTTGCGCAAATGGAAGAACGCAGTCTTACATATTTGTTTAATATGTGCGTTGAAGGACATGTCCTGGTCAAAAATGACTCCAAGGTTCCTCACAGTGTTACTGGAGGCCAAGGTAATGCCATCCAGAGTAAGAATCTGGTTAGATACCATATTTCTAAGCTTTTCAGCGCCGAGTACAATAACCTCAGTTTTATCTGAGTTAAGAAGCAGAAAGTTAGTGGCCATCCAAGTCTTTATGTCTTTAAGACATTCCTGCAGTTTAACTAATTGGTGTGTGTTATCTGGCTTCATGGACAGATAGAGCTGGGTGTCATCTGCATAGCAGTGAAAATGTATGCTATGTCTTCTAATGATGCTGCCTAGGGGAAGCATGTATAATGTAAACAGAATTGGTCCTAGCACTGAACCCTGTGGAACTCCATAATTAACCTCAGTGTGTGAAGAGGACTCTCCATTTACATGCACAAATTGGAGTCTATTAGATAGATATGATACAAACCACTGCAGTGCAATACCTGTAATACCTACAGCATGTTCTAATCGCTCTAATAGGATATTATGGTCAACAGTATCGAATGCTGCACTAAGGTCAAGAAGGACAAGCACAGAGATGAGACTACTGTCAGAGGCCATAAGAAGATCATTTGTAACCTTCACTAAAGCTGTTTCTGTGCTGTGATGAACTCTGAAACCTGACTGAAACTCTACAAATAAACCATTCCTCTGCAGATGATCTGTTAGCTGTTTGACAACTACTCTTTCAAGGATTTTTGATATGAAAGGAAGGTTGGAGATTGGCCTATAATTAGCTAAGACTGCTGGGTCTAGAGATGGCTTTTTGAGTAAAGGTTTAACTGCAGCCACCTTGAAGGCCTGTGGTACATAGCCAATTATTAGAGATAGGTTGATCATATATAAGATCGAAGAATTAATCAATGGCAGGACTTCTTTGAGCAGTTTTGTAGGAATGGGGCCTAAAAGACACGTTGATGGTTTGGAGGAAGTAATTATTGAAGTTAACTCAGAAAGATCAATTGGAGAAAAAGAGTCTAACTTAACATCAATGGTACTAAGAGTAGCTGTAGATAATATTACATCTGTGGGATGATTATTGGTAATTTTTTCTCTAATGATAAAAATTTTATTTGTGAAGAAGTTCATGAAGTCATCACTAGTTAACGTTAAAGGGATGTTTGGCTCAAAAGAGCTATGACTTTTTGTCAGCCTGGCTACAGTGCTGAAGAGAAACCTGGGGTTGTTCTTATTTTCTTCAATCAGTGATGAGTAGTAAGCTGTTCTGGCTTTGCGGAGGGCTTTCTTATAAAGCAACAAACTATTTCTCCAGGCTAAATGATGATCCTCTAAATTTGTGACATGCCATTTCCTCTCCAGATTACGAGTCATCTGCTTTAGGGTACGTGTCTGAGAATTATACCACGGGGTCAGGTACTTCTGATTAGAGACCTTAGTTTTCACTGGAGCTACAGTATCCAGAGTCGTACGTAGTGAGGAGGTGAAATTATTAACAAGATAATCGACCTCTGTTGGGGTAGCGTTCAGATAGCTGCTCTGCTCTGTGTTGGTACAGGGCATTGACGATGATAACAGTGGCTGGATTATATTCTTAAACTTAGTTACAGCGCTTTCAGAAAGACATCTACTTTGATAAAGTCCACTCTCCACTGCTGCGTAATCAATTATTGTAAATGAAAATGTTATCAAGAAATGATCAGACAGGAGAGGGTTTTCAGGAAACACTGTTAAATGTTCAGTTTCTATGCCATATGTTAAAACAAGATCTAGAGTGTGATTAAAGTGGTGGGTGGGTTCTTTTACATTTTGAGAGAAACCAATTGAGTCTAACAACAGATTAAATGCCATGTTGAGGCTGTCATTTTTAGCATCAACATGGATGTTAAAATCACCCACAATAATTATTTTATCTGAGCTCAGAACTAAATTAGATATAAAGTCTGAGAAATCAGACAGAAACTCTGTGTAAGGCCCAGGTGGACGATAGATGATAACAAGTAAGACTGGTTTCTGAGTTTCACAGCTGGGGTGGACAATGTTAAGCATCAGGCTTTCAAATGAATTAAAAGTCTGTCTTGGTCTTTCATTAGTTAATAGACTGGTGTGAAAAATTGCTGCCACACCGCCCCCTCGACCTGTGCTTCGAGATTTCTGGTAGTTAGAATGACTCGGGGGTGTTGATTCATTTAAACTAACATAATCATCCTGCTGCAACCAGGTTTCTGTAAGGCAGAGTAAATCAATTTGTTGATCAATTATTAAGTCATGTACTAACAGAGACTTGGAGGAGAGAGACCTAATATTTAATAATCCACATTTCACTGTTTTACTCTTTGGTTCAGATGTGGATACTGTATTGTTCTTTCTTTGTAAATGTTTAAGTTGTTTGTTGCTGGTTTTTAGTTTGTTTTTTGTCTTTTTGGAAGCTGACACAGTCTCTATGGAGATGGGTTTTTGGGGGGGGTAGCAGGAGGAGAGAAGCTGCAGAGAGGCGTGTAAGACTGCAACTCTACTTCCTGGTCCCAACTCTGGATAGTCATATTTTGAGGGGTTTAATAAATTTGTCGATATTTCTAGAAATGAGAGCTGCTCCATCCAAAGTGGGATGGATGCCATCTCTCCTAACAAGACCAGGTTTCCTCCAGAAGGTTTGCCAATTATCTATGAAGCCCACATCATTTCTGGGACACCACTCAGACAGCCAGCAATTTAAGGAGAACATGCGGCTAAACATGTCACTCCTGGTCTGATTGGGGAGGGGACCAGAGAAAACTACAGAGTCCGACATTGTTTTGGCAAAGTTGCACACCGATTCAATATTGATTTTAGTGACCTCCAATTGGCGTAACCGGGTGTCATTACTGCCGACGTGAATTATGATTTTACTGAATTTACGTTTACCCTTAGCCAGCAGTTTTAAATTTCCTTCAATGTCGCCTGCTCTGGCCCCTGGAAGACAATTGACTATGGTTGCCGGTGTCTCTAGCTTCACATGTCTGAGAACAGAATCACCAATTACCAGAGTTTGACCCCCAGCGGGTGTGTCACCGAGTGGGGAAAAACGGTTAGACAAGTGAACGGGTTGGTGGTGTACCTGGGGCTTCTGTTTAGGACTATGCTTCCTCCTCACCGTTACCCAGCCGCCCTCTTTCCGCAGCTGCTTGGGATCTGCCGGGGAACAGCTAGCGGGGCCTACGCTATCTTCGGCTGCACCAGCTACAGGGGCCTGGCTAGCTACAGGTGAATGAAGGGTGCGGAGCCGAGTCTCCAGTTCAGTAATCCTGGCCTCCAGAGCTGCAAATATGCTACATTTGTTACAGATATCATTACTGCTAAAGGAGGCCGAGGAGTAACTAAACATCTGTCACAATGAGCAAGAAAGTGCAGGAGGGACAGGTGAAGTAGCCATGGTGCTAACGAGTCGGCTACGAGCTAAGCTAGCGAAACAGTACAGAGACAGTGAGTGAATACTTTGGCTATAAATTAGGTAGTGAGTACACAGAAAGTGTGCTTCGGATGAAGCACGTGAAGATTATACTATGAAAAAATAATGTATTTAAAAGTTGTTAATTAAACTGCTAAGCAAATAAGCTACTCAGAAACACCACTGTGTTTGAGCAGGAACAGGAAGTGATACTATACCACAGAGCGAGCGAACACCAAGTGACAGCGCCACCGACAGGAGAACAATGGGAACATGCAAAAGAGATGAGTCCTCCGTCACAGATGGTGTGGTCAGTGAAGATGGTCGCCTGCAGGTTCAAGCTTGTTGCATCTCCAACCCACATCCACTGCCACTGTACCTAAGGGAAGTTAAAGACTTTCTTCTGCACCTACATTTGGATCACCTCGATCCATGATGGCAAGCCTGGCTGGGGGGCTTCTTTGCCTCTCTCCTGCTGTGTGCCCAGCCCGGTGGCTGCGGTCTGTGACCGGCTCCCGGTGCAGATGGCTCCCTGTGATAATGTTTCCTCACCTGGCTCATGTGTGCCCAGGCCAATTTTACTTTTTAAGTGTGTGTGTGTGTGTGTGTGTGTGTGTGTGTGTGTGGGGGGGGGGGTGTTATGTATCCATGATCGTTTATGCTAATGAGAGTGTGGGGAGTGAGTTGGAGGGTGGGGTGGGGTGGGCTGCTTTTAACCACGAAAAGCAACATACATTTTTGTATGAAAAGTGCTTTATAAATAAAGATTGATTGATTGATAATAGTCATTCAGGCAGTAATGCCTGGACTGGAAACAAGCCATCCTTAAAATAATACAACATTCCAGCTCATGTGTTGGAATGCAAAACAAATGTGTTGTTTAAATTAGAGACTGCACTTGTGACAGAACAACAAATATTTTATTTTGATTATATAAGTAATGTAAGTACAAAACAAACTTGTGGTAGGCCTAAACTTATTTTCAGAATAATTACATTTTGGTGCTTTATTTCGGTGCTTTTTTTTTTTCCTTAGCTATGCTACACGTTAGATTCTAGCCAATCATTTTACGTTTCCGAGGATAGTAGGCGGGTCCAGGTACGTACGTTCTTTTAGAGCAGAGCTACAGATTAAAAATGCCCAAGGCGAAGCGGTCAAAAGTCTGGCTGTACTTCACAGCAAAAGATGCAAACTCAGCAGCCTGCAAAAAGTGCTTTAAGCTGATACTGTGCAAAGGAGGTAACTCCTCGAATCTGATGGAACACCTGGCGACGCATTGTGTCGCCAGGTGCCGTATTTGATAGCTTGCTGCCAGACCTCACACCGTGCACATCTACTGCGGGTGTGGTGCCTGTTATCGGACCTGGAGTTAGCAACGTCCCCCAAAACCCCAAAGAGTACAGTCCTGGCCCCTAGCCCTGCCAGTGTAGCAGAAATGATGACGATGATGATGGCAGCAGCAGCCGTTCTGCTCTGAGTGAGTAGCTTAATGTTGTCCGTGTGTAATTTACGTTGAGTAGGTTAACCACGTTATTACATTAATGCATGTAAGGTGAACTAGCAAACATCATCATAGCTACATGCGGCTGTCTTCTTGTTTGATGGCAGATACTCCCTTCACCCTGGCCAAAAAGGCTAAAATGACCAAAGAAAAAGTGGGAAACAGTTAAACATGAGAGGTTTTTGGACAAAGTTTGTGTGTTTTCCATTGTTTAAGCACTGCTTCCAGCCAAGAGTGATGCCATAAATCCCCTATAGCTGCAGAAAACGCTAACATTGTTATCTTTTTACAAAAAAAGCAGCTGAACATGAGAGGTTTCTGGACCAATTTTGTGTTCTCCATTCTTTAAGCACCGGTTTGAGCACCGTTTAAGCACCGGCACTGTTTCAAAAGTACCGGTTTGGCACTGGTATCGGATAAAACCTAAACGATACCCATCCCTAATTACATCTGAGACTTTGTTTCATTGTAAGATTATAACAGTGATGGCAATATAATTGTTTGTTGTTCAGCAGAACAGTTTCCAGTATGTTGGCTGTTATACTTTGTTGTGTTTGAAAATAAAAGTTGGGCTAATTTTAACATCATTACAAAAAGTGTTGTTAATTATTTTTAATCATATTCAGGTTACCACAAATTGTTTTTTCATTTAGTTGCACTTGAAATGTTTGTCAGTAGGTAAACAATTAGTATTGTACAGTCAGAAATATCGAGTTATTCTTAATATTGCAGACTTGCAATGTATAACAGTCATCTTAAGTAAGCTTTACTTAGTTTTTTTGAGGCAACGAGTTTCCTTAATTTTTTTGAGTTCTGGGAACTAACAAGGCTGTACAGTGTACTCAAAATGAGTAAGTTGCCCTAACTTGGTCATCTTACGTAAACTTGATCCAATTTTTTTGAGTTCTGGGAACAAATGAGCTTGTACAGAGTACTCAAAATAAATAAGTTGTCCTAATTTTGTCATTTTTAGCTAAGCTTTACTCTTTTTTTTGAGGCAACGAGTTTCCTTAATTTTTTTGAGTTCTGGGAACTAATTCGATTTTACAGTGTAGATGTATAAACAACCTTCAGCTAGCTTGGCCATTCCTGAGAGGTTTATGGCTTTATTTTAGTTTTAATCTTTTTGTAAATTATTGTAATTAATACAGTCAGTTGGTGAGTTTGCCCTGGTTTTTCCCCATTTCTAGTAACTTCTCAGTTGTTAGCAAACAAGCTTGCTGTATCCTCAGTTTTCTCTGTTAGAGTTCAATGGAACTCTGATTTCCACCCTCAGCAAAATTACGTCATTTCAAAAGAAAAAAGAAGAATTTTAGATCGGATTACCTCGCTGAATCCTTTTTAGGCAGGGACTCTCATTTTCTAATTGCCCCAAATAAGTGGCTTTCTCCTGAGCCCATTTTAATGTGGAGAAACTCACTTGTAACAATTTTCTTGACGACGTATCGTATAGCACTTCTAATCGTACAGATCTGCTCAAACAGAGATTATCGAAAAAAAATTTCAGTGCGCTGTGAAAGTATCAAAATAAAAAGGCCTTGTTACGTCATGACACAAGCTCCTCATCTCAGGAGGGTAAATCATACCATCAGCATGGTTTATCATACCATCATACTAATTGGCAGGCTCAACTTCACAACAAAAGAAAAATCATCAGCTAGATTCACTCCGAACCAACCATCAGCTGCACAACACACAACATAAGCCTAATATGTTATTAGCTATGAGTTTAATCCCCAGGTCTGTGCTTCTCACTCATTTAGGCCACACACACACCCATTTTATTCAGTTTTCCTTTTTTCCCGTCATCCTAAAACATGTGACATGTTGTCATGTACTTCACAAAAGAAGTTTGTTCTGACGTATTCAGAGTTGTGTATCTAGGTACAGGATACACTCGCACATCAAAACAGGAAACTCAGTGTTTTAGAGTCTCCACTCTAAGCACTCATAGCAATTTACTGTATTAACAACTAAATTTATTGTCTGATCACTGGTTGGTCAAACCAGAATCTTTTTTCCCACAAAAGTTAAACTGTTGTCCTGCAACCTAGAGAGTCAATTTTTTCATTGGATAAATTCAGCATTTGATAACAAGTGTCTGTTAAATTCACACCATTTTAACACTGATGAGAAATAACAAGCTAATTTTCATTACATGGGTGTTTGTGTTATTAGGCAGATTTAATGCATGACTGTGGAGCTGCATATCCAGCAGAACATGTTCTTAAAGCTGCCTTTCCTACTCATTTCTCTGCTATTATTTAATCATTTTGTAACTAATGTGCTATGAGTCCATTGATCTTTGCATCACACTAAGTGACTTGGACTAGATGGTAAACAGACTCACATGCTTAAGATGTTGTCTAATCTTCATGAGTTCTCTTGTGTTTGGAAGTGTTAGTAGGGTTAATGCATGTTCTGCTTGTGTGTGTGTGATTTTGTATGTTTCTTTTTGCAGTGTTTCAGACTCCTTCACAATTTTCCCACTTAAGCAGTCAGTTTTGTTTTTCCCAGGTTTGCTAACCCAAATTTTGATTTCCCACTTTAAACACCAGCATTCTCACTTACTCTCACTGTTGTCCTCTCCCACTTCAACAGTCCAATAGCAGGCAGTTCTCTTTCAGCTTTGTCCTGTGTTCCACTGTCTCTTCTTGCCATTTTCTCCAAAGGTGGCAAATGTCAAACTCCAACAGTCTCCTCAGTTCTCCTCAAACGTTCTTTTCAGATGCACAGTGAATTTGCAGCTTGTTGTGAACACAGTGCCATTCATCCAGTCAGGCGGGATGATGGGTTTGCTCTTCTTCTCTGATGCTGTTTGTCCACACTGCTGCTGCTTGCTGGGACTCTTTGCCCAGGACTTTGCTGCTGTCTCTTTATTGCTCTTTGGAGCTGCATTCCTTGTCTTCAGGGAGGAGTGAGAGCTTGCTTGTGAGTTTAAGAGACACATGGTGCTGTAAATAAGTTAGCCAGAAACCTGGCCTGAATGTTTCCAATGATGTTAAACTATAACTTTCTTCCGACCGCTGCATGTGGAAAATTGATTCAGGTCTGCTGAATCTGAAAGTGACAAACTAAGACATTTTCATTATTATTATCACTGCTTAACCAACACACACAACTCTCTCTCTCTGTTTTTGTTTTTGTGAACTGTCCTTTCTTAAAAGCAGAAAATGAGATTGTAGTTGTTCTTGGCTGATAAACACAAAACCTTTTTCCTGTGATTATTTTTCATCTACAATGTAAATTTTGTCTCTTTTTTACTCTTTTTTTTTCAATAGCTGGTGACCTGCAGAATCACCGCTCTCACAATCAGAGGCAATTACTTTTACACAGCGCACAAAAACACAAAATATGATCACAAGTTTATTTAACTATTTTTCAACCCACCAAAACAAATAAACAAAAACATGATGCTGAAGCTATGAACACTGTACATATATGAGTCAAGATGCAGGAAAACTGCTCACGGAAACTCTGCACATTCCAGTTATCACAGTTCTATTTCCCTCTCTTTGAAGAGTTCTCAGCCAGCTCCTGATCTGATAATGTGTAGCTTGCTCATCAGCTCAGAAAAGACCACAACGCAACCTCACACAGTGGTTGCGTGCTTTGCCCCACAGTGGCAAAGACTTACACTTTCATATTCAATTCAGCTTCTCCGTCATGTAGTTTTCAGCTGTTTCATACAGGGTTCAGCATATTAGTTGTTATTATAGGTTTGCTCTATATCTGAACCAAGATGACAGTCTTTCAAACAGGTCAAGTGCCTCTATACACGTAATTAGTTAAAATATTTACCTATTTTACTTCATATGTCATTGTACTGAATTTGAACAACCCTAAGCTTAATGCAGATTACTTTCAACAATTATCCACCTCACATCATAACTGACTGAGGTGCCTCTTCATATTAATATTATTTCATCATTAACACCAGTTTACAGGTTGTTATCCTTGGTATTATTAGTATGAATACATTAAAGATAAAATGTAATTTAATTTTGCCGTTTGTTTATTTTTCATTATTCAGTCGGGTCTGTTTCCAACCCTTTTTAAACTACTTTAAACTACTCTCCATGTATAAACACTAATTTGTCCGGCGCCTGGACATTTTTCTCTAGCCACTGCTCGTCAGCAGTGTTTGGTGGGCTGATTACCCATTATCACACAACTGCAGAGCCGTCTCTGGCACGAGACGCGGGGGTGGTTGCTGACACGCCCTTCTACTTCATACTACTCATGAAGCGGTGTCAGTTTTATGGGATGAAACCCAACCTTTCCCCTTTGTCACCAGTACTTGAGCTCCTTACAGTAAATAAAAAGACAGTAACAATGGAAGTAGTTCAGCAACTTATTGTGCTGTAAAAAATCACTTACTTCCGACACACAGAAAACACAGACATTTACTCACAGTCACGCAGATCCTTACGGCGGATCACTCCTAAACCCTTACGGCGGGTGAGACCTTTAACGTGTTTTACTTTACAATCCTTTCGGCGGATTAGTCCTATGAACCCTTACAGTGGGTTAACCTTATTACATGTATTTTTAGAAATCCGTACAGTGGATTAGACTGTCAAACCCTTTCGGCGGGTGAAACCTATTTCCGTTTTACGCGAGTGTGATTGAGTGGATTCTTTACCTTTCCAAGATCTCTCCGTCTATGTTTGAGGTCTTTCACTGGATCCCAGCGCCGTGGACCGCTTAACCAGCCTGAACTCGAATTTTTTACGTCCCAGGACTTTCACTCCTTCCTTGAGGAGGCTGTCGACAGTCTGCGGTACCGGCTTCCCACGGCGACAGGATACAGGTAGATCTCTGGTTTGGAGTCACAACAATCGAGTTGCTTTTTCCAACTCCGACTTGGAGGACCAAGAAATGTAAGGAGAAAAACCTCAGGAAAGCAAAGAATCACGGGCCCAGAGTTAATTCATGTACATGGACGATTCCTGTGCAGGAATGCGCGCCAGGCATCTGCTCAAACTTTATTATATACTGTCCTACTCACGTAACACTCATGGGTGGAGTACAAGTTAGGAAAAAACAACTTCTTATCTGGTGATTGCATACGAGGCTGCACAAGATGCAGCCTTGGAAGACAAGGAGGAACAAGTTGATTAACGATCTTGTAGTGGGCTAAAACAATACATGTGGGTGTTGTCTAAACTTGAGCAACTTCCTCATGTGATCACTTTGTTCCAGTTAAAGAATTTGCTGACACGCTATGTACAGGCATTTCTGTGCAATTCAAATAAGCTAAACATAAACATTTATCACTGTTGAATATTAATAAAATTCAAAATCTTTTAACAGGCCCCTCTCATTTTTATTTATTTTTTCATTAATTTTAAGAAATTGCAGTTTTTCTATCAGTTGTATCACTTTTGTATGCTTGCTCAGCATATACTGCAGAAGCTGGGTCTTCCTTCTGAAAGGCACAAGTTGTTCATCCACAGTAACACAATCACTGAGGATGAATGTCTGCCTGCAGTTGACCAGGAACAGGTCCCATATGTAGCGGAAAGCTGCCATGTGGTTTGTTTTCAGTCGGTAGGCTCTGGTCTTCTTGTCATCAAAGTGCAAGAAACGGCGAATATCTTCAAATCTTTGAATTGAATAGTGGCCTTGTACAATGGGTTATGCAGAGGACTCCCAAAAAACACACCAACTGGTACATCCCAGTTCTTCTCACTTCCTCCAAGAATGGTCAATCAAATGAAGGCCAGGAGCTTATGTTTGATTATATTTTCCCACTCTTTTCCCCTGTCTGTGGCTACTCTTTGTGCCTCCATGTTTGTGCATGTCAGCACCACATTAGACATGAACAGCTTCCACGCATCTATTGGGGAGACAGTACTAAACCCAGGTGCAAGCCCTGGCCGACTAATTCAGAATATTGTGGTTAGAGCAGTAAGAGGGGCTCATTCTGTTAGACTTTTTCCATTTCCTCTTCAGAGGACTCATCAGAGGACTCCTCTGTGTCTGACTGGCCTTGTTCAGTGGGGGAGACAATAGTCTGGGTCCTCTCTATCTTAGATGTCAGATTCTGAGTCAATGCCACCAATGGGCTCGTCATCTCATCCGTCTTGGATAATTTGTAGGGCCACAGGGATCCTAGCTGGCCTCATAGCAGCCATGTTACTTTAGATATTTTTTAAAAAACACCAGAAAGGACAATGTTTAAAATGCACAGAAAACTATAAACAGGGGTGTACATAAGTGGTCCGCAGGTGCGCGTCTTTTATTTTGACAGCGAATGCACCAGATAAGAAGGTGGAATGCACGTTTGCGTACATAAGATGTTCTGGAGGAGGACAGATATTTGTTTAGAACTCTTAAAGATGTCGAAGAAGCAAGCTCCGTGAGCAATTACTTTGGTGTTCTTCCACCGCAAAAGAAGCGCATATTCTCTGAATTTCCAGGAATACTTTTATTTTGACAGCGAATGCGCACCTGCAGACCACTTATGTGCAGCCCTGACTATAAGTCATGTATGTTACTGTGTAAAAATTAATTCCTGATCCATCAGAAGTGTAAGTGGGACAGTCAGAGTTGCTAAGAATGAAAGTTTCATAGAAGATTCCATAGAAACTGCTTGGGGTCATTTATGACCCCACTTGTGGAAGAGTGGGGTAGTGATACAAAAACTGCATTTTTATTTTAATTAATGAAAAAATAAATAAAAATGCAAATGGCCTCATGTTACAAACATATTTTATGAGGAATACCTGGAATATGAATATATTACAACTTTTCATTTTAAAGATTTTGAAGAAAAACAACACGTGGGGTCATTTTTGACCGCATCTCAGGGTTAAATAATAAGAAAAAGAGATTATTTAATAATTTCTTTAGTTGCCATGAGATCTTTTTTTTTTTTTTTTTGCCTGTCCCGTTTGGCTCTTTTGCCATCAGAATTATTGTCTAGAGGCGAAGAAAGATGCCCAACGGATTTACTTTACCAAATGGACCATCCCAGCCTTGCTGTAATGGTCTATTTGATTCACCTTTTATTGTTTTATCTAATTTTCACTTGCTAAATACGGGACAGATTTGACTGGGGAAAAGAAAGGGGAGAAAGAAAGAGGGAAAGAAAAACAGTGGGGAAGAGGGACGGGGATAAAGGGCAAAAAACAAAAACCAACAAAATAAGCAGACAAAAATTACATATATCAATCACCTGGATCACCTGTTGAGAAAGAAAAAAGAGAAAACAAGCAGAAGAAAAAAAAGAGCAACATAATAAACAACATCACAATGATCTATGGGAATATAACAGTAAATACTAAATATTAAACATTATTGTGCAGCACGTAAGATCGACAGCACACAGTGTGCTTTGAGGTAGGTGCCAAAAAGGGTGTAGTTTGTGTGTGTGAGCACCCGTGTGCATTTAAAAGGTTCCTTCATCTAATGATCTGCTAGAGCAGACCTTCCCAAAGTGTGGGGCCCGCCCCCTAGGTGGGGCGCAGAGCCATGGCAGGCGCGGTATGAAAAGGGGGAAAAAAAACAAAACGATTTGTCCCCCGGTTCCTTTGAAGGTTAGTGGTTCCAGTTTGCATGCCAAGTATCCTTGGGCCCCAAGTTCCTCTCTAGTGGATCCATCAGAGGTGCTGGCATTATCAGCATTCGTGTTGTAGTTTGAAGAAGACAATTGCTAAGTGTCTTCTGGTAGCTTTGCGTGGTATGCATTGGAAGACGGGTGGTGGAAATTTCCTTTACTGCAGCTAGATTCCAAAAAGAAGAAACGTGATGTCCAGAAATGTGCTCTTAATAGCCTCTCAGACATGACAGAACTGTCACAACTGTGGTTTGTTGATGTGAAAACTTTATCCTTATACTTTATGATACACTGACTGTGAATTATTATTTTATCTTCAAGTATTTTTCCATGAACAGTGAGTTAACAATAAAATAAATAAAGTGAATTTTTCTGGTTTGCCTTCCCATAAAGGCCTGTTTAAAAGATGACTCAAACACAGGATTAAGAGTTAGGCAAACAAAATAACTTTACCAATTCTTGTTGTGAACTAGGGTTAGGAGAAAGAACAAGAAAGAACAATACTCAAGGGAAAAGAGGCACACAGAGAGAAACAGCACAGGCTGGCAAACTAAAGTAGACAGATTGACAGGGACAGAAGGAGAGAAGGCACATCATGTATAGACACACACACACACACACACACACACACACACACACACACACACACATTAAGAAGTAATACCAAACAGGTTATAACACACAAAGATAGCAACATGGTAACAGGAGGAACTATAATGAACTAACGCACATAGTAATGAATTTTGACATCACACTCTATATATCTGAGTTTTGCTTTGTTGAAAATTGCATTTATTAATTATATTATTGTTAATCATAAGAGAAAGGACCCAAATGCAGTACAGGGAGGCAAGATTAATAAATGGCAGAAACTGCTTATAGTAAACCCAACAAAGCCCTAAAGCAGAAACCAAACTACAGGTAAGGAGAAGGATGTTAAACAGAGAGTAAACTGACACGAGCAGAAACAAGAGACAAGACCATGCACACTTGAGTGGAGAAAAGGTGAAAAGATCTGAACACAGGGGAAACTAGTGAGGATGGCTCAGGCAATCAAAGGAGGAAAAACAGAAAGCAACACAACTAGAGAAAATGGAAGTCGTCAAACTGCAGTGGCCACCTGTGGCTTCACCAAAAGAGTCAGACACCATACACCGTCTGACTCTAATGTCTAAGTTTAAAAAGAAATACAATAAAATATTTATGGTGTGCACTGGATATGTAACTTATCCAACTTTTCATGAATTGGTGAAAATATCAATGCTCTCATTTCAAAGCAATTAAAACAATCAAGTAACGAAAAAGATACAATGACATTATTTCACCAATCGGAGGAAGCAGTGCACTAAACTGCAGAGTGTGCCAAAAAGAAGAAGACTAGATTAGATAAAACTTTATTAATCCCTCGGGTGGGTTCCTCCAGGAAATTTGGTAAGACGACTAGCCACTTGGCTGTGAGCATGCGCAGTAACCTACTTCAAATTTCCGAAACTCTCAAACATAACACCTGAAACTAAATGATGCTTTGTGAACACCTACAGGCCAGTGGACACTCTTTCAAGGATGAGGATGTACACATTCTGGACAGGGAGGAACGCTAGTTTGGAGTCAAGGAGGCCATTTATGTGAAAAGGGAAAGATCTTCTCTGAATCGAGGAGGGGCCTCTGTGAATGGTACTCATGGCCATTGATCAGTGGTCTTTGATCAATGGTCATAAGAATTTTCATATTAATGACGAAGGAACTGATCTTGCAGCCCATTGTTCCTTCAGTGGTGCAAGTTTCAGTCATTATCCAAATGTACTGTTTATAAGGTTGGGGATACCTGCAGTCAGCTGAGACTGAAGAAGTCACTTGGATGAGTGACGAAACGTTTCTCCCACTAAAAAAACTACATCCAGATGAACAGAGTTAATCTTTTGGGGATGTTTTGTGAACTTTTATAAGTAAACAATGTCAGCTAAACAGCCTATCCTGTTTTCTTTCATTTGGGCCTCATCTACAAATTACGTAACCCAAAAATGTCATTTGGGCTCCACTGGTGTGATCTGTATCCTCAGATACTACACTACTACACTACACCCTCACATATATGTTTGTATCATACAAGATGTGCTGCCAACTATTTATAGTTGATCTAGCACCTGCTGTGACCTAGAGCAATCTCTTTGCAAGGACAGAGCAGTTTGTACAGAAACACTGAATTTTGGATTTCCTATATGAGTTAGGCCTCTGTAACATTGCCTGAAGTGCGACACCATCTGAATGTAAGCAAGACAATTTCCAGTGGTATCTCATTATGTAGGAGATGCAGAAATTAGACAGGCTCTGAATCACCGGACCAGGCTTGTGAGAAGAAATCAAACCCTGTTTCAGAGAAAATGTGAACTTCCACTTACCTCCTCTATCAATGCTAAATATATTAGACAACATCAGTACATATGTGCACTATGTCCACACACACTGTGTGTCACATGAAGTATCTGCTACTTTAAAAAACCCCAAAACGAAATTCTGAAAAATAAATGGTTCTGACTGGATATTATTGTCAGTGATCCTGGTCTGTGATTTGTTTTGTGATGAAGAGAAGGTGTGTTTGAAATGTCATAACTATAGTAGATATTGAAACTGGAACTCTACATTGTGTGAACTGTTAATTGTTTTCTATGTGGTTTTTTTTCAGCCCTGCACTTGCCACACATGGTATTAATAATGTGTGTGGATTTTTTCCCGTTTTAGTTAAAAACAAACAGAAATGCACACTCTTTGTCTTATATCACAGGTGCATGCCATGGGACTGCTAAGTACACACAGTGTTGGGGAGTAACGGAATACATGTACCGCCGTTACGTATTTAAAATACAAAATATGAGTACCTGTTTCCGTTACAGTTACCGTTTAAAAAGGTGGTATTTAGAATACAGTTACTTTGTTGAAATAAATGGATTACACAGCGGTATTTTCCTGTTTCATATTGTCGCGGGTCAGGACTGTTTGGGTTTTGTTTCACAGCTATGTTCTGTTGTTCCAGGCGGCAGCGTTACGGTTGCCATGGTTACAGGGTAACGTGCGCTCTCTGCGACTGTGTGTTTCCTGGGTGAGAGAGCGCCTTTTTGTTGTTGTGCTAAGCTAATACGCAGAATGCTACAGGCATAGCCCTAAAGAATGTAGCCTCATGGGCAGTGTAGTCCGTGCTGCAGCAAGAATGGACTGTCATACCCGTTATGTGTCTGTGAGCGTGAAGAGGGAGAAAAAGGAGAGTGGAAAAGTACGAGTTGTCATCAAGCAGAAATGGGAGCTGGAAGCATGTAAATATAATAATAACCACTGCAGCCAAGAAAGCTGTGTCCCAATTCAGGGTCTGCACACTTGAAGTACGCACACTACGCGTACTACAAGTACGAGAAGTGCGGAAGTGAGAGGCTTGTGAAATGGGACGGTCTAGCCTACGTCGCGCTGTTCAGGTTGCCTAGCAACCATGATACTAACCGCGAGAAACGTTACATACAGCTTTGTGTGACAGAAATGAAGGAGAATAAAATGTTTTTTGTTCGTTCATTTTTGTCATGACATCACTTTGATTAGTTGAGTATCTGAGGCTGAGACCACAGGACTGTAAAACATGATTGTTGGGCTTCATTTCTGTATTGAGCAGTCATTTCAAGATTAGTTAGTAAATAACAATTAGCTAATGTTGTTCATGAGACTAAAATCAGCTCACTGTTGTAATGTAAATATAATATGGCCAATATTATATGTATTGTCAGATTATTATATATATATATGAACTTGAACTCTGGGTCAAAGATTCAAGTTGCAGTTATTTATATTTCCTATTACCGTAAATCTTCACTCAAAGACAAGTATCTGTGACAGTATAGATGTATCATATATAAGAGACAAATATTGTTCGTTTAATATGTTGGCATTACTAAATTTGCTTAATTTAGTAATGCCAACATATTGCTTCAATGCTTACATATATGTGTAAAAACAAAATGTACGAGCTGTGATAACTGTTTCTGATAAAATGAAGAGTAGACTGATATATTAAATATTCCTTTATTGGGTGAGAAAATCAGACCATGTCATAACTGCTTTAAGTCATACAGAATAGATATCAGAGCCTTAAACAGGCTGACTTCTGCTAAATGGGTCAAACTGGGCAGAAAGTATCCAAACACATAACATCCTTATAGAATATGATGTAACACTATAGATCAACTTACCTCAGAATATATAAAGCATATAAACAATTACAGCAATATGATGCAACAAACACAGCAGTACTACTAATCCAAAATACTCAAAGCTTCATAGAACTGAAACAAACATTTATTTTTAGGTCCATTCTGCTGCTGATACATACTTTAGGTTTCTGAACATTAAACTTTTTACTGCCTTTCATAGTGTGTAACTTGAAGGCCCTGAGTACTTTCTCCCACACTGAAAACACTGGAATGATAAAATTATTTGAACATTACCTAACAAGACTGATTCAGGACAGACAGTTAGTTGCTAGTTATGTTAAACTTTTCTAGCAGTCCTTCACAAACAGGGAACAGTCTGTCTATTCTCTCCATCTGTCAGCTGCTGCTGGATCTTCATCCTCCTCTTCCTCACACACTGCTGAGTTTGTCCTGGTGGATCATCAGGGGTGCAAAGCCTCACAGATGATGTGCAGCAGTGGGTCCCTCAGTCTGTCCTCACTCTGGACACTTGCAGTTGTCACACATGGAAATCAAATGCGTGATAAGCTGCAGGATTCAAACACAAGTGTAACTTATAAACACATGTTCATACTTTTATTACACAATCAGAGAGAAAGAAAAAGAGAGAGAGTGCAGGACAGACAGACAGGTGACAGTCTCAGGTGTATACACTGCTACAAAACAGCACAAAAGAAGCAGGATTTAGTGTTTGTGTTATTACGAGTGCTAAACAAGAAGAGTTCCCAGATGGTACAGTGGACACATGTGTGACTCCTGTGATTAAAGCATCTTTCTTTCAGCTTAACGAGTGAACCGTCAGCTCGTTCAAACACACGTTAAAGTCCGTTTGGCTCGACACCACTGAACAGAGGCAGCAATATAACTTAGCTAACATTAACAGTGCAGTGAATCCTGCTTGTGCCGTGATATTCAGGACTGCAAACCGAGCAGCATTACTGACTTTCAGCTTGTTGTGTTTGTGGATATATGACTGACTTTAATTATCCATAAAATCATCAGATTATCTGTAGAATTAAGGTCAACTATTGAACGGGGTATATTTTAAAGTAAAGGCTTTAAAACCAAGTTAACGCTGAAAGTACAAACATCGCTAATGTCACATAACTTTGCCGACATGTGGCCAACAGTAATGTTTTAATGTTCTTCGTTATTAAACATTCGCACATAAATAAGTGACGTCATATTCAGTACTTACTTTTGCCAGTTCACTCTTCGGCCGCTCCCTCCTGCCGTATTTTGCGACAAAATTTTCCACACCCACCACTGCACTATGAATTGTGGGATATATGGGACCACGAAGCGTGCACCGGACCACGCTTGATATTTGGGGAAATCGACGGCGCATTCAGAGTATGCATTTGGAGTGCACTTTGAATTGGGACAGCCGTTGTCGCGTGGCGGTGATGTGATCGCACTTGAAATGCGTACTTCAAGTGTGCATACCCTAAATTGGGACACAGCCAAGAAGAGTGCCTGACGAGCTCAGTTGTAAGTAAGCTATTAAGACTCGACTGTACACCGTGTTCGTGTTTTCCTCCGAAACAATAAGTTCCGTTGGAGCAGCCTTTCAAATCCTCTCTCTGTCTAAGGCTACGTCCACACGTACCCAGGTATTTTTGAAAACGCAGATTTTTCTATGCATTTGCACCTTTCGTCCACACGTAAACGGCATTTTCGGTCACTGAAAACGGAGATTTTTTAAAAACTCCTGCCAGGGTGGATATTTTTGAAAACTCAGTTTTTGTGTGGACGAGAAAAACGGAGAAAACACAGCGTCAAAGGTGTGCGTCACACCGTGCGCCAGGTTATTGTTTCGGTGAAATGAATTTCTACAATGGAGGACTTACACAAAATACCATTGCTGTTAATTTTACTCTCTGCAGTGTTTAAATGCTTACATATACACACACAGTTACTGTCCCTCCACACATAGGCTGTATCCCAATTCAGGGTCTGCAGCCTTAAAGTACGCAGCCTTAACGGTCCACAAGGGCCGCGTACTCAAAGGCCGCTAAGGCCGGAAGTGCGAGGCTTGTGAAATGGGACAGTCTAGCCTCCGTTGCACTGCCCAGGTTGCCTAGTAACCATGATACTAACAGCTGGAAACGTTTCATACAGAATTGTTTGACAGAAATGAAGGAGAACATATTTTGTTCATTTGTTTGTTTGTTTCTATATAAGCTTTGATCATTCTCTGTAAGATTAAGGTCAGCTATTGAACGGCGTATATTTTAAAGTAAAGGCTTTAAAAACAAGTTAGTACAAATGTCACTAATGTCACATAACTTTATTATATGTGTTATCCACACCCACCGCCGCGCTATGCATTCTGGGACATGTTGGACCACGAAGTCTACACCGCCACATCCTTAAAATTCAGGGAAATGAAGGACGCATTTGAGGGCCGCATTTTGAGCAGCCTTCAAATTGGGACAGCCTTTGTCGCGTCGCTGTGACCTAATCGGCCTTAAAATGCAGCCTTCAGGGCTGCAGACCTTGAATTGGGATACAGCCACAGGACTCAGTTCTCCTTCTATGCACCATCTTTGTTTACTCTTTCCCACCCAGGCTGACTTCTGATTGGCCAACATTTCTACACGGATAGGAATATAGCGCCACCTGCTGCTTTGGCGTGTTCCTAGCAGCGTTTTCCTTCGTTTTTGGCTTTTACGTGTGGACGGGATTTTAAAAAAAAAACGAAAACGGAAAATCTCCGTTTTCAAAAATACCCGTGTACGTGTGGACATAGCCTAAAACTTGACCCAGACAACAAAGTAAAGCTATTTTTCGGCTACAAGCCCGACACGGAACCCAACATATTAAGAATCAGAATCAGAATACTTTATTGATCCCTGGGGGAAATTTTTTTTTGTTACAGTGCTCCATTATAAACAAACATTAACAAGACAGACAATACACTAACTAAGAATAGTACAATATATATATATATACATATAGATTTCCTGTGTCGTTCAGTGGTGCTTTTCGGTACTCTCAGTCTCTCACTGAACGTGCTCCTGTGACTGACCAGCATGTCATGGAGTGGGTGGGAGGTGTTATCCAACATTGTCTTTATTTTGGACAACATCCGCCTCTCCGACACCACCTTGAGGGAGTCCAGCTCCATCCCCACAACATTACTGGCCTTAGTTTATTAGTTTATTGAGTCTGTTGGCATCTGCTACCCTCAGCCTGCTCCCCCAGCATGCAACAGCATAGAGGATCGCACTGGCCACAACAGACTCGTAGAAAATCCTCAGCATTTTCTGGCAGATGTTGAAGGACCTCAGTTGCTTCAAAACATAGAGACGACTCTGGCCCTTTCTGTAAAGTGCTGTGGTGTTTTTAGCCCAGTCCAGTTTATTGTCAATGTGTACTCCAAGGTATTTATAGTCCTCCACAATGTCAACACTGACCCCCTGGATTGAAACAGGGGTCAAGTGTTTCCTGGTCTTCCTGAAGTCCACTATCAATTCCTTGGTCTTTGCCACGTTGAGCTGCAGATGATTCTGCTCACACCACGTGACAAAGGAGTCGACCACAGCCTGGTACTCATCATCCCTGCTGATGCATCCAACCACCGCAGAGTCATCAGAAAACCTCTGAAGATGGCAGGTCTCTGTGCAGTGGCTGAAGTCTGTGGTGTAGAGGGTGAAGGGGAAGGGGGAGAGGACAGTCCCCTGTGGTGCCGCTGTGTTGCTGATTACTTTGTCAGACACACACTGTGGGAGACGTACATATTGTGGTCTTCCTGTCAGGTAATCAACAATCCAGGACACCAGAGAAGCATCCACCTGCATTGCTGCTAACTTATCACCCAGGAGGGTCGGCCTGATGGTATTGAAAGCACTAGAAAAGTAAAAAAACATGACCCTCACAGTGCTCGCCGGCTGGTCCAGATGGGTGTAGACGCGATTGAGCAGGTAGATGATGGCGTCCCCAGTTCCGAGACGAGGCTGATAAGCGAACTGAAGGGGATCCAGATGTGGTCTGACAATGGGTCGCAGCTGGTCCAGGATGAGCCTTTCCAGGGTCTTCATGATGTGGGAGGTCAGTGCCACGGGCCTGTAATCCTGGGGGCCACTGGGACGTGGCGTCTTTAGTACAGGGACGAGGCATGATGTCTTCCACATCACTGGTACCCTCTGCAGACTCAGACTCAGCATAAACATTTTATGAAAGACTCCACACAGCTGGGGGACACAGGTCTTGAGGACGAGGCGACTCACTCCGTCTGGTCCAGCAGACTTGCCTGAGTGAAGTCTCCTCATTTGCATCTCAACCTGGTATTGAGTGAAGGTGATGGGTGGGGGAGGGGTGTCAGGAATCTTACAGGAGGCAACAGCGCCATGTGAAGAGAGAGGCTGGCACAGGGGTGTGGCTCTGGATTCCAGGCTGACTACAGGTGAGGTTGTGGGGGTGTGAGCAGACACTGTGGTGTCGAATCTATTGAAAAACAGATTCAACTCGTTAGCTCTATTCTCACCTCCCTCAGCTCCCCTGCTGTTGGTTGGCCTGAATCCAGTGATGATCTTCATGCCCCTCCACACCTCTCTCATGCTGTTCTGCTGGAGTTTCCACTCCAGCCTCCTCCTGTAATTGTCCTTAGCCTCTCTGATCTTGTCCTTTAGTAACACCTGGACCTTCCTCACCTCCTCTTTATTGCCCTCTCTGAAAGCCCTCTTCTTGTTGTTGAGGAGGGCTTTGATGTCCTTAGTCACCCACGGCTTGTTATTTGGGTAACAATGAACAGTCTGAGCTGGAACAATGGAGTCGGTGCAGAAAGTTATGTAGTCTGTGATACACTCAGTAAGCCCATTGATGTCCTCGGCGTGAGGCTCACATAGTGTTTCCCAGTTGGTCACCTCGAAACAGCCCTGTAGTTCCGCTAAGGCCTCCTCTGACCACCTCCTAACGCTCCTCGTAGTCACAGGTTCCATCCTCACAACTGGCACATAGCGGGGGGGGGGGGGGGGGGGGGGGGGGGGGTGAGGTGAATCTGATTCAATTCAATTCAATTCAATTTTATTTATATTGCGCCAAATCACAACAAAAGTCACCTCAAGGCGCTTCAGAGATACAGAGAAAAACCCAACAATCATATGACCCCCTATGAGCAAGCACTTTGGCGACAGTGGGAAGGAAAAACTCCCTTTTAACAGGAAGAAACCTCGGGCAGAACCAGGCTCAGGGAGGGGCGGCCATCTGCTGCGACCGGTTGGGGTGAGAGAAGGAAGACAGGATAAAAGACATGCTGTGGAAGAGAGACAGAGGTTAATAACAGATATGATTCAATGCAGAGAGGTCTGTTAATACATAGTGAGTGAGAAAAGTGACTGGAAAGGAAAAACTCAATGCATCATGGGAATCCCCCGGCAGCCTACGTCTATTGCAGCATAACTAAGGGAGGATTCAGGGTCACCTGGTCCAGCCCTAACTATATGCTTTAGCAAAAAGGAAAGTTTTAAGCCTAATCTTAAAAGTAGAGATAGTGTCTGTCTCCCGAATCCAAACTGGAAGCTGGTTCCACAGAAGAGGGGCTTGAAAACTGAACGCTCTCCCTCCCATTCTACTTTTAAATACTCTAGGAACAACAAGTAGGCCTGCAGAGCGAGAGCGAAGTGCTCTAATAGGGTGATATGGTACTACAAGGTCATTAAGATAAGATGGGGCCTGATTATTTAAGACCTTGTATGTGAGGAGCAGGATTTTGAATTCAATTCTGGATTTAACAGGAAGCCAATGAAGGGAAGCCAAAACAGGAGAAATATGCTCTCTCTTTCTAGTCCCTGTCAGTACTCTTGCTGCAGCATTTTGGATTAGCTGAAGGCTTTTCAGTGAGTTTTTTGGACATCCTGATAATAATGAATTGCAGTAGTCCAGCCTGGAAGTAATAAATGCATGAACTAGTTTTTCAGCGTCACTCTGAGACAGGATATTTCTAATTTTAGAGATGTTGCGCAAATGGAAGAACGCAGTCTTACATATTTGTTTAATATGTGCGTTGAAGGACATATCCTGGTCAAAAATGACTCCAAGGTTCCTCACAGTGTTACTGGAGGCCAAGGTAATGCCATCCAGAGTAAGAATCTGGTTAGATACCATATTTCTAAGCTTTTCAGCGCCGAGTACAATAACCTCAGTTTTATCTGAATTAAGAAGCAGAAAATTAGTGGCCATCCAAGTCTTTATGTCTTTAAGACATTCCTGCAGTTTAACTAATTGGTGTGTGTTATCTGGCTTCATGGATAGATAGAGCTGCGTGTCATCTGCATAGCAGTGAAAATGTATGCTATGTCTTCTAATGATGCTGCCTAAGGGAAGCATGTATAATGTAAATAGAATTGGTCCTAGCACTGAACCCTGTGGAACTCCATAATTAACCTCAGTGTGTGAAGAGGACTCTCCATTTACATGCACAAATTGGAGTCTATTAGATAGATATGATACAAACCACTGCAGTGCAGTACCTGTAATACCTACAGCATGTTCTAATCGCTCTAATAGGATATTATGGTCAACAGTATCGAATGCTGCACTAAGGTCTAGCAGGACAAGCACAGAGATGAGTCCACTGTCAGAGGCCATAAGAAGATCATTTGTAACCTTCACTAAAGCTGTTTCTTTGCTGTGATGAACTCTGAAACCTGACTGAAACTCTTCAAATAAACCATTCCTCTGCAGATGATCTGTTAGCTGTTTGACAACTACTCTTTCAAGGATTTTTGATATGAAAGGAAGGTTGGAGATTGGCCTATAATTAGCTAAGACTGCTGGGTCTAGAGATGGCTTTTTGAGTAAAGGTTTAACTACAGCCAGCTTGAAGGCCTGTGGTACATAGCCGATTATTAGAGATAGGTTGATCATATTTAAGATCGAAGAATTAATTAATGGCAGGACTTCTTTGAGCAGTTTTGTAGGAATGGGGTCTAAAAGACACGTTGATGGTTTGGAGGAAGTAATTATTGAAGTTAACTCAGAAAGATCAATTGGAGAAAAAGAGTCTAACTTAACATCAATGGTACTAAGAGTAGCTGTAGATAATATTACATCTGTGGGATGATTATTGGTAATTTTTTCTCTAATGATAAAAATTTTATTTGTGAAGAAGTTCATGAAGTCATTACTAGTTAACGTTAAAGGGATGGTTGGCTCGATAGAGCTCTGACTTTTTGTCAGCCTGGCTACAGTGCTGAAGAGAAACCTGGGTTTGTTCTTATTTTCTTCAATCAGTGACGAATAGTAAGATGTTCTGGCTTTGCGGAGGGCTTTCTTATAAAGCAACAAACTATTTCTCCAGGCTAAATGATGATCCTCTAAATTTGTGACACGTCATTTCCTCTCCAGATTACGACTCATCTGCTTTAGGGTACGTGTTTGAGAATTATACCACGGAGTCAGGTACTTCTGATTAGAGACTTTAGTTTTCACTGGAGCTACAGTATCCAGAGTCGTACGTAGGAGGTGAAATTATTAACAAGATAATCGACCTCTGTTGGGGTAGCGTTCAAATAGCTGCTCTGCTCTGTGTTGGTACAGAGCATTGACGATGATAACAGTGGGTGGATTATATTCTTAAACTTAGTTACAGCGCTTTCAGAAAGACATCTACTTTGATAAAATCTACTCTCCACGGCTGTGTAATCAATTATTGTAAATGTAAATGTTATCAGGAAATGATCAGACAGGAGAGCTTTGGTGCACGAGGGTCTGCGTACAGCCCGTGTACGCATGGCGTATACCCCTTCGAGTCCTTACCGGAGTGCTGTATGTCCTTCCTGGACCGGGAGAGGGTGCTGGGGCGACGCGGAACACCTGCCCCACTTCCATCAGAGGGCAGTTCCTCCTCAGGTGTCCCGGTTGCCCGCACGTCCAGCACTCCTGCCCCGGCGTCTGTGCTGCTCTCTGTGGCTCAGGGGCGGCACTGCTCATTTCTGATCCCTGGGAAGGCACAAACGAAGCAAACGGATTAGTGGGGCTCAGCGCCGGCGCCCGCTCTGCCTTCCCTGGCGCAGGTACCTGGTGCCTCAGTGCCGGCACTGGGGCTTGTTTGCTCGGTCTTGGGCCACCGTCTGCAGGCTCCCCCGCTCTAGCGGCAAGGTGGTCCTCCGCCAACGTTACCGTGACCTCCAGACTCGCGGGACGGTGGCACCGGACCCATCTCGCCGTCTCCGCAGGCAACCCCTCCACAAACTGCTCCAGCACCACCTTGTCCACCAGCAGCTTCTCTCCCTCTGACGATCCCGGCTGCAGCCAGCGCACCGCTGCGTCGTGCAGCTTCCGGGCCCACGCAATCGGCGATCCTCCGCGGCCAGCCGACAGGCCCGGAACCGCCAGCGATGATCCTCAGGGGTGAGTCCCATCCTGTCCACCACCGCGCGGCTCACGTCCTGGAAGCTGCCCCTCGAGGCCGCCGTCTGAGCCTCCCCCGACAGCAGAGGAAGCAAACGCGGAGCCAACTCCACCTGTGGCCACTGGCAGGCCTCCGCCGTGGCACGAAAAGTCTCCAGGAAAACCTGGGGGTCGTCCCCGTCACCCATCGGGGGCATCGCCACCGACAGCGGGGAGGGGGGGGGGCTTCGGCGGAGCAGCGGCTCCAACCAGCCGCTCCAGAACCTGGGTCTGCCGGTCTGCCTGCTCCTGCAGCTTAGTCAGGTGAGCTCGCTGGGATGCCGCCTGGTCCTGGCTCATCTTCGCCATCTCCGCCAGCATTTGCGCCAGGAACTGCAAAGGCTGGGCGGGCTGTGGCCTGTGGGTCAGACATCCCCACGTCGGCTGGGTTTCGGCACCACTTCTGAAATGCACTACGCACAGGTACACACACGCACAGGTCTTTGTCTCCAGATGCCACGTTTATTTATCGTTTCCTTTGTTATGACCGACCACAGTCTGACAGCTGTCGGTCTCAGCTGATTTCCAGCTCCCCTCCGCTCCTCTCCCGTCTCACTATAAAAGGGAAGGAAACCATCATCAGTCCAAAACGCATCAGCTGTTCTCACCTGCGTCTCCAGCACCGCCCCGTTGAGCTCACCGCACCACTCCTCCCCTGCAGCTGCGCCCGGGACCACACCTCCGCCACAAGCTGTATGCACCCTTGACATTAGCATACAGTAGCTCTAGAATTTTTTCTCCCCTGGTCGGACAGTCCACATATTGTCTGAATGTTGGTAGTGTATTGTCCAGTGATACATGGTTGAAGTCACCCGAGATTACAATAAAGGCACTCGGGTGCTGAGTCTGTAACCGGGCTATGGCAGAGTGGATAGTGTCACATGCAGCTGTGGGGTTAGCAGAGGGAGGAACATAAACAGCCACCAAGATGACGTGAGAGAATTCCCTGGGTAAATAATACGGCCTGAGTCCAACAGCACACAGTTCAATGTCCGGGCAACAAATCCTTTCTTTGATTGTTATGTTGGTAGGGTTACACCACCGGTTGTTAATTAAAACAGCAAGCCCACCTCCTTTCCGCTTACCGCTAGCGATGCTGTCCCTGTCCGCCCGAACAGTGTGGAAGCCATTAGTGATGGTAAATTTGATTCTTTTTACTGAATCAAGTTTTAATGAGTCACTCACCAAAGTGAATCGGGTTTTTTGAGTCATTTGATTCACTGAGTCAGTTGACCAGAGAGTGCAAAATATGTACATTTTCACTCAAACTTAATTTGTTTCTCTTTTCATGTAAATCCTACTGCTAAGATGAATGATTCTAAAAAAAACCAACTATTTTATAGAGCAAAAACATTTCTAAAATTAAGCATTTTCCTATCAAAATTGCTTAATAAACATTTATTTTGTTTATTTTTATTTTATTAGTATTTTCCTTAAATGTGTTAAATATATATTTTCTCATCTAAATGTCCACTGAAATGTGAGCCAGGGGGCGGTAATGCACCTTAACATTGGTTGCCAACCAAGAAGAAGAAGAAGAAGCTGTGAGCCAGGAGGGAGGGGGTGAGTGAGTGAGTGATTCGTTCGCTCTATGATTCAGCACAGGAGGGAGAGGGTGAGCGAGTCCTGAGTGATTCGCTTACGCTTACAATTCAGCACAGGAGGGAGGGGGTTAGTGAGTCCTGAGTGATTCGTTCGCTCTATGATTCAGCACAGGAGGGAGGGGGTTAGTGAGTCCTGAGTGATTCCTTACGCTTACGATTCAGCATAGGAGGGAGGGGGTTAGTGAGTGAGCGAGTCCTTAGTGATTCCCTTACGCTCTATGATTCAGCACAGGAAGGGAGGGGGTGAGTAGCTCAAATGTGCTGTTAGCATGTTATCAGAGCAATGCTACTGTGAACCGAGGAGCTATTTTCTTCATGTGAGCTAGTGATGGGATTTCCGGCTCTTTTTAGAGATCCGGCTCTTTTGGCTCGGCTCACTAAAAAGAGCCGGCTCTTTCGGCTCCGAACCGGCTCTTCAGGTTGTTTTGTTGCTTTAATTATTTAATCATTAACAATAATATAAAATTATGCAGAAAAGGAATTACTAATGTAAAAAAGTGGTTTTATTTATATATGTTTATATATGGCCCCTAGAGACAAAGCACGTACAAACTCTAAAGCTTATACAAACTCCAAAAAGCACGTACAAACTCCAAAACACATTTCTAGCATTAACTGAACTTCCAAAACAGAGCTATCCAGATTACTTAAATTACACAATTGAAAGCATGTGTGTATGGTTTGTGTATTTATAGACAAGCACTCATATTTATTCAAATAATTAAAAAAAAAAGTTAATTTACCTGTTACTACCACACACCAAATCCGGTTGTTGATACTTGCTGGCTTGTGTAGCCACTAGTTAACAAAAGCTCAACACTGCGCCCAGCATCCTGGAGCACTTCTGTTGTCTTTTGTAAGTGATTCTGAGTTAGTTTAATTTATTTATTTAGGACAGTGCATGTTAATGAACATAAATGTAAAAAAAAAATTACATGAATGTAAACATGCCAGATTATAGCCAAAGGCTAATTTCCATCTGTTGTCCTTAAACATAAAAAAATAGACAATAATTCATAAAAAATCATCATTCATTCATAATAAAAACTCCATCACCAAACTTACACATACACACCATTCTGTTCCCAAATAAAACATTAAAACTATACAACTCATAGATGATCACACACTTGATTTGTCCATAACCAGTTTTTAACCTTTGCTTTAAACAAATTGAATGTCGAGCATTCTCTAATGAGAATGTACGTGCTTTGTCTCTAAGGGCCACCATAAATATACTTTATTTATTCACTCCACATAAAATGTAATAAATAAATCATATAATGCAAAAAACAACTATTTACATTTTAAACTTTTAACTATTTAAATTTTCAGCTTTTTCCTTTTAAAGAAATTTAACGTGAAACACAAAACACTGCAAACCACAACACAATTAAATATAAATTAAAATATTAAAACAAAAAGAACATGCACATTCTCTGTCATATGGGCCTGCATGATTTCTGAATCCTTCATCATCTGCAACTGAAGATAGTGGATGATTACTATACCTTTCTAATGTGACGTTGTTGTCCCTCGCTCTCTTTCTCTCTGGCTCTGTTCCTGTGCTACTGCGAGTGTAACTAACGCCCCTCCCCCCTCTGCCCAGCGCAAAGTACAGGCCGCGCATGCGGAGTTTAGCGGAAAAAAGAGCGAGAGAGAGGGTGAGAGAAAGAAAAAAAAAACCTCACGGCTCCCAATAAGGAGCCGGCTCGCGTCGTTCACTTCAAAGAGTCGGCTCTAAGAGCCATTTCGTTCGCGAACGACCCATCACTAATGTGAGCTTCTACTCAGGTTTTTTTCTTCCAGTTCAAAGCAGAAATCTTTTTGTTAAGATACTGGATGTTGTGTTTTTCTCCACAATTTTAATTATAAGCTAGATACATTGCTGCTAACAGCAACAGGGAGGAGTCAGTGAGTCAGTTGGGCTTGTGAATCATGATTCATGAGTCAGTAAAGTGATTCTCGAGTATTGAACGATTCGTCCATGATTCGCGCATCACTAGAAGCCATCCACGGAAGCATTCTCGTCGGGAATGTCCTGGTGCATCCATGATTCAGTGAAACACATCAGGCTACACTCTCGGTATTCCCTCTGACTCCGTACCAGTGCTGAGAGCTCGTCGATTTTATTCGATAACGATCGCACATTTCCCATTACAATAGACGGCAGACACGGTTTATACCTCCTCCTCGCTTCGAGCCTCCGCTGTCTCACCGTCTCCTTCTTTCTTCTCTTCTGTCCTTGACCTCTGCATCCCCGATGTGTTTTCCTCCAAATTTCAGCTGGTACTTCTGCGGGTCTGGCCAGCGAGCCGGCCGGCATCAGGGCGATCAGCTGATCTCTGGAGTAAACAGTCCGTGAGTGTAGGAGATGTGCCGCGGTCCCGTTCCTTGATAAAAGTAATAGTTCCACGGCCACCAGAAGAACAAAAACTCTCTCAATCCACATGATTGAGTAAAAGATAATAAACGGATGAAAAAACAAGTCAGAAAAAAAAAGAATACGTAAGAAAACAGAGCTAAACTAAGAGAAAAAGCAGGAGCGACTGTAACAGGCTGCACGCTGGTTGGCGCATGTGCACTGAATTAGCCAGTCCCTTTACTACGGTTCAGAGCCGCGGACCTTCAGTAATCGTAATAAATCACACAGCAATAGTACATTCATGTAGTTGTAAAAAGCATAACAATACACAGCAAATTCAAAAGTGTTAAATGTTTTGGTGTTAGTAGTCTTCTTGCAAAAGTAGAGTTAATTTTACTGTAAGTAGAGTCACATTCTTTTAATGTAACTCTGAGGTGTAAAATGATAGTAGTTAAAACCGAGTGTTAAAAATTAGTGTTTCTATTTCAAATCTGGAGGTGTTATAATGGAAACATTAACTCTTGACCTCTTAACTCTGAACTCCTACAGGGGCTATGACACTAATAGAGTAAATTCACAGACTCCGCCCCCAGCACCATAGGCTCCAATCGAAGCTGAAGTGAAGCCGTTTCAAAACATTTTGCTCTACATATTTGAGTTGTTTGCCATGCTTGGTAAGTCATTTTTTTCAAAGATTGTTTCAATTATTATTATTAGTTTTTACTTCTGTGGCTCTTTGGAGTTGAGACAAAGCTGTGTGAAAGGCATTAGCCATGTTGCTCGGTGATAGCATAATATTCTGTTTTAGCTAGCCTTGAAAAAAAGCTTGCATGGGAATTTTCAGTCAAATCTTTGGTCAAATACACCTAAAACAATGTCTAGAATGTGAAATGTTGGTATAATGGTGCTACTTGAAGCCTGTAAATGATCTCCCATAAAAAACCGAGCAAACAGCAGTAGCAGATGTCCTGACTGGGTTCTACGTTAGCATTTAGATCCCTTCAGAGTTTTGTGCACACGGTTTAGGTAAAAATGAAAAAGGTTGAGGTTTTACATTTAGTTCAGTATTACCTGTTGCCTGTGTCCTTGTCTTTTGGGAAAATACTTTACACAAGTAATGGCTCAAAGAGGATTCCTTTTTTTTTACTGTGCTGCAATTGATTACCGGATTATTTGTGCCATTAATTAGTGTCAACTAATTTTTATTCAATCTCCACATAGGATATGCTTGTGAAGATGAAATATGGGGGAGAGCAGAAGTGCGTTGAAGTTCCACATAGTGATGAATGAAGGAGATGCATATTGTATTGAAGAAGTGATGAGAATGCTGTTATTTGCAGAGTTAGAGTTAGCTTACCAACTCTCCAAAAAGAGTTAAATTAACACTCTCTGGTGTGAACCCATATAGACACTATATGGCACTATCGCACTTTTCTCCTCTCCTGCCCTTATCTTCCCTGCTTAGCTTCTTATGTCCTTGTCTTGTCTTGTGTTTTTACTTACTTTTCCCTGGAACACTCTCTCACAGTCTGTTCTCTAAAACCTAAAAGAGGAATTATGGATTTGATCAACTGGTCTCTGAATGCAATTGACACCCCTTCTCAATGAGAAGTCTGGGCTCGGGTGAGCCTGACTGCTGAAGATATCTACCTATTCGGAACCATGATAACAGGGTTCTTGCTGATCGGAGCTGGCTTGGCCCTGGCTTATCGAAGAATTAAGGAAGCGGAACCGGCTGTTCAAACCCCCACAAGGCTGCCCGCTGGGATTGAAATGATGGGACGAGGCGTGAGTTTCTCAAAATGGGCTCATTGAGTGCAGCACGGAGAAGATCTTGGAGAATGCACGGCTGCCGTGAAAACTCAGAACAAGACCTCTGAGTGAAAAACTGGATTACAGGGGCTAGCTCGAATAACACCTTTGAGCGCAAATTCGATCACATCTTGGGGAAGTGCACTGCAGTCGTGAGTTCTCAGAACCTGCTCTTTGAGCAAAAGAATGACAACATCACAGAGCGTAAGTTTGGATAACATCATAGAAAACTCACGGCTCTCCAACGGGAGATTTAGAGACCAGTGTTGGACTGTTAGAACAGCTTTGAAATTCATATGAGTTGTTCGCACTAAAGTAAAAACCATCATCACTTCATGCGGAGACCCCTTCGGCGCCAGCTGCGGCCTCAAGGCTGGAGCTGAACAAAACACCCTGATAACGACTGTGTTTAGACTGTTCCCCCATTCCATGCAAGGCCACCTGGGTTGGCTGAAAGACTGTTTACTTAGCCTGGTGGGGCGAAGGACACTGTCTCAGCTGAACTCTGGACACACACACACACACACACATACACTGATATGCACACACTGATCCCCCCTCCCTTTCCAAACGCCTTCGACGCTTGTGCCCTACCGGGGAAGATGGCAATCGACTGGACCAGCGCAGACATGCTGCAGGACCGGATGCGCTGTCTACACCGGCTCTCTCTTACCCTTTACCCGCCCCTGTTGCTTGTCTTGTGTTTCTATGGTGTATTGATAGTCATGTGCTTTTTGTGCTGAGGTGTTTTTTCTGTTATCAAACTGTTCTACCACTAGGAGCTCAATCTGAGTGGAGTTTTTTTTCTCCTCCTCTTACCTCATGTTATGTATTTTTGTTGTTTTTTTCCTATCAGCCTACCTTTCTGACATGTCTCCCCAATGTGATGTTTGTGTAAAGTTGGTCAGAAGGTTCATTTGTAAGTGCGCATGCGCCATTAGCGTGCTGCCTGCTGTAACCCTAATTTCCTTCGGGATTAATAAAGTATTCTGATTCTGATAATAGTGTTGAAATAAAATCTGACAGTGTTAATTTGGACATGCTGGATTTGCTGTGTATATTAAGTATTCCAAAGTATTCAGAATATGTTACTCTCATTGAGTAACATAATGGAATACGTTACAAAAACATTTTGGGCATGTATTCTGTAATCTGTAGTGGAATACATTTTAAAAGTAACCTTCCCAACACTGATTACACACAAGCATATACTATCTCTGCTAAATAAAACAAAAATCAAGTAACAAAAGATTCATTTCCAGAAATCATTTCCACACAATATTGATATTTATGCACTCCATCCTACAAATAGATTGATATCTGTGTCACTGACAGGCTTTCCTTTAAAATAATTAGTATTTTTGCTATTTAGATATGCTTCTCCTTTATTTTGCAGTTAGAAAAAATTTTCTTGATAATTTTGACATTTACATGCACACTGCCTCTTCCACACTTCATAGCCTAGGCTCTGTGTCTATCATGGTTCTGGCAGGCCTACGTTTGTTTTCCTCTTTCTTTGTCTGTCATCTTTGAGATGGAGCAGTGGGCTGGCCCTGCGGGTGGGCTTTCCAGTTTTTCAGTGCTGGCCATTGCTCCTCTATTTCACCAACTCATCAAGCATGCAGCATTTAAAGACAGGCTTCCACGATCTGCCAAATTGTTGCTTTGCTAGTGGTGGTAATCAGGTTTTCTAATCTAGCGTTTTATTGCTTATTCTGTGAAATTCGTAACCTAGCTTTCTGTCTTGTGTCAAGATGGCAGGGAATTCCTCTTGAACATCATTGCCCTGTGGAGGGTTTAAAAAACATTCCTGCAAACTCAGCTCACCTGCACTCTCAAGCCGGCCACCGCCTCCCAAGGGAAAGTTATCCATCAGTTTCTTAGCTGTCTTCTCATTGACCACTGCTCAACTCCGAGCTTTCTTTGGATTTCTTGTCTGCTTCCACCCCCACAGCCTGTTAACGAAAGACAAACAATCAGCCAAAGAAACCAAGTTTCCAAACTACTTCAGCCAGCTCTAACTTGTCTACTGCTCTTTGGCAGAAATCCCCACAAAGCTTTAGTAAGTACTGCTGGTTTCAGATGTTCAGAAATCCTGATTCTGTGGTTCCCACAATTCCTGTTAATAAACTGTTTCTGAATTTGGGTTCAAATTACTGGCATTACAACAATATCACAGTTTTTTACATTTATATGAAATTTATTGTCACATAGTGCACATCACTGTGTAACATTTGGTTTCCTGGTTGTCATCAAATATCATTTATATCATTTTTATTTACAAAGCCATAATGAGTAAACACCCTTCTTATCCTTTTAATCTCTTACTCCTTTCAAACAGCTGCATTAAAAAACTGTCACCCTTTAAAGTGCCTTCTCTCAAATATTACAGAACTTTATAGATCATTCTCTTTTTTTGTTCTCTTTTTTCATGGAATAACTTCAGAACATAACGCTGGATGTTTTGTCTTCCTGGGAGCATTCAGAGCTCTTAAGAGAAATTTTGCAACTGAGCTGAGCAAATGCTAATCCTAACCTGGAGTTTGTATTTTTT
The DNA here is from genome assembly GCF_963576455.1 of Neolamprologus multifasciatus. Taxonomy (NCBI): domain Eukaryota; kingdom Metazoa; phylum Chordata; class Actinopteri; order Cichliformes; family Cichlidae; genus Neolamprologus; species Neolamprologus multifasciatus. Next base: position 974,606 of record NC_140440.1, read on the forward strand.
TATTATGTTACTTTTTTATTCTTTGCTTTATTTATGTAGCATATCTGCACCCATGCTCCACCACTTCCACTGGGCATGCCTTGTTCTTTCAGCCTCTGTCCTCCACCTCAGCTGCCAAGTTTGCATACCGCAGCTTCTTATGCTCAAATGCTTCCTCAGTTGCATCCTTCCACGGTACCATCAGCTCAAACAACCAGATCTCTGAACTATAAAGCTGGATTTAACCTTATCCAGGTAACTACAGGCTCACCCTGTGTTTTCTGTATTAAAACAGGGGTTCACTTCTTAACAGGGTATATCACCTTGGTAACTAACCTAATCTTCGTCAGAGCAGGTTATGTTCCAAATAAGAGATCAACTTGTAGGAAATCATCACCAACTAACCAATGAGTTTTCCAGAAAAAAAGCGTCACCATTGATGCAAAATTCCCCGGACCTCTTTGTGCTGACAGTCTGAAGGCCTAAAGTTTTTCCTGTAGCATCACATGTTTCACGTGTCTCTGATGATTTATAAGAAATATAAATTCTTAGAGGCTGCTTTATTATATTTAACTTTTGGTTGTGAATAGTTCCGGCATGAATATACGATCTTAAAACAGAGGACCTATTTGTTTATGGTGAACTTATCCAATTTGCATGTGAAAGAATAAAAACTGAAACTATATTTTTTTCATATTAATTTAAAATACCCGATTATAATTCATCAGATTTTCCTGTGTGCTAATGACATGGAGCGCTTTTCACCTGTACTACACACCACAGCCTTTTTTTTTCTATGACTTAAGCACTTCATATCTAACATTTACTCTTGAATGGATTCATTAGAGATGCATTGGAGTGTTGAACCACCAACCTTCTGACTAGTAGGTGACCTGTGCTGCCTGTTGAGCTATACCTTCCCACAACATAGCTGCATACACAGTTGGCTAGCTTTCTTTCCAGGCTTCAGGTTACATACAGTCATTCATACAGTCATTCAATGTCCTATACAGTGATTTTCTCACATCCCCAACTTATCTGGAGCAGCTGTGTTGCTTTCATTCTGAATTATGTACATAATCTCTTCATATATTTCTGTAGTGTATTCTTCCTATGGAAATCAGCTCTTCAGCTGCTGCTATACTAATCAGTGTGATTGGAGATGTTGCCAGTGCCCCCCCCCCCCCCCCCCCCCCCCCCCCCCCCCCTTATACACAATAACCCACTTGGTGTGACTTCTTATCCTGACTACCAATGATGGGGTAAGTGCACCCAGATAATGGAAAGATGCCCTATGTTGGACTTGCTTTGAAACAGAATCAGAAACAGAATACTTTAATAATCCCTAAGGAAATTTTGTGGGTTACAGTTGCCCCAAGATAATAACAGTGAAGGACTGAACAAATAAATAATACAATATATTAGTTATATTTAAACTTACAAATGTAAGATATAGCTCTAATATATACACAAATAGCTCAATTTAAATATCAAGAATGCCAAAACAGCAGTGGATCAGGGATGAAAGCAGCTTTTTAATCTTACTCATCTGTCTTTAGTTGCCTTTGACTTCCTCCCATACTTTTTCCCCTTTCTCCTTCTTTTTCCTCATCTTTCTCGTTGCTCTCTGGCTAAGCCTCATCATAGGAAGATTCCACTGAGCTCTCTCAACATTTGAAATATGAAGATTGACTTTGTCCTGATTGTTTAACACTATTAAAACAGGCACAAATATAGTCGCAATTCTTAAAGCACATGGCACCGAAGGAACATATTTGCATGAGTGGCAGCTGGTCCAATAATGCTCTTACTCAATGCCATTTAAAAAATGACATTGAGCAAGACAATTTCTGTATTGTCTTGCTCAGTATGCATCCGTGCATGTTCTTCCTTTCGCTCATCTATACATTTTCTTCTGTTTATCCAATTCAGGTTTGTGGGTGGTTGGAGCCAGTCCCAGATGTCATAGAGCGAAAGACAGGGCACAGCTTGAGTAAGCTGCTAGTCTATCACAGGGCTAACACATAGAGACAGAAAATCCTTTATGCACACATTCATACCTACACTTACAACCAGTCTGAATGAACCCTTTGGACTGTGGGTGGAAGCCAGAGTAATAGGAGCGAACCCACACAGAGGTAGAACATTAAGAAGAGTGTAGTGTGCATAGATTTGAACCCAGGACCTTCTTGCTACTGTATGACAAAACAGTGGTAAGCACTGCATCACAATGCCACAATGATCCGTGATTGAAATTCTGATTAAAATGCCTCAACAGCGGGCTGGTCTATGTGAGAGTGGGAGGATGCTGAGTGGCTGACAACTGTTGTCTGACCTCTCTCAGTTTAATATACTAAAAGTATTTTTCAGGCTGATCTGTTATGATGATCTGCATTCATCAACAAGTTATGACACAGAGTGGATCAAAGAAGTAGCCCTTCTTATCAGAGAAGTCAATACAATATTTAAATTTTATTTTTTTCTTTCTTAAGTCTTATCATGTTTATTAATTCTTGTTATTAACATTTATTAATGTTTATTGTTTTCCCTACAGGCGTTAGTATTTTCAGTTTGAATATCATTAATGTGATATTGATATTGTTTTAAATATTGTGAGCTCTAAACATGAGTACAAAAACAACAGAAAATTATTACTCTTTTGTGTTCATTTACACAATAAAGCTTTTCATTTTTTTATGTTAAATAATCTTTCCATCCTAAAAGTTATTCACTCACACATTAGCGGCACTAGTGTTGTAGCATTTGATCCAAAATGTGTGTAGATAAAGAAAAACTAGCATTTTTTTAGATGAATTTGTAAAATGCTCATGAGCAGTTTCTTGCACCTGCCTTTGTTCCCAGATTGTTCAATCTTTTACTCAGTCTGCCTTGAGAACATGCAACAGTAGTTGGCACTGGCTTTGACTTACTTGGTGGATTCCATGCAGGCTTGTTTGTGTTGTAGTGCTCTAAAACCAAACCTTAACCTTCCCCAAAGCCTCAGGCCAGAATTTTGTCTGATGTAAAAATGAAATGTCAGAATGAGTTGGCTTTTACCCTGCTGGTACAAAGTGACTTTGTATGCTGTTTGTCCAAAGTGACTGTAATGGCCAACCCCATCCGAGAATATGCTATGTATTTATCCAGAAAGTTTTCATCTTTATATGCTGTTTAATAGATTGTCTAAGTGGGCACCCCCTTTCATTTAGATCATCCCAGCCAGCCTTCCATCTCTTATCTGGCCCCAGGACATTGGGGCAGCAGTCTAAGCAGACTTTTTTTTTTCTTTTTGCATGGTGAATTCTTCCAGCTTTTGTAGGGGGGCGCTGCGATGTTTCCAAGCTAGCCAACAGACATAATATCTGGAGTGTGACTATGGCCTGCACTGGGGTCCCCTCCCAGTTGGACACTCCTGAAACAACCCAACTAGGAGGTTGTCAGGGGCCATCCTGGTCAGATGCCCATACAACTTCAGCTGATGCCTTGAAAAAGTCATTTTTTGCATCATTTGTAAGTTAAGTGATGTTTTATAGGCAATACGAAGATTAGAGGAAATGCAATAATCAAAGCGAGGACTATGACTTGCCCATGGGTTTTGTTTTATTTGAGATAAACTATAAATGCATCCACTGAAGTGTGTGTTTGGATTATGAGGAGCCATCGTTGTATTCCTTTGAGAATCTTTTTTTAAAAATAAGAGCAGAAAATCCCCAAAGGGTTCGACAATCTTAATTAAATGAGTATGGCATTTACAGAGATATTCCCATATCCTGAATCTAAAACTATACAGACTAATATGTGTTCAACTTCTTCAAGACTGAAAGTAACATTTTCTAACTTAATGTTATTGACTAATTTGATTTGTTAATGACAACGCTATAATTGGTTTAGCCATTTTTTTGTCAAATGCAAATGGCATTGGGTAGAACACCGGACTAAAGGATTTCTGAAAGAAATTTGAAAGAATCTCGATATTAACATTAACTGTACTTCCCTTTCCACTTTCTGTTGACCTTCTGTGACACATCACCCCTCCATCCATCCATTTATTCCACCTTGCCTGCCAGCACTTCTTCACCACTCTTGGGCATTGTCCATTGTTTTGGATGAGCCCAGGCCACCTCACTACTTTCTTGCTGTCCTCAAAGTTGTCCTGAACCACCCCTCACAAATCATGCCATTGACACATAGGAAAACAAATACAGAGACCAAAGAGGTTTGACACAGGACCTAAGATATGCATCTGACCCATGCATCTACTGTTTTCTGAATCCTCATCAGAAATGGTCTCAGTGAAAAGGTGGCATTCTTAAGGAAGGGAAACTGGGACAAAACGCTAAGGTACACCATTTTATAAAAGCAGTTCAATCCCAGTTCAAACCAGTCTCAGGAGAGATGATCTGGTTAAAATCATCATGAGTATCTACGCAGGAATTAGATACTAACAAAGTCAGAAAAATACTATCAGATTTAGATGCACCTATATATTATGTTACGACCCGTCTAGGGCCAGGCAATAACATGAGTGAGGCACTCGCTTCCCCCCCCCCAAGACCCAAGCAGCCACAGGAAACAAACCCATTCGTTACAATGTGATTTATTTACAATGTGAAAAAAAGAAACAACAAGATGGGAGTGTGAACACTTTAGGGTGAGCCAAGGCCAAAACAATAAACAAAACAAATCTACACAAATCCCGCACCCCTGACCTTACCAAAACAAAGTCAAAAATAAAGAAAAAATAAGAGTCTGACCTCCTTAACTAAGTCAAAACAGGAGAAAACGGGTGATCAAAAGAAACGGCAGCTCACCCCTACCCAACTTTTAAGCTGCACTGCAGCCAACGGCTGCCACAGGTACACTGCTGGGTCATGAGGAGCAACGCGAGGACCTCTCCCGCCGTAGCACTCCAGCCTCCTTTTAATGGGCGGGTCCTCCAGCTGGAACCAGTCACGTCGGGGCGATGTATCCACGCACAAATCGGAGCAGGGCCCTGGCACAACTAAATTAACATAAAAAGATATAACACCTGCACAAAACAAACACATGAACATGCAAGTTCATAACACCCCCTTCCATAAGAATTAAACAACCCTCCTGTTGTTTAATTCCCAAACTATGAGATTGCTCTCGACAGGGCGTCAGCGATGACATTTTCCGTCCCTTTCTTATGTTTGATTTGCAGGTTAAAATCTTGCAAAAGAAGGGACCATGCTTAAGTCTCTGAATTGAGTTTTGCATCTGGGAGAGAAACACCAATGGGTTGTGGTCAGTGAATACTTGAACGGGGATAGAGCTGGATCCAATATACACCTCGAAATGCTGCAGGGCTAACAACAAGGCAAGGGATTCCTTTTCAGTAGTGCTGTAGTTCATCTGATGTTTGTTGAACTTTTTGGAAAAATAACAAATTGGGCAATCCACGCCACGATGGTCTTCCTGCATAAGGACAGCTCCTGCACCAGACGCACTAGCGTCAACCTCAAGCTTGAAAGGGGAGAGGAACGACAACAGTGGCGAAGTTCTTACAAAAACCTCTGTAATAACCACACATTCCTAGAAATTGGCGCAGCGCCCTTCTCGTTTGTGGGACTGGAAACTTGATGATCGCCTGTATTTTCGCAGTCACCGGCCGTACCTGTCCCTGACCCACCTGTTTTCCCAGGTATGTGATGGTGGCTCTGCCAAATTCACATTTGGCTAAGTTTAGTGTAAGCGAGGCTTTCTGAAAACGGCTGAAAACGAGAGAGAGTGTTTGTCCAGGTGGATGAGTAAATGACAACATCATCCAAGTAGGCATCGCAGTTATTCACGCCTGCCAGTACTTTGGCCATAAGGCGCTGGAAAGTAGCGGGTGCATTACGCAACCCAAACGGCATAACCGTGTACTGGAGAAAATGATCTGGCGTGACAAAAGCAGATATTTCAGATGCTCTGGGAGTAAAAGGTACTTGCCAGTAACCTTTTACAGATCAAGTTTGGTTACAAAAGATGCCGATCCCACTCTATCAATACAGTCCTCCATTCTAGGAAGAGGAAATGAATCAGGTTTGGTAACACCGTTAACTTTCCTGTAATCATTACAAAACCGAGGAGTGTTGTCAGATTTTGGTACCAGCACACACGGCGAACTCCATCCGCTGGCGCTCGGAATGGCTAAACCGTGTTCTAAGAGATAGTCAACTTCCTTCTGCATTATCGCTATACAATTATATAGAACAAAAAAAGTGTTTGACTGATACTCACTACAGTGGATACAGTGGACTCACTACAGTAGTCCCTTTGGGACTATTCATCCTGTACTGGTGGGGTTTACCCCATTGTCCAGGTTGTGCTGGCTGGTGTCCTTCCTGGGCTTTGTGTCTGTGAGCTTCTTTTTCTGGGTGCATCGGCTGCCTGGGTGGTGCCGGGATCTGCTGTCTGGCGTCTGTTGGGTGTCAGCAGGGGCCCCAGCACTGATGGAGATCTTCTTGCATGTCTCTGGCTTACCACACAGGTGTCCACTGCTTCTTGATATTTGCTGGTGGTTGCAGCCAATTAGGGTCTTTGGGGTCAATGGGTTTTCGTTCACTATTCTGTGATGTTTGATGGAGGTAGAGGTTTTTGAGATTTACTGAATTTATTTTTAAGCTGTTAAAGATAACACTGATAAACAATGGAGGATTTGGGGCTAGTGCTCTCGACAACATCATCAAAGCACTGAATGTTTTATCTTCAAGAAGGGAGACTTGAGACAATCAGTGCCAAGGTGCGGTACAGTGAACATTGTTGTCCAACACCTTACTAAGACATTTATGTGTTTTTTCTTATTTTTCCGTGTGTATGTGTGTATAAGGCTTTTTACTGTGGTATGTAACTGATATATATAACAATATAGACCTGTATTTTTTGTCCTCATTTGTAACCTTCAATTAATCAATACTTTGAGAACTCATTATACAAAACATGCTGGTTTATGCTACATGTATTTTGAAGTAGCTAATAGTGGCTGGAAAAGTAGGCTTTGAACACATGCCTGTTTTTTTTCTCAGTGCTCAAAAAAGGTTTTTGAAAAGTCAGAGCCCTTCTAGAGAGCAACTGTTGTAGTGTGGAGGTCAGTGGTCATATTTCTTATTTTGCTTGAACTGAAAATGCCTCCTTGGCTCAGGGTTTTTATTCTGTTGTGCAGTCAGACATCACCTTGCCAGTCTGTTTCCCTTCAAAACAATAAAGAATCATATTTTCCCAGCAGAATTCTGTCTAGGCCTTTATTTGTAATGCAGGTTTTCTTGACATTCACTTCTGGGAATCTTTTGTTGTTGTACCTGCTTCTTTCCAGCTTAGTTATGTCTGCTCTCTCATAAATTATAACCCTGCACCCCCACCCAAGTTCAAGTTTCATGCTGATCTGTTTAAATCAAATGTGAAATAATGACATCAAATATATTTCTAAGTGACATAGTCAATAATAAAAATCACCTAGCTGTTCTCTATTCCTGGAAAGTTGAATTTTGCTCTCCTGGGAGTGAAATGTTATGCTGGCTCCTCATTCTGAAATAGTATAAAATCCTCTTCAGCCTCCATTCTTTCCACTAGACTAACACTCAAAAAAAAAAAAAAAAAAAAAAAAAAAAAAATCAATCCACATCAATAAATAAACATCATAAATGGCAACTGAGTGTGGTGTGAAAGTAGAAAACCCTGTTAGTGTTTGCCCCCAGCCTGGCAAGGCTTTTCCCTTGGTGCAATGCCTGTCTCCATCCACAACGCCCTTAAAACCATCAGGAAGCCCTAGGTGATACTATTGCTTGTCCTTACTTTGAGTCATGCTGGATGGGAAAGTCACCTAAGTTGCCAGCAGTAAGTATATACTCGGGTTATGCACAAGCACCTGCACAATTATGCCTCAAAAACTAAAGCAGAACACGTTCACTAGATGCTGCAAAAGCAGTTAAAAATAACAACTAAAAATCATACACTGTAGACTATTTGGAGAAAAGTTTGGTCGTCAAAGTGATTCTGGAAAACTGTTAGACAACTTCTCCACAATGTTTATGGTGATAGGACCCTGCTGGCCTAAACTTATGACATAGTTGGTCGGTGGAAGGAAAACTTGAAGGATCTCTATGTTGTTGTGTTTTTCTTTTCTTTTGTTTTTGTTTTTTCATTCAACTGAACCTGTGCATTACATACTCCATCTTTGTACAGTGAAATATAAAGAGTGGATACTGTCATATTTGTTACTACCTTGACAATGCTGTCTCTGGTGGCATGCACACAAAGCTCTCCAGTGATGCGATATGTTTTTGGCAGCAAAAGGTAAACACTGGTTTGGCCAGTTGTCAGCCAATTGTGTCAATTTATCAGCTTTACCCCACAGATGTCATTGTGAATATAGTAAAGAGAGTGCTGCTACAAGCCTAACCTTAAATATGTCCTGTTATCTGGTGGATGACTGTGAGATGTCGGTGGGATGTCTGTGGGCTTCCTTAAGCTATGAGTAATATTCTTGCCTATAGAATATAAGCTTGATTACTACTTTTAAGTCATGTATTAAGGATACATAGACAAAGGTACTGAGCCACCTCCACATTATACCTACACACGCTGATTTGCCATGGAAACCATGTTATGAAGCTTGGAGGAGAGGAGGCTTGGAACTTTGCAGTTAATGTGTTGGTGCAATGTTTTGGTGATTTTTGAACTCGATGCATCTCAGCAGTCAACGACCAAACTCATGAGTTGCTGTTTTTCCTAAACACTTCCACTTTACAATAATACCACTTACAGGAAGGAAGAATTCTCACAAACTGACTTGCTGAAATGGTGGCTTCCTATTACAGCATTATGCTCAAATCTACTGAGCATTTTAGAATCACCCAATCTTTCACAGCCATGTGTAAAACCAGACTGGATGGCGAGGTGCTTGATTTATACAACCATTACAGTTGCAACAACTGTCACCTCAAGGCGCTTAATATTGCAGGACATATATACAATATTAAAGATAAAACCCTTGGTTCTCTGGGGCTCTTGCCCTCTGGCACTAAGGACTCCATCTGGAGCTGTGGTGGAGTTGTAGTTTTTATCAGGATGTGTGGCCTCAGGTCTTCAGTACTCCTGGGGATCTGCGAGCGGCCTTGGGTCTCCTGGGCTTTTTTCTGTCTGCCCCTGGCTCCCAGAGGCCGTTGTTGTGGCCTCTCACCATCAGTATCAAGTACATTTCATAACAAATGTACACACACAGAAACCACATGACTGGTTGGGGAAGAGGGGAAAGAGAAGCGATCATCAGCGATTATAATTATGAAATGGTTTCAAACAATTTGTTATTTTCTGATTTGTGTACTAAAGAGACATTAATTGTGTATCTAACTCAAATGTTGCCTTTAGAGCCAGCGGTCTTTGAAAACCTGGGACAGATGCAGTCATTTAAAATTTTAAATGGATGCTTTACTGTCTTTTCAGAGTAGACAAATCACTGGTTCATCACTGGTTTTCTCTCTACCCAACAAGTCCGTGGCAAATGGCTACCCCTCCCTGAGCCTGGTTCTGCCAGAGGTTTCTTCCTGTTAAAAGGGAGTTTTTCCTTCCCACTGTCGCCAAAGTGCTTGCTCATAGGGAGTCATATGATTGCTGGGTTTTCTCTGTATGTATTATTGTAGGGTCTACCTTACGATATAAAGTGCCTTAGGGCGACTGCTGTTGTGATTTGGCGCTGTGTAAATAAAAATGAATTGAACTGAATCACTTAAGTTAGGTGTCTTTTTTATGTTCAGAAAGATTGGATAATGATTGCTCAAGATCAGTTTAAAAAAATTACAAAAACGTCAGGCTCCATGGAAGTAACATACAGTTTAGCAAGTGGTGCTCACAGGACAGCTACTACAAACAGACAGTTTTATAGAATGTGATCCATTGCTGTTTATTAAACAGCATCTGCAGCAGTAATATTAATCCATATAACTCTGAGTGGAAACATTTTACTTTTACTTTTTGTACTTCATGTGCAGTTGGCCAGTAGTATAGCTTTATGTGGAATGTAGTATTTCCATAACGCGTGACACTGATACTGTTACAGTAGTACAGGAATGTGTCTAAAATATACCTCCAGCATTTGTTATTGTCATCTTATGGAATATAGACGTAATAATATTTTATAGTTCTTCAGCCAGGAAGGAGTGCAGAAAGGTGAATGCAGAGTGCAGCAAGATGCATGAGGCTGTCAGAGAATAAAAGACAGCACAAAATCAAGAAATGTTCTTTTTTCTGATGTGTGTCACAGCAATGATGTACATAATGTGTTAAAAGACATCTCACTTTGTCACATTCCTGTGCACCATACACCACAAAAGTTCTTGCTTTATTATTTTGCGCCTCCTCCTGAATGAGAACACTACTCACACATTTAGAAATTTTAAAATCTAAATACAACTTACATGATTGCAACAGTACTTATTTAAAGATTTTAAGTTGAGCACTAACCCTGCTGTCATGGTCCGGGTGAGTACAGGTGTTTTGCCTTGGAAGCCCTGTGTCCACCTTGGGGTGGAGTCGCCGCACACTGACATATCTCCTCACCAGCAGGCAATTGAGCTGTCAGCATTTCAGGACCAGCACACACCTTTACTCCTTGCCAAGTGCTCTGCTAACCCCAGTTAATATCGGCTTTCGTAGTTCTTGTTAAATGATAACCTCACAGAAAGAAACTCACCATGTGTTTTCGCTATAGCCAACTTCCACTCTTCACCTACGGCAATAGTCACCCTCCATCTTCCCCTGGTTCTTGTCTGGTTGCTCTGTCTTCTCGGTTCTTGTCAGCTCCCCTCACCTGCCTGCCCTCCTGCCTTAAACAGTGTGCACGTCGGATTGCCGACTGAAAACCTCCTGTCTAACCGGGCCACTTACCTTCCCTCTGCCAGTCCTCCACCCGCAAAAAGTAAGACAAGAACCTGTTGTTGTTCCAAGATTCCCCTGGATCCCCTGGACTTAATCATCTCTTTGCAGCATTCTGAGACTCCTGGTTGCGTTTCGCGCAGCTTCTGTCCTCCCTCTATGCCCAAGAGTTAAAGCATTACTCATGAAGATTTAGTTTTCGCCAAGTTGATATCTTGTGTTCTATTCAAGTCATAGTTTCATGTTAGTTTCACAGATCTAGGAAACCTTAGTTCATTGTTTAATTATTATTTCATTCTATGCTTGGAAAATAAAGTCTTGTTTTTGCTCATTTACATGTGCCTCCCTGTGAGTTCCGCTTTTGAGTCCTTCAGCTTGCTCAGCCTCGGCCTCAACACCTCCTATGAGTCTTTGTGTTTTTTATTGCAGAAATAAAACAAGTAACACACATATCAAGTTTAAAAAACTAATTGATAAGAATTGAAGTTTAGCGCACCAATTTTAAGAATCCATCATTTCACCACACAGACAGCTGTTGTCTTCATCTTACAGCAGAGTGCAGTGAGCTGTCTCCCTTCTTTCTTCTGCACCTGCAGTTTAAAGGGACTGCACTGATGGCACCTTTAATGGATAGTTAATGAGCTAATGAGCGTTACAATGTGAGCCAATTATCTCGCCCCTTTTTGCCCACTAATGGCCAATCTTAATGGGGATTTGATGTGCTGAAGATGTGTTAGATGTGGGTCTGTTCCCCCCCCCCCCCCCCCAGCATCTTTCTTTGTGTCTAAAATGTCTTATGTCTCTTTAGAAGTTAGAGCTTTGTATAAAAATCTGTTTCTGTGTTATTGCAAATGTTATTCACTTTTGAATTGCACTTTGCATAATTTCACAGTTGATACTTCTGATTGTTCCCATGTGTGACACAATCTGAGTCAAAGCCTAAATCACACCATTCACTCTGATGAAATTTATGATGAAATGTTTCTAATGTTGCATAATGACAGCTTTTAACTTCCCCCTATTTATTAGAAGTTATTAGAATACAGCCTCCTGGCTGTGTATCTCAATGTGTGTGTGTGTGTGTGTGTGTGTGTGTGTGTATTTGTTTGGTTCCCTCGGGCTGGGATGTTTGCAGAATTGCTACAGAGGTTGGGCATACTCATCACAGCAATAAGGCCAGTTTGACACCATAGTTTTCTGCTCAACCAGTGTAAATATGTAATAGAAAGGTAACTGATGCCATTAAAGCTAAATTAGCAATTAATTGTCTTTCCATCTACTGTATGTACACTGTAAACATCTAACACTGCATTCCTGTGATTTTAAGACAAACTTACAAAGTTACAAAAATCTATATTTAAACATTAACTCAAATGATCACGGTGGACTTTAAATTAGAGTCCTCATCCTCACTGTCACTTTTGATTTATTTCTTGTCACATTATGTAATTTTGTGTTATAGAAATTCACACACAAATAAATTAATGAATAAATAAACATACAATAATAAAATCATCCACTGTCCATGAAGGTTCTCAGTCATCCAGGTAACCGTAGTCCAAGGAGCTTGGAAAGAAAAGCGTCTGGACTAAATTCTGAAGACATCTGGGAAGCTTCTTCAGTTCTAAGGTCAAGTGGTGGAGAGTCCTAGATTTTAAGCCCTACGGGAGTGTCCCCAAGAGGGTCATGGACCCCCTATTGATCCACTACCTAATCACACAAGCCAAGGTGTGAAGACGTGTGGGTCATAATCAGCCATTGTGAAACCTAGCCCCACCCTATCATGTGATTTACTGAGCTCAAATGGTCCAGGATGTGAGTAGGTGTTAAGGCGTCTGGGAAGGGATTTTAAAACTGGATTATAGATGGCAGACAGTTGGGATCGTAAACCACCGCCTCTGTTCAAAGATGGTCTTTCACAGTGGACATAGATGGCGTCTTTCATTGCCTCTGAAGAGCCAATGAGCTGAAGAAGCTTCTCGGATGAGAGGTGAAACGTCTTCAAGGAAACCTAAAGAAGTCCAGATGCTTTTCTTTCCAAGCTCCTTAGAAAATCACCCTCTGTACATATTATGGAGTGAGTAAAGTTTTTGTACCAGGATATAAAGGTGCTTTGCAAAACTATTTTAAGACATTTACCCCATTTAGAGATCTCAAGATAATAGTGTCCGTTTGTACAGTGAGTTTTAGGCCATTATATTGCAATGTCATATCTATAGGCAAAGCATATTCAGTAGGGAAACAGAAGCAAAGCTAAAGCAGGAAGGCAGGTTTGTCTGATGTACAATCAACTTTTTTTAAGTGGGTGTTGCCTTTTCCTGACATTTTGTGCTCTAGAATCTAACCATATAGCTGAAGCCTAAACTCCAAATCCAGATCTCTTCCTGTCTGTTTCTTGTAACATAATTTACAATAGCTGCAATGACTGGTTAGTGCCTTCACTTATGTCTAAGACAATTATGACTCATTTGATTGATTTAACAAAATGTCAGATTGTGACATATCATTAAACACATTTGTATGCGGGTACAGAATGATGAAGAGGTTATTTCTTGCTTCACTCTGCAATTTAAGTGTAAAAAACAAAAAGGAATATTTTTTTTTATGAATGTAGTCCTTCAGAATATCTTTGACTCAGAGCCTGCACAATTTTAATTGCCAACATTTGGAGCAAATCAATGTGTACCATCATTAGAATTCAGCTTGACAATGCTTTAAACGAGTGCTTTAGCTCTTTTGAAAGGACACATAGTGTTTCTTCAATGGGTATACACAACTACTTGTTCCTGTGATGATGAGCAGCTCATTAGCAGATAGATATAATAAGCTGTTAGAATTCAGTGCTGGGGATTCTACACCAGACTAAGTAATGTTGTCAGCTACTAGTGTGATGGTCTCTCGGTCTTGAACCCTGGATTTTGAGTTTTTTGTGAGTTTATGATTCCTGTTGGTTTTGAGAATGTTTCTTTATAACATGAGTTTTTCTAGTAATACTATTGAAGTCTGATTTTCTTCAGTAATCATTTTTATGTTATTATTATGTTATTATGTTACTTATTTGTGGCTTTGGATGTCTTAGACGTTGTGTTTAATATGTCTTCTGTGCATTTTAATGTGTGTTGTCTCTTCTTTTTAGTGTTCTATTTACCCTGTTTTGTTAAGTTTCTCTGTTTTATTTTCATAGCTGTTGTTCACTGTATTTTGTCTTGGATTGTGCTCCCCAGGCCAGAGAAGCAGCACAAATCATACTTCACTACTGAAAGTATTTGTTGCACTTCTGACCTGAATCTTACAACTCATCAAAACAGTTTTTGCTTTTGTCCATCACAGCTCTAGATCACTCACTTTCCTGAATACTGTCCAGAATTACAGTGATTTTAATCAAAATTCAGTTCTCACAACAGGAACAAAGTGATAGAGAAAAACTGAAGAAAAAAATAATAATCTTCCTGGCTTTAGTCTTGTCTTGGTGTAGATGGACAAGCAGGTCAGCAAGCTCTGATCAAATGATGCGTTCGGTCGAGCACACCATTCTTCACAGATCTCGTTCGTCCTGCTTGGTGCTATTCCCAAACCAGGTGCAGATGTTTCCCGTCAGAACGCAGGAGTAGAAGTTCTTAAGCACCCTCAGTGGCAGATGGAAGTCTCTAGGTCTTCTGAGGAAGAAGAGACGCTGGCAGGCTTTCTTAACCAGGGTGCAATTGTGACACGACCATGACAGGTCGTGAGTGATGTTGATGTTGATGATCAGGGGCTCATAATTCATCACCTGCTTTGTAGTGAAGTCCACAATCAGCTCCTTAGTCTTGCTGACGTTTAGGAGGAGGTTGTTTTCCTGGTACCACTTCTCCAGGTTCCCAATCTCCTCCAGGTAGGCCTTCTCGATGTTGTCAGAGATCAGGCTGTCAGAGTGTCGTCAGCAAACTTAACAATGGAGGTGGCATCCGATGTGGCTACACAGTCATAAGTGTACAGTGAGTACAGCAGGGGGCTTATGTTCATGCTCATACTCATGTTGGGATAACTTCACAGTTACGTTTTCGCATGTTCCCGTTGAGTTTCATGATCTTGTCTTTTGTCATCATTTTCATAGTTAGTTCCACTGGGAAAACTAAAACAGTTTAGTTCCACTTTTATTACCTTGCCTCATTTTTCTTTTGTGTATCGGCCATAATAAAGGATTGCTTTTTGTCTAACGTCAGTTCGTTTCTCTTGTGTCTGCTTTTGAGCCTGATCCATAAACACACCCATCCCCGCCGTGACAGTTTTATGTTTGTAGGGGTTTTCTGACATTCTTTGTCATACCAGTGAAGAGTTCTGTTTTTGGTATGTGGTGCATTTTCTTGCACTAAAGCTGGTTTTGGTTTACTTTTATTAAGATGTAAAAGGCTAGAATCTTTCCTTCTATTAAAGTTTAGTCTAAAGATAGTAAAACAAGAACAAACACATACATTACATTTTTTTCCCCGATTTTATTTATACGGCACCAAATCACAACAACAGTCACCTAAAGGTGCTTTATTTTGTAAGGCAGACCCTAGGATAATACATACAGAGATAACCCCAACAGTCATATGACTCTCCTATGAGCAAGCACTTTGATAACAGTGGGAAGGAAAAACTCCCTTTTAACAGGAAGAATCCTCTGGCAGAACCAGGCTCTAGGAACAACAAGTAAGCCTGCAGTGCGAGAGCGAAGTGCTCTAATAGGGTGATATTGTACTATGAGGTCATCAGAATAAGATGGGGCCTGATTATTTAAGACCTTGTATGTGAGGAGCAGGATTTAGAATTCAATTATGGATTTAACAGGGAGCCAATGAAGGAAAGCCAATATAGGAGAAATATGCTCTCTTTCTAGTCCCTGTCAGTACTCTTGCTGCAGCATTTTGTATTAACTGAAGCTTTTTCAGGGAGTTTTTAGGACATCTTGATAATAGCGAATTACAGTAGTCCAGCCTAGAAGTAATAAATACATGAACTAGTTTTTTTAGCGCCACTCTGAGACAGGATATTTCTCATTTTAGAGATCAGTACATTAAATAAACCACTTGCTCAGCTGGAATAAAGGAGGGCAGAATGGAGTCAAACTCCGCTGACACGGAAAGGTACAGTTCTGGGCACCTGGGTAACAAAAAGAGGCCTGCAACTTTTTATTCTGACATGCACACCTACAATTAACATTCACGTGTTTGGCTAGTGGGAGGAAAGAAAAAGCATGCAGGGAAAATCCACACAGGCAGAAAGACAAGGGAAGACAAAACTACGAAACCCACAGCTTACCAGGAAGCCCATAACAGGAACACTGTTGCTGTGAAGCAGTAGTGCCAACCCTGCGCCACTGTGGCACCTTTGTTTTTTATAGAGAATGGCAGAATGGAGTTTTCTGTAAAACTACAGTGCTTAAAGAGTTTATTAGACTGCCAGTCATAAAAATAACAAAAATCAAATATTTCAAATCGGTCAAAAACATGTTGAAAACTAAAAATGGTATTGATAAGTTCAGTAGCGGTTTTAGATACGGGCGACACGGGTGGTTGCCCGGGGCGGCATCGTGGTGGGGGCGGCATCACGGCTCGTTCTCATGCTGCTCCGACATCATGCCAGCGCATATTGGGAATGGCACTGGTTTTCTATCGCCCATTTGCTGGGAGTAAGGGCGCCCTCCGTTTGCGAGGTGCGCCTGCTGCTTGCGGCACAGGGAGGAGAGGGCGGGGCGGCGGGGGATGCTCTGGCTGGCTGGAGCAGCAAAAATGACCATCTCGCAAAATAAAACAAATTACAAACAAACCAACAAACACGAAAACACCAGACATTATGATACAGACTTATCATTTGCACCGATGTTTTTTCAAAATTCTATACGCGAAAAGTGAGCGCGAGAGCCCTCGGTGCGCCTGCTCGCTGCTGAAGTCAAAGTAAACTTTATTGTCATCTCCGCTACATACAGTCCAGTATATAGAGAGAGGAGGCGACGAGGCTCCAGTTACAACAGTGCAAGTAAACAAACAATATATATAAGAAGAGTAAGAAAATAAATATATACTTTAGGACCAGGGGTAAAGGGATCAATAACAATTTAAAATGTATATTTTATATTTTGTTGATCTAAAGTCTCACACACAACCTGTTTTTAAACTCTAAAAAAAGGAGAAAAGAAGAGGAGGAGTGTAGTGACTTCCACAGTCCCTAGAGGCCGGGGACTGAGCCTGCCTATTTGCCTCTCAACTTTACGCCATAATGCGAGAGGTGGAATTGCTTGCTTGTTTATTAAAGTGCTTGAAAAGTTTACAGAGCAATGTGATCGGCTCGTGATTCAAACTCTTAAAACATCACAGGCTCTAATACAACAAGGGGAAACTCGTTGTGCTGCGGTCAACAAAAACTACGGCTACCCAGCCCTCCTCTCTGTCAAAATCAAACCAGTGAAAGACAGACTGACAACGCCCTCTTAATGTCGCCGCTAGCACCCACGTGACTCCCGTTACACATCACCATAGCAACCAAACAAATGAAAACCGAGTGATCATTAAAATTCAATACATTTAATTATGACTCCTACAAGGAGAAACGAGCAAAAGACACAGGTAAGCAGATGTGTCATTGGATGATGGCAGGTCATGTATCCTAAAACATTAAGAATCAGGATACTTTCTTAATCCCTAAGGAAATTATTTGGGTTACAGTTCCTCCAAGAAGAAATGGTAAAAATAGTAACAGTAACAGACTAAACTCCAAACAATATATACAATAATATAATATTAATTAGTTAGTGTCAATTGTTGATTTGTCCTGTTCTCATTGTATGACGAATTATGATGTCTGTTTAGTAGCCGTTTGCATACAACGTTTGCATACAACGCATACTCTGTCTCTCTCTTCATGTGTGTGTGTGTGTGTGTGTGGGGGGGGGGGGGGGCACCAGAGGGGGTGTTCGCCCAGGGCGCCAAACAGGCTAGGACCGCCAGTGGATGAGTTATTTATTAGGCAAATAACACGGGTTTCATGTCTCACAAATTATGTGATGAATTATCTTCTCTGAGAAGTCAGAAGTTAGTCAAGCATAACATCCTAGTTACTACTAAAATTTTCTGTTCAGTTAAATAATTGTACATTTAAACTGTAATTTACTCAACTTTACTCAAAAATATGTATGTGCTTTCCAATTTCTTCTGCTATTTTGTAAAACGCTAAATTTGAAAATTCATGGATAACAACAATATATTAGGGTCAAAAATAATATAATATAGTTTTTTCCTAAAAGACTCATACTGGTAGATTAACCGTTACAGAAAGAAACAACAACAATTCTGGTAATTACCTGTGGTATTTTTTTTTATTTTTTTTTTGCAGCTATATCATAAATGTTACACTGAGTGGTCTAATACATTTGTTAAGCATTGTATGTAAATACCTTTCGATGTGTGTCAAAATAATTGTGTCCTAGAGTTTCAAGATGTAGAATGGGAAGGAGAGCCTTCATCAATCATGCAGACTCCTCTCATGTGGAACCAGCTCCTCGTTTTGATTTGGTAGACAGACATGGTTGCTACATTAAGATTAGGCTTAAAACGTTCCTTTTTAGGTATGGCTTCTATTTATAGCTGGTTCAGGTGTCCCTGAACTACCCCATAGTTATTCTGCTAAAGGGTGCTGTTGATGCACTGACCACCTCTTCTCCATGATCATCTTTTCAATCCCTGTGGCTTTAAATACAACTATTGCGCATGTCATTAAATTTCTCTCATAGTTTCTGTCTTGTCCTGTCTCTGTATGATCTCCATTTTCTTCTTTCCCCTCACTATGCCCACCTGTCACAGCAAAAAGCCCCCCTTAAGTATGGGAGGACTGATCCAAATCTCTATAGTATCAATACCAATATTGGTTCTGGTATCAAAGCAATACTCATGTGAAATAAATCAATACATTACTTTCAGTTTCTTTCAGGTACCTACAATCGCACTTTTCTCCTCGTGCTGTGTTTTGTTGTCCTGCAGTCATGTGTCTGAGCAGCACTGAGCAGAGACATGAAGGCTACAGTGAATAATTGTCAAATAAATAACTTAGGAAATGGGGACTTCAGGGTCTGTGTAGCTGTTCATTCAGAACTGAATTGATGCAGTATTTATGTGCAAATAAATATTTTAGCTAAGATAATTATTTAAAACATAGCCTGTTTCATAGTGGCAGTAGCATAAGTTTATAATCCAGGACATGCTGGTTCACATTCCATTTTTACCTTTGTGTTTTGCTCTCGGTTAAGCTTTTTTCCCTCCTGCCTTTTTTGGTAACTTACCCTTTCATTACTGATTAGTTTTACCCACATAAAACTACATTTTTAGGGTTAGATAAATTTAGTCGGGAGTAAATGCCCTATTCCTATAATTTCATAACCAAGTTGGGTCATGCAACTCTGCTGTGGGGCATGTTGAACATGACTAACATGACAGGCTCAACATTTGATACAATAAATAATATTTGTATGACAGTTGACATGACATATGCACTTGCTTCCAGTCTCGTTAGTGTTTAGCCATAAGTGAGGTGTATTATTTTTTCCTAACTTATCAATTCATGTCCTTTCATGTTGCTATCAAAACTGATCTCTTCTGTCCAACAAATTGGAACAAGATTTTTTTTTATAAAGAAAGAATTAATGATACAATACAGCAGCAAAGTAAGGTTGACATCAGTACTGTACATGCATTACTGCTACAAAAAGATAAGCACTCAATTGTAATAGTAGTATGACAAGTGAGACACAGCCAAGCTGAGACTCACAGAGTATAAAAAAGGAAATGAGAGAGGAGAGATTAAAATGGAAAGCATAGGTGACTTTGCTTCAGTGCTGTATAAGTTTGCCAAATTTGATGGACCATATGCTGTCGAAACTCCCACAGACCATTACAGTGAGTGTTTTCTCTAATCAATCATTGTGGGCATCTCTGAACTGTGGAAAAGCTTGATTTTTATCTTCAGATGAAATTGGGAGCAAGAGAGGGATGATCAATGATTGAGAACACTATTCAAGGGAGAGGGAAGATTTTAGGCATCTGTCATCACTCACAGTTAGACACAAGCTCAATCGACCAAAAATGGTGACTTTCTGTTCCAGGTCTGCCTTAATATTCAAGCTTTGAATGTTAATACTGTTACAATGTGCTTTGGCCACTGTTAAGTCACCAGAGCACATTGTAATAAACACAAATGTAAAACATAAAAATCTTTTATGAGGTTTTTCCAAAAGCTCTTAAGTACAGGATTTGCTGTTACCACATGCACAGTGGCAATAAAATGTTTTTTTGTTTGTTTGTTTGTTTTTAAATCCAGCAATTTAGCCAAGCTACAAGACTATATATGTAGACCTATGTTTAGGTGAAAAAAAAAAATTAAAAGAAGGCACACATCTTGTTTATATAGAGAAAAACTTCAAGGTGTTACCTTGGCAACTAGGAAAACATTTCATATATTTAAACCTATCTAAACCTTACCAATTATATTTTTAATCCTTGTCCTGTAGGGTTTTTTTTAACCTAACCTTTTCCAAGGTTAATCATAACCAAGCAACATATTAGTGATTATTAAGATATTAAAATAATTATTCAAATGATGTGTGTAAAAGCATAAGAGAGACCCAAGTCAAGTCCTCCACCTCGTATCTAATCATTATATGAGATTTTCGTTCCTTTTAATCACTACAGAGTATGTGAAAGTAAAATTTAAAATAATTTTTTTAGAAGCTACCCAGTACTTAGTGAAACTATTACTATTTTTACTATTTGGGGAGGTCAAAAAGTCTTTAGGGGCACAGTGACAATCTGTTTCTTCTGGATAATGTCTGTACAATAGGCCTCACTTTAAGCATGTTTATATGCATTTTAATGAAAGTAACATATTGTCATATTAGTTTATTGTGTTAAATGTGATTCCTAGGTAGTGGAGATTTAACAGTTTGATTATCTGTTATGATGCAGAAAATGAAAGAACCAAATGTGTGTAAAATGGATGTAGCATCACTTCACATCAGTCCTGTTGGTACAATTGGAGCTGAGGAGATTTAGAAGAGATTCAGTAGCAACAGTGCTATTGAACTGCTGCTAGTTATAGACACTCACTTTCATTATAATTGAGACTGAATCTGCTTATTTTTTCCAGCTGGAAAAAATGATTGAAAAAGCCTGAGGATTAGGAGGTTAAATAGAATATGCACAGTGTGACAGTTAAATGTCTACTGAGTAAAATAAAAATATCATTTTATGTTTCTAATTAAATGCTCCAGAAAAAAAAATATAGTGACCCTTTTATACTTATGAAGAGGAACGAGAGCAGTTGATGGGACTTGAATCCTGAATCGACACTAATTACTTTTTAAAAATTGGTTTTAAAAAAATGATTGTATGTAGTCACACTGAAGATGGGGGTAGATCTGTAGCTGGGATCACCATCCCAGTGGCCTGAGTGTTGTTTTGGCCTGCCATGAATGGTCAGCCTGATGGTCTGGGTTTATGGACCAAGCAGAATCCACAAATCAGGCACATCTCTATCAGCCACAGAATGGGCCAGATTTACTAAATGGACCAAATTTACAAATCAGAAACTTGTAAACAGTGTGCACAAGAACACAAAACATTTACCATAAGTTCTTGAGCTGACCATGTGGGTGCCTAAATTTGAGCATCACTCTGGGCTTTTCTGCAGGCGGTGTTAAAGTGTTTGCATGTATTAAAGTCAAACCAAACCCAAATCCAAGCAAAAACAACAAACCCTCCTAGGTCACAGTCCCAAAGTCAGACCGCGCATCTAGCAGCGGTGCAAAAAACAGAAAGATCCCCACAAAACAGTCTCAGGTGGCCGAGAACTATAACAAAAGAGTTCAGGTGGCCTTCCTCGGGTCCCGTGATAGCAGCAGGACGCATCAGGCGGCCTGCCATGGTTGCAATAGCGGCGGCGCTGCATCTCAAGGGTCCAGTGGCGGTGGAGATGCAGCTCCGGCGGGCAGCCATGGGTCCAGCGGCGGCGCAGCTCTGGTGAGGCACAGTGTTGCATGGCACACGATTCATGACGTGCTGGCCGTGGACGTAGTCACAGTGTTGGGCGTGGTGCCCACGCTGGTCTCTCCGGCTCGCTGAGCTCCTCCGCGGGCAGCGCGGGCTCCTCCGGTTCGCTGAGCTCCTGCTCAGGCTTAGCAAGCTCCTCCGGCTCAGGCTGAGCAGGTCTGGGTTGCGGAGCAAAGAGTGGTGTGGAGCAGTGTTGCCAACTCCTCAGTAAGGAAAATCGCTATTGGTTGTTCTAAAAGTCGCTAGAAGTCGCTAAATGACGTCATCACCTAATTTGCATAATTGGTCATGCTAATGTAATTGTAACCTACGCTGCTGGAGAGAGAAATAACATCGTGGACGAGACATAAAGTGAGCAAAAAACGTCCTAAATGCATTTAGAATTTATTTAGAACTACAAATTAAATTTATTTAAATATATTATTATTTTTAGCAATTATTGTGTTTTGTAATGTCACAATTCCAACCCTGCTCCTTTATCTGGGCTTGGACCGGCAAAAGTGACCCGAAATAGGCACTCTGGTGGAGTTACTTTGTGTGTGTGTGTGTTTATAAGTAGTTTTAAACCTGATCCACAAAACAGCATAAGAGTAAAAGAAGAACTGACTGTGTTACAGCACCTGCTGCTTGTTGAGAGTAAAAGCGATATGCGCTTTCACGTCTTTTTTTAGCGACTTTTTCTAGAAAAAAAGTCGCTAGGGGGTCTGAAAACTCGCTAAATATAGCGACAAAGTCGCTAAGTTGGCAACACTGGTGTGGAGACCTCTGACTGAGGCAATGCCAGCTGCACTGACGGCTGGCTTACAGCAGCGCCTGCGGTGTCACCATCCACTGTAAACAAAGAAACAGATCAGTAGCGGTCCTAGCCTGTTTGGCGCCCTGGGCGAACACCCCCTCTGGCGCCCCCCCCCCCCCCCCTCCCTCCTCACACACACGAAGAGAGAGACAAAGTATGCATTGTTGTATGCAAACGTTGTATGCAAACGGCTACTAAACAGACATCATAATTCGTCATACAATGAGAACAGGACAAATCAACAATTGACACTGACTACTTAATATTATATTATTGTATATATTGTTTGGAGTTTAGTTTGTTACTGTTACTATTTTTACCATTTCTTCTTAGAGGAACTGTAACCCAAATAATTTCCTTAGGGATTAAGAAAGTATCCTGATTCTTAATGTTTTAGGATACATGACCTGCCATTATCCAATGACACATCTGCTTACCTGTATCTTTTGCTCGTTTCTCCTTGTAGGATTCATAATTAAATGTATTGAATTTTAATGATCACTCGGTTTTCATTTGTTTGGTTGCTATGGTGATGTGTAACGGGAGTCACGTGGGTGCTAGCAGCGACATTAAGAGGGCGTTGTCAGTCTGTCTTTCACTGGTTTGATTTTGACAGAGCAGGGCTGGGTAGCCGTAATTTTTGTTGACCGCAGCACAACGAGTTTCCCCTTGTTGCATTAGAGCCTGTGATGTTTTAAGAGTTTGAATCGCGAGCCGATCACATTGCTCTGTAAACTTTTCAAGCACTTTAATAAACAAGCAAGCAATTCCACCTCTCGCATTATTGCGTAAAGTTGAGAGGCAAATAGACA
This sequence comes from Neolamprologus multifasciatus, assembly GCF_963576455.1. Taxonomy (NCBI): domain Eukaryota; kingdom Metazoa; phylum Chordata; class Actinopteri; order Cichliformes; family Cichlidae; genus Neolamprologus; species Neolamprologus multifasciatus. The sequence goes on from NC_140440.1 coordinate 998,125, forward strand.
GGCTCAGTCCCCGGCCTCTAGCGACTGTGGAAGTCACTACACTCCTCCTCTTCTTTTCTCATTTATAAAATAAGAAAAGAAGTTTAAAAACGGGTTGTGTGTGAGACTTTAGATCAACAAAATATAAAATATACATTTTAAATTGTTATTGATCCCTTTACCCCTGGTCCTAAAGTGTATATTTATTTTCTTACTCTTCTTATATATATTGTTTGTTTACTTGCACTGCTTTAACTGGAGCCTCGTCGCCTCCTCTCTCTATATACTGGACTGTATGTAGCGGAGATGACAATAAAGTTTACTTTGACTTCAGCAGCGAGCAGGCGCACCGAGGGCTCTCGCGCTCACTTTTCGAGTATAGAATTTTGAAAAAACATCGGTGCAAATGATAAGTCTGTATCATGATGTCTGGTGTTTTCGTGTTTGTTGGTTTGTTTGTAATTTGTTTTATTTTGCGAGATGGTCATTTTTGCTGCTCCAGCCAGCCAGAGCATCCCCCGCCGCCCCGCCCTCTCCTCCCTGTGCCGCAAGCAGCAGGCGCACCTCGCAAACGGAGGGCGCCCTTACTCCCAGCAAATGGGCGATAGAAAACCAGTGCCATTCCCAATATGCGCTGGCATGATGTCGGGGCAGCATGAGAACGAGCCGCGATGCCGCCCCCACCACGATGCCGCCCCGGGCAACCGCCCATATCGCCCGTATCTAAAACCGCTACTGAAACAGATGGTGTGAGAAGTAAAAAAGTGTCCCCATTACTTACCACAGCCGACTGTTGAGATGTCCGGGGATCCAGGAGGAGCGCCGGTGGCACGAACATCGTTTCTGTGTAGACGACGGGCTGGCGTGTCAGGCTGTGAATCCACGGCCGGGCTGGTGAGCAGCCTGAGTAGGAGTGGAGGTGGACGGTTGAAAGCAGGAAGTCCATGACGACTGGGTTGAGAGAGCCCACCAGCCAAGGAAATTTAAAAAGCGTTTCTTGCAGCCGCCTCTCCACGGCGCGACACAACCCTTCCCCAGGCTTCTCCCTCCACAAATCACACAGTCTGTAAACTTTGTCCATCACCTCCCTCCTGAGCCTCTCCTCAGAGTCTGCTGGGCCCATGTTTGGCTGGATCATTTTGTCATGTGAGGAAGGAGGACCCAAATGCTGGACTCTGTGTGCTAAGCAGTGCATTTATTTACAGTGAAATGGAAAATAACAATAAATCCTCAGTGTGTTCACGACTCCTGTGACATGTCCTCTTCCCAGTGTCAGCGTTCCTTGTGAACGCTGACCTCTCGTCTCCACGCTTCTCCTGCAGAGATAACAAACAGGCAGCCGTAAGACACACACAATGCGGTAGACTAACCGTACTGACTAACATGAAGTCACGCAATGATCCAGCGTTGGAGAGAGCTCCACCACACTCTTAAGTAGCTCCTCCGACGAGGCTTGATCAGCTGTGTGATGGTCTTCAGGTGTGGCCAACCACCTGGCAGGGCCACACCCACCAGGGTGATCTTAGAAACACCAGCATCCACACACACACATACATAAACACACACGGGGGACAGCACACCAAAAACACACATGATAAAATACAAGTCCATAACTACTCAGGGACCCTGGATCACTCAGACCCAGGACCCTGACAATATCACTATGTTGGATAGTATGTGTCAAGGTAAGTATCAGAAAAAAAGATATCTGTGCGCACTTCTCAAAATGACAGAGATGTTCTTATGGTGTAACTGAACTCTGTGTAGAAATGTGTTGAAAAGCGTGAAACATGAAACCTGTCTTGCTCACTGTAATAAGGAAAACAAGATTATTATTATTATTATTATTATTATTATTATTATTATTATTATTATTATTATTATTATTATACAGGGTGGGCCATTTATATGGATACACCGTAATAACATGGGAATGGTTAGTGATATTAAAGTCCTGTTTGTGGCACATTAGTATATGTGAGGGGGCAAACTCCTCAAGATGGGTGGTGACCATGGTGGCCATTTAGAAGTCGGCCATCTTGGATACAACTTTTGTTTTTTTTGATAGGAAGAGGGCCATGTGACACATCAAACTTATTGGTAATGTCACAAGAAAAACAATGGTGTGCTTGGAGAGCTTGTAATTTGATGGTAAATAATGATGTTCTAATACCATCTCACAGATCAGCTGTTACACATGATTTAGGTTTATAAATAGTTTATTATAGTTTGTATTAATGCAGCTCTCCTCTGAAAATTTGTTGAGTTTATATACTCAGGACCTCACAGAGTCCCAAGCTATTTCTAAGAGACAAGTTTGACCTTGTAGACAACCAATATTGACTCTTCTTTAACCTCCTTTCATTCAGCTGTCACACTGAAAGAGACAAACTCATAAAAGCTTTGCTTTATTTTAGGACACCACTCACTCCCTCACAATCCATCATCAGGTATGCTTGTTTCTGACCTCGCTGCTCTCAGCGGGTAATTAATGAAATAAACTGACTGCAGTTTTGTAAACAAATTAGTACACTGTTAGTAGATGACCCACAGAACTTTCCACTCCCACTGGGGCATCTTTCCCTTGCAAATACATCATCACAAATTTTTCCCATGATTTTCAGTGATAAAACTAAAACTGCAACTCTTTGGTAATGTCAGGGTTTTTCTGGTCTTTGACCCAGTGTTTTCAGTTTGGACTTTGTCACTGTTTATTTGTGTTTCCTGTCTTATTGTGTTAGCCATCTGTCTGTGTGCATTATGTTCAGTTCTATTTCTATGTGTCATTTGTTAGATTTAGTTCAGCTGTGTGTTCTCACCTTTTTCTTACCCTCATTAGCCAGTGTATTTAAACCCTCAGTTTCTCTCAGTTTGTTGTCCTGTCATCATCGATTCCATGTGTGTGTTTCCGGTTCAGTTCAGTCCACCCATTCAGTCAGCCAGTCAGTTGTCTTATGTTCTGTTAATCCTGTAGGTATAGTGTTTATTAAAACACCATCCTTCACCAGCCTGTGAGTCCTACATTTGTGTCCTCTCTTCCTTCTCTCAATACCTAACAGAATGACAAGACAGGTGCCGCAAAGACCTTCAGTGGTCCCAGCATCCCCAGGTTTATTTTGGACTGTGTCTAACGAAACACCCTTAACCCTGTAAAGCCGGTCGAAGCAGGCACGCTCAGTTTTGCGTAACTATTTTTAAATCCTGGTAGCTCTGCAACCACGTAAGCTAGCGCAATAATTTTTTTTGCATATGAAACCAGAGGAGTTGTACTTACATCTTATGCCATCAGCTTGTCCTCGGTCACAGTTTCCTTCCACATATACCTTTGCAAAAACTGCATAAAAAGCGCTTGCAGTAACAAAAACATAATATTCCAGAAACACGCTTTGCCATCCAATCAGCTGTTCAAAACACTTCCTACGTTGGAATAGCGCATCAGCGCAAACTTTCGCATGTCCGCCATTACCTGCCCGAAACCGGAAGTGACGTCATTTTCGCAGAAATGTAGTTTTTTACCATCAGGGCCTCATGAGCCTATACTGGTGTTTTTAAAAGTTATCTTTGATTTTATGACTTTCGGTGTCGTTTCTGGGATGCTTTGAATTCATATTGCACTGCTGGAAATTGTTTATTTTGATGCATATGCTGCTTTTTTGCAAATTTGCACTATAATATTTATTTTGGTTTTTCCTGCAGTATATAAAAATTGGTGTATTTCAAAAATAAAACTATGAAGACACTCAAAATAAATTTCTTGTGGTGGGAAACTATTTTGTGCAACTTTTTTGTATTTACAGTTTTGAGGGATAAGCCTCTTAAATTTCTCTAACTAGAAATATATGTTAAAAAAAGCAAAAACGATTTTAAATTTTTTTGTAGTTTATTGCACTTTTTTTGCAATTTATGTAATTACTATGCACTTAATGCATACATATTATAAAAAATTGGGCTATAATGGTTGTATTGATGTATAGAAACTTGAAATGCTCCCAAAAATGGCACTACAGGATGTAAAATATAATATAAGCTCTGGCGGACTTGGTTCTATGGTAGGTCTTAAAGGGTTAAACACCGTTAAACTGACAACTGAATATTTTATTGAGATGGATCACACCAGATCAGTGCTCCACCATCGCACAGCACAGCGATTCCAGTGTGTTCCACCCGAGCTACAACTAAAGCCAAAGATTTTGCACTTCACTCACAGCTTTGAGCATACCACCTGTGACAGTTATGCACTCATTCTGATAACATCTCTCCCCTTCATTCCAAATATGAATGGGGAAATAAGCACTAGCAACAACTATCAAACACACATAAAGGTGAAAATAAGACATGTTTTTCTGGCATTAAAGACAAAACTTCTCATTTGATGTTTTTCTTTATTTTCATGACTATTTACATTTCAAATTCTCGCTAAAGCCAACAAAACTATGAATGAACACAGATGGAATGCAGATATGGATATGTAGTAAAAGAAAAAGTGTGAAATAACTCAAAATATGGTTTTTATTTTAGATTCCTCAAAATAGCCACCATTTGCTTTGATTCGGGGTGGCTGTAGCTCAGGTGGTAGAGCAGGTCATCTACTGATCGGAAGGTTGGTGGTTCGATCCCTGGCTTCCCCTAGTCTGCATGCCAAATATCCTTGGGCAAGATACTAACCCCAAATTGCTCTCCGATGCATCCATCGGAGTATGAATGTGTGTGTGAATGTTACCTTAGAAAGCACTTAGAAAAATGTGCTTGTGCGAATGGGTGTGAATGGGTGAATGTAAAAGTTGTGTACAGCGCTTTGAGTGCTCAGAAAGAGTAGAAAAGCGCTATATAAGAACCAGTCCATTACTGCTTTGCATTCTCTCGATGAGCTTCATGAGGTCATCACCTGAAATGGTTATCCAACAGTCTTTAAAGGAGTTCCCAGAGATGCTGAGCACTTGTTGGCCCCTTTGCCTTCACTCTGCAGTCCATCTCCTCCCAAACCATCTGTATTGAGTTTAGGTCAGGTGACCGTGGAAGCCAGGCCATCAGGTGCAGCACTCCATCACTCTCCTTCTCGGTCAAATAGCCGTTACACAGTTTGGAGGTGTGTTTGGGGTCATTGCCATGTTGAAAAATAAATGATGGTCCAACTAAACACAAAAAGGATGGCATGGCATGCTGTTACATAATGTTGTGGTAGCCATGCTGGTTCAGTGTGCCTTCAACTTTGAATAAATCCCCAACAGTGTCACAGCAAAGCACACCCACACCATCACACCTCCTCTTCCATGCTCACCCATGTTCACCTTTTCTGCATTGCAGAAAGACATGGCGGGTGGAACCAAAGATCTCAAATTTGGACTTGTCAGATCAAAGCATAGATTTCCACTGGTCTAATGTCCATTCCCTGTAATTCTTGGCCCAAACAAATTTTTTCTGCTTGTTGCTTTTCCTTAGTCATGGTTTCTTAGCAGCTATTTGAACCATAAAGGCCTGATTCGCGCAATCTTCTCTGAACAGTCGATTTAGAGATATGTCTGCTACTGGATTTCTGTGTAGCATTTATCTGGGCTCTAATCTGAGGTGCTGTTAACCTGTGATTTCTGAGGCTGGTCACTCGGATGCATTTGTCCTCAGCAGCAGAGATGACTCTTGCTATTTCTTTCCTGGGGCAGTCCTCATGTGAGCCAGTTTTGTCGTAGCAATTGATGGTTTTTGCGACTGCACTTGGAGACACATTCAAATTTTCTTCAATTTTCTGCACTGACTGAGCTTCAATTCTTAAAGTAATGGTGGACTGTCATTTCTCCTTACTTAGCTGACTGGTTATTACCATAATATGAATTCCAACAGTTGTGAAATAGGCCAACCTGACTTCTGCACAACTGATGGTCTCAACCCCATTAAGAAGGCAAGAGATTCCACAAATGAACCCTGAAAAGGCACACCTGTGTACTGAAAAAAATTTCAGATGACTACATCATGAAGCTCATTGAGAGAAGGCCAAGGGGGGTTTGGTATAAAATCACTGCTTGCTGACCAATAACTTCTGTGGAAAGGGACTATGACTGAAAAATAGGGAGCTGGCTGGCATAATGGAGGGAAGCAAAGTAGATATATTGTGTGTGCACGAGAACAGATTAATTGGAAGTAAGGCCAGGAGCATTGGAGGTGGATTAAAACTGTTCTATCACAGTGCAGATAGGAATGGAGTAGAGGTGATATTGAAGGTAGAGTATGTGAAGAGTGTTTTGGAAGGAAAGAGAGTGAGTTAGATGTCAAAATTGAAGAGGTGAAGCTGAATCTTGTCAGAATGTATACCTCAGAGGTTGGATATCCGCTAGAAGAGAGAGTGGTGAGAAGACTCCAATTAACATGCAGGTAAAGGGAACTCTGTGTTTAGATGAGATGTTGGTTGGATTTAGAGTTAAAGAGAGTATTAATTATTATTATTAGTGTAACATTATAGCATCTTTATCCTACAATATAAAGTGCCTCTCTTGGCAGAGGAAATAGTAAAGTGACCCACATAGCAAGCAGGTCTGGCCCGGATCTGGTATCAAGCCGGCACTGCTGGCTGACTTCTGCAATGATAAGATATATGTCACCCAGATATGGGACAGGTCTGGCATTGATGGCACTTTCTATGTGATGGCATGCCATATCTGGCTTGATTGTGGTTTGGTTTATGTGGCCCAGGCCCATAGAAAACAGGTCTTCCCTGGATCCGTCATCAAGCTGGCACTTCTGACTGACAGGTGTCATGGCAGGGTGTATGTCAACCAGATGTGGGCCAGGTCTGGCAATGATGGCACTATTAATGTTTCTATTTTCCTATTTTATTTAGAAGACCCAAATGCTATGTTGCAATACTATACTGCTATGGTAGCCAAGGTTTCAAATGCAGGTTTGACAGGTTTGTGAGTGTACACTTTATCCAAAACCTAGTGAGGGTTTACTCATGTTTACCACTGGGTGGCTGTAGCTCAAGAGGTAAAGAAGGTAACCTATTGATTAGAAGGTTAGTAGTTTGATTCCTGGTTTCTCCAGTCTACATATCAAGAGTATGAATGTAGTTAGGAAGCACTCTGTTTAGAGAAAGTGAGTGTGGCATGTTATATAGAGCACTTTGAGTACTCTGTGAGTTTAGAAAAGTGCTATATAAGAGTCAGTCCATTCACTGTCTGAACAGAGTTTCATCATGCGACTTTAGCACATACTGTTATTACATGGCTTGATTAAGGTACACATTAGGCTGACATCTGGGGCCAGAGCTGAAACTGTTCTGGGCCAGCACAGGGCCAGCAGTATGTCTGCAACTGGCACATGGCTGCACACAACTTACACTGGCCCACATACCGCAAAGAATGACGGCCCTTTGGTAGCCCATATTAGGTTTGCCAGAGGTAGTCCACACATGTGTGGTCCACATCTGGCAAACCAGATGTGGGCCACCAATGGGCTGTCACTCTTTGTGGTATGTGGGCCATGTGTAAGCAATGGCCCACATTTTGCCAATTTTGCTATGTGGGGAGATGTGGTGGTGGAGTGAGGAAATGCAGAAAAGTGTTCCGTGGAAGAGGATGGCAAAGAAAGAGTGGGACAGTCAGGAGATAACAAAAATAGATAAAAGTTTTTGGAGTCTAGGCATTAGTGATGGGATTTCCGGCTCTTTTTAGAGAACCGTCTCTTTTTAGAGAACCGGCTCTTTCGGTTCGACTCACGAAAAAGAGCCGGCTCTTTCGGCTCCCAACCGGCTCTTCAGGTTGTTTTGGTGTTTTAATTAATTTATTATTAACAACAATATAAAATTATGAACAAAAGGAATTACTAATTTAAAAAAAAACGTGGTTTTATTTTTATATGTTTATATATAAATATATACGGTGGCCCCTAGAGACAAAGCACATACAAACTCCAAAAAGCACGTACAAATTCCAAAGCACGTAAAAATTCCAAAGCATGTACAAACTCAAAACACATTTCTAGCGTTAACTGAACTTTCAAAACAGAGCTACCTAGATCACTGAAATTACACAATTGAAAGCATATGTGTATTGTTTGTGTATTTATACACAAGTACTCATATATATTCAAATAATTAAAAAAAAAAAGTTAATTTACCTGTTACTACCACACACCAAATCCAGTCGTTGGTACTTCCTGGCTTGTGTAGCCACTAGGTAACAAAAGCTCAACACTGTCCCCAGCATCCTGGAGCACTTCTGTTGTGTTTTGCACATTCTGGAGTTTGTACGTTTTGGAGTTTGTACATGCTTTGTCTCTAGGGGCCACTGTAAATATACTTTTATTTATTCACTCCACATAAAATGTAATAAATAAATCATATAATACAAAAACCAACTATTTACATTTCAACTTTTAACTATTTACATTTTCAGCTTTTTCCTTTTAAACAAATTTAAAGTGAAACAACACAAAACACTGCAAACCACAACACAATTAAATATAAATTAAAATATGAAAACAAAAAGAAGATGCACATTCTCTGTCATACAGGCCTGCATGAATAAACTTTCTGAATCCTCTATCATCCACAACTGAAAATAGTTGTGGATGATTACTATACCTTTCTAATGTGACGTTGTTGTCCCTGGCTCTCTTTCTCTCTCTTTCCCTCGGGCTCTGTTCCTGTGCTACTGCGAGTGTACCTACTGCCCCTCCCCCCTCTTCCCAGCGCAAAGCACAAGGCTCACGTTCGGAGTGAAGCGGAAAAAAAGTGCGAGAGAGAGGGTGAGAGAAAGAAAAACACCACCACGGCTCCCAATAAGGAGCCGGCTCGCTCACTTCAAAGAGTCGGCTCTAAGAGTCATTTCGTTCGTGACCGACACATCACTACCAAGCACCAATCCTCCCACCAGCACCAATTCATCATCACAGCCTTGTTCTTCACCTGCAAGTCAGTTTTGCTTTCTGTTCAGTGTCCTCCAACAAGGATGGGTGGTGGTGGGGTTCATAATGTTCACAATGATATTTTATCAGTTGCTGGTTTAACCATGGATGAGGCAATGGCTATCATGTTATTTTATTTTCAATGACTTTACATGCTCAATGCTGGATTTGTGGAAAAAAATCAACTAATACTGCATATCCATAATTATTATAATGGATATAATTAATTTAATTAGAAGTGTAACGCAAAACAATGGATTTTTAGGCCTGTTTTGAATTTTACTCGAATACAAATACAAATACTTTTCCCCCCTCAACAAATGCAAATACAGATACAAATACTGGCTGCTTTGCACATCTCTACTAGACATTCAGCAAAAAGACAGGTGGTGTTGGAAGTAAAGAGAAGCATGAAGCTGTGGGAGTTGTTGGAGCTAGATTGAGAAGAGAGGTGACGATGAGTGAGCAGCAAATATCCTTGGTCAAAATGCTAACCCAAAGTTGCTCTCTGATGCATCCATATAAGAATATGTGTGCATGTGTCTACTTAGATAGAAAACTATTTTTAAAAAGTGCTTGTGTGAATGGATGAATGAGGCAAGTTGTATAAAAGTGTGTGGAGTGCACAGCTACATTAGAAAAGTATAAACCAGTCAGTTTGTTGAAATTGCCCTTATATTTCTTCTGAGACATCTGAGACTGTCTTTTTGTAAATGGGTCTATCATCAAATGAAAAAATGTGAAATTTTTAATAGGTTTTTCCAGGTAGATTATTAAACAGTGTTTTTACTGGTTTGAACCACTTGAATAACTACTCTATATATAGCCCATTCATTAAATTACTCTGACACACCGTTTACATCAGGACTTATGAACTGTATTACAAAGGTTTGCATTAAACTTTATGTGACCTGATTATGCTGAGCTCTTCATCTCCTTTTTGAATCACAGTTGCAGGAGAAAGCAGGAAATACAACTGAAGCTGGAATATCACCCTAACAGATGTTGTGGTTTTGCAAATCATCCTTCCCCTGAAAGACTGAAACAGATAATAAAAGATCAAGACAATTTTTCCAAAAACAACTGAGCTGCGTATGTCTATGGAAAGACATACACTGCTCTCCGTCTGCTCCTGCTTTAGTCTCAGGTGCCAGTAAGCAGAGTTACAAACTTTACAGAGCATAGAGGTCTCCCCAGTGTCATACTGAATGATTACCATATCACTGCAGAAATATGACTACGGTTCTTCTATTTTACTTTGGCAGGTGCTGCCATTGTTCATGTGTTTATCTAGAAAAACTCACACCTGAAGGCGTCTCCAAGGAAACAGTGACATCTTAAGTTACAAAGAAGTACTTGTCACTCCATGCTCAATAGAGCTGACACATGGCTTTAATGGATTTTATTCAATATATTATCCAGCACTGAAATGGAAACACTCAAAGTACAAGTCCTTGAAATGTTACTTTCAGTACTGTTCACTAAAATTCTAGAACAACCCTTTTGGACTGGGACTCAGGTGTGTTGTGGCATCACAGTAGAATATGTGTGTTTGTGTGAGTGTGTCTGTGTGGCATTCATCTTAAAAAGCCATTTGAAATGAAGTGTCAGTGGTTATCCAGCAGAGTGGCCCAGATATTACTTCATTTATTTCTATGGAGCTGTATGACTCACTGCTGTGACTAATGGTTTGTGTGTGTGTGTGTGTGTGTGTGTGTGTGTATGTGTGTGTGTGTATGTGTGTGTGTGTGAGGGAGAGAGAGCTTGAGAGAGAGAGAGAAAGATAGAGGAAAACAGTGACATTAGCTAAAAATGTTCTATTATCTCTATTACTGTTGCCATGTCTCAAACTGCATACTTATTATTTAAAGTGTGCAGGACAATGTAGACTATTGCGGACAGATACACGAAGTGCTGTATCAGTACCTTCTCAGAATGGTGCTAATGGTAAATTACTTTCAGCCACAACAAAGAGCACAAGCAAATGTTCTCAGCACCTAAGATAATAAAAATGCTAACTAGTTAGCTAAGAGCAGGAGATTTTGGGTGGTTGCTTTGTTTACTGATCATCTATGTTAAATTGTCATCTTCACTGTCAGAGAATTATGTATTAGGTATACAAAAAAGTGCACTCACTGGACAGTTTATTAGGTGCAACTTTTCAATTAACTGTTAGCACAAATGTCTAAGCAGGTACTGTGCATTTCTTTATATTTTACTTCCAAGGAGGCAGAGTTTCTCATATTTGATCTAGAGCAATAGTTCTCTAGTCTTTCTGGATTTCTTTCTTTAGTTTTTCTTTAGATGTTGTTTCATTTATTTTCAATCTATCTTTGAACCAGGCTGTTCTGGTTGTGTGGTTAGTAGTGTTGGTTCATAGCAACAGGGTCCTGTGTTTGAATTCAGTCTTGGGGCAGTTTGCATATTTACACTGTATATGTTTTGGTTCTCTCCAGGTAATCTGGCTTCCTCCCACAGTCCAAGTGGTTAAGTTAATTGGTGATTCTAAATTGACTGTGGGTATGAATATGAGGATGAAACAGATGATAATCAGTTATTAGAAAACTGTTCCTAAAAACTATGTTTATACAAAAAAGAACAGCTTGAAAAAAATGCAAAAGTTTGTAAAAAATCATTAAGTGCAAGATAAATGTTATGATTTCATATACTTCAATTCGTCTTTAATTTATCCATCAACTTGAGCTTAGTAACTGAGACAGGCTAATACCAGCTGACATTCAATGCTGAAGATTAATTATGTCAACTGTGATTTTTTTGCTCCCTCTAATCCTTCCCAATGTCTTTCCTCTTTCTCTCCTGGTGGAAACACTGAATCTGCCCTCGGGCCTACTCCGAGTAGGACGTTCCTGAAGCACCTCACCTAAGAGGCATTCAGAAGGCACCTTAAACAGGTGCTCAGACCATCTCAACTTTCTCCTTTCAATGTGGAAGTAGCAGAGTAGTATAGTAGCTCTACTCTAAGCCCCCCCCCCCCCCCCCCCTCGAATGACCAAGCTCCTCACCCTAGCCCTAAGGGGGAGCCAAACTATCCTTTAAACAAAGTGTATTCCCACCACTCCTGTATTTACAATCTCATTCATTTAGTCACTATTCAGGGCTTGTGGCTATAGATGAGGGTAGTAACGTAGATTGACAGCTTTGCTTTCACACTTTTCTCTCTCTTTACCACACAAGACTGCTACACCATCTGCATCACTGCAGATTTTCCAAGCCCATGCGGGCTGGGAGATACAGGTCAAAAGCAGTACATGGGACCACCCTCCTTTGGGGCCACCACTTGCAGGGCGGGCAGTATGGGTTTAGTGCTTTGTGGAGGTCCTGGCAGTCAAATCAGTTTTTATTCTTTACTCAACAAGAACTTCTGTGATTTTTAAAACAGAACTACATTTAATACACACGTTACAGTAAATCTTTATATTTACAGCATCATATTTATTTACATATTCATAGCTCTTTAAGTAAGCAAAAAAAATATGGCTTATAGCACTTTGGGGTTTTAGAAAATTGGTTCTGTGTAAACTTAAAACTGACACAATCTCCAAATACCTTTGCTCAACTATTAGGGTTTGATAAACCATTTATTAAATGTTTTTATATTCTATAATGCCAAATTGGAGTACTTAGTGTTACTATTTAAATCACTCTATGTCTCTTTGCTTACGTCTCAAACTCAGTGCACAGATTCCTCCGACACCTGCAATATTTATCACATGCTTTTCTCCATCTCAATATTTGATGTTTCCTTAATGCTCCATGACAGTGTGAGGTTTCTGAAGTTGCCAGCAGAAAGTTAATTTGCTGAGGGAGTATAAATAATTAAAAAATGTAGGCTTAAATGAAAAATCTCCCACCTTCATTTAACTTTTGTTCATCATCATGTTCTTATTAAAGTTGTCGCTCCAAATTTTTTACAGAGCTTTACATCTCACATATTCAAATGTTTATCTAATATCTAATGTATTATATAATCTTAACTTTTGTCAACTGTATCAAACATGAGAACTGCAAAACTGCAAAATTTTAAAAGGATATTTCCTGTGTTACTTTTTTTGTTGTGAATATTTTGTTTCAGGTATTAAAAATAAGCTACAATTGAATTGTTTATGGAATTGTATCTGACAATAAAAAAGGGTGACAATAGAGGCTACAGTGTGTGTGACTGTAATATAAATCTTAGGTTTATATTGTTAAATGGTGATTAAGTGGCAATGTGTTTCAGGTCATTTAACAGAGTAATCAAGACAAAAGTATATAATGACAAGTGTAATAAATTACTTTCTCCAGAAAATAAATAATCAAGTATAATGTGTATTGTTTTTATAGTGCAGGTCTGCTCTTGTTGATGTAAGGCAGAAATTGTTTTAAATCAATTGCATACAGTTACACTGGTGAATAAAATTATGCCTTAACTTTTGTTTCACTGCTGCTTTAAACACTAAGTTCTAAACTAGCATTGGCAAGCAGTTTACTACCTGACAGAGATGTATTCACCCATGCTTGCACCCATTACGGCAGCATTACAGGCTTCTAGGAATTGTGTGTACGTGCTGGGGTAACAAATTACCTCCAACCATCTTTCAAATGTTATAAAGAATTGCTATAAAAACACTTAGATTATTCGGATAAAATTCAGAGTGTAAGATCCCTCTTGTGGATATGTTTCCTGTTAAACTTAAAAAGAAGAAGAATGCGTCTAAACATTTCCTTAGTGGGTCCATTACTCACCTCTATCCACTATCTCTGGTCCTTTGTCTTTCAAATGTAATCGCATTGTGTCCAAGTGTTGTCCTTGAATAATGCTTAAAGCAGAGTGCACTAACATTATTAACATTCCATGTGGTCTATTTAACTGTTCAAGGGTCAAATTCTTCTGAATTCTGGTATGATGAGACTATTTCTAATGAGTACAAATGAAACACATGCTGTAAAAATTGTACAACTGAATATTTGTAGAAAAAAGATGGATGCTAAAGACTTAATTAAGTTTTTCAGTGCAAAATACAGTGGGGCAAAAAAGTATTTAGTCAGCCACCGATTGTGCAAGTTCCCCCACTTAAAATGATGACAGAGGTCAGTAATTTGCACCAGAGGTACACTTCAACTGTGAGAGACAGAATGTGAAAAAAAAATCCATGAATTCACATGGTAGGATTTGTAAAGAATTAATTTGTAAATCAGGGTGGAAAATAAGTATTTGGTCACCTCAAACAAGGAAAATCCCTGGCTCTCACAGACCTGTAACGTCTTCTGTAAGAAGCTTTTCTGTCCCCCACTCGTTACCTGTATGAATGGCACCTGTTTGACCTCATCATCTGTATAAAAGACACCTGTCCACAGCCTCAACCAGTCAGACTCCAAACTCCGCCATGGCCAAGACCAAAGAGCTTTCGAAGGACACCAGGAAAAGAATTGTAGACCTGCACCAGACTGGGAAGAGTGAATCTACAATAGGCAAGCAGCTTGGTGTGAAAAAATCAACTGTGGGAGCAATCATCAGAAAATGGAAGACATACAAGACCACTGATAATCTCCCTCGATCTGGGGCTCCACGCAAGATCTCATCCCGTGGGGTCAAAATGATCATGAGAACGGTGAGCAAAGATCCCAGAACCACACGGGGGGACCTGGTGAATGACCTGCAGAGAGCTGGGACCAAAGTAACAAAGGTCACCATCAGTAACACACTACAACGGCAGGGAATCAAATCCCGCAGTGCCAGACGTGTTCCGCTGCTGAAGCCAGTGCATGTCCAGGCCCGTCTGAAGTTTGCCAGAGAGCACATGGATGATACAGCAGAGGATTGGGAGAATGTCATGTGGTCAGATGAAACCAAAGTAGAACTTTTTGGTATAAACTCAACTCGTCGTGTTTGGAGGAAGAAGAATACTGAGTTGCATCCCAAGAACACCATACCTACTGTGAAGCATGGGGGTGGAAACATCATGCTATGGGGCTGTTTTTCTGCCAAGGGGACAGGACGACTGATCCGTGTTAAGGACAGAATGAATGGGGCCAAGTATCGTGAGATTTTGAGCCAAAACCTCCTTCCATCAGTGAGAACTTTGAAGATGAAACGAGGCTGGGTCTTCCAACATGACAATGATCCAAAACACACCGCCCGGGCAACAAAGGAGTGGCTCCGTAAGAAGCATTTGAAAGTCCTGGAGTGGCCTAGCCAGTCTCCAGACCTCAACCCCATAGAAAATCTGTGGCGGGAGTTGAAAGTCCGTGTTGCTCGGCGACAGCCCCAAAACATCACTGCTCTTGAGAAGATCTGCATGGAGGAATGGGCCAAAATACCAGCTACTGTGTGTGCAAACCTGGTAAAGACCTATAGTAAACATTTGACCTCTGTTATTGCCAACAAAGGTTATGTTACAAAGTATTGAGTTGTATTTTTGTTATTGACCAAATACTTATTTTCCACCCTGATTTACGAATAGATTCTTTACAAATCCTACCATGTGAATTCATGGATTTTTTTTTTCACATTCTGTCTCTCACAGTTGAAGTGTACCTCTGGTGCAAATTACTGACCTCTGTCATCATTTTAAGTGGGGGAACTTGCACAATCGGTGGCTGACTAAATACTTTTTTGCCCCACTGTATGTGCGCTGTGCGTGAGGATCACATGCACATACATAAAAAAGAGACACATAGAGAGGACAAAGACACAAGGGGAACTAATAAATAAGTAACTAAACTGATCATAAGTAAACTCAGAGACATAATAAGAAGGAACTCAGAACTAACCAATTAAATGAAAATAAGAATAAGAATAAGAATAAGAATAATACTACATAATAGATACCAAAACACAAGAAAACTCAAAACGCTGACCCAGAACCATGATACTTGGCCACTGTCAACAGTTCCACACTGAGGCTGTTATATGAAAGTCAACAGCAATTAGTGATATTCATGAAATTCTTGGTACTGATCAGGCATGTACACCATTTAGAAACTAGATGTGTTAATTCAGTTAACTGCTTTTATTTATTGCCAAAGCAAAGTCAAACAGAAGGACAAATTGAAGAAAAAAAGGGTTTTGGGCCACCATACCATATGCCACCAGAGTGGCTTCAGTGCCATATATATATATACATAAAAAACACCCAGCACGCCCCTGCGGGCGGTTTATCCTTCAAGCTCGGGTCCTCTACCAGAGGCCTGGGAGCTTGAGGGTCCTGTGCAGTATCTTAGCTGTTCCCAGGACTGCACTCTTCTGGACAGAGATCTCCGATGTTATTCCCGGGATCTGCTGGAGCCACTCGCCTAGCTTGGGAGTCACCGCACCTAGTGCTCCGATTACCACGGGCACCACCGTTACCTTCACCCTCCACATCCTCTCGAGCTCTTCTCTGAGCCCTTGGTATTTCTCCAGCTTCTCGTGTGTTCCTTCTTCCTGATATTGCTGTCATTCGGAACCGCTACATCGATCACTACGGCCGTCTTCTTCTGTTTGTCTACCACCACTATGTCCGGTTGGTTAGCCACCACCATTTTGTCCGTCTGTATCTGGAAGTCCCACAGGATCTTAGCTCGGTCATTCTCCACTACCCTTGGGGGCATTTCCCATTTTGACCTCGGGACTTCCAGGTTATACTCGGCACAGATGTTCCTGTACACTATGCCGGCCACTTGGTTATGGCGTTCCATGTATGCCTTGCCTGCTAGCATCTTGCACCCTGCTGTTATGTGCTGGATTGTCTCTGGGGCATCTTTACACAGCCTGCACCTGGGGTCTTGCCTGGTGTGATAGACCCCAGCCTCTATGGATCTTGTACTCAGAGCTTGTTCTTGTGCTGCCATGATTAGTGCCTCTGTGCTATCTTTCAGTCCAGCTTTGTCCAGCCACTGGTAGGATTTCTGGATATCAGCCACCTCCTCTATCTGCCAGTGGTACATACCGTGCAGGGGCCTATATATATATATATATATATATATATATATATATATATATATATATATATATATATATATATATATATATATATAAACACCCAGCACACCCAGCAAAGTTTATCCTTCAAGCTCGGGTCCTCTACCAGAGGCCTGGGAGCTTGAGGGTCCTGCGCAGTATCTTAGCTGTTCCCAGGACTGCGCTCTTCTGGACAGAGATCTCCGATGTTATTCCCGGGATCTGCTGGAGCCACTCGCCTAGCTTGGGAATATATATATATATATATATATATATATATATATATATATATAGTGAAATTAAATCAGAAAGATCAATTAGAGAGAAATATCCTAATTCATGGCATGGATACAGCATTATTTAGACTTTCTTGATAAGTACTGGTATATTGCGCAATCATGTAACATTTCTTTGGGAAAACTCTGATATGTCACTAAAGTTAATGACCACATTCTTTACTCTCACAGGATGTACTTATTAACCTCAATTTTGGGGGTAAATAGGAGGATGATTCTTTGTGTTTTAGGATAAAATAGTTCATACCAGAATAGTTTCATGAATGGATCTCTATACATTAGGTCAACTAACAACCTGCAAACTAGGCAAAAAAGTGCTCAGGGTGGAGAAGAGAAAATCGGCCACGAACCATCTGAACCCCCCAGCCTAAACTCTGAGACACCTTGGGGGGACACTCCCATAGGGCTGAAATCTGGGACTCTCCACCATTTAACCTCAGAACTGAAGAAGCTTCTCGGATGAGAGGTGAAACGTCTTCAAGAAAACTTAAAGAAGTCCAGATGCTTTTCTATCCAAGCATCATAGACTACGATGACCTGGATGCCTGAGAACCTTCACAGACATACCCCCAGCCTATGGATCACCTTGAACTTAAAGGGATGCCCAAAATATTCTTCTGCACTTTTTTGAATGTAAGACACCTGGAAAATATTCTGAGACCATAGTACATTTTAGGTTCGTCAGGTTCGACTGTGGTTCCTGTTCTCTTGGGTCTTTTGTGTTTTGCTCAAAAACGGCTTTGTTACGCGTAGGCATTAAAAACTACTTCACGTTTACACACTGAAAACTACTCTGTACACTTCACATCAGTAAGGGTGTGCTCATTGACAAATGATGATCTAGGAGAGAGAGGCGTGTCCCTGCAGTGTCAGGGTGCAAACAACTTGTGTGTAAATGAGCCAAGCCAGCAGTTTTAACAAAACAGCCTGTTTCTTTCCAAGGCGTTAGCGTTGTCTGTCCTTTCCTTTCTCTTCCCTGACTCTGTGATAAAGATAAATTGATAAAGTACACTGGCAAAGAGAGGTCGCTTGTGCTGAAGTGTTGATGTGATATGTGGTCCAGTGGAATAAAGGGCTGACAAACCAAGTTAACACCTGTCCTTTTTTACTGTCACTCTCTGAGGCCAAACTGAAGTGATGCATGTGTGAGAGAGATCTCATTCAAATAAATTGACAGTAAATTACACACTGTAAAAAAATCCTGCTGATTTTACAGAAAAATCTGGCAGCTGTGGTTGTCAGAATAATTCTGTAGAAAAAACTGTGAACTGTAAACAAGAATACTTAAAAAGCTGTAAAAATTACAGTTTAAAAACTAAAAACATGTCAAACCAGTAAATTCAACAGCCCTTTTATGTCAAATTAGCATGGCCAAACTGCTATTAAACACTGTAAGATTTACACAAAGTTGCTGCTTATTGTACACTAAATCTCAGTTTCACAGAAAAAAATAAATAAATTCAACAGTATTTTATTGTGAAAGCCTCATTTATAAAACTGCTATTTAACAGAATTTTTCTGGTCTTTTCTACCTCTAGCAGGTCAGCAAATTTAATGCATTACAGTCACGATAACATCGAATTTGTAAAAAAAACTTTTCATTGTAAATTGAGTTAGAACCCAGTTCTGACTTCTAACAAAGTGAAAATAGAACTAACGCTATGAATTTATTGCATTAAAATGTTATTGGTCAATGAAAAATAAATATATTAAAGGCAGTAACCCAATGTACAAAATGTAAGCATTTAAAATTGGAAACCAAAGCCAGATATAAGTTTAGGAGTTAATATATTGAAAAGCTTAGGCCAAGACAATTTACAATTTAATTATTTATTGATCTAAAAGAACAGTGAACTGTTACATCAGTCTGAAACACAGATTGTTTCAATAAAATGTGTTAATAAAAAAAAACAAAAACACAATGACAGAACCCCTGGCACTACTTTTAATTAATGAATTTAAGAATTTTTAAACAGCCAATAAGAATTAGTACAATTGTTCTTTACAAAATAGAACAATTGTACTAATATAAATATTTATTTTTCAAATTGAGGTACAGGAATGCAAACGAGGAATTACATAACCAACAATCATACAGAACAGAATAACATTGTCTGAAACTTTTCTGTGCCTCTTAAGCTTGAAGAACTGACCTGATAAAAGGCTGAAATAAATCTTCATGCTGTGAGTGTGGCCCCTCTGTGTTTAGTCCATGTTCAGACATCACGCCATTCATAATCTGAAAGTTCATGAATCAAGGTAAGGACTCTTGGCTTCACGTGAAGATGGGATGTGTTCGTTTTCTCCACTTTAGTGCCCTTCTCTGGATTGATGGAGAAAAAACATCTTGGAAAAAAGAAGAAAAACAGATGATTATTTGAATTTTATCGAGAAAAACTTCACATCAATAATATTATATAATATATGCAATAATAACTCTTTATTCCAGTGGTTCCCAAACTTTTTTTGCTGGGCCCCCCTTTGTTTTACAGAAAAATGTCCCCTCCCCCCCCTTGCGCGCACATGCATATTTTGCTAAATTGCGGTTTATTTCACACCTCAAACATTTAGTAAACAATTAAGCAAATACAAGTAATCTGCAGGTAGAAAGAAAATAAACTACTAACTCTTTTACGCTACGTGCTTACATGAGAGGAATTGCAGAATGGCAGATAATCAGATTAACAGTATTTTGTCTCTATCTTCAGGTTTCACAGGCTTACATATAAACACGCAGTTACTGTCCCTCTATTTAGAAAGGCAGAGGCGTCACGGTGTGATTATTTTACATGTAGTTGTTTTTTGTTTCCTGTGTAATAATATTCAACATTGCTATCAATACATTTTTCAAAAAAAATGCCTCTCTGTACAAAATGGGTTTAAAAACATAAACAGCTGTGGGATACTGTTTGTCCGTGATTTAGACAGGGGGAACAAATCATGGCAGGATCAGCCTGATGTTATTTGTATCCCACTGTAACTTTACTGTATAAAGAGCTAACATCTCCAAAATGTCAGGAGTAGTTAGTCATTACAACAAATGTTTGTGAACTAAAAATACTGTTTGTCCGTGATTTGGAGAGCCCAGCGGTGCTCCCGACGAAGGGAAAACCAATTTTGCAGGGGAGACCTACCTCGGCACTTGTGCAGGTGAAGCCAAAGGGAAGATATGCTTCACCATATTTCTAGTCTTTGGCTTAGAATGAAGTTAGTTTCGAAACATATTCAGCTATGCTTCATCTCCTGCTTTGCGTTTGTGTGGGCGCCCTGTGCTAGCAGTGTCCAAGCGTTGTTGTTGGTTTTTTTTTCCCTTTTCATGCCCCCCCCCCCCACCTGCAATGGCTCTGCGCCCCCCTAGGGGGCAGGCCCCACACTTTGGGAAGGTCTGCTTTATTCCAACAATTACTTTGAAGCTACTTAAATGGCAAAATGAAGTCCCCTAAACTCAAAGTCAATTCAGCAACTACTATTTTTTCCAGTTAAGTGCTGGCTAAATTAATCCAAAAGGAAGTACCTCTGCAGAAACTCCAGGGTTGATGCCAGCTGTGATGGGTAATGAATGTTGAAGCAATAATAGCTCCCGAACATAATGCATAGGGCAGAAATGAAGGAGGTGATGTTGCCGTGTACAATGTTTCGGTCCACGCTCAGCATAAACCGTTTAGAGGAATAACAGGACACTCCTGAAAAGCAAATAAGAAATATGATCAGTACAAATATCAATATATCTGCGGGTTTAGGGGAGAGAAACATAAGTACTTTGAAGGCCACTTTGACTAACCTTGAAGGGATTATGGCAACAAAACATTGTGCAATTTGTGTTGTTTTCCAGATGCAATGAAAATAAAAAAAAGGGAACAGAAAAATACAAGACAGAAGTAGAGATCAAAAATAATAACTTACCACACACCACAATTGTGGAAGTCAAGTAAAGCTGGTCCATCTGTATTTCCCCTGCCAGGCATGTGTCCTCCACATATCAGAACATCACATCTTCTTTCTCATCAAGGTAGGACAGCAGAAGTAGCACCATGTCTTTGATGTCTTCAGAGCAACCAGTCAGCTCTCCCCTTTAAGCTTGGTTACAGCCTGTAGGAGCTTTTTGTTCTTGTTTGCACAGACAGTATTCATGTAGTTCAGGAGTCGTTCCCCCTTCAGATCCACGTTGCGTATCAAAGTTGCTTTAAGTCCAATTCCAGTGAGTTCCTTGAAGTGGACTGCCATGCCAAGTTCTCTAAACCAAAATGGCCATTCTTCCATGAGGTATTTTATATTTTTTCCCTGGATGACTTGTTTACGCTGTGTGTAGAAAGTCAGTTTCATTAGATTTTTGACTTCTTCAGGATTTGCATCTGAAAAATCATCTTAAGTTTTTCTTTTTTCAATTGCTGGCTCTCTGGAGTTTCTCCAAGGGGCAGGAATTTCACATCCCAGTTAATGCACCCATAAGTGTCTTGAATTGCTGCTCTCTGTTTTGGAGGAACAGAGTCGGTGTCAGACTCATCAGTATGACACTTTTGTTTTCTTATTTTGGGGGTCGCAGATCGCTTCACACTGTCAATTCTGTACTCCAATTGCTTGACTAGAGAGTGATACCCTGGACCAATCACATCTCCCTCTATTATGTCTTGCAGAGATTTGGGATATTTTGCCACCAACTTTTTGGCAACTTCAGTAGAGTTCCTTTTACTTATCCTACTCTCAGAAAAATTATGGTCCTTAAATGGTTCTTCAGATGTCTTCATGGTTCTTTAAAGAACCATCATACGTCAAAGAACCTTTTTATTTTGTAGATGGTTCATAGCTATTATAAATGGTTCTTTAAAGAACAAAAGGTTCTTCATCCTTAGCTATCTAAGTTTGATGGTGTAAAATGGCATAAATATTTATTCACTATAATGAGGGTGTGAATTATACTGTGTGTTTTGTTTGTGTGCATGTGTGTGCGAAGGGGGAGGGCGGGTTACCTGATGATTACCCTTTAAGAGCAGATGGTAGGAAACTGAATATTCAAATAAAGCTAGAAATACTTGCTTAAAAATATACTGGTGGCAGGGGTGGAGGCCAAAGCCTAAAGACCCCCCCCACACACACACACACACAAACACACACACCTAACCCAGCAAACCCATTGATCACAAATAATGTGGTAATAGAATATGGAATTTATTATTAAGATGTTTATGAATATGGTGAGTTAACAAACAGTAGACACAATACACGCATTCAAATACTGTACTTTAATTTTAAGTTTTAATAAAGTATTACTATTTTCTGCTTCAAGGCATTACTTTTGAGATTACTATATATATTAGAAAATATAGCATAATGATAATACTAGGTATTGTAAACTTTACAAACCACCCAGCAGTATGTAAAGTCAAATTATAAAATACAAGTAAATAACAACTGCACAACAGAATGTCAATGTAATGAACACACTTACCAACACACTTACTCACTTCACTTAAAGCACACTGCTTAGGTAAATGATCTGAGTACTTGTTCATCACTGAGCAATTTTTTAATATGTGTTTTGAGCCAAATGATAGGGAGAGAGAGAGAGAGAGACGTTACAACACGTTGTACTATGGCAACCTCCCAGGAGCGGACGGAGGGGGTCAGTCATTGGGATGCGCATGCGCAGGCAGGTCGCGCGAGCGGTGGGCCTTGAACTTTCTAAGGGAAAAACACTTTCTCACGGCCGGTGACAGCGAAGCAGATAACAGGCTTCAGTACCTGCTGGTCTCTGAAGCTCTGGATTCTGGGACTGTTGAAAAAGGTAAAACATTTTCATTAAAACCTTTGTACTGTTTTGTTTTTGTTACTTGTCACTGTAGCTTGCTGTTAATGCTGTGCTAACAATAACGGTTAGCTATGTTAGCCGTTGACGTTAACGCAATTTAGGATTGGTATACAGAACTGTTTTCCTAAAAAAACAGTTATAATTAATTACAATTAAAAACACTGTTATAATTCAGTGAAGGTACTCCTAACTGCTTTGAACCTTTGGCTTCTAAAATACGTGGTTCTATTGCGTGCTGCGTACATCACGTAATGTCAGCTAGACCGATATAAAAATGTATAATATTGTTAAAGTCACTAAAATGGCGCCTGAAGCCTGTGACGTGAGCTCTGTGTCTGCTCTAGAAACTCAGAAATTCAGTAGAGCTGAGCCCTACATTAAATACTCACATCAGCCTGTACTTTGAATTCTGGAAGAGTGTTTTGAAGTGTTTTGAATGAATAGAAAAAGACACGCCTTCTCATGTGTCACATGACTGTTATAACTTATTTACGGACTACTTGAAAATTATGCTCCGGTCATTTGATGTTTCCAAGATAGATGTCCTTTTGTAATATAGTTAAATTTTCTTTGTACATTTCATTTATCCACCATCATACATTATAGTGATGGGATTTCTGGCTCATTTTAGAGAACCGGCTCTTTCGGCTCGGCTCACTAAAAAGAGCCGGCTCTTTCGGCTCCCAATCGGCTCTTCAGGTTGTTTTGTTGCTTTAGTTAATTTATTATTAACAATAATATAAAATTATGCACAAAAGGAATTACTAATGTAAAAAAAAAAGAAAGTGGTTTTATTTATATATCTTTATATATATAAATATATGCGGTGGCCCCTAGAGACAAAGCATGTACAAACTCCAAACAGCACGTACAAACTCTAAAACCCATTTCTAGCGTTAACTGAACTTCTAAAACAGCGCTACCTAGATCACTTAAATTACACCTGTTACCTGTTACTACCACACACCAAATCTGGTCGTTGGTACTTGCTGACTTGTGTAGCCACTAGGTAACAAAAGCTCAACACTGCGCCTAGCATCCTGGAGCACTTCTGTTGTCTTTTGTACGTGTTTTGGAGTTTTTATGTGTTTTGGAGTTTGTATGTGCTTCAGGGTTTGTACATGCTTTGTCTTTAGGGGCCACCATAAATAGACATTTATTTATTCACTCCACATAAAATGTAATATATAAATCATATAATACAAAAACCAATTATTCTTTTAACTATTTAAATTTTCAGCTTTTTCCTTTTAAACAAATTTAAAGTGAAACAACACAAAACACTGCAAACCACAACACAATTAAATAAAATATGAAAACAAAAAGAACATGCATATTCTCTGTCTTATGGGCCTGCATGAATAAACTTTCTGAATCCTTTATCATCTGCAACTGAAAATAGTTGTGGATGATTAATATACCTTTCTAATGTGATGTTGTTGTCCTTGGCTCTTTCTCTGTCTCTCCCTCCCGCTCTGCTCCTGTGCTACCGCCCCTCCCATCCCAGCATAAAGCACAAGGCTCACATGTGGAGTGAAGCGGAAAAAAGTGCAAGAGAGAGAGGGTGAGAGAAAGAAAAAAAAACCCCACAACTCGCGCTAAGGAGCCGGCTCACGTCGTTCACGTCAAAGATTCGGATCTAAGAGCTGTTTCGTTTGCGACCGACACATCACTAATACATTAAGCCAAGAAGAGGTTGTTACATTAACAAGAGGTATAAAAGCTGGGCCAAAGTTCAGCACGTGGTTAAGGTTTGTAATCCAGCCAGGGTGTAAATATCACTCAGCAGCCAGTCGAGGAGCTGAAGCAGGTAGCATCAACACATAAATCTACTCTACCCGGCTTAAATCACAAGGCCACCTCTTACCGAAGAGCTGTAGATTTTTCTTGTTTGCACAAATTAATTCAGATGCACCCTAATTCTGTTCACATCTCCAGCAAAATGAGGAAGAGGAGGGGGAGAAACACAATTAGATTGAATTACAATTGGATGTAGTGATGCGCGAATCATGAACGAATCGTTCGATACTCGAGAATCACTTTACTGACTCATGAATCATGATTCACAAGCCCAACTCACTCACTGACTCATCCCTGTTGCTGTTACCAGCAATATAGCTAGCTTATAATTAAAATTGTGGAGAAAAACACAACATCCAGTATCTAAACAAAAAAATTTATGCTCTGAACTGGAAGAAAAATCCCTGAGTAGAAGCTCACATCAAGACAATAGCTCCTCGGTTCACAGTAGCATCGCTCTGCTAACATGCTAACAGCACATTTAAGCTACTCACCCCCTCCCGTCCTGTGCTGAATCGTAGGGTAAGCGAATCACTCAGGACTCACTAACCCTCTCCCTCCTGTGCTGAATCATAAGTGTAAGCAAATCACTCAGGACTCGCTCACCCCCTCCCTCCTGTGCTGATCATAGAGCGAACGAATCACTCAGGACTCACTAACCTCCTCCCTCCTGTGCTGAATCGTAAGCGTAAGCGAATCACTTAGGACTCGCTCACCCCCTCCCTCCTGTGCTGAATCTCAAGCTGTGTCCCAATTCAGGGTCTGCACACTTGAAGTACGCATTTTAAGTGTGATTACGTCACCGCCACGCGACGACGGCTGTCCCAATTCGAAGTGTACTTCAAATGCATACTCCAAATGCGCCGTCGATTTCCCCAAATATCAAGCGTGGTCCGGTGCACGCTTTGTGGTCCCATATATCCCACAATTCACGGGCGGTGGGTGTGGATAATTTTGCCGCAAAATACGGCAGAAGGGAGTGGCCAAGAGTGAACTGTCAAAAGTAAGTACTGAATATGACGTCACTTATTTATGTGCGAATGTTTAATAACGAAGAACATTAAAACATTGCTGTTGGCCACATGTGGCAAAGTTGTGTGACATTAGTGATGTTTGTACTTTCAGCATTAACTTAGTTGTAAAGCCTTGTGTATATATATATATATATATATCCCTCGGGGGGGGGGGGGGCGGGGAGATAACACGGAGCACGGAGGGAGGTTAGCCAACTAACGGAGTTGCAGAAAGGTGCGACAAAGAAGGTGCATAAGAAATACAGCAAGCTGTCCATACCTAAAGCAATACCTGACCCAAGCAAAGACTCACAGCCTTGGCCAGCCACTTGAGGAGGTACACCAGAGAGATAGAAGGCAGGAGAATAAACCAGCTGTTCTCCACAGAACCAGCAAAGGTGTACTCTCAGTGGCAAGGGAACAATAATAAGAGAACAGCACCACCAAGGCTGGAGACAGAGCAATACTGGAAGAGCATATGGGAGAAGGACGCAACCCATAACGGCAATGCTCAGTGGCTAGTGGATCTGAGGGCAGACCATAGCGACCTCCCTGAACAGGGTCCAGTAACCATCACAGTGGCAGATATCCAAGAAAGGGTCTCCAGTATGAAGAGTTGGACAGCACCAGGGCCCGACATGGTTCACGCCTACTGGCTAAAGAAGCTGACTGCACTCCACGAGCGTCTGGCAGCACAAATGAACCAGCTGCTAGTTAACGAGGGACACCCGGAATGGCTAACCGAAGGTCAGACGGTCCTGATCCCCAAGGACCCCAAGAAGGGACCAGTCCCCTCCAACTACCGACCAATAACCTGCCTCAGTACTACATGGAAGCTCCTGTCAGGCATCATATCAGCTAAGATGAACAGGCACATGGGTCAATACATGAGCGGGACACAGAAAGGAATTGGCAAGAATACCAGAGGTGCAAAACACCAGCTACTGGTAGACAGAACAGTCAGCCGAGACTGCAAGACCAGACTGACCAACCTGTGCACTGCCTGGATTGATTACAAGAAGGCCTATGACTCAATGCCCCACAGCTGGATACTGGAATGCCTAGAATTGTGCAAGATCAATGGGACCCTAAGAGCCTTCATCAGGAACTCAATGGGGATGTGGCGTACAACACTAGAGGCCAACTCCAAGCCCATAGCACAAGTCACCATCAAGTGCGGGATCTACCAAGGAGATGCTCTGTCCCCACTGCTGTTCTGCATAGGCCTGAACCCCCTCAGTGAGATCATTAACAAGACTGGCTACGGATACCAACTACGGAACGGAGCAGTTGTCAGCCACCTCCTGTACATGGATGACATCAAGCTGTATGCCAAGAGTGAACGAGACATTGATTCACTGATCCACACTACCAGGCTATACAGCAATGACATTGGAATGTCGTTCGGGCTGGAGAAGTGTAGTCGGACGGTAACAAAGAGAGGGAAGGTAGTCAGAACTGAAGGGATTGAACTACCAGAAGGCAACATTGCAGACATAGAGGACAGTTACAAGTACCTGGGGATCCCGCAGGCGAATGGGAACCATGAAGAGGCCGCTAGGAAAGCTGCAACCACCAAGTACCTGCAGAGGGTCAGGCAAGTCCTGAGGAGTCAGTTGAACGGTAAGAACAAGATCCAGGCCATCAACACGTACGCCCTGCCCGTGATCAGGTACCCTGCTGGGGTAATAGGCTGGCCAAAGGAGGAGATAGAAGCCACTGACATAAAGACAAGAAAGCTCCTTACCATGCATGGAGGGTTTCACCCCAAGTCCAGCACCCTGAGGCTGTACGCTAAGCGGAAGGAAGGGGGCCGGGGACTGGTGAGTGTCAGCACCACAGTCCAGGATGAGACAACGAACATCCAAGAATACATCACGAAGATGGCCCCAACTGACAGCGTGCTCAGTGAATACCTCAGGCAGCAGAAACCCAAAAAAGAGGAGGGAGACGAGGAACCATCATGGAAGGACAGGCCCCTGCACGGTATGTACCACTGGCAGATAGAGGAGGTGGCTGATATCCAGAAATCCTACCAGTGGCTGGACAAAGCTGGACTGAAAGATAGCACAGAGGCACTAATCATGGCAGCACAAGAACAAGCTCTGAGTACAAGATCCATAGAGGCTGGGGTCTATCACACCAGGCAAGACCCCAGGTGCAGGCTGTGTAAAGATGCCCCAGAGACAATCCAGCACATAACAGCAGGGTGCAAGATGCTAGCAGGCAAGGCATACATGGAACGCCATAACCAAGTGGCCGGCATAGTGTACAGGAACATCTGTGCCGAGTATAACCTGGAAGTCCCGAGGTCAAAATGGGAAATGCCCCCAAGGGTGGTGGAGAATGACCGAGCTAAGATCCTGTGGGACTTCCAGATACAGACGGACAAAATGGTGGTGGCTAACTAACCGGACATAGTGGTGGTAGACAAACAGAAGAAGACGGCCGTAGTGATCGATGTAGTGGTTCCGAATGACAGCAATATCAGGAAGAAGGAACACGAGAAGCTGGAGAAATACCAAGGGCTCAGAGAAGAGCTCGAGAGGATGTGTAGGGTGAAGGTAACGGTGGTCCCCGTGGTAATCGGAGCACTAGGTGCGGTGACTCCCAAGCTAGGCGAGTGGCTCCAGCAGATCCCGGGAATAACATCGGAGATCTCTGTCCAGAAGAGCGCAGTCCTGGGAACAGCTAAGATACTGCGCAGGACCCTCAAGCTCCCAGGCCTCTGGTAGAGGACCCGAGCTTGAAGGATAAACCACCCGCAGGGGCGTGCTGGGTGTTATTTATATATATATATATATATATATATATATATATATATATATATGTCAGATTATTATGATATATATATATATCATAATAATCTGACAATAACTATAATATTGGCCATATTATATTTACATTACCACAGTGAGATGATTTTCTCATGAACAACATTAGCTAATTGTTATTTACTAACTACTCTTGAAATAACTGTTCAGTACAGAAATGAAGCCCAACAATCATGTTTTACAGTCCTGTGGTCTCAGCCTCAGATACTCAACTAATCAAAGTGATGTCATGACAAAAATGAATGACCAACAAAACATTTTTTCTCCTTCATTTCTGTCAAACAAAGCTGTATGAAACGTTTCTCGCGGCTAGTATCATGGTTGCTAGGCAACCTGAACAGCGTGACGAAGGCTAGACCGTCCCGTTTCACAAGCCTCTCACTTCCGCACTTCTCGTACTTATAGTACGCACCGTACGTAGTACGCGTAGTGCGCGTAGTGCGCGTAGTGCGCGTAGTGCGCGTAGTGCGCGTAGTGCGCGTAGTGCGCGTAGTGCGCGTAGTGCGCGTAGTGCGCGTAGTGCGCGTACTTCAAGTGTGCAGACCCTGAATTGGGACACAGCCATAGAGCGAACGAATCACTCACCCCCTCCCTCCTGGCTCACAGCTTCAAATTCTTGGTTGGCAACCAATGTTAAGGCACATTACCACCCCTGGCTCACAGCTCAGTGGACATTTAGATGAGAAAATATATATTTCACACATTTAAGGAAAATACTAATAAAATAAAAATAAACAAAATAAATGTTTATTAAGCAATTTTGATAGGAAATTGCTTAATTTTAGAAATGTTTTTTGCACTCTCTGGTCAACTGACTCAGTGAATCAAATGACTCAAAAAACCCGATTCACTTTGGTGAGTGACTCATTAAAACTCGATTCAGTAAAAAGAATCAAATTTACCATCACTAATTGGATGGAAGTCGAGTACAAGGAGAAGGATGAGGAGGAAGAGAAGCAGCAGAAGCATCTTTAGGGATCTCTATGATGTCATTGAGGTTTGTTTCATTAATATTGTCCTTTCACAAAGAAAGATGACTTCTTTTAGTTCACCTACTTCCTGTATTTAATAGTGATGTGCAAAACGTCGTGGAAAACCACGGAGCAGGTACGTATAGTGCATCTGCAGGAAAATGAACATCAAATCTCTCAGACTAAAATCTGTATTATACTTTTAGTCTTAAGACCATATGTTGTATATTTATCACCCTTATGATAAAACCGATGTCAGCCATTGGTTTATGTACATTGTATTTTGAAGCCTCAACATTTGCTTTATTGCTATTGCTATGTGGGTTTTTGTGATCCTTTTGGGACCATATTAGGATGAGGGATCAGAATCTGGAGTCGTGCACACTACTGTTTCATTTAGCGTGTATCCATAAGATTTGTACAGCAGAAGTTGTGCCTTGAAAACAGGAACGTTGTCTGCATGAAGGAGAACTTTAATAGCAGGCTTGTACAAAGTGAGGCTTTGTGCTTACATTTGCTGCAAACACTCGTTTTAATTCTGTCACCCTGTTTTGATGCAGAATTCACTTGAAATCAGGCAAGAACTGGACTTGTTTTTTATAATGTTCTTGTGAATTAATTGTGTATCACATACATTTGATTTGACTTTCTGCGAGACAACAGTCATCCGCTGGCCAAAAAAGTTTTCCAAATACCTCCACGTGATCAAGCCTGGATTTAGAAAAGAATAGCAAAAAAATCTGCACCTCCTGCTTCACATGCAATTTGTGTTTGTGTGTTCAGAGGCGGCGGCGAGAGGGGAGACCTCGGATCATCCAGCTGGAGAGCCTGACCAGGAGGAGTCAAACATTAACTCGGCTCTTCCAGTGCACCCTGCAGACTCAGCTGCTGGCATTGCCGAGGGAGTGCGACCGCCGCTGGGATGACGTGAACACTCTGGAGTCCATCACAGGTCGACTGCAGGTATGCGAGTCAGACCTTCTGAGGAGGGTTTCACTTTTCTCTTTTCTTTATAATTGACTCTTTTTCTCTCTCTCTCAGCTCCTTGTCTTAGAGTGGAAGGGATTTGAAGCACAAAGGGAGGAACTTGTCGTTCGGTTGGCTGATATGGATGTCCGCCTGAGTGAGGTTGACCAGCTGACAGGAAACACCTATGAAAAACTGAAACAACTGCAGATGTGGGCTTGTTTTGATATGACATATATTTGATATGATACATACGTCAGAGACATGGTCCTAAACTGGACTAATAAAGGACCATGAGTCTAACATGAAACTTGCCTTACATAACGCTGAAGTTCATTGATAATTTTAATCAAAAACTTGTTGCTGAAATTTTTTTACTGAACACGCAAACATTTGCTAATGACAATGTGTTGATTTAATGGTCTGTTATGAAGCTATTGCTATTTCTAATGTGTTTTTATCACTTTCTGATGTTTTATTAATTAAACAATACATGTATTAATTGTTGTGTTATCTATAGTTATTGTATTTATATATATTTATTTATAATATAGTAAAAATATTGAATTATTATTGTTTAAATGTCTAATATGTGACATGTATTAGTAGTGATGTTGTGCTGAGGGTTAAAATGCCTTTTTGTCTTTTGGTATACTACGAAATGGCAATAAACCATTAATATATGTCTATGCTGTGCTCGTATTTATTTTACCCTACTCAAATTCAATTTAGGATACATTTTATTTTGAAAGATTTAAAATGGTTCTTTAAAGAACCACTCAAAAAAGGTTCATTAAAATGGTTCTTTAAAGAACTATTTTAAAAAAGGTTCTTTGAAAAACCATTAAAGGTGCCCCAAAGAACCATTTTGGAACCACCTTTAAAGGTTCTTCAATGAACCACTGAAAGAAATGGTTCTTCAAAAAACCATTGTTTGAAAGGTTCTTTGTGGTACCAAAAAAGGTTCTTCTATGGCATCAGTCTAAAGAACCACTTTTGGTTCTGGTTGGCACCTTTATTTTTCTGAGTGAGCTTTTTTTCATCAGCTCAGAAACCACAATCCGGACCATCTCGGGCCGTTTTCCTCTCTCCAGTGATTGCATCAACACCTGGCTGGTGCTGGAGGATGTTGATGGTGATTTAGGTGAAACAGATTGTGAGGATTCAGGAGTTTGTGGCGGGGCACCAAGCAACGAGCTGCTGTTTTCAGGAGTGTGACCTGCAAACAAACACCCACACACACACCAAAAAGGGTTCAATTTATGCAGGCAACTTCTAGTGCTGTTTGTATCATTCACTACATTACTTGACTTACATCTCAGTTTCCAAGTGGCAATGGCTTTTTGTGCTTGAACTGGCCTCAAAGCTGAGTGTAAATCAGAATCTTCAATGAACTGAAAATCATCATTTGTCTCTACCCCAATTGATTGTAAGATTTCTTCAAGAATATCGTTTGTCACTTCTGGAAGGTCAGGCAGGACCTCATTGATTGCAGTCCTTAGAAATGTTGGTTCAAAGTCAGTCATTTCTGGAAACCACGAGGAATGACGCGCTGACAAAAGGCAAAAGTAATATTATATTTAGTCAAGTAACACTGGGCATATATAAATAAGATGAATTTCTGCTTTTGGGGCATAATATGAGGGATTACACATTTTATTTTCTGCATATATAAAAGGAAAAGGTATTTCAATTAAATTTTTCCCCTCCCCTCCCATCACAACATTTTCTTTTTAATCATTGTAGTAGGCACACATGCATTTTTAATATGGTTTCCCAACAACAGTGGCAACAAAAAAAAAAGCTTATTTTGACAACACACTGTGTTTAAGAGGAATGACTTGGTGGCCATTAACAAAGTATGATGGTAATGGATAAAACTCTACCAAGTCAGTAATGTTAAGGCATTGCAGCCTTGTACTGTCCTTTGTCACAGAGTACACGTGGTATTCAGAAAGATACTCTGCTTGGTGTACATCCAACACAAAATACACTGCTGCATCATTTTTGATTAAAATAATAAGAAGCTCTCCAAACTCAATGGACTCCTCATTTTTTGACACAAGGAAATTCCCCTTTTTATATGATGTACCTTTATACTGTATGTCTGTGCAAACACTAGTTTCATTTCCTGTAAAGCCAAACTGTCTCACTGCATATTTGATGGCATCACTGTAGAGATCGGGGTAAAAGGTGCAACTGTCTTTTACTTGCAGAAACTGACTGCATCCTGGCCCAGCTGAAAGATATGCCTGAAACATCTGATGTCTTTCAGATAGGTTTTGGCAGATGTTTTTTAAAGTTTTTCAAACTCCTGGCACATCTTTTGAATTAACTATGTTTACTTTCAAAACGCATAGTCCATAACCTAATCAAGTGGCAAAATTTCAAAATAAGTGCAGGATGGAAGTGACGGAGGAAATGGTGTTTTGGTTTTAGTACACTCTCTGGAAATAAACACTTTATTGAATCCAAATATTCTTGGATTATAATGTCAAGATAGGCTACCCGTGACAGTGAGTTGTTTTGTGCACAAATCATTTCAACTATGTCTTTAAGTTGAAGCATTAGCTGCCATACATCATCCTTTGGATTTTGGACTTTATCACCAATTATAACAGGTAGCAACCTTAAGAAATTCCAGTTCTGAATGGCTTGACCTGAAAGCTTGGTTAAATCTGGGTTGACAGCACATGGCTTTGTTACCGCATCAGCTCCTTTATACTTGAACTGTTTAATGCGCCGGTTCAAAAGTGCACATGTAAACCATTTCCTTGTCTTAATAAAATACTTCAAGTACAGTGCACTATAATAGACATAAGTGTTAAAAAGTGGTCTGTATGTGATCAACGTTGTAAATGAGTTTGAATGAATTTGTAAAATGTAATAAAGATACTTTCTGTATTTAAAAAAAACTAACAAAATACGTAATTTTAACATTATTTTGTTACCGTTTCAGTTGTATGTGTTGACTTTTAAATTACGATTTTTCAGTGTTTAGATAACATTAAACTGTAAATTCAACAAGGACATTTGATATTTAAAACATATTCTTACTGTAAAATTAACATTGTTATTTCGTTCAAGACTTTACAGGTATATATGTATTATTTACAAAATGTTCATGTAAATTAAACATTGCTTTTTTGTTTTTCTATTTACACTTTTTTCATGTCAAGATTTTACAAAATTTTACTGTTAATTTCATAAACATTTTTTACAGTGCACCCATATACTTGAATTCACAGAGCCCTATATAAAATCAGCCCCTTTTACCACTCTCCTCTACTTTCCCATCCTCAAACTGTCCTCACTGTTTTATTCTCCCCTCTGCTCTCTCATCTTCCTCCACATATTTCTTTGTCTTGATTTAGTGGGGGAAGCCTTAAAGCATTAACCTGAGTTAGCACCCAATTTAATCCCTCCTTTCTGCTGCTCACCTCTAGTATATCGTTTCTATATATATCTGCACTTCCTTCCCTGATTCTAACAACTTTCTTTGCCTCCTGTCTACTCCCTCCTTTGACCAAACAAGCTGCTCTAGCTCATAGGCAGAGAAGAACACGAAGATAATATGAAATGCATTATAGTATGCAAAAACAGAACCCCTGCACAGTTTTATGATTTGTGAAATCAACATAAGAACTTCCTAATTACACGTTTTTTGTTTTGTTTTTTCGTTTTGGCCTTCTATTGCTTATCAAACATTGGACAAAGCTATGAGACACTGACCAATAATACTCGCATTTAGACAACTCTGAATGGATGACAACGTTGCTTTTTAAGATTTCATTGTAAACCATCTCCACTACTTTAACTGACCTGAAGGAAATGGTAAATGGCCTGCATTTGTATAGCGCTTTACTCAGTCCCTAAGGACCCCAAAGCGCTTTACACTACATTCAGTCATTCACATACATTCACACACTGGCAATGGCAAGCTACATTGTAGCCACAGCTGCCCTGTGGCGCACTGACAGAGGCGAGGCTGCCGGACACTGGCGCCACCGGGCCCTCTGACCACCACCAGTAGGCAAACATGTATCTTGCCCAAGGATATTTGGCATGCAGCCAGGAGGCAGCCTGGGATCAAACCACCGACCTTCTGATTAGTGGCTGACCTGCTCTGCCACCTGAGCTACAGCCACCCCAGCAAATAACATCTGATTATTCTGCCTTACAAAAGGAAAAGCAATAAACAAATAAAATAATTTTAGAATTCAAAATAAAAAAAACTGGCTCAAGACTCAAATTATTTCCTTCATTTTAATTATACTCCGCTGATACTGTTTGTGTGATTTAGATTTTGGAACTCTGCGAAATACAGCTATTATAGATTCCCTCACAAAACTGATGTAACCAGTTAGCCGCGTGTGTGTATCTCCTAGATGAATAACATCACACAACAGCAGGTTCGCTGCCAGCTTCGGCCTGCTTCGATTGAATGTTTTTGTCATGTTTTGCTGTGTGGCAGGAGGAAGGACCCAAATGCAGGACTCTTAGACGGATGATTAAACTCAAAGCGCAGCTTTATTTGCTGGAATTGTAAAGGTGGAACTATGAACTAGAATTTGGTCAGGAACACGGAGGGAAAGACACACCAAGCTTGGTGATGGTATGATGCGACAACAAGCAAGGGAATACTGACGACTAAAATACAAAGATGGGATAACGAGAGGATGGGTGGAAGCACAGCTGGGACTAATCTGGGTCCTCAGGAGGATCAATCAAAGTAAAACAAGAAACACACGCATGTCTACGTGTCTTGACTGAACTCAAGACATGTAAACTTGGACCTGGGAGAAATGGGGAAATGAGGGACACAGGAAAAGAATGACACAGAGACGCAGACTTAACACCGAGACATGACTGACTGGGGAGGCAGAAGAAACATGGAGACAAGAGCAGTGTTGGGGAGTAACGGAATACATGTACCGCCGTTACGTATTTAAAATACAAAATAGGAGTAACTGTATTCCGTTGCAGTTACCATTTAAAAAGGTGGTATTTAGAATACAGTTACTTTGTTGAAATAAATGGATTACACTGCGGTACTTTCCTGTTTCATATTGTGGTCGGTCAGGACTGTTTGGGTTTTGTTTGACAGCTATGTTCTGTTGTTCCAGGCGGCAGTGTTACAGTTGCCATGGTTACAGGGCGACGCTCTCTCTCTCTCTGCGACTGTGTGTTTCCTGGGTGAGAGAGCGCCTTTTTGTTGTTGTTGTTGTTGTGCTAACCTAACAGGCAGAATGCTACAAGCATAGCTCTAAAGAATGTAGCCTCATGGGCAGTGTAGTCCGTGTTGCAGGGAGAATGGACCGCCATACACGTTATGTGTCTGTGAGCAAGAGGAGGGGAAAAAAGGAGAGTGGAAAAGTACGAGCAGTCATCGAGCAAAAACGGGAGCTAGAAGCATGTAAATATAATAATAACCACTGCAGCCAAGAAGAGAGCCTGACGAGCCCAGTTGTAAGTACGCTATTAAGACTCGACTGTACACTGTGTTCGTGTTTTTCCGTTGGAGTAGTCTTTCAACGCCTCTCTCTGTCTCTCGCAAGAAAAGTTAACTCACACAACAAAGTAAGGCTATTTTTCGGCTACGAGCCAACACGGACCCTGCCGTATTAGTCAGAGGTCCCTTTACTAAGGTTTAGAGCCACAGACCTGCCAGAGTGATGGTGGCTGAGACGCAGCGGAGTGGAGGTGTAAGTGCCTGGCTTAAAACAGGACATATTAGCTGCATTTAACCTTCAGTTACTCTTTATATAGTTAGGTAGGAGTCCGACCATGTTTCTTTTTAGCTGAAAAGCATTACACCAGGTAACCTGCAGTGTTGAAAATGTGTTTTCCGACAATGTTTGCTACTCTACAATCCATCAT
Organism: Neolamprologus multifasciatus; assembly: GCF_963576455.1. Lineage (NCBI taxonomy): Eukaryota > Metazoa > Chordata > Actinopteri > Cichliformes > Cichlidae > Neolamprologus > Neolamprologus multifasciatus. The sequence continues at coordinate 1,034,507 of NC_140440.1, forward strand.
GCTCTATAGTAAAATCAGCGACATTTGACATTAACCTTATAACTCCTGTTGTGTCTGTGTGTGTGTGTGTGTATGTGTGTGCGTGTGTTTGTGTACAGAGAGACAGCCAGGTTCATAGTGGATCTAAAGAAGTCCAAAAAAGGAGCCACATTCAGGTAAAAGTGTAAAATCAAATGATCCGTCAATCAAGAATAGTGTTGGATCAGTGTTTCAATGTTTATATCTTTTATTAGATGTTCATGTGGTTTGGTTATTTGCCTTTTGGTTGAAAGTACACTGAGAGAGGACTTTTTGTTAGCGATCTTAATAGAATTTTTTTCATATTGATGTATTTTTTCATCTAATTGAATACAATCTATTTGTGTATGATTGTCAGTCCAAAGAGGGAGAGAGGAAAGAGGAGAACGTGAGGAGAAAGTACAAGGTCAGGAAGAACCAGGTAAGAAAACAGACAGGGAACAGTGACGGGCACAACAGAAACTGTTAAACTGACAAAGAGAAAAAACCTGATTTTACTCACACAATCAGGAAGTTGTGTTCTCCCTATATTAAAGCTGCTATACAGAATCTACAAAACAAACTGGGTTGAAACATTTTTGACCCTCTTTAACAACATTCCAACATAACATTATCATTGATTGGGGAGATTAAAATTAATGATATATTTTTATGTGGTTCAGCCACAACTCTACTAAAACCTCAGGCCAGTAATAGGCAGGCCAACTTTTGGACCGTCCAGTTGTCTGTATGACTGCTGCAGGACGTACATCACATTTGCACACTATCAGAAAGTGCCAAACAACCCTGGTGGAGTGAGGAGCTGTAAAGAGAAGCAGATGCTCTGTTTATATTCTAAAAATGTTTTAAGCTTGTTTCAAAGATTCTGTACAGCAGCTTTAAATGTTTTCCAAAAGCACACATACACTTATCAGTGTTTCTAAAACTTTTTACAGTGTGTACCACCTGATAAAAATGTCAAGCTCTCCTACATACCACTATGAAAGCATGAAAGTCATAAATCTTATAACACAAAATTATTATTATTAAATTAGTAAAATTAGTATCTGCAATAAAGATTTTTTCATACATTGTATACATTCTCCCACAGGCAAAGTTGCCTCCATTTTTATAGTTTTTATTAATATTTTGTAATAATTTATTTGTAATAATTCTGTTTTGGGAGTATTTTTTTATGTATTATACATATATTACATAATACATTATACATACACATTAAAAGTGAATCTCTGTCCAGAAAATGCACTCAGTTTACTCTTTACTCACTATGAGCATCATTCATTATTCTCCCGCAGTAATTAAGGTTAGGATATGTATTTTTTCTATTCCAATCCATTCTTCTTTTACAGCATTTAAATAACCTTAATCAGATTTGATGTTTTTGTTACAGACTTTTCAAAAAAGTGTTTTGCTTTTCTTTTCACAAATGTGGGGATTAAATTGTGAGGCACCCAGGCACAGAGAGACTTGATGAATTTAAGAATCTTATGATTTAATAAAGAAATTTGCAGACTTGCACAGAGATGGTAAAATTATGATGACTGATAATGGAGATGAAGACAACAGACGATGAGGACAGGGAGGAACAGGGGTTTAAATGCACCAAAGTGACAGTCAGAGAGAACTCAGGACAACATTTAAGGGAAAATGAGAGTCCCGGCCTAAGAAGGATTCAGCGAGGTAATCCGAGCTAAAGTTCTTCTTTTTCTTTTTGAAATGACGTCATTTTGCTGAGGGTGGAGATCAAATGCGACGATGGTTTCCACTATCAGCAAAGAAAGAATGAATGGATGAATGAATGGGAATAAAACAAACTGACTGACTGGTAAAAGCTGACAAAAGCTGATAAGACTTGACCACGACTCAAAGTTAACCTCCACCTAGACAGGACGAAAGGGTGGATGAATTTATGTGTGTTTCTTTTACAGGAGCAGAGAGATGACAGCAACATCCGAGGTTGCGTGAGCTGTGGCCTACCGATTTAACTTTTAAATGCCACTTTCTGTGTTTGTAAATTTACCAGGGGAGTGTTATTCATGGGTTTGTGTTGTGTGTTGCTCACAGAGGTAACTGTGAGAAAGTGTATACACCTGCGCAGCGCTAACATTTGCATTTTCTTCTCTACAGCATTACAGTTCTTCATGTGGTTTGATCATGTGATTTACCACAGGACAATTGATTGACGTTTGGTTTTTCTACTACAGGATTTCTGGGCTTATGTGTGAAGAAACTGTGTTTATAGGTTATGACGCCTGATCACCGGGATGGTCAATGTGTGTTGCTAATGTTTGTTTTGCTTTTGTTAAGAGGGCATGTGGAGGATTCGGTAGAAAACAGACAAGTGACATGAGGAAACAAATAAGAGATGCAGTGTTTATGGAATAGTTCAACATGGAGCTCACTAGCTGGCCACTTTTTGAGCTCCTAGTGATAAATGGGTGGAGTGACATTGCTTAAGGAAAGTCACTGAGTAAATTGTGGAATAAATTGGGATGATTCATGATTGGAGACAAATTATGGTAATAAGAGTGAGTTAATGATTGGAGAAAACCTGCACATGATACTTGTCTGTTGTGCTGAATACTTTATTGCTCTCATGATCTATAGTTGGTTGTAAATAAGAAGTTTGATTTAACAGATTTGTTTTGCAGGATACAGGCTCCAGGTTGAGCGGGGAGTTAAATAGGCTTAACATGTAACTGCTGACTAAGGTTTTACACAAGGTTACAGGTTGGCCGGAGATGGTTTTAGAGAGAAGGTGCAACATTCTTGTACATGTCTCATTGGGGAGTTGAAACATGGAGGAAGCCATGTGCAAGAGGAGGTGAGTATTATAAAGTGTAAAGGTCACTCCTCGGGGACTGGCATGGTGGCCAGAGGAAATCAGGAAGCCGATCGAGCTGCGAAAGAGGCAGCAGGCTATAAAGCACTACGGCAGGTGGTGCAAATAAGTGTGGAGGAAGAAGTAGGAGTCAACATGTTAGAGGAGGCCAGGAAGGCCCAAGAGGAGGCGGCCCCGGAAGAGAAGGGGGTCTGGAAGAGTCGAGGAGCATGGGAAGAAGGAGGTCTCTGGCGAGGACCTGACAGACGACCGGTGTTGACCGCCAACCTAGCGGAACAGAAGATTGCAGAAGCACATGGGCTTGGCCATGTGGGTGTGGCCCAGATGGAGAGACATCTGTGCCATTGGTGGCATCCCTTTTTGAGGGATATGATTAAGGAAAAAGCTAGGACGTGCCTGATCTGTGGGAGGCACAATCCAAAGCCAGTGATTAAACCAGAGGCAGGTAAGTTCCCCATTCCAGAAAGACCAGGGGAAGAGATTGTCATTGATTTCACTGACATGATCGATGTGGGACCGGGAGGAGTCTGGTATTTGCTGGTGAGTGTGGATGCTCTGACGGGGTGGCCCGAAGCGTGGCCAACAAAGAGGGAGGATGCAAAAAGTGTGATTAAGTGTTTAATCAATCATTATATCCCTCGGCATGGTTTTCCCAAAAGAATTAGGTCAGACAATGGAACTCATTTTAAAAATAAAGATTTGGCAGAAGTAGAACAGAAGCTGGGGTTGCAGCACCGATTTGGGACGGTGTATCATCCTCAGTCCCAGGGGAAGGTGGAAAGAATGAATCTAAACCTGAAAAATAAAATAGCTAAAATTTCTGCTCAGACGGGGCTAAATTGGGTTGCAGCCCTGCCAATTGCATTGATGATAATAAGATGTTGTGTTAATCAATCCACAGGTTTCACACCATATGAGCTGTTGACAGGACGACAGTTTCCAGGTCCTTGGACAACAGTCCCGGCGGAAGAGAGTATAAAAAGTAATAGAAAGCATGCTGAATGTTGGAAAGAATTAAAAGCTCTTGTGTCTAGTTTCACACAACAGGTTGGAGTGGGGGTGAATGCGGTGGACAGGTCCGTCCCCGACGCCAAGGCGGTGTGGCTGAAGGTCATTAAGCGAAAGTGGAGAGATCCAAGGTGGACGGGGCCATTCGAGGTGACGGCTCGTACCACCAGTGCGGTTCGGTTGAAGGGAAAGGGTGAGACCTGGTTCCATTGGTCTCAATGCGCAGTGGCGGACGAGAGCTTACTCGAGATAAGCTCCACCCAAAGTAACACGGGGGGGAACATAGAGGCAGAATAATCCTCTCCCCCTGTGCAGCGGTTCTCCCCAGCAGTCTACCTGGGGAGACGAAGAAAGAAGAGGAGCGCCAAGCACCAACCATCAATTCATTCCAGGCTCCTGATAGGCTAGGGCTCTAGTCTAAAGTAATTGATAGTTTAAAGGAGTCGTAATAGTCTTGTACGTTAATCGCATATTTTTATACTCATAACCTTATACTCTTATCACGAAGTTTAAAGTAAAAGTAAAAGAGCCTGGGAACAGTGATCATGAAACTGTGGGAAAATTGGAAAATAACGGGGATGTTGGGGTTGATAAGTGTTGTAACGTGTTTGTTTGTTCATTGGCAGACAGGTGAATTGCCCAGACGCAGAGGTCTATCCGCTCCAGAGTCCAAACCGATCGAGTCGTCGAGAAAATTCAAGCGCGAGGTTGGCTCAGGTGGGAACGATGGGTGTCTCAAAGCCAGTGGGGGAGTCGAGTTTGGGTATGTTAATGGGTCCACGACGGCATTCACATTCGATTTGTGTGAGGTAATTAGATGCCCAGGAGACGGTAGCAGCTGGAGAACATATGATGTGTGGATTTGTTATCACCCTATGGTATGCTACCCTAAGTCGGTGTGGGGCCCATCACAGGAAGGAGACATTTACAGTTATATAACGGATCAGTGGTGTTCTTGGCAGGATGTGGTTGCTTGGACAGGAGTAGGATGGCAGCCAACAGTGCCACAGGCCCTTGAAGGGATAGCCATTCAGAAAGATTATTCTGTTACACATAACCCTGTCACTCTCTCCCTAGGACCATGGAGCAAACTCCCGGAAGCAGGCTATGAGGGAGGTGCGTTCTATTTAGTAATAGGGGTGGATAAAGCAGGGACAGATCCAACAGGGGTAATTCGGGTGAATTTATTCAATCCAAGATCTAAACCGATAGGGAATGACACTGTAATGAATCTCACAGAGCAAGTGAATCTCTTAGAGACAGTTACTTACCAGGACTCAGAAGAGAAATGGTTTGTTGCCACAGATTACACTAGATTAAAACCTCAAGAGTTGATAGAGCGTGCCACAGGTTTTGGTGATAGGAATCTTTGGTTAGATTGGGTGGCTCAAAATGCTAAAGAGCAGGAAGTGGTTGATTGTGTTGCGTGTGCTACAGCTAGACCTCGTCTGTTCACTGAACCCGCTCCTCTGTATCCAAAGGATGAGTGGGGTTATGATTGTATGCTGAGATTAACTAGAGAGGCGGTGAACACAGGTAACTGCACCACTTTGTCAGGATTATATCCGCCAATTGATAAACGTACACAACCAGGTTCATTCACACCTAAAAGGGATAATTATACATGTTTTGAGTTCTCTACAGACAGCGTGAGATATACGTTAGGAAGAATTGATCCAAGCTGGTGTCAGAGGACAATCCCAGGCAGGACTACCAATAATGTAAGTGACCCAAATACTATTATAGGCACCTGGGCAAGGGGTGGGCTATATTATTATTGTGGGCAGTACACCCTTTTGGTACACGTTCCACTGGGGAGTGTGGGAACATGTGCTCTGGTGCGACTAGGTGCACCTTTGATGCTGATAGGAAATAGAGTAGAGACAGTTCCACAGCAGGACACTGGTGTGTTGACAGCCAGACGTAGGAGAAGTATAAGGGGTGTGCACAAATATGACCCAAGATGGGACTCGCCAACCTGGATTGACTCAATAGGAGTTCCCAGGGGAGTTCCAGATGAGTATAAGTTAGTCAATCAGATAGCGGCCGGCTTTGAGAGTGTGTTTCTATGGATAACTCCAAATAAAAATGTTGATCGCATTAACTATGTTCATTATAATGTGTTGAGACTCTCTAATCTCACTAGGGACGCGGTAGAGGGCCTTGCGGAGCAATTGGGACCGACGTCGTTAATGGGAATCCAAAATCGAATGGCCCTTGACATGTTGTTGGCTGAGAAGGGTGGTGTGTGTGCCATGTTTGGGGACATGTGCTGTACTTTTATACCCAACAATACGGCCCCAGACGGTACGGTTACTCGAGCGCTGGAGAGTCTGAAAATGTTATCTAAAACCATGCATGAGCAATCAGGTGTGAACACTGGACTGGGAGACTGGTTCACGTCTGTCTTTGGGCAATGGAAGAGTGTTGTTATGTCTGCCGTGTTTTCTTTTGTTGTTTTTCTTGCTATATTAATGATCGGATGTTGTCTCATCCCTCTGGCCCGGCGAGTTTTAGTAAAGATGCTGGAGAGAGCCCTGAACTTGGGCTCAGCTGGTTCAGCGGCGCCTGAGTCCATGATGCCCTTGAAGGAGATTGTAGGCTGGACGGAGGAGTGAGACAAATCCTGGTGTAAGTTGGTCTCGCAAGCGAGCCCAAGAGGAGGAGTTGTCACGTAAAGGAATGTTATTTTACTGTCACTATGTTATTATTCACATGCACGGCCATTATTTCATCATTACTTCATTAGTCTGCATCACTTATCATCAGGTTATCACCAATATTATCATGTATCATTTAGTATATTTGCCAGAGCACGCAGAATAACACATTCTAGATATAATGCTTTATCATTCATAGCACCAGCATAGATGTGGGTCCACAGTAAGTCAGATGAGGACACTCAACTTTCGGTGGCCTGGACCTACAATCTTACACAACGGCACACTCGTCTTACACAATTGTTATGTTCCCAGACGCTGATGATGGGAAACATCTGGTTTCAAGTCTGGGAAAGGGTTGTTGTTGTTCTGATAAGATGACTCCCAGGAATTGTTCTGACGTCATAAAGGCTATAAAGCTTCCTGTATCGGGCCGAAAGGGGAAGTCCGGCTTCCCACACTGTATAATACGTGTGTGTTTAATAAATCACTTTTTGGACACTCCCTAGGACTCCGTCTGCGCTTACTTTTCCTTCCAAATCAAAAGAACCTTACAACAGAGACAGGTTTATCTTGCCTGGCTGGGCAGCTCTCTGGGTGCTCAGCACCCCCAAATAATCTAGAAGGCTGGTAAAAGCATTATCTGCAGTCAGACCAGCAGAACACCGACATCAACAAAATGCCTAAAAACTGAAACACACTAGATACTTCACGAGTCACAGCAGCCAGTTTGAAAGGATAATCCAAGGGGACTAACTTCCCTTTGGTGCCATCCTCAAGTGGCCATTAGAGAAAATACAGTTTTGGGCTCTTGAGGATTAGTTTCATTTTTCAGCCCCTGGGGTTACTGATTGGTATTTTTGTGTCTGACTTCGACTTTCTCATTTTCTTTTTATGCTTTAATATAGTTTGTGTAATGTTACATGAGTTATATATTATCTGGTGTTCTTGAATGGAAAAGGGAATCTTGCAACAAAGACAAACAGCGATATTAGGAATCTGAGTGCTTACATGAAATAATTACAGAAATTAGACTCTTGTGATATAATATAATGAATGATTTTAGACATGTATAATACATTATGTATAGAAAGATATGCTTTATTTTCGGTGCATGTAGACCCGTTATTAAAAATTCCTGTCATGCTCATGATGTAATTAAGATATAGTGTATCCATAGCACACATGTATATGCCTTGACCTATATTCAATTTTTGTCTTTCCTTTTATCTGTTTGTGTTTTCTCTCCCTGAGTTTGAATACTAAATGAAGTCATTCAGCTCTTATTTAAATCTTAATTAGATTGTCTTAAGGCAATAAACCAGTTAATGGAGTTTAATTAGGTTCTGCCTGCACTTTACCAAATAAAAACATATTAGGTTTGGGCAAATGATTAAACTCTCTTATACAGAATTGAAGATTATAGTCTCAGTATATTTTGATAAGCATCATTCTTTTACAAACACGCACGCACGCACGCGCACACGCACATGCACACACACTTAAAAAAAAACCTCTGCATAGGCAGTAAGTGAATTAGCTCCAGAGACAGACATGAAAGGCTGCTGTGCTGCATGACAGAATTTCAGAAGTGCATTTGCAATAAAAAAAATATTTCCTTCAAACTTGTTACACTATCAGTCACATGTGTGAGTGCAGCATACGTATCCAGGGCTGCACCTAGCACAGTGTCACAGCAGATTAAAACTCAAACTAGGAACAATGTCCCCAGTGGTTATATGACACCTACATGCAAGCACAGACAAGTGGTGTGTGAGTGTGTTTGTGTGTGTGTGCGTGAGCATGAACAGTACACCACAGACTAAGATGGACATGTTTGAGGTGATGATCATGTAAATTAACCATCACTGCTGTGTTACATACACTCACCCACACACTTTTGTTTGTTTGTCTCTTCTTTGTCATTTAACATGACCTGTTGACACCTGAGACAGTGGCCAGCCCTGTGACCCTAAGCTCAAAGTAGGATAGTGGGATCTTAAGCATGTTAACAGAGCAAGCATGTAGTTAAAACAAATCCCAACCTTTAACTTAATCCTACAAAAAGTCGATGGTGGACATTAAGTTGTCAACAGTGATGTTAGAGTTGGTTTTTAAATGTTAGGCAGTAAAACAGAACCAACTTTCATCTCCACTATAAATAGCAGCGACATGCAAACAGAAACAAAGTGGAAAACAACAAAAACGAGAGGCAAGCAAATGATTAAGAACACACAGAGTGCAGCTGATTGCTGCAACTGTGGTATTTATGAGACCACCTGTTGTTTTCATGTCACACAGTGATTATGGGTGTAGATGACACTTTCCAAGAAAAGAGAGCCTGGTGATGTAAACTATGAGCTTTCTTCTTTAATTATAGCTTAATGAAGCACTAAAATAACCTCCAGTAAATCAAGTGTGATGCTCCTCAAGGTCACTGATTATTACAGATGTCACATTAGACTAAACTGTTTATAATTATTAACATTTTGACTACCAGTGGAGGGAGAAGGACGCAAAGGGAAGCTTGCAGGGAAAAAGCTGAAAAACAACCATGGTCCATCAACAATGGTACAAATAAAGAAAGAGAGAAACCTAACATTTAGTAACCATGGAGCAAGAGTTCACACAGAGCAGATGGAGGCGTATTTATTTATGGTACACAAGAGCCCATTGTTTTTTAGTGCTAATGTAACTGCAAAATTCATAGTTTCAGGCTGTAGAAGACGGTGTAGAGCAGGGGTGTCAAACTCAAATACACAGTGAGCCAAAATTCAAAACTGGAACAAAGTCGCAGGCTAACATTAATATTTATCGAAATATATTTATTCCTCCAGATATAAGAATGAATCTTTTCTTATGGACTCAAACACGTTTTGCTGAAAAACTGAATATGGAACAAGCAAAGCTTAATACTAAACAATATATATATTAGCTGTATAATACCAGTAGGCCAGCTCTGATAGTAATTTGGTGTGGCTTCGTGGGCCAAATGTAATTAGGCTGCGGGCCTGCAGGACCAACAGTTGGCGTTGCTTCACCTGCAGTCGGAGCAGCAGACCGCGGCTCTGGGGCAGCTGCTGGGGAATGCGGCCGCGCCGGCGCCCGCCCCTCCTCTGTCGGTGACGTTGCACCGGATGAGGGATGGGGAGGCCTCATCCGGTGCCTGCTGGTTTTCATCGAGGCTTTCCAGGCCACGGCGGTGGCCTGTCGCTGGCCGGAGGAGGAATAGGCCACCCGGCTGCTGCCGCTTCTGTCGGGCAAGGCCCAGACGGCGGCGCTGAGCCTGCCCCCCGGCTCGCGGGGGGTGTTTGAGGATGTGTGCCGGTCGGTGCTGGATCGTTTGGGTCTCTCCCCAGAGGATTACCGCCGTCAATTCCGGGCCAGCAGGATGACGGGAGGGGAGCGGCCGTTTGCGTGGGCTCGACAGCTGGAGGATGTGGCAGCGAGGTGGCTGCGACCGGGCCCCTCGGCTGGGGAGGCCCGGATGCTGAATATGGTCGTCCTCGAGCAGTTCGTGGGGGGCCTGCCCGAGGCAACGGCTCGTTGGGTCCGCTGCCACCGCCCGGCGGATTTGACGGCGGCGGTTACGCTGGCGGAGGACCATCTGGTGGCCAACCCGGCACCCAGCCGTGAGGAGCCGCGGCGGAGCACCCGTATTCCGCCGCCCAGGCCACCGGCGGCGGCGTCACAGCGGAGGGACGGCAGCCCTGTGGGAACGGAGCAGGCAGCGGGGTGGAGCCCCAGGAACCCGTTCCGGCCGCTGCTTCCCGCTGGAAACCCGGCGGCCGCCGAGGTTCCCCCGGACCCATGGGGAGCCGCACAGACGCCGGGGCCGGACTGCTGGAAGTGTGGGCGGCAGGGGCACCTGCGCCGAGAATGTCTGCTCATGGAGGTGGGGCAGGTGTTCCGTGTTGCCGGAGCTCCAGCGCCCGCCCAGGAGGGACGTACCGCGTGCCGGTAAGGTGTCAAGGGGGTATTCGCCATGCTTTGATGGACACGGGCTGCACGCAGACCCTGGTCCACCAAAGTTTGGTTCGCCCCGGGGCATTGTTGGAGGCTAACTGGGTGGAGGTTAAATGTGTGCATGGGGATATTCACAAGTACCCGGTAGTGTCACTGTTGCTGAAATTCAGGGGCAAAACGCATAGAGTGAAGGCGGCGGTTAGCCTGCGCCTGTCGCATCCCCTTATTTTGGGTACGAATTGGCCGGGGTTCCACAGTTTACTGGGGCAGTACGCGGGGATGCGATCACGGTCTGTAAATTTATGTAACGTTTGCGCGGCGCTCAGCGGTGACGCGGGGTCGACCGACACTGACTCTGGGGAGGAGGAGGTGGCGGGGACTTCCACGGAAGCCCCGCTGCCTCCCGTTGTGCACCCCACGGAAGATTTTCCACTAGAGCAGTCTCGGGACGACACCCTACGCTCAGCCTATGACCAAGTGATGGAAATTGATGGTCGCTTGGTGCGCCCTGATGCTGCGCGAACTTACCCTCATTTCCAATTGCGGAACGATCGGCTTTATCGAGTGAGCCGCGACACTCACACTGATGAGATTCGCACACAGTTGTTGGTGCCGCAAAGCCGCTGGGAAACGGTTTTCCAGGTGGGTCATTCGAATCCCATGGCAGGGCATTTGGGTGGTGAGAAAACTCTGGAGCGCATAATGGCCCGATTTTATTGGCCGGGCATTTGGGCCGATGTGCGCCGCTGGTGTGCGTCGTGCCCAGAATGCCAGCTGGTTAACCAGCCGGCCACTGATGGAGATCCCGTTTGAGCATATTGGCATGGATCTCATCGGGCCATTTCACCGGAGTGCACGCGGCTATCGTTTTGTGCTGGTCCTGGTGGACTACGCAACGCGATACCCGGAAGCAGTGCCGCTGCGCACAATTTCAGCGAAGAGCATGGCACAGGCACTGTTTCAGGTCATCTCCCGAGTCGGTATTCCGAAAGAAATACTGACTGACCAGGGCACGTCGTTCATGTCACGCACATTGCGGGAACTGTACGAATTACTGGGTATTAAATCTATTCGGACCAGCGTCTACCACCCTCAGACTGACGGGCTGGTGGAGAGGCTGAATAAGACTTTAAAATCCATGATTCGAAAAGTTCATTCGCGAGGATGAACGCAATTGGGATCGCTGGTTAGACCCTCTGTTGTTTGCAGTGCGGGAGGTGCCCCAGGCCTCCACGGGATTTTCTCCCTTTGAGCTGTTGTACGGCAGAAAGCCGCGGGGGGTGCTCGACCTGATTAAAGAAAACTGGGAGGAAGGTCCGAGCCCAGCGAAAAGTGAAATTCAGTACGTGCTGGACCTGCGAGCAAAGCTGCACACACTGGGGAGGCTCTCACGGGAGAATTTGCTCCAGGCCCAGCAGCGGCAGCAACGCCTGTACAACAGAGGGGCGAAACTTAGGCAATTTTCACCGGGTGATAAAGTGCTTGTGTTACTTCCTTCTTCCAGCTCTAAATTACTCGCCAAGTGGCAAGGACCCTTCGTGGTCACACGGCGAGTGGGGGACGTTGATTATGAGGTGGTACGGTCGGACAGGGGCGGAGCCATGCAGATTTACCACATCAACCTCCTCAAAGCCTGGAGGGAGGCGGAGACCGCTTCTCTGATGAGCCTGGTAAAAGAGAGAGATGAGTTGGGGCCGGAGGCGCCAAAATCTAACATCCCCGCCTCCCTCCATTGTAGTGACCATCTCACACAGGCCCAGAGGGCGGATTTTGCCGCATTGCAACAGCGCTTTGCCGACGTGTTCTCCCCCTTGCCCGGCCGTACTTCTCTCATAGAGCACCATTTTGAGACACAGCCTGGCGTGACGGTGCGTTCACGGCCCTACAGGCTGCCGGAACATAAGAGGCAAATTGTTTTCCGGGAATTGACGGAAATGCTGAGGTTGGGAGTAATAGAAGAATCACACAGTGCTTGGTGTAGCCCCATCGTTCTTGTGGTGAAGAAGGATGGGTCTATACGGTTCTGTGTCGATTATCGCAGAGTGAATGAGGTGTCACGTTTTGATGCTTATCCCATGCTCCGGGTCGACGAGCTCCTGGACCGGTTGGGCACCGCTTGCTTTTTCACGACACTGGATTTAACCAAGGGCTACTGGCAGATTCCCTTGTCTGCAGAGTCCAAGGAAAAGACGGCCTTCTCCACTCCGTATGGGTTGTACCAATTCGTTACGCTTCCGTTCGGCTTGTTCGGGGCCCCTGCCACTTTTCAGCGCCTCATGGACCGGGTGCTGCGGCCCCACACTGCCTATGTTGCCGCCTATCTAGACGACGTCATCATTTACAGTGACACATGGGCGGAGCATGTGCGGCATGTGGCCGAGGTGCTGGAGTTCCTGAGGCAGGCAGGGCTCACGGCCAACCCGAAGAAGTGTGCGGTTGGACGGAGGGAGGTACAGTATTTGGGGTACCACTTGGGGGGCGGGCAGGTGCGACCTCAAGTGGATAAGACGGCGGCAATTGCATCCTGCCCGCGTCCCAAGACGAAAAAAGAGGTGAGACGGTTTCTTGGGCTGGCCGGTTATTACCGGCGGTTCGTACCAGGGTTCGCGGACTTGACCAGCCCTCTAACTGATCTCACCCGCAAGGGTGCCCCTAATCTGGTCCAGTGGACGGAGCGGTGCCAGGCGGCGTTTGTGCAGGTGAAGCGGGCTCTCTGTGGAGAGCTGCTGCTGTTCACACCTAATTTCTCCCTCCCTTTTTGTCTGCAGACTGACGCCTCGAACAGAGGGCTGGGGGCCATTTTGTCCCAGCAGGTAGGAGGAGTTGACTGGCCGGTCGTCTACATCAGCCGGAAGCTGACGGACCGCGAGTCACGGTATAGCACCGTGGAGAAGGAGTGCCTGGCAATCCGGTGGGCGGTCGACTCCCTTCGCTACTACCTCCTGGGCCGCTCGTTCACCCTCTGCTCAGACCACGCCCTGCTGCAGTGGCTCCACCGCATGAAGGATGCCAACGCCCGGATCACTCAGTGGTATCTGGCTCTGCAGCCCTTTAAATTCAAGGTGATCCATAGGCCGGGTGCGCAGATGGTCGTGGCCGATTTCCTCTCCCGCTCGCGGGGGGGGGAGTAGGTTCGGCCGGATGGGCCCCGGCCTCAGTCGGGCGGTGGGGATGTGTGGCGTGGGTGTGGTCTCTGGCCAGCTGCAGAGGAGGGGTGACACAGTGAGCTCCCGGGGCGGCGCAGGGGCGGGGTGAACAGGTGTGCTGGGATCTGGCATTGATTGTGTGTCTTTATATGTTGGCAGTGACAGTAGGAGGGGGAGCGGACGTGACAGCAGAGAGAGAGCGGGAGTGCCTGTGTCAATGAAACCACAACATCAAATAAAAGTTCTGCTGTCAATATATTCGCTCCAGCATATGTTTATTGGGTCCAACACTACATACAGTGGGGCAAAAAAGTATTTAGTCAGCCACCGATTGTGCAAGTTCCCCCACTTAAAATGATGACAGAGGTCAGTAATTTGCACCAGAGGTACACTTCAACTGTGAGAGACAGAATGTGAAAAAAAAATCCATGAATTCACATGGTAGGATTTGTAAAGAATTTATTCGTAAATCAGGGTGGAAAATAAGTATTTGGTCAATAACAAAAATACAACTCAATACTTTGTAACATAACCTTTGTTGGCAATAACAGAGGTCAAACGTTTACTATAGGTCTTTACCAGGTTTGCACACACAGTAGCTGGTATTTTGGCCCATTCCTCCATGCAGATCTTCTCAAGAGCAGTGATGTTTTGGGGCTGTCGCCGAGCAACACGGACTTTCAACTCCCGGCACAGATTTTCTATGGGGTTGAGGTCTGGAGACTGGCTAGGCCACTCCAGGACTTTCAAATGCTTCTTACGGAGCCACTCCTTTGTTGCCCGGGCGGTGTGTTTTGGATCATTGTCATGTTGGAAGACCCAGCCTCGTTTCATCTTCAAAGTTCTCACTGATGGAAGGAGGTTTTGGCTCAAAATCTCACGATACTTGGCCCCATTCATTCTGTCCTTAACACGGATCAGTCGTCCTGTCCCCTTGGCAGAAAAACAGCCCCATAGCATGATGTTTCCACACTTCACACTAGGTATGGTGTTCTTGGGATGCAACTCAGTATTCTTCTTCCTCCAAACACGACGAGTTGAGTTTATACCAAAAAGTTCTACTTTGGTTTCATCTGACCACATGACATTCTCCCAATCCTCTGCTGTATCATCCATGTGCTCTCTGGCAAACTTCAGACGGGCCTGAACATGCACTGGCTTCAGCAGCGGAACACGTCTGGCACTGCGGGATTTGATTCCCTGCCGTTGTAGTGTGTTACTGATGGTGACCTTTGTTACTTTGGTCCCAGCTCTCTGCAGGTCATTCACCAGGTCCCCCCGTGTGGTTCTGGGATCTTTGCTCACCGTTCTCATGATCATTTTGACCCCACGGGATGAGATCTTGCGTGGAGCCCCAGATCGAGGGAGATTATCAGTGGTCTTGTATGTCTTCCATTTTCTGATGATTGCTCCCACAGTTGATTTTTTCACACCAAGCTGCTTGCCTATTGTAGATTCACTCTTCCCAGTCTGGTGCAGGTCTACAATTCTTTTCCTGGTGTCCTTCGAAAGCTCTTTGGTCTTGGCCATGGCGGAGTTTGGAGTCTGACTGGTTGAGGCTGTGGACAGGTGTCTTTTATACAGATGATGAGGTCAAACAGGTGCCATTCATACAGGTAACGAGTGGGGGACAGAAAAGCTTCTTACAGAAGACGTTACAGGTCTGTGAGAGCCAGGGATATTCCTTGTTTGAGGTGACCAAATACTTATTTTCCACCCTGATTTACGAATAAATTCTTTACAAATCCTACCATGTGAATTCATGGATTTTTTTTTCACATTCTGTCTCTCACAGTTGAAGTGTACCTCTGGTGCAAATTACTGACCTCTGTCATCATTTTAAGTGGGGGTACTTGCACAATCGGTGGCTGACTAAATACTTTTTTGCCCCACTGTATATGTTTTATATATATTCTGTGGTAACAATGTGGCAAGACCTGTGTAGATTTTGAAACAATCTACACATCTACACATGTCATACCCATCAAAGTTAATGTGTGCCTAATGGATTAACTTTGTAGATACAAGGCAATTGAAAAGACTGTGGCTAATGTGTTAATGTGAAACACAAACAAAATTTCAAATGTGAACTACCAACAGAGGAACAAGATCTTTTGTCTTTGCTTATGGAATGCTGTCATGTCACTCTGAGCACTCTTTGGGATCACCTACATTTTGCATGGATATTATACCTCTTTTTCTTTAACCTGATTTTTATCTACATGCTAAGCAACGGCTGTGAGTGAGTGGTGAATCTTACTGATAAGACCTGCCATCACCCTTTTTTGTTCCAATGGGGACCATAATTTACAAAGTGAACATAATCTTATGTCAATAAGACTGCTACTTAGGGCCTATCTCAGCTGACAGTGCAAAAAGAAGAGCACATCCATGACATGCTGCCAGTCCATCACAAGACTATTAGAAAATTAGTGATGTCACTCATTATCATATTCACACCTACAGTTCATTCACAGTCATTTATCACTTAACAAGCATGTCTCTGGGCTGTGGGCAGAAGCCCAGATGAGCCCAGGGGAATTGCTGGGTCCAGAGTTTGAACCTTATTGCTAACCACTGTGGTGCCAGGTAACACTCTCAGAATGGAAACCATTTCTGGGGAGCTCTGTATTGTTTATTAATACTTTAACATTCGTAGTATGTTTCTGGACTGGAAGCTAGAATCCTCTCTTTTATATGGTTTGTGTTCTCAAGCTAAACAAATACATTCCAAACATTCTAATACAGGGAGATTAAAGAAATACAAGTCAACAGATTTTCTAGATCAGAGGTTTTGACAGGACGGACTTGTGTTATATCTATTCATCTGTATGTGTACAACATATTAGAGGTAGGTTTAAAGCTAACCAGCCATCCATCCATCCATCCATCTTCATCTGCTTTATCCGAGGCCGGGTCGCGGGGGCAGCAGCCTAAGCAAAGAGGCCCAGACCTCCCTCTCCCCAGCTACCTCCTCCAGCTTATCCGGGGGAACACCAAGGCGTTCCCGTAGCAATGGGCCAGACACCCCATACTCCCGCAACACCTCCCACAGGACACCCCGAGGGACAAGGTCGAAGGCCTTCTCCAAGTCCACAAAACACATGTAGACTGGTTGGGCAAACTTCCATGCACCCTCAAGTATTCTCGAGAGGATAAAGAGCTGGTCCAGTGTTCCGCGACCAGGACGAAAACGGCATTGTTCCTCCTGTATCCGAGGTTTGACTAGCGGACGAACTCTCCTTTCCAGCACCCTGGCATAGACTTGGCGGAAATTGGCGGGTCATTCCCCTCATCCCCAGACTCTGCTTCCTCCTCG
Source organism: Neolamprologus multifasciatus (assembly GCF_963576455.1). NCBI lineage: Eukaryota > Metazoa > Chordata > Actinopteri > Cichliformes > Cichlidae > Neolamprologus > Neolamprologus multifasciatus. The sequence continues at coordinate 1,051,466 of NC_140440.1, forward strand.
GAAGACGTGTCAGTGGGATTAAGGAGGTCCTCGAAGTATTCCTTCCACCGCCTGACAATTTTCTCAGTCGACCTTAGCAGCGCTCCGCCAGCACTATACACAGTGCAGGTAGAGCACCGCTTTCCACTCCTGAGACGCCTGACGGTTTGCCAGAATCTCTTCGAGGCAGTCCGAAAGTCTTTTTCCATGGCCTCTCCAAACTCCTCCCACACCCAAGTTTTTGCTTCAGCCACTGCCCGAGCCGCATTCCGCTTGGCCTGTCGATACCTGTCGGCTGCCTCCGGAGTCCCACAGGCTAACCAACTCCGATAGGACTCCTTCTTCAGCCTGGTGGCTCCCTTCACCTCTGGTGTCCACCATTTGGTTCGGGGATTACCACCACAGCAGGCACCAACCACCTTGCGGCCGCAGCTCAATGCAGCAGCTTCGGCAATGGAGACGCTGAACATGGTCCATTCGGACTCAATGTCCCCAGTCTCCCTCGGAATGCTGTTGAAGCTCTGCCGGAGGTGTGCGTTGAAGATCTCGCGGACTGGGGCCTCTGCTAGTTGTTCCCAGCACACCCTCACTACGCGTTTAGGTGCACCAGGTCTGTCCAGCGTCCTCCCCCGCCACCTGATCCAACTCACCACCAGGTGGTGATCAGTTGACAGCTCAGCCCCTCTCTTTACCCGAGTGTCCAGAACATATGGTCGCAGGTCTGGTGATACGATTACAAAATCGATCATCGACCTGCGGCCTAGAGCGTCCTGGTGCCATTTGCAAAATCAAATCAAATATTCAGATAAAAAAAAATAGTAGTACAGCAGACACACACACATGTGTATATATATATATATATATATATATATATATATATATATATATATATATATATATATTAGGGGTGCAACGATACTCGTATCGAAATTGAACCGTTCGATACAGTGCTTTCGGTTCGGTACGCATATGTATCGAAAAATATACATTTTTAAATTTATTTTATCAACTTTTCTTCTGATGATGCTGTCTGTGTTGAGCGCTCAGTGAATCTGCGCTCGACTACTCCGCCTAGGCTGCATTCAACTACTCTGCCTAGGCTGCACTGTCGAGTACAGATCCACTGAGCTCCACCCACATGCATTCAATCAAGCTAGCGAGACAGAAGCTAAGCTCATTGCAACATGGCAACTGCCTCAATGCCTCCCGAAGTTGAACCTCCTCCACCGTCATTGAAATCTGGCGTTTGGAACTTTTTTGGCTTTCGTGTGAAGTATGACCCTGATGGTAAGCGCGTTGTGGACAAAACTACAACAGTATGTCGGATGTGCCACGCCATGGAGTCATTTAGACAGCCGTTAGCGCATGATTCTAAGAGGGCAAAAGAAATCGACAGGGCAATTGCTACTTTTATTGCTGTCGACATGCGACCCTTTTCTGTTGTAGAAAACACGGGGTTTCAGGAAATGCTTACTTGAGCCCCGTTACAGTATTCCTTCATGAACCCATTTCACCGATATCGCAGTTCCTGCTTTGTACAAGAAGACAAAAGCTAAATTAGAGACGGCAGTGTCAGCAGCACCCGCTGTTGCTCTGACCTCAGATGGCTGGACGTCAAGAGCTACACAGAGCTACCTCACTGTCACCGCACATTACATTGATCCGGAATGGCAGATGAAAAACTGTGTTTTGCAAACACGCCTGGTCGAAAGTCACGCCACTGACGACTTAGCCAAAGGTCTCTCTGAAGCTGTGGAAGACTGGAAGTTAGTGCGACCAAATGTGACAATACCTGTAACTACTGACAATGCTAAGAACATAGTTAATGCTGTCACAGCTGCTGGGCTGGGGCCACAAATCGGATGTTTTGCACATACAATTAATATAGCTGCTCAGAAAGGAATGGCAGTGCAGAAGGTTTCCCATCTCCTAGCAAAGATGAGAAGAATTGTCTCCTTCTTTCACAGAAGCACAACAGGATGCAATGTGTTTAAGAAAAAACAGCAACTGCTGCAGCTTAGTGAAAAAAAACTGATTCAAGATGTTCCAACTAGGTGGAACTCCTCTCATGATATGATGGAAAGATACCTTGAACAGCAAGCTGCAGTGTATGCTGCTATGGCCAACAATACTGTGAAGAAGAGTATGAAGAACATTCAGAATCTAACTCAGGAAGAACATGCACTGGCTGAAAATCTTGTTACAGTCATGAAAACCCTAAAAACTGTGACAGTCATGATGTGTGAAGCGTCATCTCCAACAGCATCCATGATCCTGCCACTTAAAATTAACATCCTGAACTCTATGGCGCAGTCTGGTGATGACAGCCCAGCAGTGAGAGAAGTAAAAAAAACCATCAGGGAGGACCTGGAGAAGAGATACGCTGATCCTGCCCTTCAGAATTACCTACACAAGTGCACAGCTTTAGATCTTCGATTCAAGTCCCCGCGACACTTGGATGATGTCACTCAGCTGAGAGTCTATGGAGCACTCACCACAGAACTTGTCTTGAGCATTGAACAAGTAGGTATTCTTTTTTTTATTTTTGAAATTTTATTTAGCTACTGCTTGATTTATAAATATTATTTAAACAAATACAACTAACAGTTTGGTTGTTTATATTTCCTCAGGACCAAGCCGCAGGCACCACAGAAACTGCGACCTCCGCAGAGACTCAAGCAGCAAACTCTTCAGATTCACCATCAGCATCTCCACCAGAGAAAAAGTCAGCCATGAAGGAGTTGTTTGGAGAACTGTTCATGTCACAGGAGCCAAGGACCAGGTCTGCAGCCGAAGTGGCAGAGGAGGAAATTAACTTGTACAGGTTAGCAGACTGCATTCCCACAGATGATAACCCACTGAGATGGTGGAAGGAACATCACAGCTTGTACCCTCATCTTTCCAAGTTGGCACAGTGTTACTTGGTTGTACCTGGAACCTCTGTCCCAAGTGAGAGGGTGTTTTCCACAGCAGGTGACATTGTCACAGCAAGCAGATCTGTACTGTCAGCAGAACATGTGGACATCCTAATTTTTCTGAAGAAGAACATGGAAATTGAGTAAACTATGTTTTGGTTTGTATTTAACAGGACCTTTTATTTAAGTTGTTTATGCTGTATATGCAGCTAACTGCTAGCACTCCAGAAGATGAGTGTTAGGGGTGGTCCATCAGAGAGTGGTTCATTTTATGGGGACCTGATATGTTCAATATGCTCCTGAGAATTTACCCCAGAAGAAGGGTATAGCATAGCTTTTATTTTGGAAAAGGACATTTCTCTGAAATAAACTCGTTTCCAAACTCTTTTATTCTTTTATTATTTTGTTGTTTCAGCAACATTTCATTTAAAAACTGTATTTTTGAGTTAAAATAAATATTTATAATCTTAATAAATTACAAATTAAAAAAGGCCTGAACATTTTTTTTGTATCGAAAAAATATCGAACCGTGACACCAAAGTACCGAACCGAACCGAACCGTGAATTTTGTGTATCGTTGCACCCCTAATATATATATATATATATATATATATATATATATATATATATATATATATATATATATATATATTAATTAGTGCTGTCAATAGATTAGAAAATTAACTAATTAATCACACAATTTTCTGTAATTAATCGCAATAACTTGATCAATAGCCTGGTTGCAATTACATTTTTTTTCAACTTTATATTTAAGCTTGTAACAGACACGCAACATAATTAAGTAAATGCAGAATAAACACAAAGAATGTTAAATGCTTAAATTCAAAGAGAATTTGAATAGTTTTCGTCAATCTTTTAACACAGGTTCTCTCCTGTGAAATACAACTTTTTAAAAACCTACATACTAATACGTAAGTATACACTAATATAGAATATATTAGTGCTGTCAAACAATTAAAATGTTTAATCAGATCCATCACAGGGTTACAGGATCAACATGTTTATTGACCATCTTGAACATTCATGTTAACAAAAAACTCTTTAAACATTTATCCAATCTCTCTGTCACTCTTGGGGAGGCACTTCAAGTCCTTGATATGAGGAACCAAAGCTCTGTAACGTCCGTGTTCTCAACAATATTAACAGGTCTGCCGTTTGTTGCAACAAACGGCAGACCTGTTAATATTGCTAACCCTAACCCACTTGGCATTGTATCAGTCAATATGTCCGAGGTAGACTTACTGAGCCCCCGATGCTCCGTGAGTGGTTTGTCGCAAGCTGGGTGACACGTTAGCCAAAGTCCTAGCAGCATCTCCGACTAACACATGCTTCGCGTCAATGTGATATTTTAAGCTGGAAGTGCTTCGGTGAAAAGAAAAATCCTTCTTGCACAATGTGCATAATACTTTATGTCGGTCGACTGTTCCGTCTTGTTATTTTAATATTCAAATTTCCCATCGAGAGGGCCAATGTGCGTTTATCATCTTCCATATTGAGTTGATTGGTTCAGCTGCCCGTCACTACCAGATTAACTGCCCATTTGCGCATGTGCGAAGGTAACTGTACTTGGACAAACTGCCCGAAATGCGTTGAGGGAAACATTTCAGGGATTTTGAGTCATTCTGCACTCCAGATGTGTTAATTATGTTAAAATTTTTAATCGCATTGACTATGATGGCGGATTAATTTGCGTTAACACATTAATTTTGACAGCACTAATATAACTCTGTTCACAGCAATAAAAGACAAGTACATTCATCCTCACCAAAAACAATAAATGTGGTGAGGGTGCTGCTACTGTATATCTATTGAATACATTTTTATAACTTGCGAGTGTGTGTTTGTGTGAGTGAGAGAGACAGACAGTGACAGGGGGCCCTAATATAGAGTGACGTTGGGAAGAGGCTGAAAGAAATCCCACCATCATAGAGAATCCCTGAGGTTTCATTGACTGATGGGTGTCTGAAAAACACATACACATGGATGTGTAAACACACACACACACAGAGGCAGACAGAGAGAGAGAGAGTCACGACATGCTGCAGATTATTATTTATCCAGTTTGTACTCCAGTGAGGCTGTCAAAAGTGTCAGATTGATTACTTGCTGGCAGTCTGACAGTGTGCGCATGTGTGTGGGACTTTTTCTTAACGGTCACATTTCAAAGCATTTGAAAGTCAAGAGGAATAAGTCACATTTGAAGTGACTTCAGGATAGCTAATAGATCAATCAACCAATTGATGAGTCAATAGATCAATCAACAACAGAAAAAGTGCTTTATGAGAAGAGACAAAATTTTAAAAACTAGCACTTTTTAGACAGTATTAAAAAAACATACAAAACACACAAAGGGTATGACCAAAACCAGCTATTCTTAGATTAAATGTTTGCTGCCTCAAGATACAGCTTTTATTTCTGGAAGTCTGCCGTGATGACAGCTACAATATCAAATACTGGGACAGGCAGATAATGTTAATCATTTTGCACATGCACTTAGAAAACCCTGTATCCTTTGAGGACTGAGATATACTCCTTCTATCTGACAAATTTCAAATCCTCCAAGGATCACAACCCTAACCATAACTAACCCTATGCAATTAAAATATAGAATGCCTGCTTTTATTAAATAATTTCCCCCTAACCTTGGCAGTAACAAAAACAAAAAACACACCAATACCAACAACAGTGGTAGTTTTCTCTGATCCCCTCCCAGTCAGACTAGACGTGACATGCTTAGCCACATGCTCTCCTTATATGTCTGGCTGCCTCAGAAGGATCCAAAAAAGATGTGGGCTTTATAAATTTTTGGGAAAGTTTCTGGGAAAAAAGTAGTCTTGTTAGGAAAACTGGTATCCATCTCACTTCGGATAGAGTAGCTCTAATTTCTAGAAATCTGTCCAAATGTATTAAGTCCCAGAAAACATGTCTATCCAGAGGACCAGGAAGCAGAGTTGCAGTCTTACACGGCTTTCTGCAGCTTCTCAAATCCCATTATCCCCCATAAACCCATAGAGACTATATCTGCTCCCATACCATCGAACAATAGCAAAAAATTACTTACGCATAAACACAAACACACACACACACACACACACACACACACACACACACACACAAAGAACAGTTCCACCAAAAGAATAAAGCAGTTAAATGCGGATTTTATATCAATACGTGTCTGTCTTCTAAGTCCCTGTTTGTAAATGTTTTCATAATTAATCAACATATTGTTCTGTCTTACAGAAACGTGGTCACAGCAGGATAATTGTGTCACACACTGAGTCACATCAACTGGCAGAATTCTTGAAGCACAGGCCGAGGAGGGGGAGAGGCAGAAATTTTCCACTCCAGCTTATTAATCAACCAAAGACCCAGACAGACTTTTAATTCATATGAAAGCCTGGCTGTTAGCTTTTTCCAACGTGGCTGGAAAAAAAACAACACAAAAAATTTGTTGTTGTTGATCATCTGGGAATTACTCAGTTTCTCTGATTTAGTACTTAGTTCACACAAAATGATTTTAGTGGATGATTGTAACATTGATAATGATGCTTAAAATGACAGCCCCAACTCTGCTATTAACTTTGTTTTCTTCTGGTGGGAGGTCACACATATAAATGCACACATTTGATTAATGTGATATTGGGTCATAACAATTTATAATAATTGATTAGACTGCAGTGGGGAATACATTTCATTACAATATATGTCTTTCTGAAAGTGATGTAACTAAAGTAATTCTTCCACTGTTAGCTTTTTCAATGCCATGTAGCAACACAGTGCAGACAGCTATCCATAGAAGTTAATTATCTTGTTAATAGTTCTGAATGTGTATAATTCTGGATACTGTGGCTCCTCTGAAAAAGAAAGCCTCAAATCAGAAGTATTTGATTCCTTAGTATAACTCTCAAATACGCAACACAGGGGTCACTAGAGGATCGTAGGTTCTCAGCTGATGAATTCTCATTTTCATTAGTTGGCCAGAGACATTTACACCAGTGGTCGGCTGTAGGTCATTTTCAATATGGCTGAAAATGGTTATCAGAGTGACACACCTAGAGATACACATATACACACATAGAAAGGGGAGAAAAGAAAGAGCACCAGAGAGATAAAAAGAATAAAAGGAGTGCCAGCAGAGGAAGACCATGATTTAAGGACCTTCTGCAGCCCTGTCCAGCTGTTCTAGAATAACTGTCTGTCTCCTGAAATCTACTCCACATTCTTCAATTCAATTCAATTCAATTTTATTTATATAGCGCCAAATCACAACAAATGTCGCCTCAAGGCGCTTCATAGATACAGAGAAAAGCCCAACAATCATATGACCCCCTATGAGCAAGCACTTTGGCGACAGTGGGAAGGAAAAACTCCCTTTTAACAGGAAGAAACCTCCGGCAGAACCAGGCTCAGGGAGGGGCAAAGTCTTGCTATCTCCCAGCACAGTCTTGAGACTGTGCTGGGAGATACAGCAAACCTTTACCTATAATAGGTATGCGTTACCTTATACCTATAATAGACCCATTTTTGTAATATATCTATATATCTATTTTATTGCTAATATATATTTTGTGATATATCTATATTATGGCTAAAGCACTTTCTGGGTGGATGCAAACTGCATTTCTTTGCCTTGTACTTGTGACATGTGCAATGACAATGAAGTTGAATTCTATTCTTTTCTATTCTTCTGGGAATGACACAATGTGACATTCTGAAGGAATTCCCTGTGCAAGCCTCATGCTACCAGTGGTGACATTAATCCTATCCAAATACAAATTTAAAACATGACCAGTAAAGATGAGGAGAGAAAATAATTGTCAGTGGACTACACTTAGTTAACATTCACCTTTTTAGGGTTAATTTGATATCTGCCCCTTCATATAGAATTATCACAAATTAGACATATGCAATAGAAATTCCTTTATAACATAAGAATTGTTCATCCAAAATGCATATAAGAGACCTGAAATGTAATATCTTCCAATTTCTGCACTGTAGAAATTGCAATCTATTTCCAAGGGGTTTGCTGGTGAAAGGCAGATGTTAATAGGTTAAATATATTCAGTGCAGTTTGTAATTCATGTCATCATGTATTGATGTCTCCCTTCTTGTAGGCTCCAGAATTGATTTTGGCTGAAAAGGACAGACTATTACCTAGCTTTAACTTTCTTTTTCTATTGCTGCTTCTCATTAAATGCAGTGCCACATTGCTGTGTTTGTTGTCAGCTGCAGAACTTACATTGTGCACCAAATGTTTGGCTCTGAAGTCAACAGACAGTACAGCAATTACAATGAAAGCTTTTGCATTGCTGACAGAAATTAAAAGAAACTGCTAACAACACAGCAGATTGCAAAGTACACATTTCACTGGGCATTTTGTAGCAATGGATGTGTTTTTTTTTAGTTTTCTCACTCCTCTTTCTACTGTGGAATTGTCTGTTTGCACTGTCAGACCAGTATATGAATGCACAGAAGTGATAGACAATAAAGATGCAATAGTGCACATGCAAAAAGCTATTTAAGAATCTTCTCTCACACACACACACACACACACACACACACACACACACACACACATATATATATATATATATATATATATATATATATGACTACACCCATATTGCATTACTGAGTTTCTTCTGAATGCATTCAATGGGAGGGGTCAATGCAGCAACCTACATCTACCAACTTGTATTTAAATGTACATTAAGGCAAATGCAGGCAAACTGCCTAGACATTTAGATTTGGGTGTGGTCGTGGGGTTAAATTAGTCTACAGCCATGGTTAGGTAAGTGGTTAAAAAAGGAGTGCCAACCCTTTTTTATAGATGATCTTGTGATGATTTCTGTAGATTCTGAACTGAAATACTCCAGTGTGGTGGGGCGTGGCTTGCGGTGCCGTGCAGGGAGGGCGGACGCACCTGCACGGCATCCTTAATCACGTCCACCAAGTTTAAAACACGGGGACTCAGGTGTGTGTGGTGTGTGGTGTCGGAAATAAAATGTCTGAAAACGCTGATCCCTGGACCCGCCGTGCCTTATTCCTGCCACAGTGGTGCCGAAACCCAGGAGGCGGCATGGCGGGTCCTTACCGGAGCCAGGGAAGGGAGGAGCTGGCCCAGATGGTGGCCGAAATAGCGGCCACCCAGCGGAAGCAGGCGGCGGAGGTGCGTCACCAACAGGAAGAGCTGCAGAAGGAGAGCGAACGCCACCTGGGGAAGATGGCGGAGCTGGCAGCGCTGCTCCAGGCCTGGGCGACATCGACGCCGCTACCCCCACCGGGGTATACTGACGGTGGTAAAGCGGCGGAGGCACCTCGGTAGCCGGAGGTGGTGGACGAGTCACGCGGGGGTCCGAGCCTGCCGGAGGAGGAGGAACAGCCGGGTGAAGGGCTGCTCCTGCTGGGAGCGGTGGAGGAGCCGCTCCAATCGGAGGCGGAGGACGAGGCGGGGGAGGGTCTGCGCCGGCTGGAGGGAGAGGAGCCGCGGGTGGTGACGGAGGAGCCACGCGAGGGGCTGCTTGAGGCGGCGGCAGCGGAGGCGGCGCCCAAGGAGCCGCTCGAGGCGGCGGCAGCGGAGGCGGCGCCCGAGGAGCCGCTCCAGCCGGGAGAGGCAGCGGCGGAGGCGGCGCCCGAGGAGCCGCTCCAGCCGGGAGAGGCAGCGGCGGAGGCGGCGCCCGAGGAGCCGCTCCAGCCGGGAGAGGCAGCGGCGGAGGCGGCGCCCGAGTAGCCCGTGCAAGGGGAGTCCGCGCCACCGAAGCCCAAGGTCGGCGGGCGGAGCAGAGCGGCCTCGCCTCCACCAGAGGCCGGTGTGTGGTGTGGTTCGGCGTGCTGGATGCCTGCCCAGCCGCCCATGAGCCCCGGCTCAAGGTCACGCCGGCTGCGCCGCTGCTTGCCACATGGGTGGCCTCCGGTCCATCTCCGGGGCGGCCATTGGATACGTGGGCGACCCCCGGACTCACCTCATCACCGGCGCCGCTGGATAAGTGGACGGCTACCAGAATAGACACCTCCCTCTCGCTAGGCCAGGGCCCGGGGGTGCCGACGGTCCGGGCTGATCCCCTCTCCCGCTCGTGGTGGGGGGAGTAGGTTCGGCCGGATGGCTCCCCGGCCTCAGTCGGGCGATGGGGGTATGTGGTGGGGCGTGGCTTGCGGTGCCGTGCAGGGAGGGCGGACGCACCTGCACGGCATCCTTAATCACGTCCACCAAGTTTAAAACACGGGGACTCAGGTGTGTGTGGTGTGTGGTGTCGGAAATAAAATGTCTGAAAACGCTGATCCCTGGACCCGCCGTGCCTTATTCCTGCCACATCCAGTCTTAAACAAAAAGATGTGCTGACCAATAACATTTCATGTTACCCAAAAAATTGATTCCAATAATGTTGATCTCTGGCTTTTCTTCTATTGCCATTGTATTTGTGATTTTGACCAAAGACTTATCTTAATGATCAATCATCTTTCACAAGATGGCTCTAGAGTTGGCAGTTTGTCTTGTCATCAGAAGGTTCCGGTTCGAGCCCTGGCAGTCTCGGTCCTTGGGCAAGACACTTTACCCATTGCCTACTGGTGGTGGACAGAGGGCCTGGTGGCACCAGTGTTGGGCAGCCTCGCCTCTGTCAGTGCGCCCCAGGGCAGCTGTGGCTACAATGTAGCTTGCCATCACCAGTGTGTGTGGGTGAATGACTGAATGTAGTGTAAAGTGCTTTGGGGTCCTTAGGGACTAAGTAAAGCACTATACAAATACAGGCCATTTACAACTGAACTTGTACAGGTGGCATGCTGGAATTCACTGAGCTTCTGGAAGTGACCCATTCGTTCACAAATGTTTGTAGAAGCAGTTCATTTTTATATACCTGTGGTGACTGGAACACCTGAGTTCAATGATTCGGATGGCTGAGTGGATACTTTTGGCAATATAGTGTAGCTCACACAATAACATTTCCATTCCATGAACACAATCTTAAAAAAATAGCTGTTTTGTCAGTTAGTGTTCTTGCTGCAGGCTTGTATACTCACACACACACGCACGCGCGCACACACACACACACACACACACACACACACACACACACACACTTTCTTGTCTTTTTGTAACACTTCATGGTTGAGCAGGCAGATTTTCTTTTTAGAGTTAGCCAAATATACCCCCAGCTATGACAACAGAATCAAATCAAAAAGTTGCCAGATCCATAAATAAATGTGTGTACGTGGCGCCACAGACTTTGGTCACCAGGGTTGAATTTCTCAGTGTGTTCAAATTTATTTTAGCAAGAACAAGGTACTAGTGCATGTGGGTTTTTTTATGCAATAAAATGGTATGAATTTGATTCTTGATTCCTTCATTGGGGATTTCACAACTTAGCACAGAGTTTGAACTCGCATATTGTCTCTACTTGGCAAGTACAGACTTCTGAGGACAGAGCTCACAGTTTTCGGCTTCACTGTTTGCTTTTCTCACTTTTTACCATCAAGATTAATATTTGCAATGAAAATTGATAGACTTAATTACCCATGTTCTCTTACAATATGTAATTTTATAAGCATTCTGGCAAGATGCTCAGCTATAAAACACCCATTAATGTAAAATTATTTTGAAAGAACACAAGCGACTGATTTGGAAAAAGGTAATGAACCATACACCATTACATTAACCTTCCTCTCGTGTTAGGGTCGGCACCGACCCATTTTAAATTTCAAATGCATAAAAAAAATCACAAACATTTGTTTATTGTATCAAGACTTTTTGTCTTTGTCAGGAACCTCTATTTCTACAAAATAAAACAAAAAAAATAATTTTCACTAAATTATAAAATGCCCTAGTTGAAATTATGACCTTTGTGTTGTTAGGGTCGGTTTCGACCCAGGTATAATATTATGAGTATAAAGCAATAATTAAAGCCAAAATTGAAATCATAAGTGCACTGTCAGCTAAAACATTGACAGCAAGCTCCTCTCCTAATCATATGAGCTTTAGGGGATTCTTATTTTTGCGTGTTTTTTGCAGTATACCTGCACAAAAACAAAACAAAATAAAGACGGGACATGTCAAGACATGTGAGGTGAATTCACTCATTTGAGTGGCCATTTGACTTCCAGAGTGCACATTTACAATTTGCAGCATACAAAAATGAGAAGAAGATTCACAGTGAGCCAAGTTCTGCATCATATTTTTGGTGAAAATGAAGGAGAGGACACAGAGCAGCATAGCAATTCAGATGGGCAGGTTTCTAGGAGGAAGACAATGTGGACTATCATCCAGAAGACACAGACACTTCTGATCATTTTCTGGGCAACGATGTCACTTCACACATTTGATATCATTTTGATTCAGGAGTCCTCAGATTTGACAACAGAGAGACCAGACCGAGGTCTGACAAGCTTGCTCCCATCAGGGATGTCTGGGAGAGATGGGTGCGGCTTCTTCCCCTGATGTTCATCCCAGGGCCAGAGGTGACAGTGGATGAACGTCTTGTCCACTTTTCTAGGAAAATGTCCCTACCGGCAATACATACCCAGTAAGCCAGGGAAATACGGCAGAAAAAACTGGGAAGCCTGTGATGCAAAAACCAACTATGGCTAGAATGTACAGATTTTCACAGTCAAAGCTGTGAGTGGCACCCCTGAGAAGAAACAATGAAAATGTGTGGTCCTCGATATGACCACTGGACTGCAGGATCACAATATCAGCTGTAATATTTTATTTTATTTTTTACCAGATATGACCTCGGACAAGAACTTCACAAAGGGAACTTCACAAAGGTGTAGCTGTATCATTGGGAAGTGATAAAAAGCCAATATTACCCACGACTATAACCAAAAGAAAGGAGGAGTGGACTTTTTCTTTTTTTCAGTTTATATTAAAGGTCTACTGCTAAAAAACAACAATTTTTTTTTTGTCTTTTCTTGATGTAAATATCTATGGGTCGAAATTGACCCGTAACACCATAGATGTCATTTTAGTAATTAATCTTAAAATGAAAAAAATCAATAAAACATATTTATTTAAGAGATGTGTCCTATACCCCTCAGTAATAGTCAGGTAACACAAAAACCTTTTATTTATTAATATGATTCTCTTGAGATTAATTTTACAATTTATTTTAATTAATCAACAGACTGTTCAGCTAATATCTGCTAAAAATATTACACAACTCTCATGCCTTGTTGCAGAAAACCTGCCACAGATCAAGTGTTTTTGTGTGTGCTTTTTCTAAATATTATAATCATTATAGTAAACTCTCCATAATTTTGAACCCACAGCTGGTGTTTAATGTCAAAATAATATAACATATTTAAACATCAATAGATAAAAACAAGCAAGAGCAAACACTGAAATGAACCAAACATCACCAGTGGGATATCGCCCAAGTGAATTATATCTCATGTTTATCCTCCACAGAGAGGTGAGAGTTAGCAGGAGTTTTGAATACAGTGTGTTTGGAGCAGAATGTCATTGGATATCTTGAGCTCTGAGTCATGTATTTGCCCCCTTCCTGGCTTTGTCAGTCCACAGAGTATTTTCCCGGAAGTCTTTGAGACCATCATCTGAGACCTTTTATCATTTATTTATTTTGTTTTAGAACTCATGGTGGTCCATAGTTTACTGCCTACATTTTGGCAATTTGTTTGTGTGATTGTGGATATGAGAGCTTTCCAAACAACACAATATCAGAAACAATCCTGATACGCAAGACTAATAAATAAATAAGAAAGGGGTTTTCCCCCCAGTCTGTTGGAGCACCTCTTCTTTTTGACCTGAAAGGACTAATTTGTCTAGTTTGAAAAGCATTTTCTGTGAATATATCTGTAAACAGAATGCGAAGAAGTAACTACAAAGATGTTATGCTCAGTCTGCCAGTCTATTGAAGCGATATAAACCTATGCTTAAAAAGGGCTAGGTCAGTGTGAGGGTGAAGTCCATTAACCGCTCTCTCTTTTGAGGTCAACATCCTGAAGGCCCGATTCATGGAGTGCACACATGATTACGGCCTAATGATGTTCACCTGAAAGGAGTTCTCCAATTATCCAGCTAGTGGGTGAAACCATCAGATTAGAGCTGAGGGTGGGAGTGGGCTGAATCTTTAGTTTGATTTGATTTAGTTAGTTCGTATATTATTTAACTGGGTGATGTGTTTGTATTCAGATATATATGAGGCATGTTAAAACAACCGCAGTATTTCACTTTATATGTTTTTTGTAGCTGGACTGTGTCGGGGGAAATCTTTTAAATTTTATTGGTGGTGGTATGACCGGCATCTATTTAAGGAGGTTTTTTTTGGGGTTTTTTTTTTTTTTTTGGAGAGGCTGGGTTGTTCATCTTTAGATGTGTTGCTGGTGAGAGTGTTAAACCTCTGTACGTGTAAAGGAAATATAATAAGATCTCTGGAACACAACTGAAGACTTACGTGGTTGTTTTTTCCCATCTGGTCCCCTTCGCATTACCTTGCGACTGCTACAGTCAGGTAGGGTATACACTGAACCAAAAAATCCTCATGTCCAAACAACAATATAAATCGTTTGTTCCTACCTGTAAATGCAAGAGCGTTTCCAAAAAGAGCGACCCAACAGGTCAGTAAGAAAAGGACACCTGATATGTGGGGATTTATTAATGCTTTTATCAAGTAAAGAAAGATTAAGGTTAACCAATGATATGAATAACTATTTCAAGCTGCAGTGCATCATAAATTGAAAATATATTTAAACATAACTTGGTATTAGAACATTGTTAGTAGCTAGCTAAAGCTGGCATTTAAAAATTAGAACAATTTTTACACTCTCGAGTCATTTGTAAGACAACGAGGAACTTTGTTTGTATGCGTGCTGTGGTTAAGGTGAGAAGATGGTGAAAGAGGGAATAATTGTCTGCAAATGATAATCATGATCTGCCTTCATATTCACCATGCATCACAGAGTTTTATCCTTTGAGTTTCAATTAACTAAAAACAAAACTGGATTTCATTAGAGCGAAAGAGAAGAAAACCTCCCTTCATGTCACTTTCTCACCTGCTATGTCTCTGGATCTCTCATCTCCTCTCTCCTGACATTATAATGAAGCAGCAGGGTCCTTGTTATTACAACTCATTACAAAAAGATATTTGCACTGCAGTTTGTTCTAATTCACCTCATGGAGTTGGGAACTTTGGCGAGTGAGACTGAGACTCTGCTTTTGTTCGCTGTCTGTGAAAATAATGACAGTAACATTAGAATTTCATCTTAATAAAAGTGCAGCTTTAAGCTTTACAGTGGGTATGCTGCTTGTTGCTCTACAGCAAGGTCTCATTGCACTAGAGTTTCCACGAAGGCACAGCTTGAAACTAAAGTTGTGATCAACAATATGATTCGAAATAAATAATTTTTATTCTTCTGTTGTAACTGCACTTAACCGTATCCCAACAGTGTGACTCATGTGTTTTTTAGTCACAGCAAAACTGATCAATTAGACAGAGCGGAACCGGACTGACCAGCATATTCTCCTCCCAGGCATAAAATGATGTCCATGAGGAAAAAGCCACCTACACTTCCGTGTTACACACAAGATGTCCTGTGGTGTTTGATCCCTTGAAACACCAACCATGGACATGCTGGTAGTGACAGAGTCTACAGGATTTTGAAGGGGCGGCTAAGTCTGTGAGCTATAAGACATTTTTGTATCCTGCTGAGACCTTTAAGTTTTGTTCAGGATACTGGTTAGATCAGGGGTTGGGGTACTTGGTTGTAAGGTATAAAATACATATAGAGTTCTATTCATCTTGGAACTTTCTAATATAACTCTAAAAAGTATGTTAGCTCTTCTGTGCAGTGGGATTGGGTAGTTGTAAGACTAATTTTCATCCAGTAGGAGGAATGCAGTGTCAACTACTTACCATGAGCACATGCACAGAGAAAACCTTGTGTTCCTCTTCCTATCCTCAGTTTAGATAGTGCTTTATTCCTTCATTTTTTTGACTTCACTTTGGTGAAAACTAAACCGAAAAACAGATTCATTACAAAAAGCTTGATTTTTGCTCCTTATATCCACATCTTGTATACTGTAATAGTGATACACCCAGAAACATAGTAGCAATGTCTGGTTTATGTCACGTGACTCGCATGCGCATGACATGTTTGTATGCCCAGTTTGTTCAAGATTCCTTTGACACCTGGAAACATGCAACATAGGGTTCAATTGAAGTTGAAAGTATGGATATAATCTTTAATTTTTTTTTATACACATGCACGGACATTGAGCAAAGGCAGCATAAAAAAAATTTAAGGAAGAAAAATCTGGTATCAGTTATGTGCTTGATAATACTGTGATCAGATATTTTCTATACCACTATGATATAACAAATCCTTCACATTAGATATTTAATTCATGGATGATCCCACCACACCACTATAAGGTAGGATATATATTTCCAACTGAAACACTCCACTACTGTAAAGCTGTTTAGTCAAATCTGATCGCACATGTGCACAACCTGACATATCGCCTTAAAAAGTTAATTTTGTGCTTTGCAATGTGAGGGAAAATCTGTATCAAAGCGACAGAGGGAAACAACTTTAATTGCATGGCTGCTTCGTAATCACAACTTCATCATCACTATGGACATTTCACAGCCTCACTTCAGGACCTGGCTCGCCATTTGTCATATTACTAAACCCAGGCAAGTTATTGGCAAAATACCCAGCCAATTATTCACATAGATGCATATTTCACTCCATCTTGCATAATCCCGAGTTACGTTTCCATTTGCACATTAAGACAAACAAGCATATTTGGTAATAACCTGAGTTATAATTTCACACCCAATCTCTCACTAGACAAGGGATGATGGAGATGCAAAGAGGATCAAAGACATGCATTAAAAACAAAGCAAACAGCTCATCGAATAGCACAAGTGTTCTCTGTGATGGAGCCAGCAGACAGATGGATTTTCATAAAGCACATCCCTGTGAATTGACCCTAAAGCTAATAACACAAACTGCATTTTTTCCCCTCTCAGAAATCTTTGCCATGAATCAGAAAGATAGCATAAGAGGACACAGGGGAAAAAAAACTGAGTATAATTTTCAAACGAGCTTTGATCAATAACCTGATGAACTGAAGAGCAGATCATTATGAACTGTGTAAAGAGCAGGATAGAAACTCTTAGCCTCTTCAACTTGTTTAGGATTGGAGTTAGGTGATATTTTATTGAAGTGGTAGATTTGAACGTGTTTCACATCAGTCTTTTTATTACGTGTTTTTCACCTTCACAGCTCTGTATAATGTCCCTTTAAAGCTGATTGAATACTTGTGTTTAAGTAATTGTGCAAACAATTTGTCTGATGGAATATCACAGAAACATTCTTGCTTTGAAGTGTGCCAATCCACCATTCCAACAGTAGCTGTGGTGATCCTTTCAGAACATTTGCATCAATGATGCTGTGTCATGTATTTGCTGTGTGGCAGGCAGGGTGAGGACCCAAACACAGGACTCACAACATGGGAGGTTAACTGAAAGCGGCAGCTTCATTGCTGGAAAATTCACAAAAACAAAAAACTAAACAAAAACCCTGAACATGGGAACTAAAGACTGAAGCAGTGGAAAACTAGAACTGAAGCTGACCACAAGAAAACTAACTGGGGAGACAAAGAGACAAGACATAACAGAAATGTCTTGGAGACAAGACATAACAGAAACCTAAGTCCTTGGAACTAAGAATAAACACAAGCAGAAAACCAGAAATGACAATCTAAGAATATAAATACACCAATAAACACAAAACACTGGGTCAGATCCAGCACCATGACATGCAGAGGAGATTTTCAGAAACATTGACCCAGTAATTTAAAGGCTTGGTGTGGAAAATCTCATGGTTTTCCAATGTGTGAAACACAATTACTACCAAGTCCTGACAATGAGGACTGACTATTTCCATGGGTGTGTATTTCGTGACTCAAACTGTACTGCATCACAGGTTGCCTAAATACTTATTGCTGTGCAATTCCCATGGGTTGAAGCAGACATTATTGTTATTATTTTTGGAATATCTGAACAAAGAAATGGTGTTTGCACCTCAAGCTACATTGAATTCTAATTTCATTTGGCAGTTAATCAACCCTGTTCCACTGCCGATTTCCCTCTGCTTGTCACCTTGTCCTAATGGCATCACTGCTTAGAAACTAATGAGTGTCTAACAACTCACACTCCACAGTTCCACACGTCCTGCATTCATCCAGTTTACCCAACTGGCAGTGCGACAGAACACCAACACTGTTTCTTTTTTGAGTTGTGACAATGGCCAACCCTCTCACTGCTCCCTCCTTTCCTCTCCTATCTCATTCACACGTGCACAAACACATGCATGGTCCTTCATTGCCTGCTGCTCAGCTGGTTCTGATCACAGCTTCAGTCATGCAGTGTCAGTAGCATGCTGGTTATGCACAGCCTCTCATTAGCCTCAACCTCTCCACCCCTTTGCTGCTCTCTGTCCTTTGTCACTCTTTGATTCCCTCTGTCCCTTGTTCCCTCATTAGGCCTTGTCATTTGGCTTCTGCTGCTATACTGCTTGTTCTAAATGTGCATGTGCGTGCATGATGTCTGTGTCTCACTGTTTCTTCTTTGAGTTTAGTAACTTGTGTAAAGTAAAACCAGCTACACCCACTGATGAGACTAAAAGAGCTTTTTCTGTCACTTACAGCTGTTGAAAGTGGGGGAAAAACAAACAAACAAACAAAAACTTATGATGGAAAAAAACGTATTTTCACAGTGAAGAAAGTGGTAGTGGAATAAATACAGAAATCTAGACTAACACTGGATTATTTCAGATGCATACGAAAGACTTCCATGACTCAGCCAACGTAGCACAATCAGTTTATTCAAAATCTGGACTTTGCAAACTTCAGATTATACCTCAACTGATACTTGGTCCAACTTAGTTCATCTTGGTTATGTGTCCACATCTTTTCATTTCAGCCAACTAAATGATTTTTTTTGTCATTTGACTGCTAACTACAGAGGTGACCACAATGGATCATCTTGCTGCAACTCACCCTGTCCCTAGTAGTGATGTGTCGGTGGCGAACGAAACTGCTCTTAGAGCTGGCTCCTTATTGGGAGCCATGAGGTTTTGTTTTTGTTTTCTCTCTCGCACTTTTTTTCTGCTTCACTCCGCACACGAGCCTTGTGCTTGCGCTGGGAAGAGGGGGGAGGGGCAGTTACGCTCATAGCACAGGAGCCGGAGGGAAAGACAGAGAGCATGGGACAACAACGTCACATTAGAAAGGTATAGTAATCATCCACAACTAATTTCAGTTGCGGATGATAAAGAATTCAGAAAGTTTATTCATGCAGGTCTATATGACAGAGAATGTGCATTTTTTATTTTATATTTAATTGTGTTGTGGTTTGCAGTGTTTTGTGTTGTTTCACTTTAAATTTGTTTAAAATGAAAAAGCTGAAAATTTAAATAGTTAAAAGTAGTGATGGGAATAATGGCGTCACAAGTAACGGCATTACTAACGGCGTTACTTTGTTCAGTAACGAGTAATCTCACTAATTACTATTCCTATCGTTACAACGCTGTTACCGTTGCTAACAAGGACAATGTGGTACGGTCGCATTACTATTTTTCAACAAACAGACTGTTGAAGCTGTCTTCAGCTTACCGCATCTTATCAGTTGCACGTAGTAGCTGTAAGTAATCTGGGTGCTACAGCTTTAAGCAGCTGCGCGCGCTCCTGTGGGCGGCAATCACTTTCTGGTAGACGATCACTTTTTGGCACAACACCTGGAGCTAAGGGGACAAAACAATCGCCCAACACTGGTTAAAAGTTCAAATGTAAATAGCTGCTTTTTGTATTATATGATTTATTTATTACATTTTATGTAGAGTGAATAAATAAAAATATATTTACGGTGACCCCTAGAGAAAAAGCACGTAAAAACTCAGAAGCACGTATAAAACACAATGAAAGTGCTCCAGGATGCTAGGGGCAGTGTTGAGCTTTTGTTACCTAGTGGCTACAAAAGCCAGGAAGTACCAACGGCCAGATTTGTTGTGGGGTAGTAACAGGTAAATGGCAATTTTTTTTTTTTTTTTGGCCATCTCTTTGTTTGCCATACATCTAGCCTTCCAGCATTCCTGTCTACATTCTTCATCTCCCTATCCCATTTATTCCTTGCTAATAATTACTTTGAAGGTCCTCTTTCCTCTTAAGCCAGAGGATACACCTTATCCAGCGTATGCTGAATCAACTGAAATTCTAATACAACTTGAATCAACTCCAAATGTAATATTTAGAAAACCAAATACCTTTTTAGCATTTAGTGCATCAAGAGCCATTTTCATTTAAGTGAGAAGGACCCATCTTTGAATCTAACATCCACTGATACATCCATGTGGCAGTGTTGGAAAGGCAGCATTCCCTTGGTGCAACAAACCTACACATTTAAATTACTCATTTCAAATTGTTGTAACTTTAACTCTGCAAAGGTCAAAGTCTTACCATATAGGATTGCCATGTTTATTTCTGTCATTATTGTTTCTTATCTGCAATATGCCAAGTTTCAAAGAACTGTGTGTGGGTCGGGGAATGATTTACCTATTGAGAAGTTGGGTGGAGTAAACTGGAGCCCAACATTACCTTTCTCATATTCAGTTCAGATACTCTTTTGGTGAGTTAAGCAAACTATAAGTGTGCCTAAGCTATCCTATTTTGCTAGTAGCTAGCTACCAAGTAGCTAACCCAATTTTATCAGAGGATTCAATAAACACAAGTTTTCTGGCAATTATTTCAAAGAAATCCCAAAAAGTTGATTCTGTTGATCTGGACGCAGCGTTTCAGTGGAAGAAATATTTAGTCATTTATCGAATTGACTTCTTTAGTTGTGACTCACAGAAAAGACAGAGAATCATAACTCCTTGATGTGTCAAACAAAAATGGGTGCAAGCTCATTCTGTGAACGAGGCAGAGATGGAATTATGGTACAGTTTTGATCAATACACATAAAGGGGACCATGGATGAGTGTGAGTATACACAGACAGTAGAGGAGAAAATACAACTGAAACTTTATTTACTGTGAGAGGGTGGCTAAGAGCTAGAATGAGTCAGAGACAATAATAAGTGGGTTTCTGTTCTAACAGGTACAAGAACATTGTGCTACAGATAAAATTACACACTAAAAATCCCCAATGATTTTTTTCCTTTTGCTAAAACTAGAACGATACTAATAATGTACAACACTTTCATGATGCATGAAGTCCAGATAACTGCATTCAAAAGTATAGTGATTTAAGACCATTTTCTATCAGTGAAAGCAGACGTTGGTGTGTTCCTCAACATTTGCTTCAACGACAACATAAATTTATTTTTCTACACCATTATAGTTTCAGAAAGGCTTTTCACCTTGGTAAGTCTCCATGACAAGACGGATGCTGTGCTCACAAAAGGAGAAAAAAAAAGTCAATAATTCAATATTGCATATCACATTGTGAAAGAGGGGTTGGATTTGTGAAACAACTTACACTCTGAAAATAACATATACTACTGTAACTTTGTTCCTTACAGAGACTGGTGTTACCCTTGAACAATTTCAACTCCAGTATAATGACAGAAGATGCTGTTATCATTATTTTATTCATTTTATGATACATCTTTATACACTAGCATTTCCATAGCACTTATCTAGGCTCACTGAACACTCAAATCTTTGTGTTTTGGTCTGTTTTAATTCAGTTTCTTATTTTTAAACTTAGTTCTGCCAGATAATAGAGGGTTCTTTCTTCACAGTCATGGAGGATATGATCTTGTGTAGTTTACCTTATCTCTTGGGCTACATAAATAAAATTGAAGGAACCAAACTGAATCTAACATTTACATTTACAGCCAATGATGCCCCACATAAGAAATTTGAAATTGTGAGGAAAAAAAAGTCAATAAACATAACCTTTTAACATTTACATGCTATTGATGAGAGGGACATTCTTCTTTTGAAGTTATAAATATACATTTTTTTAAAAATAATAATTGTAACTTTGAGAATTCAGTTTCAGTTTGAAGTCACATTTGATGCAGTTTGACCACGGGGTGATGAGGGTGTACATGTTGAAACAAGAGTTCTATTCTGAGACACAAATCTGGTAACGGCATTCGCAATTCCAGAATTTTCAACAATTAGAACCACAAACCTTCGACGCTTCAATTTGTAATGTGCTAAAACACACCACAAGAGCACATGTAAATATACAACTATGTTCGTAAATGACACCACTCCATTTACTTGATAGTCAATGGGGAGAGCGATCAGTAGGTAGAGTGTTTGCCCCATGATTGGAAGATCGGGGGTTGGAAGCCACGGAATAGCTACTCTGAGGTACCCTTGAGCAAGTCTCTGCACACTGCTCCCTGGGTGCTGGATTGGTAGCTGCTCACTTTCATGGAGTGAATGGGTTAAATGCAAAGGACTACAAAATTTCCCACATGTGGGAATATAAGGATTAAAAAAACAAAACAAAAACATCTGTCAATTAATAGTTTTCATGTGATGCCAGAGCTACTGGGACATGCCAACTTGGTGGGCAAAAACAGTACTGTGGTCTTTGCCCTCCAGCCATCCTTTCAACATCAGAAGTAAAGCCAAAATGCCAGATGGTTGCTGTGCATTTGAATGAACTAATCAGCGTTTACTGACAGCTGCACCAACATGTGAACACACCTCTCCTAACCCTGCCTTACAAGGGGAACCACACTTATCCCTGCTACTCCACACCAACCCACGCTGTCAGTGGTACCTACTTACCATACATCAGAAAAATATTCGGTCAACTTACTGTTATGACACAACAATAATGTGACAAATTAATAATACCATAACGTTTAAGGTCCTTCACTGTAAAAGTCCAAGTCAAGGTAAGATTTAAATGTGGTTGTTTGTTCGAACTTGTTCAAGTTCAAGGTTTGCCAGAAGTGTCATGAATCACAAAATGAAACTGCTGCAATGTGCTCCTGTCAGCAACAATATTTTGGATGTCCGAATGAAGGTTTAAGGAATATTAAACTCAATTTTGCATCTATGGATGCAACATCATGCATACACGTTGAAGCCCTTGATGGTGCTTTAGATGACAACTTACAAAGGCGCTGTACATCATTAATAGTAAGTTTGGGCAGGTCCTGTAAACATCACGTATAGAACAATGGCATTTTCACACGCATCGGAAATAACCAGGCCACATTTCTGTGAACGTGGGGTCTGCTGGCCGTGAAAATGAAGTAACGTTTTGCCCACCAGGATAGCGATTTGGTAACGTGACGGAAAACTATGGGTTACTACGGATTACCTGTGCACTTTCAAAGGAGAAAAATCTATCAAAGCTTTTAATGTGTTCCAGTTAGAATGATGCCCTTTTGTCCTCTAATTACCAAGATTTGGAAGAACAATTTTAATAAAACAAAACAAAACAAAGTGGCTTGTCTCCTTTTACATCATGCATCATCTGTTCCTGTCTTCTTCAGTCACATCCTTCAACATTACCAGTAAGGTTAAAAGGGATAACATTCTTTCTAAACTCAGCCCTTTAGAGTTTAAGTGAAATATATGCTGTAACTTGGGGCAAATCAGCAGGTAATACATCTGTGTTTTTCATACACCAGTACACAACTTTTTCAGGGTCACAAAATGCGAACAGAATTTTAATTTCATATCTAAATAACAATGACAACAACTAGCAAGCTTACGTCAGCTCTTAATAAACTGTTCCAAAAGTGAAACAAAAAGTGAGTCATAGATGAGCTCTGCATTTCTTTGTTAAGTTTGATTGTTATTCTGAGTGCTGCAGAGCAAGTGAGGCATGGTAACAAGTGGTTTCTAATTCTAATTTAATGTCTTCAATAAGCCACTAGTCACAATCTCCTTTACCTCCCATGGTCCTGCTACTGATAGAGATTTGGGTTTAGAGCTCATTACAGAGTCACCTAAATCTGAAGAAATACCAGTTCAGCTAAGAAGAATGGAGAGGATTTGGTGTTTTTTTTTTTTTTTTTTTTTTTTGGGGGGGGGGGGGGGGGGGGGGGGTTGTTAAATTAGATACAGGTGACAATTTATGTAAATTCTTACTGCATAGTAAACATATAATCTGAAAGCAAGCACCTTTATGGCTATTGTTTTTTAAGATTGGTTGTGACAAATCTGATGGCACTCACACAAAAGACCATTCTGGAAGACTGAACAAAAGTCTGAACATGCATTATGTGTGAGTGTGTTATACCCTATTTAGCCCTAATAGCCTTTTCTGCTATGTGCCCTTTACCACAGTCAGAATCCTAAACCACGGATTACAGCTTTCTCCACAGTGCAGGTGAATCTATTAACAACTGGACTTCGCCCCCATAAAACTTCATCCGTAGCAGACAGTTATAAAGTTTACTCTGTCTTCTGCTGTCACAATACAAATAGACAGAAAAAGGTAATTTAGCTGGGGAGGAAAACCTTTGTTTTCACTTCTATGTCTTTCAAATCATTTTAGGATTTCTGCTTCAGGTGCTGCCTTTTTGAAAGAGCCACATGCAATGGGCAAGAATTAAAAATAAAGGAGCCAAAGAAAACCTGACTCACTACTCTGAGAAAATTACACTATTTATACTAAGCCAGTAAAAGATTACCACAGAGGCATCTGACATTAGAGATTTACTTTTTCTGTGTGCATGTTTGGCACCAAGTTAATATATTTATCATGACAAGCTCACATTGAATGAAACAAAATAATTAGCAATAAGGTGACAATATGGCCTTGGGTGGGATCATAACTAATAACTTTGCAGTTATTTATTTGACTGCAGTAAACCATACTAAATTTCACCATATTGGGTTTCGGACCAAAATCTGCAAGCAAAGACACACAGACTCCAGTTTTAGTGACTAGTCATCCTACATTATTACATACATTGTCAGAGGGCAAATCAGTAAAGGTAACTAAAAGAGTGTTAAAAATATAAATTGATAAACTTTTAAAGTCCCCTGGGGATGTGATATAACCTAGAGCAGGGGCGATTTTAGCCCATTTTTGGGGGTGCTGAAGCACCCCCAAAATGAATCAAAGCACCCCCACAGATTTCTTACTTTTTTTTTTGACAATATTTGCTGTTTGTGTGACACACTACTAAAAATATAAAAAGCATACAGTACTGTACTTGTTTGAGACGTAACATTTTAACAACAAAAGTATAGATAAACCCCCCCTCCCAAAATGGTTTGTTTCAGCTCTGTCTAGCGCTCTTGCTGCCAGAGCGATGGTGGCTGAAACGCAGCGGAGTGGAGGTGGAGTGTCTGGCTTAAAACAGGACATATTAGCTGCATTTTACCTTCAGTTACTCTTTATATAGTTAGGTAGGAGTCAGACCATGTTTCTTTTTAGCTGAAAAACATTACACCAGGTAACCTGCAGTGTTGAAAACGTGTTTTCCGACGATGCTTGCTACCCTATAATCCGTCCTGCTCTGTAGTAAAATCAGCGACACTTGACCGTCCTGTTGCTCCCATTGAAATGTATACAGCCTATTTAAAATCGAAAACTTAACATTTTCCATAGCCTGCTGTTGTTACCACTGTCCTGTATTAAATGGATACTAACTTGCTAACTGACTGAATGCCCATTAACCTTATAACTCCTGTTGTGTGTGTGTTTGTGTACAGTGAGAGCCAGGTTCATAATGGATATAAGGAAGTTTTTTCAAAAAAAGGAGCCACATTCAGGTAAAAGTGTAAAATCAAATGTCAATATCAATCCATCAATCAAGAATAATGTTGGATCAGTGTTTCAATATTTATATCTTTTATTAGATGTTCATGTGGTTTGGTTATTTGCCGTTTGGTTGAAAGTACACTGAGAGAGGACTTTTTGTTAGTGATCTTGATAGAATTTTTTTCATATTAATGTAATTTTTCATCTAATTGAATACAATCTATTTGTGTATGATTGTCAGTCCAAAGAGGGAGAGAGGAAAGAGGGAACGTGAGGAGAAAGTACAAGGTCAGGAAGAGCCAGGTAAGAAAACAGACAGGGAACAGTGACAGGCACAACAGAAACTGTTAAACTGACAAAGAGAAAAAACCTGATTTTACTCACATAATCAGGAAGTTGTGTCCTCCCTATATTAAAGCGGCTATACAGAATCTGCTAAACAAACTGGGTTGAAACATTTTGACCCTCTTTAACAACATTCCAACATAACATTATCATTGATCGGGGAGATTAAAATTAATGATATATTTTTATGTGGTTCAGCCACAACTCTGCCAAAACCTCAGCCAGTAACAGGTCGGCCAACTTTTGGACTGTCCAGTTGTCTGTATGACTGCCGCAGTACGTACATCACATTTACACACAATCAGAAAGTGCCAAACAACCCTGGTGGAGTGAGGAGCTGTAAAGAGAAGCAGATGCTCTGTTTATATTCTACAAATGTTTTAAGCTTGTTTCAAAGATTCTGTACTGCAGCTTTAAATGTTTTCCAAAAGCACACACACACTTATCAGTGTTTCTCAAACTTTTTACAGTGTGTACCACCTGATAAAAATGTCAAGCTCTCCTAAGGACCACTATGAAAGCATGAAAGTCATAAATCTTATAAATCTTACAACACAAAATTAGTATTATTAAATTAGTCAAATTAGTATCTGCAGTAAAGATTTTTTTATACATTGTATACATTCTACCACTGGCAAAGTTGCCTCGATTTTTATAGTTTTTTTTATTAATATTTTGTAATAATTTATTTGTAATAATTCTGTTTTGGGAGTGTTTTTTATGTATCTGTATTATATTATACATCCACATTAACAGTGAATCTCTGTCCAAAAAATGCACTCAGTTTACTTTTTACTCACTATGAGCATCATTCATTATTCTCCCGCAGTAATTAAGGTTAGGATATGTATTTTTTTTTTATTCCAATCCATTCTTCTTTTGCAGCATTTAAATAACCTTGATCAGATTTGATGGTTTTGTTACAGACTTTTCAAAAAAGTGTTTTGCTTTTCTTTCACAAATGTGGGGATTAAATTGTGTTAAAATGTACAAAGCAGTGAAGTCATGTTTTGTGACAAGGACCCAGGCACAGAGAGACCTGATGAATTTAAGAATCTTATGATTTAATAAAGAAATTTGCAGACTTGCACAGAGATGGTAAAATTATGATGACTGATAACAGAGACGAAGACAACAGACGATGAGGACAGGGAGGAACAGGGGTTTAAATGCACCAAAGTGACAGTCAGAGAGAACTCGGGACAACATTTAAGGATATAGGGACTGACAGAGACAGGTTTATCTTGCCTGGCTGGGCAGCTCTCTGGGTGCTCAGCACCCCCAAAGCTCTGATCCTAGAATCGCCCCTGACCTAGAGTGTGATGGACCCAATCATAGCCCTAAACTAAGACCATAACTTTATTTTTGTCATATTTCAGCAAGTAAAAAGTAAACCCCAAAACTAACTCTACATCAAGCAGGCTTAAACATAAAGCAAAATATTTAATGTTGGATAGCATACAATCCAAAAAGTCCAGAGAAGATAACAAATCAAGCTAGCAGGCTAAGGCAGGCTGAAACAACAGAAGTTGCAAGAAGGCCAAAGGGAGGACAGAAGCTATATATGGACTCAGAGGATTAATTAGGAGAAGTCAACACCGCAGGGGAAAACACACAGGGGCAAATAATCAAGGGGAAAACTATATATAAGTCACTACCAAAATAAAACAGGAAGTGAGAACCATAACTAAATGGGGAAATACAGGCACATGGAAAACCTGAAAATTCAGGAGCTGCTGGATCTTTTTTCTTTTTCCATTTTTTTCAAATGCTGAGGGATGTGAGGCTATTTGGAAAATATAACTACAGTATTGTAGAAATAACATAAATGAATGTAGTGCTGATAAAAAGCGTGGAACATCTGTCTTGTTCCAGATGCTCGACTGACCCAATGAGGCACATCATGTTAGAAACATCAGGAGGACTGAAACTCATTGCTTTTGATGTGCGGATCGGTCCTGAAATATTGATTCCTTCGATACCAGTCATTTATGTTCTAGAATCGATTCTCACATTAAAATATCGATATTTTAGTAATTTAGGGTAAATTTGTAGTTTATCATTAACAGGAACACGGTGGAAAGAAACTATAACATTCGGATTGTCTACATTCGAAGGAACTACTTCCTCTTCCGCCTTTCAAAGTCATGTGCGAAATACGACTGTATAAACGTGTTGCAGCCCCTTGGCGTGCGCACTCACAACAATGGCTGAGCGTAATTGGAGTCATGTGCGGACATATTTTACCTCCACAAACCGCTGAGATGTGGTTTGCGATACATGTGGCAAAAAAGTGAGGTGTTGTGGCAACACCACTAACCTTGTCCTTACCTCAGAGTAAATCATATCACAGAATATGATGAGCGTATGTTGAGGAGAACTGAAGAGGTGGAGTGGGACAGGTGCTGCTAGGGCGAGACAGATGTCTCTCACGTACAATGTTCCCTCTAATGTTTCATGTGTCTGAGCGAATGCACAAACTCCCTGAGTGGTCCCTTGGACCACTGTGAGCAACAGCAGACGTGTGCACTGTGGTCACGGCAGCATCGAATCCATCCAAGTTACATGGTTTATTAACCTCTTAAGCCCCAACGCCCCCTGATACGGGGGCAAAAAGCAGAAGATCAGGTAGGCTTGGGGCTTAAGAGGTTAAAATAATCAAATTACAGCATTTACATTTATGTTAGACTACTTTTAATTAACTGCTTTAGCCCACTTCCAATGAAAATAAAAAAAATCTTGTTCATGACCTGTGTAGTATGTTAACACAATTGGAAACAAAATTATTATTTTTATTTATTTATTTATTTATTTATTTTATTTATTTATTTATTATAAAGCTCTGACTTGTATTATGAGTATGAGTCTGTGGTCTGGAAGAGAGTCCTGTAACTCTGGATGCAAAATACAGTAAATAATGACCAATGTTGGGCAATTAATTATATAGTTGCTTCTTTAAAAAAAAGTAACCGAGTTATGCAAACAACAAAGTTTTTTGCTGCTGTTTACCTAAAAATGCAGCCAAGATGTTTTTTTAAACAAACATTTCAAACTATTTACAAAGCAATCAGCTGTTCTGCATCAAATTTGATGCCACACAAATTATTTGTGTCACTCCAAAAAATAATTTCTGTCCACTATGAGATAAAGGAGAACATCACAAGCCTGATACCTGCAGGCCTGACAACAGGAGATGTATCACTCCTGTAACACCTGTAACATTCAGCAGTCACCTCATTGTTCTGACACACACAACAAAACTATTGACTACACTACACACTAACTACACAAAATTTGCGCTAAACATGGCAAATCGCTTACATCTCAAAACACCACCGTCGCTTCTAAAACTTCCTCCCGTTTCTTAACAACTAAATGCCCTGTTTTGATTGGTCCACATGGTACTTTTTTCGACCAATAGGAAAGGGTGGGGAGTGTTTTGGTTTCATCTTTGCTCACAGGTGGAGAGTGCTTTCAAGCTTTTTCCTTATAAAACGCCGTTTTTACCGTTTCTTCCTGCAGTAAATATAAACAACAATAGTATTCAGGAAGAAAACCAAACCAACTCCAATGGTTGTACACGTTGTCATTAACGTGGCTTCACTCCACATCAGCCACGCCGCTTTGCTAGCTAAAACACCGGTGCCGGCACATAAGGACGCTGTCATAGACACTTGGTGTTCGCTCGCTCTGTGGTATAGTATCGCTTCCTGTTCCTGCTCAAACACAGTGGTGTTTCTGAGTAGCTTATTTGCTTAGCAGTTTAATTAACAACTTTTAAATACATTCTTTTTTCACAGTATAATCTTCACGTGCTCCATCCGAAGCACACTTTCTGTGTACTCACTACCTAATTTATAGTATTCACTCACTGTCTCTGTACTGTTTCGCTAGCGTAGCTCGTAGCCGACCTGTTAGCACCATGGCTACTTCACCTGTCCCTTCTGCACTTTCTTGCTCATTGTGTCAGATGTTTAGTTACTCCTCGGCCTCCTTTAGCAGTAATGATATCTGTAACAAATGTAGCATATTTGCAGCTCTGGAGGCCAGGATTACTGAACTGGAGACTCGGCTCTGCACCCTTCTCTCACCCTTAGCTAGCCAGGCCCCTGTAGCTGGTGCAGCCGAAGATAGCGTAGGCCCCGCTAGCTGTTCCCTGGCAGATCCCAAGCAGCTGGGGAAAGACGGCTGGGGAACGGTGAGGAGGAAGCGTAGTCCTAAACAGAAGCCCCAGGTACACCACCAACCCGTTCATTTGTCTAACCGTTCTTCCCCACTCGGTGACACACCCGCCGGGGGTCAAACTCTGGTAATTGGTGATTCTGTTCTCAGACATGTGAAGCTAGAGACACCGGCAACCATAGTCAATTGTCTTCCAGGGGCCAGAGCAGGCGACATTGAAGGAAATTTAAAACTGCTGGCTAAGGGTAAACGTAAATTCAGTAAAATCATAATTCACGTCGGCAGTAATGACACCCGGTTACGCCAATCGGAGGTCACTAAAATCAATATTGAATCGGTGTGCAACTTTGCCAAAACAATGTCGGACTCTGTAGTTTTCTCTGGTCCCCTCCCCAATCAGACCAGGAGTGACATGTTTAGCCGCATGTTCTCCTTAAATTGCTGGCTGTCTGAGTGATGTCCCAGAAACGATGTGGGCTTCATAGATAATTGGCAAACCTTCTGGAGGAAACCTGGTCTTGTTAGGAGAGATGGCATCCATCCCACTTTGGATGGAGCAGCTCTCATTTCTAGAAATATCGACAAATTTATTAAACCCCTCAAAATATGACTATCCAGAGTTGGGACCAGGAAGCAGAGTTGCAGTCTTACACGCCTCTCTGCAGCTTCTCTCCTCCTGCTACCCCCCCAAAAACCCATCTCCATAGAGACTGTGTCAGCTTCCAAAAAGACAAAAAACAAACTAAAAACCAGCAACAAACAACTTAAACATTTACAAAGAAAGAATAATACAGTATCCACATCTGAACCAAAGAGTAAAACAGTGAAATGTGGATTATTAAATATTAGGTCTCTCTCCTCCAAGTCTCTGTTAGTACATGACTTAATAATTGATCAACAAATTGATTTACTCTGCCTTACAGAAACCTGGTTGCAGCAGGATGATTATGTTAGTTTAAATGAATCAACACCCCCGAGTCATTCTAACTACCAGAAATCTCGAAGCACAGGTCGAGGGGGCGGTGTGGCAGCAATTTTTCACACCAGTCTATTAATTAATGAAAGACCAAGACAGACTTTTAATTCATTTGAAAGCCTGATGCTTAGCATTGTCCACCCCAGCTGTGAAACTCAGAAACCAGTCTTACTTGTTATCATCTATCGTCCACCTGGGCCTTACACAGAGTTTCTGTCTGATTTCTCAGACTTTATATCTGATTTAGTTCTGAGCTCAGATAAAATAATTATTGTGGGTGATTTTAACATCCATGTTGATGCTAAAAATGACAGCCTCAACATGGCATTTAATCTGTTGGTAGACTCAATTGGTTTCTCTCAAAATGTAAAAGAACCGACCCACCACTTTAATCACACTCTAGATCTTGTTTTAACATATGGCATAGAAACTGAACATTTAACAGTGTTTCCTGAAAACCCTCTCCTGTCTGATCATTTCTTGATAACATTTACATTTACAATAATTGATTACGCAGCAGTGGAGAGTGGACTTTATCAAAGTAGATGTCTTTCTGAAAGCGCTGTAACTAAGTTTAAGAATATAATCCAGCCACTGTTATCATCGTCAATGCCCTGTACCAACACAGAGCAGAGCAGCTACCTGAACGCTACCCCAACAGAGGTCGATTATCTTGTTAATAATTTCACCTCCTCACTACGTACGACTCTGGATACTGTAGCTCCAGTGAAAACTAAGGTCTCTAATCAGAAGTACCTGACCCCGTGGTATAATTCTCAAACACATACCCTAAAGCAGATGACTCGTAATCTGGAGAGGAAATGGCGTGTCACAAATTTAGAGGATCATCATTTAGCCTGGAGAAATAGTTTGTTGCTTTATAAGAAAGCCCTCCGCAAAGCCAGAACAGCTTACTACTCATCACTGATTGAAGAAAATAAGAACAACCCCAGGTTTCTCTTCAGCACTGTAGCCAGGCTGACAAAAAGTCAGAGCTCTTTTGAGCCAACCATCCCTTTAACGTTAACTAGTGATGACTTCATGAACTTCTTCACAAATAAAATTTTTATCATTAGAGAAAAAATTACCAATAATCATCCCACAGATGTAATATTATCTACAGCTACTCTTAGTACCATTGATGTTAAGTTAGACTCTTTTTCTCCAATTGATCTTTCTGAGTTAACTTCAATAATTACTTCCTCCAAACCATCAACGTGTCTTTTAGACCCCATTCCTACAAAACTGCTCAAAGAAGTCCTGCCATTGATTAATTCTTCGATCTTATATATGATCAAGCTATCTCTAATAATCGGCTATGTACCACAGGCCTTCAAGGTGGCTACAGTTAAACCTTTACTCAAAAAGCCATCTCTAGACCCAGCAGTCTTAGCTAATTATAGGCCAATCTCCAACCTTCCTTTCATATCAAAAATCCTTGAAAGAGTAGTTGTCAAACAGCTAACAGATCATCTGCCGAGGAATGGTTTATTTGAAGAGTTTCAGTCAGGTTTCAGAGCTCATCACAGCACAGAAACAGCTTTAGTGAAGGTTACAAATGATCTTCTTATGGCCTCTGACAGTGGACTCATCTCTGTGCTTGTCCTTCTTGACCTTAGTGCAGCATTCGATACTGTTGACCATAATATCCTATTAGAGCGATTAGAACATGCTGTAGGTATTACAGGTATTGCACTGCAGTGGTTTGTATCATATCTATCTAATAGACTCCAATTTGTGCATGTAAATGGAGAGTCCTCTTCACACGCTGAGGTTAATTATGGAGTTCCACAGGGTTCAGTTCTAGGACCAATTCTGTTTACATTATACATGCTTCCCCTAGGCAGCATCATTAGAAGACATAGCATACATTTTCACTGCTATGCAGATGACACCCAGCTCTATCTGTCCATGAAGCCAGATAACACACACCAATTAGTTAAACTGCAGGAATGTCTTAAAGACATAAAGACTTGGATGGCCACTAACTTTCTGCTTCTTAACTCAGATAAAACTGAGGTCATTGTACTCGGTGCTGAAAAGCTTAGAAATATGGTATCTAACCAGATTCTTACTCTGGATGGCATTGCCTTGGCCTCCAGTAACACTGTGAGGAACCTTGGAGTCATTTTTGACCAGGATATGTCCTTCAACGCACATATTAAACAAATATGTAAGACTGCGTTCTTCCATTTGCGCAACATCTCTAAAATTAGAAATATCCTGTCTCAGAGTGACGCTGAAAAACTAGTTCATGCATTTATTACTTCCAGGCTGGACTACTGCAATTCATTATTATCAGGATGTCCAAAAAAGCCTTCAGTTAATCCAAAATGCTGCAGCAAGAGTGCTGACAGGGACTAGAAAGAGAGAGCATATTTCTCCTGTTTTGGCTTCCCTTCATTGGCTTCCTGTTAAATCCAGAATTGAATTCAAAATCCTGCTCCTCACATACAAGGTCTTAAATAATCAGGCCCCATCTTATCTTAATGACCTTGTAGTACCATATCACCCTATTAGAGCACTTCGCTCTCGCTCTGCAGGCCTACTTGTTGTTCCTAGAGTATTTAAAAGTAGAATGGGAGGGAGAGCCTTCAGTTTTCAGGCCCCTCTTCTGTGGAACCAGCTTCCAGTTTGGATTCAGGAGACAGACACTATCTCTACTTTTAAGATTAGGCTTAAAACTTTCCTTTTTGCTAAAGCATATAGTTAGGGCTGGACCAGGTGACCCTGAATCCTCCCTTAGTTGTGCTGCAATAGACATAGGCTGCGGGGGATTCCCATGATGCATTGAGTTTTTCCTTTCCAGTCACCTTTCTAACTCACTATGTGTTAATAGACCTCTCTGTATTGAATCATACCTGTTATTAATCTCTGTCTCTTCCACAGCATGTCTTTTATCCTGTCTTCCTTCTCTCACCCCAACCGGTCGCAGCAGATGGCCGCCCCTCCCTGAGCCTGGTTCTGCTGGAGGTTTCTTCCTGTTAAAAGGGAGTTTTTCCTTCCCACTGTCGCCAAAGTGCTTGCTCATAGGGGGTCATATGATTGTTGGGCTTTTCTCTGTATCTATGAAGCGCCTTGAGGCGACTTTTGTTGTGATTTGGCGCTATATAAATAAAATTGAATTGAATTGAATTGAATAGCCTGTCAACGACGTTGATTAGCTGCGCATATACATGAATGTGAATTGCGTGATTGGCTGGACTATGGGATAAGGTGGCATCGTTTTAATCCCATACAGGAGCAGCCAGTCACTTACTGACTGACACTGCAAAACAGAATTGTTAAAGTATTTATTTTAATTTCAATTCAGGTTCGATTTTTTTTGTGTGCGCAACGCAGATTTTCTGTGCGCAGAGACCGTGCCAGCAGTGTGTAATTGCACACGCGCGCAGCTTAGAAGGAACATTGCCCACAGAGTTCTTTAGTGCTGCAGCCAGGCAACATGTTCAAATAGCGCACAACTTCAGTTTTTTTATTTCTATATGATGAACTCTGCATTATTAAGTGATAAGAACAAGTAATCTGATGTCCTGTAATCATTATATAATTTGAGATACAATAAATAAAACGAAATAAATAAAGCGAAAATTTCAGAAGAAATTTTAAGTGTGCCTATGCCGCTGCTAATCAGTGTAGTTTGCCATTCATACGGCTACAGAGAGCAAAACTCAGCAGAGCAGCCATTCTCCACCATGAACTATGGTAAAAACAAACACCGCTCGCGCCTCACAGATGACAGCTTACAGTTTTGTGTAAAGATGAGGTGACTTCGTACAGCCCCGATTTGCAGACGCTGTGCGCAGAGGTTCATGAGTAGAAGTCCCATTGTACCACGGCAGACCCGACAATGTTTGCATGAACACGCTTTGTAGCATTACGTTATGGACCACTTTTCACACATGGTTGATGTACCCACACAGCCGGCTGTAGCTTTTCATCTCACAGCCCGACACACACCAAAAAAAAAAACAGCCGAGAGCACAGACTTTACGCCTGAGAGGCGTGATTGCAGATGCCGCTCAGGTGGGTCCACCTCCCCTGCAGCAGCACTGCAGACCACGACCTGCCACACACATCAAACACGTAAAATAAATATTTGTGCACTTTTGCATTCACTTTTTGTTTTTTGTTATTTTTACACAGTGATTAACTGTGATGATTAACAATGGTCTACAGCCAATATTGTGTATTATTATACAAACTTTGGTTGTAAGATTCAGATAACTATTTAATAAAAGCTAAATATTTTATATGAGAGTAAGAAAGAAAAGTATATCTTTGTGCCCCCCTTTCCCTGTTAATGCCCTACCTGGCCCCCGGGCAAAAGCTTCGCTAGATCGGCCCCTGCACAGTTACCAGCTGTCAGCTACACAGAAGGACATCTCCTGGTTTCGACCAGCCGCCTTTACAGCTGTGGCTCCAGCAAACATCAGCTGATACTAGAAATTAATATCAAATAAATTCTAACAGCAGCTGATCAAGCTTAAACGTGATGCTGTTATTTAGCGCGACATCCGCCGGCTTCCCCGTTCTGGCGCAAAGTGGGTAATAAACAAACATGAGAGAAAAGCCGATCAGCTGATCATTTATCAGTTTCATGATTGAAGTAGAAACAGGCGAGAGAATGACAGGGGAAGAGTCCGCTGTGCAGCGTAATGACAGAATAAATCCAGCTTTGTGTCTTTTTCCATTGTAGCTGAAGTACAGGACAAACTGTGTTCCTTTTCAGCTCAATACGAAACGCGTAATATTTTCTCTGAATGCGGGACGATTCCGTTTGCACCGGACAGTTGGCAACTCTACTAACTAGCCTTATGAATACAATAAAGTTCACCATCAGTAACACAGCACCCACCCAGCTGTATAGAAAGTCTGTCGCAGGACGACTTATTGTAACTGATTGTAAAAAAGTCAGCACAACAAAAATATACATAACGTCTTTCCTGAAATTCAGTTCACTGGACACTCGTACCGGCGGCGCGCGAGAGAGGGGGGGGTGAGAAACGAGACAGAGAATCGCTCTTGGTGTAAGCCAGACCCGGTCGCTCGGCTCCCGCATGCCCTTTCTGTCATACACCGGTGGCTAGCTGCCCTCTGTTGGAGCTCCGCGTTAGTCACCACCAAACAACTCAGTTATTTTTGCACATCGACCAGCATCTGGACAATCCACCACCTTTCACTGTTTATACCGTTACTAAAATGAATAAATGAATCATCGGCCCATAAAAACGAAACATAAGTGCAGCTGTGACTCCGAGTCTGTGCGAGTATTTGCGAGAGACCGGGGAGGTAAAACGAGAGAGAGAGTCGCCCTCGCTGTTGTTTTTCAGCCAAGCGCTAGCTAGCTGGCTAGCTGCCATGCGGCAGCAACATCGTCAGAGCACTGTTGCTAATATGGGATGTCTTGATAAAACGAGCAGATATTTGAAGTTTACACAGCTACATTCTCGCCTGAAAACATCTTAAAAGTTTATTTTGTGACCTAGAAACACTAATAAAAGCAATATATAAAACGAAGAGGTGGCCGCCATTGTTTGACTGGCAGGGGTGTGCTATGAATTGTGGGATATGGCAGCAGAGGTGTGCTGTGTGATATGGAGTTTTCCACCATCTCAATGGGCCAAAATTTGCACTAAAATATTAATATTTAAAAAAGTATATAAGTCATAAACACCAAAAGTCATAGCACACCATTCCAGATCCAGCCGCACAAAATGATATAATATATGTGAAGCTTGTCTCAAAACTGTGGGGTGAGTTACGCTGCGAAATTTTAGGCGGAAAAAGGAGAATAATAAGCAGCATAAATCTGACGAATAGTAATAAGTGTGCCTCTTGGCATAGGCACACTTAATAAGTTTTTGTACAAAGTATCGGTATCGGATCAGTATCGTTGATACCACCCTGAATTTTACTTGGTATCTGATCGGAAAGGAAATCAGTGGTATCGCACATCACTACTCATCACAGGGATCAAGTCTCGCAATCTTCACCAGTAACTCCCTGAGAGGCCCGTCCCAGAAGATGGACAATCCCCGGCACTGCATGAACAGTGTGATAGTGAGCTTTGTGCGAGTACTAAGTACTTCTGACATCACACAAAGCAGAGGCTCTGGATTTTTACATGATGATGTTATATTCAGTCCTGTAGAAAGTTATATATTTAAAATATAGATAATCCTCTCTGGTTGCTCTGGTATTAATGACTCTGAACTAACTAATGGCAAATAACACACTATTAGCACAGTGTGAAATAATTCCAGATTAATGTTTTTATTTCAACATACAAATGAAGAGCTTTGAAATTACATCAGGTTTTATTTAATGCTGTTAGAGAAAATATAATTTCCTCCTCATGCAGCTGACTACACTCAGTGTAACACCAAACAGTTACTGTTTATGCTCATATATACTGACACGAGTTACACCAGTTACTTTTGTCAGTAAAACAGCTGCAATTTTCACTGATATGTGTCATATGAGCCCTTGTACTTTTTTCATCAGTTAATTCTGGAGTTACTTCAAATTACTCTAATATTAAGTGTATTCAGCATTAAGAGGGGACAATAAATGATTTGTCTGTTGTCACTGGGTGGTGCTGATGTCTGATCTGAGGGCAGCTTTACCTTCGAGTCATTGGTGCTTTTTAAATGCTGGTTCACAGTCTTGGTTCAGTCGTGCTACTGCATCGTCACCTGCAGGAAAGTGGACACAAACACAGAAGCGTTAGACAATATCTATGTCTACAATATAATGCTTCCTATTATTTTTGTCAAAGGAAGTAAGCGGTACAGAGTACTGCACATGTAACTTTGTGAAAAATATCTCATTAAGAGTAATTCAGACTGTTTCAGACCTGAGCAAGGAAAAAACTCAGTAAAAAACAGAGAATGAAACAAATTTGGACGTAACGTGCCAAATGTCATAATTTAGTTTCAGCAAATAAATATGGGATTAAATATTTGCTATTTTGTTTATTGTATTTTTTGGACATCAGCTGTGTTAGTGCCTGAGATATCTACTAGAATCTTTAGTGTGGAGCAGCGCCACCCATGCTGCCTTCCACAATCGACGACATGAAGGGAACTGATTGATCACCCTTAGCCGACAGGAACAATGGAGGCTGACAACCTAAGGATGCCTCGAAAGGAGAGACCCGTAAGAGGTTAAAGAATTGTGCACATACTTGCCATGCGAACTTAGTTCTCCAGGGTGAGAGGTTGGGGAGGTCACCATCTCCTGACTGGCCAAATGGGCCATCTGACTTTTTATTATGTGATGTGTTTCATATAATATTAAAGCTCTAGAAGTTTTTCATTTCCCCCAATAGGTCAAAGTCTATGTATGTTATTATCATTCTTTCAAGTTGCTTAAAGTGGATAGCCTGTGGTGGTCCTTCTTAACAATTTGTGCTGCTCATGAGAGCAAATGAAAAATGCACAGTCTTGTTTTTCATTTGCTCTACATCTACAATCCATGTGATAAATAATGTAGAACAATACATCTCGAATATTTCTATTCCATTTCAATAAATGTTTTTGCCATAATAATCAGTAGCAATAATAACATGCGTAATCGTAACAGCAACAATTGTATTTTCCAACCAAAAAACCGACATGTACTAAATATGTAAAAGTAAAAAGAAGTTGCTCTAAAATTGAAAAATGATGATGGTTTATCTTTCTCATATATCTGTCATAATTTGTGGGTTTTTTCCTAGTATTCAATGTTTCAGAGTTTTTGATTCATTTTTGTGTTTTGCTCTTG
The DNA here is from genome assembly GCF_963576455.1 of Neolamprologus multifasciatus. Lineage (NCBI taxonomy): Eukaryota > Metazoa > Chordata > Actinopteri > Cichliformes > Cichlidae > Neolamprologus > Neolamprologus multifasciatus. Next base: position 1,090,362 of record NC_140440.1, read on the forward strand.
TTCCTCATTGTTTAGTATTTCCCAGTTTTCTTATGCATGTTTCTAGTACTTAGTCTCTTGTCTTAGTTAGTTCCCTCTTGCATTTCTCCTCCCCCTTTATTTCTGGTTTTTTTTTGCCTTTATTTTGTATTTTACTCATCAGCTTTAATAAGCAGCTCATTTTTTGTTCATCTTCACTTGCCTGAGAGTCTGTATCTGGGTCCTCCCCTTTACCACCTGTGACACAAATGTATAATTGCCTGACTTCCCGGGAAAGCCGTTATAGATTATATAATACAGTCTGAAGGGACAATTTATGGCGATATGCGTGACAGTTAAAGTCACACTGGCCATATATATCACCTGCGGATGTGTAGCTGCTATTAACCAAATGCTTTTAACCAGCTGTTTGGAGGAATGCCTGCCTTCGGAAATCTTTTCACTTTTTTCCCCGACAACACTTTTGGTTGTTATTTACAGCACAGAGGACATGTTCAGGAGAACAGCATGCACTTTCAGAGTAACAGTACGCACAGGGTATTTGAAAGCTCTCCAAGGGATATTGTTCAGCACTACAATTATATAAATGAGAACAGCCTCCACACTTAAGGGCTTAAAGGAAGCACCTGACGTTTATTGCACAAAATAGAAGGAAGTAGAAGGAAAATGATATATGGTGTTCTACATTTTTTACGTATGGAAATCTAAAAAGTATAAAGTGCAGTTGTATTCTGGAAGGAAGGAGGCAGTTACCGAGTGAGTGAGTGAGTGAGTGGATGAGCTGGTCCCACCCAGGGATCCAGAAGAGTCGTTAGGCAGGAGAACAGGCAGACGAGGAGAGTGAGTATTTTTGTCCAGAGAAACAAGTTACTGGAAAGGGTGAGCATCTTTGTCACAGGGACCAGCGTCCAAAGAGAGAAGAGTTGCAGGTAAGTTGCATGGAGACTAGCCGGGACTGCCTGAGGCGAGAAGAGAACAAGGTAAGTAGCTACTATGGACACAAAGACAAGACGTTTTGTGAGGCCTGGTTACCACAATAGGGTAGCTGACGAACTGACGAAGAACTAATGAAGACACTGGTCTCTTTTAGACACCAATCCAATTTGTATCACCCAGAATTTTCCAAATTAGCCAAATGTGATGTAATTTCTGACCTGGAGGTATTTGAAGAAGTGGGGGAACATCTCTTTCTTAAAATTGTTGGAAAGATGCAAACACTTATTCCAGGTTGCCAGCATTTAAATTTCCCTTCTTCATTCTTGTAAGAAAAACACCATCTGACTACTGACAAACGATTGGGTTGCAATAAAAAAGTCTGGTCTTAGTGTAGTATATTTGGAGCATAACAATTTTCCTCTCAGCAATTCATTAATTTTGCATGTATAAGTAGTGACAACAGCAATATTCCATTTGTGTCTACTGTATTTACTACTTTGTCTTGTTAGTTATTCACTTTGTAATAAAACAGCAATAAAAAAGTCAAAAAACATGGTATTAACACCTAGACTTGTACAGTGAAGTTTTTGTAAGCTTTAGAAGCTTGTGCTTTGAGTGCTTTCTCCATTGGACCAACCTGTTTGTTTTAAATGATAACATACATATTCTCATTTAAGTTATATAATTTACATTACTTGGTGTGTTTGTGTTTTGCACGTGTACCGATCAGAGTCCTCAGCCCCACTAATGTTCTGATGCAGATTAGTCTGTGTTGGTTTCCTGGAGAAGCTGTTCCATGTTTTTTTTTCTTTTTTCGCCTTTCCCGTTTGGTTCTTTTGCCATCAGAATTATTGTCTAAAGGCAAAGAAAGATGCCCCATGTTTTTGGGGAGATGTTTCTCTACAGGCCTTCATCATAGGTTTTAGGCACAGACAAAAAAGAAGAGTCAAAAGAATATAATTGAAATTCATCCTGGTACATGTTTTAGCCACAGTAATATTTGAGTTCAAGAGCAGAGAGAAGGGAATGCACCTTCAAAAGTTGACTAAAAAAACTACTGCTCAAGATTTTTTAAACATTTTACTTTTACTTGTCTGTGCAACCTTGGGGCCACAGGTGGACCTTGACTATAAAGTGGCTCTTGCTACACAGGTAGAAAGAGTGCAGTGAGGCATATCCTCTAATCCTTCAGCTGTGTGCCCGTCACAGACATTTTCTATTTACTGCCACAGCATTTACAGTAATGTGGCTCCACATTACTATGAGGCTTAGCAGACATTAGCCATTTTCGTCTTGGGAGCTTGAGTGTGTGTGTGAAAGTTACTTAAGAGTCAGTGGGGGGAGTAATGGCCGAGTTGAGTGTCTGAGATATTGTCTGCCTTGATCAAATGGGTGGAGGCATGGTGGGTTGGCTCCATCTGTCTTTCCTTCATGCATAATAACCCTTAGTATCAGAGTAATGCCTGTCATGGCTCTCTTTGGGCACATTCAGATTATGCTGATTGGTCAAAAGGCATATTTATAACTTAGTAAAGTTAAGCACAGACTTTCAGACACAGCTGATCGGTTTTTCATTACACTAAAGGGAATAGTGCAAGCATATCATTTCTTTGGCTTGAGGTTGTTGGGGAATAATGTTTGCTTAATTGTTCGGGATACACAATGTGATGTACATCATTGATCACACTTGGCAAAATCCACCAGTGATGCACCTTATTTCCTGTGCTCCATCATCATGAATTGCCCTCATCTCTCTGAATGCTATATACAATAACTTCACTATCGAGTCCAGTACTTTTTCTCCTGCAGATGATGGTGAATAATCAAGGACATACTTTAAAGCCACTGAGGTATTTGGAGATCTACACATATTGTGATAGAACTTATAATTCACTTTTATCATCACTCTCCATCTACTGAGTGTCAAAAATGTGTCATGGTTGTGTTAGTGATTTGTCTTATCTTTTGAACCCTTCTGTCGTCTTGTGTCTTTGCAGCCCAGTTATGTTGATGTGTAGTTTTTTGTGCATAAAAAGATCTCCCATTAACAACCCTCTTTAAAGTTAGTTACTGTTAATTCCCCAGATTAAAAAAAAAAAAAGTATTTTAAAAGATTATAATGACAAAAACTACTGACAGAATGAAAAGCTCTGAGTTTAATCATCGACTCTATTGAAAAAAATGGACAAAGTAAAAGTCACATTGCCTGTTGCTTTTGATCTCTGCATTTTGAAGACTCAGTCTCAACGTTTGGCCATCATTATGTTATGTGAAGCACAAGTTTGGACAAAACGGTATTAAGGTACCACCAATAAATAAATTGCTTAAAAAATAAAATAAACTACTTATTTCAGTACAGAGGCATTAATTATTTGATAAATATTACCAAGTAAAAGACTGTTGCAGGACTATAATTTCAATAACCTCAACCAAACAGCTTGTGATTTCTCAGACTGACCCAACAGCATAAAAATTTAAAGTAAAAAATGTAAACAATAAAAAATGAGAAGTCTGTGACCAAAAAGACATTGTTGGGCTGCTCTTGGGATGTTAGTTTATATCCTTGTACACAGTGATTGGCTACAACTCCTTATGTTTGGACACTTTTGAGTCATCATGCTCCTACCTCAAGAATCCAAATGAATGAGCTATACAAACATTTACTCACCATACATTTCTTATGACAACAGAAACTTTAGAGGGCAAAAGCATTTTTTGCACCGGGTCATCAGCTGAGCATTTCAACATCAGTCAGTACTGACATACTGACCAAACTCATACCCAAACATCTCACAGAGCTGCAGATTTGTTATGGTGTTTGTCAATAAACATGCAATATACAATAGTGTAGCATTAATATAAAATATTAATATAATATAGTTCTAATATAAAAATTGAGTCAGCCATAACATTAAAATCACCTGCTGTTCTCTATGGGTCACCCCTAAGGGATGACCCATAAGGGCATGGGCAGTGCTGCCCATGGGTTGTTGGCAGGGGATCCTTTAGGTCCTGTGGGTTGTAAATGCCCGATGTGTGGAGTCTGCAGTTCAGATCAACTTTTCTTCATCCTCCTTTTGTTTTCATTCAGCACTGTCCTGCTGGAGGACATCATTGCAAGAATAGTGTTCAGTTCAATTTAGTTTTAGTTCTATAGTGCAACATCACAACAACCACTGCCTTGGGGCGCTTTATATTGTAATGTTAAAAGACCCTACAATAATACACGTATAGCTGCAAGCCTGTGTACCTTACAGGTTCTGACCTATAAAATCCAGGTACTTATCAGGTAACTGCTGTCGGATAGTGGATGTTGCTATAATTGATATAACAATGACAGTTGTTGTTTTTCATTGTGTTAGACAAACAATATATCTATAACTACTAAAATCACAACTCCCAATTCCACGCACACACACATTCACACAATTTCTGTTACTCTTTCACACACACATAGACATACAGTCATGGATTTGTTTCTTAGCAACCGTCTTGGACTGTTCTCTGCAGAATGAGAACAAGTGCTATCTTTCTCTCATGTGTCACAACATTACCAATTAGTGGTCGTCATAACAATACCATTTAGTGTCTGTTGCAATAATAGTGCCTACTGTACTGTCAGAGTAAAAACCAATTAATGCCTTACCCTTTATTAATTGCAATGCATGCTTTATGTTGCAGGCCTAATCAGTGCTTAGCAAAGAAACAGGCCCTTCTAGTAACATTTTGCTTATTGTGCAACTATCTGGGAAAACCAAAACACAGTGTGTGCATGCAAAGTGAAAGATAACAAATACCTAAAAGAAACATCTGAATGCAGTCCAGCCAAATTAAATAGAATTGGGCATCTGAAAAAAAAGGCACCCTAAACCTAACACATACACCTATTTATATAAAGATCTGAGGAAGGGTATAAAAAAGTTTCTGCAGCACTGAAGGTAGGTAGCAATGAGCATCTATCATCTAAAGTGGCATCTATCATCCACAAACAGAAGACATTTGGAACTACCAGGACACAGGCCTTAGCAAGGGAGGTCACTGAGAACCCGATGGTCACTCTGACAGAACTCCAGCATTGCTCTGTGGTGAGAAGAGAACCTCCGAGAACAACATCCATTTCTGCAACACTCTACCAATCAGGGCTGCATGGGAGAGTGGTCAGATGAAAGCCACTCCCCAGTAAATGACACATGCTTGTCCTGGAGTTTGTCAAATGGCCTTGAAGGACTCTTAGGCCATAACCAACAAATTTCTATAGTCCAATGAAACAAAATTTGAACTCTTTGGCTTGAACTTCATGTCTGGATGAAATCAGGCACCACTAATTTCCTGATCAATACAGCATGGTAGGGACAGCATTCAATTCAAGTAAATTTTATTTATACAGTGCCAAATCACAACAACAGTTGCCTCAAGGCACTTTATTTTGTAAGGCAGCCCCTACACTACGTCATGGGAATCCCGCAGCAGCTGATACCTATTGCAGTGTAACTATGGGAGGATTTGGGGGTCCAGCCCTAACTATATACTTTAGCAAAATGTAAAGGTTTACGCCTAATCTTGAAAGTACAGATCATGTCCGTCTCCCGAATCCAAACTTGAAGCTGGTTCCATTGAAGATGGGCCTGAAAACTGAAGGCTCCCATTCTACTTTTAAATAATGTAGGAAAAACAAGTAAGTCTGCAGTGTGAGAGCAGAGTACTCTAATAGGGTGATATGGTACTACAAGGTCATTAAAATAAGATGGGGCCTGATTATTTAAAACCTTGTATGTAAGGAACATGATTTAGAATTAATTTCTGGATTTAACAGGGAGCATAATGAAAGGAAGCCAAATATGCTCTCTCTTACTAGTCCCTGTCAGCACGTATAATGTAAACAGAATTGGTCCTAGCACTGAACCCTGTGGAACTCCATAATTAACCTTGGAGGATTACATGGACAAATTGGAGTCTATTAGATAGATATGATACAACCCATTGCAGCGCAGTACCTGTAATTTAACCAGAAATTGGATTTTTTTAAGAATGACATTTTATAGAAAATTAAAAGAAAGCCGGAGCTTTTCTCAAGTTTTAATTGTTTAGTTATATTATTATTGAATATTCCACTATTAATAAAATTCCTATTATAAATTAAAGCTGCAAGCAGCGTTATGAGGGCCCTCCCACCCCTGGCACTTCAAGTCATGCCCAACACCTAAAACCAGCACGTCCGATCTGATGTCACATTGATAGAATTCATGAATTTAACCACCAGCTAACATTTCATCTCATTCAATCATGATTATAGTCGTCCCACTAGGTGGCGCTCTAACCATTACTGACAAATGGCATAACAAACATTTCCGAAGTCGAGTCTTCTCACGCCTGCGACCTTTGGGAGAGATTAGACCATGTGTTTTTGAGTGACAGCAGATTACTGCTTTTTGGCGAGTGATTCAAACTCCACGTGCCGCCATGACCACCTTGTTTCCCTGAACGTAAAAAACGTCGCAATTTAACAAAGGTCTTTAGATTCCACACACTGGAGATTGGTTCAATACGATGAAATCCCTTGGAGGAGTTCGTCAAAGTATGAGGCCTGAAAGGAGGGGAAAATGTCGCCAAAATGACACATTAATTTTAAAATGGCTGACTTCCTGTTGGATTTGGGATATTGTTCCAAGAGACTTTTTTGTACATCTTGATATCTTCCATAAGCTTACCAGGTTTCAGACTCATAGATGAAACACAGAGCAGGAGCTGTTGTTTTGAAATTTTGTAGGGGGCGCTGTTGTGCCATTTCGCGCTATTCAATGAAAGTGATCACATAATAACAAAGCCCTCATCACATTGGAGGTGTGCGCCAAATTTCAAGACTTTTTAAACTTTCCAAGCCCCTCAAAAGCCACTTAATTTTTCATGGTGAACCGCATTGTCACTAGGGTGCGCCGTTCAGTTTAAAGTCACAATTTTCTCACTAAAGCATCATGAGGGACTGACGGTGATATTCACCGCTTTTGAGGTGTCCACAATGAACCTGTGAAAATTAGTACAACAAAGTGTAAGACATGACATTTCCTGTTCCCACTAGGTAGCGCTCTGCGTATTCCTGACAATGGGCACATCAATCTGTTCAGGGCAGGTCTGACATCATGCCTGTAAAGTCTGGTACTGATCAGACTAGATTTCATTGAGTTATACTAATTTGTTTCTTCATGGCGAGACATCAAAGTTCGCCATGCTTTCGGGGTCACACCCTTTCACGAAAACTCACAGTTTTCACTGTAACCCAAGACCAACTCCTTAAGGCTTTCCTGGAGAAATTTGAGGCCGCAGATGTCACCCATCACTATACTGTACCCCAAAGTGTAAAACATGACATTTCCTGTTCCCACTAGGGGGCGCTGTCCTTAATGTCAAATATGGCAGTTGAAATATGTTCAGGGCTGGAGCCTTATCATATGTGTGCTCTTTGGTCCAGATTGGACAATGTATGACAAAATGAGAGGCAATAAGATTTTCATGGCAAGTCATCGAAATTCGCCGTGGCGCCACCGCCTCACCGTATCACGAAAACTCAAAAGCTCCGTAATTTAGCATGGCCAAGGTGTGTAGTTGACACTGACCAAAGATGAAGCTTATACGACCAAATCCCAAGGAGGTGTTTGAAAAAGTTCGAGGCATGGAAATGGCAAAATTACAGCCAAAATGTCACCTTCACGTCCAAATGGCGGACTTCCTGTTGGGTTTGCGTCAATGGGCCCACAGACTTTTTTGTTCATCTTGGCATGGTACACATGTGTGCCAAATTTTATACATGTAGCTCAAACGATGTGGTCGTAGGGCTGCATTTAACAACGCATAGGTGGCGCTCTAGAGCCATTTCCCAGTGGTCATATGTAAAACCATTAAAATACAAAATTTTTCACCAGACCTGGCATGTGTGCAAAATTTCATGAGTTTTTGACCATGTTAAAGACCTCAAAAAGGCCCTTGTTTTGCCTGAATAATAATAATAATAATAAGAAGAAGAAGAAGAAGAAGAAGAAACGGAGCAGATACAATAGGGCCTTCGCACTCTCAGTGCTCGGGCCCTAATAATAATAAACAGAGCAGATGCAATAGGGCCTTCGCACTTTTAGTGCTCGGGCCCTAATAATAATAAGAAGAAGAAACGGAGCAGATACAATAGGGCCTTCGCACTCTCAGTGCTCGGGCCCTAATAAATATGAATCCCTATACACTGGTCCCTCGCTATAACGCAGTTCACCTTTCGCGGTCTCGCTCTTTTGTGGATTTTTTTGGTGCAATTTTACATAAATCTTCGATCGCTAGCAGTGTGACTCTGAAGTGCTGTACTTTATGTTTGTAAGTCTTCTCCTCAACAAACAATAATGTCTTTTTGCACCATCAAAGGCAACCGTGGGTGCCTTTGGTTTCAATCTATAATACTGGACTTATTTTCCTACGAAGGTTCGAACTTTGAGAGTGTTTAAACAAGAGAGAAAAGTGTGAAAATGTTCATGCCTGTCTGAGAAAAGTGTATAAAGTGTGTAGTGAGAAGTTTTACAGCCTTAAAACATCTATAATAATTGTAAAAAATACAGTTGTCTACTGTTATGGCCTCTACTATCGCGGGTTATTTTTAGAACGTAACTACCGTGATAAAGGAGGGACCACTATATGTCCAAATATTATATGTTAAAAAAACACTCAGGCTTTCATAAAGGGTCTTCATTTTTTGACATGATTGTATAGAGTAAGTGTAACCACCACATTATCTTTGTCCACACCTTTTGTTCCAAAAGCTGACACTGCACCTCTTTGCCAAATCACAGCACTAGTGTTTCTTTTTCTTTTTCTTGTTTTCTTTTTAATATTTAAAGGATATTGTTTGTATTTAAAGGAGTTTCCCAATCAGAAACTGCAGTTGAGTCACAAAACAAGACACATGTCAGCGATCAAGATATTTTTAAATTTAGTATAGATGATGTGGCATTAATGACAGTGTGACAATCAAATAAGTTAAATAAAACTAGCATTCCACTAATCACCAAAAGTCAGCTCCCAACACACACTCCATTAAAAGCTCAACAAAAGAATAGCAAAATATATACTGATGTTTATGACTTTATGGTCACCGTATTATGAACCATAGTCAGAAATGGATAAGCTAAGCTAATTGATTTAAATTCCTTATGGCAAATTAACTGACTAATCACTACTAACTAACCCTAAGTTCTTTCACTGTAACTAAGTCACATCTGAAAAGCTTGATGGCTAGCTTGCAACTGACTGCTAAAATCTATGAATTGTACTGATTTCAATGAATAATACATCATAGCTAGCTACAGTGAGCTAAAACCCAACAAAGCAAGCAATGCTGTTTAAAATGGTGTAGTTATGTCCAAGCCAACTTTGTAGTCATTGTACCGATGCATTATATTGTACAGTATAGTATGATCACTGTTAGTTGGTATCCAAGGTGCACACATAAGTGATATTGCAGTTTACTTAACAGCTGAAGATGTCATATTTATTTATTTTTTCTTTGTTTTGTTTTTTCTTTGTTAAATGAGTTCTTGCGAAGTCAAGCTTGTGATTGTTAGTGAAAAGCTTTAGGGTATTCGCTCTTTGCAGAAGAGGTTATAGAGGAAGGATGGAGACGGGAGTCTTCACATGTACTGTCATATACAGTTAATCAGAGATTACAGGAGAGCCATACAGAGTGAGGTTGCAGTGTGATCCCAAAGGTTTCTAAAGAGCAAAGCGAAACAAGCTCTTCTGTATACTCTCAGACTGCTTTCCCCAGTGTGGGTTTTGCCTCCCACAGTGTGTTTGTGTGTGTGTGTGTGTGTGTGTGTGTGTACACGTGTGTATGTCAGTGAGCATGAAAGATGTACATAGCAATCTGTTTGTATGGGACAGAAAGGAAGGGGAGGATGGATGTGACTGCAGTATTAGCTGATCAACACAGATGTGATAAAAATAAATGGTACTTATAGAGCACTTTTCTACTCGATTTGAGTACTGAAAGCGCTTTCTATTATATGTCTCATTCACCTAATGACACACCCATATGTATCTATACCTACCTCTATTTATTCATTCATACACACACTCACACAGATGTTGCTGGGGCAACTTGGGGTTTGGTATTTTGCCCAAGGATACTTCGGCACATAGACTAGAGGAGCCGGGGATTGATCCATCTCTAACACCTGAGCCACAGACAACCCCAGTGAAAACAACATTGTACTGATTTCAGAGCAGCTGAGTTTTCTCTGAAAACATACATTGGATGACTAAGAAAATGAGAATCAGTTAGCCACAGATATATACCGGCACATGAACATTGGAGAGTGTGAGATTCTTCAGTACTTTGCTTTCCTGATGTTGTCTTGCATGTCTTTGTGCTGTGACTGACTTATGTCAGCTGAAGCTTGCAGCAGCCCTGCCTTTTCCATGTTGTTCAGTAGAAGGGCTTGTCAACTCTTGTCACTGCCATTACAAACCAAACAAACTCAAACACAGGGTTTTTTTGGCAGTGGGGTGGGGATTCCACATGTTGTATGACAGCTGCTTTACGTTGCGTCACACCTAAAGATAGAGAGTTGTTAGCTGTGGGCCCTGAAATAAAAATAATCAGAATTATTTTATTCCCTTTTTTTTTAAAAATTCACACACCAGTATGGAGCTCATTCCACAGATAACATTTAACTGGAAGCTGTGTATAAACATTTGTAGATTTACTGTACTGGGAAATTGTTTCTTTTTTATATTTACATACTAACATGTGTACAAGTAAATGTAGCTTCACAGTAACTGTTTTGGAACCAACAGACGACAGATGTTAGCTTGCTGGCACTGTAAAAAATCAGAAGTCTGTTAAAATCTTTACGTTCTGGATCAATGTTCTTTTTTTAATGTGAGCTAATTGTTTATTTACAGAGGTAAAGCTGTATGTTCAGTTAATGAAGAGCAGGTTGCTGTTGTAATATAATGTGCAAGTTAAGAGCATTTTAGCATCTCCTGATGCTTGAAGAGTGCGGTCAGTTGAATTTACTATGACTTAAATAACATTCCTTTCCCTCAGCTTTGCTTTGACATCTGACTCATCATTCATAGCTAAACATATGTACTAAGTACTAAAAGCAATCTGTCCCTTCATGTAGAACCATGCACACAGGGGTCAGAATAGCTGTGTTTAAGGATTACATTGGTAATTGTGTGTTTGTATGTTCCCTGTTCTGTGCTTGCAGGGGTTTGCAGTATATGTAACTACCAATGACAATCATGTTTAAGTTCATTAGTATGCTTTAACAAGTATAACGAATGAGCAAAGGTATTGGTTTATTCTGAATAGTACAGCATAATGTTGCACTGGTTTTGAATGGTGAGTTGAGTCAACAGGACCATTAGCAAAAAGGGCTTCCTTGGTATCGGCCCATGGGCAGGGCCGCCACACCCTCTCTTACATGGAGCTGACTGAGGCAATTAAGCTCCATTCTGATGTCCCTTCTCTGCCAGTTTGTTAACAACTCTATGTTGGTAACCAAGCCTCAGGGTTCATGTTTTCGACCCCAAGTGCATTACTTGACCTCACTTCATTTTGTCAGACATTCTGTATTTTCTTCCATTAATATCCTGCGTTTAATTGAATTTATAGTAACTCTGGCCTAGTAATACATCAAACGAGTATCATCTCTATAATGACTTTCACAGTTACAGTACATACATCAGTTTAATTGTGTATATTCTAATAGTTCATGCATGAAAAAAAATTATGTGCTATATTAAGACAGTTTTTTATCCACTCGTCTGAAAAGATAATTTTGGGGGGCAAAGGTGTCCTGGTTAATGCAAAACTGAATCATTTCAATTTACAAACATTTTATCTTCCATATAGTTATATTATAGTTTATACAGCTCCTAAATTCAGTAATTTTATCGCAGTTAGTAAAGGAACAATTATTTATTTCGTGTAATGTACAGAACAATGCCAGAGTCTTAAGCCACACCTCATTTCTTTGTACCTTGCTTGGAAAATTATAATATAGGTGCAATGATTTGTTGAAATGTGTAAAAATAAATGGAGCAACCTGGTAAAAACAAAGTTTGATATGAGCTTGAAAGCCAATATTTCTATGATAACCTTAATTCTTCAACACAGCCTGAACTCAATTAAAAAATTCCATCATTAGATTTTTACGTAGAAACACTTCTCTGTAACTTTACAAGCAAGCAGACATACAAGTGTTGCATTTATGGTCTTGGAACACTTTTTTAGAGTCTCAGTTGTTGAATGCAAAATGAAAAAAAAAACCTATAGTTTATAGAAATAGTTTCTCCTCCTGCTGTTTTTCAAACGATAGACCTGTCAGCTGCCTTTGGCTCAAGCCACAGTGAACCTGGGCTCCTATGATTTTATGTTTTCTCTTGTTGAGTTCCCTTCAGTTCATTCGAGGTCACTTCTCTGCAGTAGAGTTCAGCTTATTTCAAGTGGCAATGCCTCAAGAGTTTAAACTATTTCATATATATATGTATATATAATATGAGAGTACTACATCCTATACTGAATTGTATGTAAAAAGCATAGCTTGTTGTGAGAAAATTACTACTACTGGAGTTCCACTCTCTGTAGAGCTTTATGTTCACTTTAAGAACATAGCTTCTGTTTTAAAGCCTACAAATTTACTGCAATGGTCCACTCACATAGAGCTATTTTCAGAAAAAACACTCTGTACAACACCTGCTCGACAGTGGATGGAATACAGGGGGAGACGAGCTGATATATTACCATCTCACTGGTCTTAATCACATTCAGAAACAGATTGTTCCTCTCAGACTATCACACAAATAATACACTAGTGCTTTGTTTTTATTTTAGCTGTTTGATTACCACTGGTGCCTAAACGTATCTTTTCAAATGTGACATTACGTTATCCTTAATAACTGTGTGTGAAGACTTTGAAATGAGATAGGGCTCTTTAAACCATTATCCCCAAGCCAAGCTGCCTTACAAAACTTGAGGGTCTTACTGACTTTTATTTATTTTTATTATTTATATTTATTATTTATTATTATTTTTTCTTTTATGTATTTTTATAAGCTAACCTGAACCCCAAAGAATATCAGAGAGATGCCTTGGGGGCTTCTGAATTGGCATTTTATCAGTTACTAGATGAAGCAAGACATTATGCACACAGGAGGGGTGTACTACATAACATTATGAAAGCTTGATATTAGATTAAAGAATAGCGATAGGCATAGTCTCTATTAATACACAATAGAAAGCAACACCTACAGCAGTAAGCCACTGCTCCAGAAAATTGACATTTTTTTTTAATATGAAAAAAAAAACATTGAAACTTTTTTTACAAAACTTGCTTGGCATAGTGAATTAACATTAGTGTCTTGGACCAGTCTTTGTTTGTCAGTCATAAACGTGGTCTTTGCTATTTTTTCTCCCAACAAAATCTGCGTCAGAACCAATATCGGGTAAGTGCTTTTCCATAACCTCCAAGTTCACAAAGACATCGTTCATCTACCAGAGAGGCCATGTTTGACTACAGCTAATTCTGTACTTGAGCTAGCTTTCTGCTGGTTATAAGTTAAAGCAGGCAACTCAGCAAATGTTTGCAAGAATCTTGATAATGCTAAAGTTAATTGTTTTAAGCAGTAGCGGTTTTTGATACGGGCGACACGGGCGGTTGCCCGGGGCGGCATCATGGTAGGGGGCGGCATCACGCGCATGGGCAAAAAATAAAAATAAAAAAATTGCTCGTACTCATGCTGCCCCGATGTCATGCCAGTGCATATTGGGAATGACATAGGCACCAATCGGTTTTCTGCCGCCCATTTGCTGGGAGTAAGGGCGCCCTCTGTTTGCGAGGTGCGCCTGCTGCTTGTGGCACAGGGAGCAGAGGGCGGGGCGGCGGGGGGATTCTCTGGCTGGCTGGAGCAGCATCTAATAACCAACTTGCAAAATAAAACAAAATAAAAACAAAACAACAAACACAAAAACACCAGACGTTATGAAACAGACTTATAATTTGCACCGATGTTTTTTCGAAATTCTATACACAAAAAGTGAGCGCGAGAGCCCTCGGTATGCCTGCTTGCTGCCGAAGTCAAAGTAAACTTTATTGTCATCTCCGCTACAGTCCAGTATATAGAGAGACGAGACAACGAGGCTCCAGTTACAGCAGTGCAAGTAAACAAATAATATATATAAGAAGAGTAAGAAAATATATATACACTTTAGGACTACGGGTAAAGTGATCAATAATTTAAAATTCATAATTTACAGTTTGATGATTTATAGTCTCACACACAACCCGTCGAAAGGGGAGGAGAGCCCTGCTGCTTCCAAATAGACCACATTTCATTCATAATGTTGTAAATCCAAGCCCATTATCTATTCATGATTTGAATCCTGGGTTGTGCGAAACCCTCAAAATAAACCCTAGACAAAGTGAACTAAGGTGTAGGTTTATTAGGTTATGTTGTGGTGATCCCTGAGTTGGGGGATGGGTGTTCATACTGGAGTGTAAAATTAAAACCAATGGAAGATGAACAAGAAAAGTTCAAAGCCATCATGTCTTCAGTTTAGAAAAAAGAGAAAAGAAGAGGAGGAGAAACGAGCAAAAGATACGGGTAAGCAGATATGTCATTGGATAATGGCAGGTCATCCTGAACCAATCAGAATCAGAATACTTTATTAATCCCTAAGGAAATTATGTGGGTTACAGTTGCACCAAGAAGAAATGGTAAAAATAGTAACAGTAACAGACTAAATTCCAAACAATACATTATGTTACAGATTTTAATATTAATTAGTCATTGTCGATTGTTGATTTGTTCTGTTCTCATTGTATGATGAATTATGATGGCTGTTTGCATACTATGCATACTCTCTCTCTCTCTTCATATGTGTGTGTGTGTGTTTCTCTGGTGAAATTCAGTATGGTTCCGACAACAGTTTTATGTTGATGTACAATCCTTAATTTTTTTTTATGTGTGTGTGTGCGTGTGTGTGCGTGTGTGTGTGTTTGTGAGTGTTGGGGGGGGGGGGGGGTGAGGGAGTGTTCGCCCAGGGCGCCAAACAGGCTAGGACCGCCACTGGTTCTGTAATACTGTACTGTAATATTTGGTGCAGTGGGTACTCCAGCTTCCTCTAACAGATCAAATGCCTGCATGTAGGTTAACAAGTAATTATGAATGACGAGTGTCAATTTGAAGATGAATGATTGTGTGTTGTCTCTTTAATGGACTTGTGACCTGTCACGAGTGTACCCTGCTTTTTCCCTCATATTGTAGCACCTGGCGTAACCTCCAGCCTCCAACTCCAAAATATGGAAACACTTGATATTTTAGCTAAATTTTAGTTGTGTACTCATCATTGTATTTTTGGTGAATACTAGTGTCCATGGCTAAAACTTTTTTGAACAGTGAACAGTAATTCACAATTACCTCAGTGCTTTCCTGGAAAACTTGTTTTATACACCCTGACTCATACCTTCTGCATACTAGAAGGTGTTTCTAGTGCACTCATATACTATATTTATAATGTTGTTAATGCCTCAATATTAACTCAAACATCATGAAATTATTGTAAGATATACCTTTTTTTTAATAAAGCAAACTAATTAATAGCTGAAGCTGTCATTTTAAGAAAGATTTTGAAGAAATTGAGATTGTGATTTTTACACAGGTGGCATGCTTTTGCTACAATAATTGCTGTGACCGTAAAACACCAGATGCAGTAAAATAATAATAACAGAATAATAATAACAGAATAAATGTAATGTAAACGATTACATTCTTTTCCATTGTGATAAGAACTTCTGAAAAAAACATTCCACTAACAAAAGTCACACCCTTGACGAATGATATATTTAAGTTGAAGTTATTCAACTTACTGACATACATCATGTAATTTGTTAAGAGCAAAACGAGGTAAAATGGTGAAGTGGAACCCAAAATCCTAATTCTTTTTGGATTCAAAATCAAAGTTAAAGTGTTCTCTTGATTGACTGATTGGTTGGTTGATTGGTGGACTGACTGATTTGAGCAGTACAGTATAAAGTCACGAAGCTGATGAGTTGGAGCTAGTTTTAACTATTGGTATAGAGGGGCAACTAATGAAAATGTAATATGCTGATTTGGTGAATTGTGACTATTTGCCATGAAAAAGGCTCAGAAAATATCACAATTACTCAAGAGCTCAGCAGACACTTCCAAACCTCTTGTTTGTAAATTGTATTTAGTGTTGTAATTATTGTTATTGTAATAAAAAATTACAAGAAAACACAACAAATCCTACCACTTGAGAAGCTAACCATTTAATTTTGCATGCTCTTGTATGCAAACACCTTAGATTTCACAGGCTAAAAATGTCTTTATCTAAGTTGCCAAAAACAGGGGCTGAAAAGTTAAGTTGAATTCACTTAAATATTAAAATGTAAGCAAACCAAGGCTTATAGTCTACTGAGGAGCAATGTTCTTCTTCAGTCATTTAACATGATGCAACCTCTTGCAATGGGACCAACTGATTTCCATGAATTGCTTTCCTCAAGTGTGTGTGTGTGTGTGTTGTCTCTTCTTTACCTCTTTGAACTAAAGAATGTTTGGTTTCTGTCTTCTCATTTCAGGCCTCTGTGCTGTAGGCAAGACTTGCTCTCTGTGCGACTGTGAGCATGGGTCATGACTAATTGTCAGGATTGCATTTACCAATTTCACTCACACACACACACACACACACACACACACACACACACACACAAATCCTCCCATGCAAAAAGAAACCAACACTGTCGTTATTATATTCATAAAAATCTCCCCAAGCACTCTTGGATATAACATGCAATAGAACATTACTATAGTAAATTTAGCAATCACAATATAATTACTGATCTTTACATGTTCTGCACAAGTTCTTGAAATATCTGCTGGGTGGATAAAAAAGGGAAATGATTCAGCGTGCCTAATTTTGCACACAATTAGGCATCACAACTCTTTGAATCTCATTTCATATGTCAGCCAGAACAACAACAATTAAAATGATTACTTTAAAACATTGCACAAAGGCACAAGCAAGCTCTGTCCAAAACAACAGTGCTGTGAACACAAAGTGAAAGCTCATTCAAGCTGTCTGTAAAGGTTCTTAGTCATCCAGGTCATCGTAGTCAAAGGAGCTTGCAAATAAAAGCGTCTGGACTTCTTTAAGTTACTTGAAGACGTTTCACCTCTCATCCGAGAAGCTTCTTCAGTTCTAAGGTCAAATGGTGGGGAGTCCCAGATTTAAACCTAGTGGGAGTATCCCCCCACAGAGGGACAAAAGGACCCCCTGATGATCCTCTAATCGCCTGAGCCAAGGTGTGAAACTGGGTGTGGGTCCCAATCAGCCAGAGTTTTGGGTGAGCTCATTGTGAAACCTGGCCCCACCTTATCATGCGAATTCCTGAGGTCAGATGGCCCAGGCTGTAAGGCGTCTGGGGAGGGATCTCAAAACTGGATTATATGGACATATCTATGTCCACTGTGAGCGACCATCTTTGAACAGAGGCAGTGGTTTACGACACCAACTGTCTGCCATCTATAATCGAGTTTTGAGTTCCCTCCCCAAGCCAGCTCCGATCAGCCAGAACCCTGTTACCATGGTTCCGAATAGGTAGATATCTTCAGCACTCAGGCTCACCCAAGCCCAAACTTCTCGTTGAGAAAGGGGTGTCAATTGCATTTAGGGACCAGTTGATCCAATCCATAATTCCTCTTTTAGGTTTTAGAGAACAGACTGTGAGAGAATGTTCCAGGGAAAAGTAATAAAAACCACGAGACTAGACAAGGACATAAGCAGGGGAGATAAGGGGAGAGGAGAAAAAGTGTGTCCGCCTCCTCCGGGAGCCAAAGAAGAAAAAACTGTACCCATGTTGGGGTGGGTACAGTTTCCTCTGCGGTGGGGTAGGGTGGGCTGCCCCGGGTCCTGTGGGGCTTGGCGGTGCTGCTGCCATAGTCTGGATGGGCCTGGGCTCCCTTGCCTTGGTGGGTACGAGAGGACGGGGGTGCCTACTGGGGTCAGCGGGGGAGCTGGCCCTAGGGAGGGGCATCCTCCCCTCCCTTCTTTTCCTCCCCATACCCGGCTAACTCCCTCTTCCCGCTCCACCACATCCACCCACACAGGTAGGGCTTTGGGGTGCGGGTGTGTCACCAGGGTGCAGGGGAGACATCTCTCCCCCCACCCCCCCACCCCCCCGTCCTCTTCTGGCCACCTGTGCCTCAATTTTATCTCACAACTTAGACATCCACATTACTTACACTCTCATAACACACACGTATATATAGGGCCTTGAGGGTGGGCATGTTAACGGCGTCCAGTGGACGGTCTGTGTATTCAAACCTACCTCTGGCGCCGGTGCCCACCTCTCAATTTTAAATCCATGTAGACATTGAGGGTTCTCGGGAGGGGCTGTGCTAAAACCTGCTGCTCTCTGGCAGCAGCACCATGCTCTTCCTTGTTTTAAATGCACTTTAGAGCAACACGCAGCAACACTACACATGAGCGGGAGGAGGGAGGTATGGGGTCTTCACACACCCCCGTTCTCTACTAGCCATCGGGGCGGGGGGGCTGGGAGGAGATGTTGGCTGTCCGATTGGCCTCCCTGATGCTGCGGAGCCTGGGACGATCTGCTTGCCTCCACCCCGGAGGGAAGGATAACATCTCTTGGGTCTGGGTGCCGTTTCCCCCTCTGGGGGCGAGGATACCTGGACCCGGGGTATAGAGTATGTTTGGGGAGTGTGATTGTGTGTACATGTCCATTTACGTTTATTCCTACGTTGGGTGAGTGCTGAGTGTTTGTATATGTGTGCATGAGGGTGGGAATGCCTGTTTGTGTCTGTGTGTGCCTGTTCGTCTGTGTCTATATGTCAGGTCGGGTCTTAGACTCCACCTCTCTGGGAACTCCCAGGCCCTCCAAAGTGTGGAGGCCTATCTCCCCTCACCACACTCCCTGCCGGTGACTGATGCCCTCAGGGGTCGGTGCGTTGGTGGTTCTTGGTGTCCGGGGCTGGGCGCTCAGGTATGTACCAGCTCACTCCCGGTGGCTACTTGGCGGGGCCTGGCGTCTGTTGCTCGGTCAGGCCTCTTCCGGGGCGCGGGGGGCCCTCGGGCCTCCGGCCTCTGGGCCTGCAGCTCGGTTCACTCTGGCACAGCTGGCTGCCAGCGGAGCCGGCGGGTACGCCGGTGCAGCCCCCTCTAGCTTCTGCTCGGTGGCTACTGGGTGACCCCTCGTCTGGGGATCCTCAGCCCTTCCCATGAGGGTGGCACGGATGCCCCTCCGGTGGTCCTCCTTGAGCTCTCGCACTCTGGGGCCTCTGGATCTCTGGGGCCTGGATCTCCTCCATGCCTGCTTCATGCCCTGGGGGACAGGGCTATGGCTCTCTACATCCTCTTGCAGACCATTAAATGGGGAAACCATTTGAATACAAGCGCGCCGATCCACACAGGTGTGCACACGGGTGTTCACTGTTCGTAGACTTAAATCACACCTTTTTTGGCTGCTACTTCAAAGCACATTCTGCGCTGTCTGTCCTCCGTGCTGCACAACAATATTCAATATTTAGTATTTACTGCTGTTTACACTTAGCTAGATTAATGCGATGGTGTTGTGTTTAGTATGTTGCTTTGT
The DNA here is from genome assembly GCF_963576455.1 of Neolamprologus multifasciatus. NCBI lineage: Eukaryota > Metazoa > Chordata > Actinopteri > Cichliformes > Cichlidae > Neolamprologus > Neolamprologus multifasciatus. The sequence continues at coordinate 1,109,951 of NC_140440.1, forward strand.
GTTGTTTTTTTTTGCTTGTTTTCTCTTCTTTTTCTCTCAACAGGTGATCCAGGAGATTTTCTCACTGTCCCTCTCCCCTTCTGTTTTTCTTTTCCTTCCTCTTTCTTTCTCCCTTTCCTGTCCCTCACTCATGTCTGTCCCGTCTGTAACAACTGAAAATAAAATAAAATAAATAATAAAAACAAAGGTCGAACAAATGGATCAATATGGCAATGCCATGATGATCCATTTGGCAAAATAAATCCATTGGGTATCCTTGTTGGTCTTCAGACAACAATTCTGACGGCTAAAGAACCAAATGGGACAGGCAAAAAAAAGAAAAAAAAAAACCTGGGGTTTCTCTTATTTTCTTCAATCAGCGATGAATACTAAGATGTCCTAGCTTCACAGAGGGTCTTTGTACAGAGCAGAACTCTTTTTCCAGGCTAAATGAAGATCCTCTGAAATAGTGAGAATAATTAAATTAGTGAGATGCCATTTCCTCTCCAGCCTACAGGTTGTTTAGCTGAAGAGATTAGGATACTGCTCTGCCTTGTGTTACTGCCCTATGTGCCAATGTAGGGCATTGATTCATTTTACATCTTTTTACCTAACAGCATCAGTTTGATTGCCCCGATGAGTTTCTGGGCTTAGTGTGTTATTAGTGTGTTAAGTGTTATTGTTACACCTGGAAGAACAGCTTCGCTGATCATTTTAATGGAGACAAAATAATTTGGACTGTTTTTAACCGTTAATGCTAGTGCAATGTAGGTTTGGTTTAAAGCATTTGTTTAAATATGTGGGCATTTATATTACAGAAGTATGTGTATTATAAATTATAAATGTTGGGTAGCATCGAGTTATGGTGAGGCTGCTTGATATGAGACAAACAGAAAGACAGGCAATTTCTAAGAGGCCTGTTACCACCATAGGGTAGCTGATGAACTAGCAAAGAACTGGTGGAGACGCTGATCTTAAATATACCTCCTGCATATTGTGGGCGATGAGAAAGAGGTAAAGGACACCACAAACACACAATACAGCCTGCTAACACATGCAAAAGTATTACTCTCTTCAGCCTCCCTCCTCAGCACAATTTAGATCTAAACATGCACCTCAGAACCAGATTTGCACAAATGTGTCTCATTAGAGATAGTCGAATTATTTCAACATGACAAGATCTTCAGTCCCCCGCTCCTTAGCTGAATGTTTGATAAGCTCCTTACTTGTTTCTGTTTGCTGAACTTTATCTTTCAGCACTTTATCAGGTTGAGTCCTTCTCAGTGACTGATATCAAGCTTTTATTCAAAATCAAACACTATTCAAGTTGTATGTATTGATATGAGAAAGGTTCATCCTCATAGTTAATACATTTTCATTGTTCATTTCTTTCTATTTAAAGTTTTGTCTCCATAGAAACATCAACAAAACTGCCTCACCATGTTCGTAAGGATCTACTTATCAATACTATTCAATTAATCTGCCTTTTATTGGGAATCACAATGCCAGATTTTTAATTCATTCACATAAAGAGATTATTGAGTAGTTTGAGAGGACCAAAAATGGGGAAAAAAAACAATATACAGTTGCCTTTCCACATTTTGTCACATTACAGCCACAAACATGAATCAATTTTATTGGAATTCCACGTGAAAGTCCAATACAAAGTGGTGTACACGTGAGAAGTGGAACAAAAATCAGACATGATTCCAAACATTTTTTACAAATAAATAACTGAAAAGTTTTACAGAGTGTAAAATTCTAGTAGTTGCTAATAGTTTTACACTTCGCTAGCAGGTAGTAAAACTTCTATGGAAACTGTTGATGAATGCTCTCTGCAACATCTAACTCTCTGCCCAAAAAACAATAAGTAAATTATGCACCATGAAGAAAAGAGGGACTCTTTTTAGCTAATCACTGGTAGGAGGAATAGCCTGGTTTCTTTGGTTATGATGGTTTTTGGAGTGCTGCTCATAAATGGCAAAACTGTTACTCATTATACTGAGTTAATGCACACCATTTTTTTTTGTTTTGGGTTTTTTTGAGCCAGTCAGAGACAGACTTGCTAGTGTGCTTGCAGTCATTGCCCTGCTGCACAATCCATATGTGGCAGGGCAAACTGACGACCGGACAGTCTCCTCCAGGAATCATAGTTCCATGAATTACAGCAAGCTGTCCAGGTCCTGAAGCAGCAAAGGAGCCCCAGACCTTTACACTACCACCACCATGTTTGACTCTTGGTATGATGTTCTTTATGAAGTGCTGTATTACATTTTATTGTAAAAATAACAATATTATAGTAGAATTTTTCCCAGTTTTCACTCAAAACATCATGTAATCATGACCGCTGAAAAAACACAATATGGCATAATGGGATTCATCTTACTTTTGGAATTTTTGTGAGCGTTTTTTGACAATGCTCTGAAACACTGCTATATAGCACCCACACACATAAAGTAGTGGATTACAAAGTAATATACCAATTAACAATGGAACACATCTGTAAAACAGCATAAAACAGGACTGTATATTAACATCATGAGCTTAGGAAATGCTTTTATAATTAACTCTGTTGAATTTTTACTCTAGTTGTTATACAAAACACAGAGCTGAAGTACGAATTACATTTAAAAGTGAATCTCTCCCAAAATATATTTTAAATATGTAATTCTAAATAATTTCAATAAAACATATGGCCAAAAAAGAAAGTATATTTACAGTCTCTTTTGATACATATAATATAATTGAAGTAATTTTCTCAATTTCAATTTTGTTTCAGTTTATGAACTCGTAACATAACCGAGATACTAATGAAAATAGCCTTTTGTTCTCCAGGCACAGTGTCATGGTTCAAGAATAAGTGAATACTCATCACTGATTGAAGAAAATAAGAACAACCCCAGGTTTCTCTTCAGCACTGTAGCCAGAATGACAAAAAGTCAGAGCTCTTTTGAGCCAACAATCCCTTTAACGTTAACTAGTAATGACTTCATGAACTTCTTCACAAATAAAATTTTTATCATTAGAGAAAAAATTACCAATAATCATCCTACAGATGTAATAATATGTAATAATTAATTCCTCCAAACCATCAACGTGTCTTTTAGACCCCATTCCTACAAAACTGCTCAAAGAAGTCCTGCCATTAATTAATTCTTCGATCTTAAATATGATCAACCTATCTCTAATAATCGGCTATGTACCACAGGCCTTCAAGCTCGCTGTAGTTAAACCTTTACTCAAAAAGCCATCTCTAGACCCAACAGTCTTAGCTAATTATAGGCCAATCTTCAACCTTCCTTTCATATCAAAAATCCTTGAAAGAGTAGTTGTCAAACAGCTAACAGATCATCTGCAGAGGAATGGCTTATTTGAAGAGTTTCAGTCAGGTTTCAGAGCTCATCACAGCACAGAAACAGCTTTAGTGAAGCTTACAAATGATCTTCTTATGGCCTCTGACAGTGGACTCATCTCTGTGCTTGTCCTGCTAGACCTCAGTGCAGCATTCGATACCGTTGACCATAATATCCTATTAGAGCGATTAGAACATGCTGTAGGTATTACAGGTATTGCACTGCAGTGATTTGTATCATATCTATCTAATAGACTCCAATTTGTGCATGTAAATGGAAAGTCCTCTTCACATGCTGAGGTTAATTATGGAGTTCAACAGGGTTCGGTGCTAGGACCAATTTTGTTTACACTATACATGCTTCCCCTAGGCAACATCATTAGAAGACATAGCATAAATTTTCACTGCTATGTAGATGACACCCAGCTCTATCTATCTATGAAGCCAGATAACACACACCAATTAGTTAAACTGCAGGAATGTCTTAAAGACATAAAGACCTGGATGGCCGCTAACTTTCTGCTTCTCAATTCAGATAAAACTGAGGTTAATGTACTCTGCCCTGAAAATCTTAGAAATATGGTATCTAACCAGATTCTTACTCTGGATGGCATTACCTTGGCCTCCAGTAATGCTGTGAGGAACCTTGGAGTCATTTTTGACCAGGATATTTCCTTCAACACACATATTAAACAAATATGTAAGACTGCGTTCTTCCATTTGCGCAACATCTCCAAAGTTAGAAATATCCTGTCTCAGAGTGACGCTGAAAAACTAGTTCATGCATTTATTACTTCCAGGCTGGACTACTGCAATTCATTATTATCAGGATGTCCAAAAAAACTCGCTGAAAAGCCTTCAGCTAATCCAAAATGCTGCAGCAAGAGTACTGACAGGGACTAGAAAGAGAGAGCATATTTCTCCTGTTTTGGCTTCCCTTCATTGGCTTCCTGTTAAATCCAGAATTGAATTCAAAATTCTGCTCCTCACATACAAGGTCTTAAATAATCAGGCCCCATCTTATCTTAATGACCTTGTAGTACCATATCACCCTATTAGAGCACTTCGCTCTCGCTCTGCAGGCCTACTTGTTGTTCCTAGAGTATTTAAAAGTAGAATGGGAGGGAGAGCCTTCAGTTTTCAGGCCCCTCTTCTGTGGAACCAGCTTCCAGTTTGGATTCGGGAGACAGACACTATCTCTACTTTTAAGATTTGGCTTAAAACTTTCCTTTTTGCTAAAGCATATAGTTAGGGCTGGACCAGGTGACCCTGAATCCTCCCTTAGTTGTGCTGCAATAGACATAGGCTGCGGGGGATTCCCATGATGCATTGAGTTTTTCCTTTCCAGTCACTTTCTCACTCACAATGTATTAATAGACCTCTCTGCATTGAATCACATCTGTTATTAATCTCTGTCTCTCTTCCACAGCATGTCTTTTATCCTGTCTTCCTTCTCTCACCCCAACCGGTCGCAGCAGATGGCCGCCCCTCCCTGAGCCTGGTTCTGCCGGAGGTTTCTTCCTGTTAAAAGGGAGATTTTCCTTCCCACTGTCGCCAAAGTGCTTGCTCATAGGGGGTCATATGATTGTTGGGCTTTTCTCTGTATCTATGAAGCGCCTTGAGGTGACTTTTGTTGTGATTTGGCGCTATATAAATAAAATTTAATTTAATTTAATTTAATTTAATTTAATTTAATTTAATTTAATTTAATTTAATTTTTCTCCTTTCTGACTGCACAGAAAATGAGAGAGCGATGTACTGCAATTCTTTCCCTTTATACTGTAGTTATACATATTTCAAACTTATTTGCCTTATTAAAATATTTTTTATGGTTGGATTAGCAACCTAATTAAGATTTAAATCTCCATACATACAATTATTTAATTAATCAGAATACAAAATATTAAATTAGTGAATAAGTAATTATTTTTAGTTTTCACATTTCAGTACACTGGCTTTTGAAATATGCTTTTACACTATAATAACTTTGTTACTCTCCTCTGTTCCTGCTGCTCAAAGAAAAACAGTGTTCGTCACAAGCCATTCACTTTGGAAATTTTGTACCTGCAAGAAGAAAAGTACCTGCCTGTCCACTCTTCACCACTACACCATTCACTTTTCTGGAAGATTACTTGTCCTCAAAAACACGGTGGATGCCTGGCTTTGGTTTGTTAAAAAGATACAAAGCATTTATCTTATGCTGCCTTTAATATTGTTCAGCATGACCTTTTTGGTGATGGTGGGATGCACAGACCTCTACAGACTAGGCAACATCACCCTGACTGCCATTAGTAATTGGGATCCTTGAATGCTTTGTCAGACCCTGAGCTGGTACAGTGGGTATTCGGTTCCTCCTGGTGCACAGTGATGCCCTGCTTCTTATGGCAAGGGTGCGCAAAGAGGTCATGGACGATGGAGGAATTGATACCACCCATGCTCACTTGACCTAAATCAATTTTGGGTCCTGCAATGAATCGGCCTTATGTGTACACTGATAATTTTCAATTACGTCAAACAATATGGCATCTTCATCATCCGTAACATATTACAGAGTCCATATTAGTATAAATATTCATTATTTGATTTTTTTCAAATGTTCCTTTAATTTCTTTGAGCAGTATATATTATACTTTTTGAATGGATTGCGATTTAAAGAAAGGCCAGATGATTGAAAAACTGTCGAGTGAAGTTTCTGAGACAAAGAGACAGTAAGTTAATCTCCTGTCAGATATGTTCATCTTCCCCATGTTGACTGAAACATTTATGATATTTCCAACCTTTGTCCAGCATTTAGAAGGTCAATGATAATAATGTAATATCTTTAAATGTCTCCCTCTAACTCTCTGCCTGAGTGCTTCTCTAAGCACTTCTTCCCTTCTCTCTGTCAGTGTCATTTTCCCTCTGCTTTACTCCTTCATTGAAATCAGAACTCAGTACTAGTGGGCTATTCATTAGGAGAAGTTGCTTTTTAGCCTCACAGTAAAGCTGTTTCATTAAAGGTTATGAAGAAATGCCACTCAGTGATTATCTGACTCTTCAGGCAAAAATTGGGCTTTAGTCCTTTTATTGAGGGTGCAATAACCAGGGCACGTTACGCACACACACACACACACACGCGCACACACACACACACACACACACACACACACACACACACCTTAGAATTGCTCTAGCCAGTGCTTTATGACAATATTGGCCCTGTGCTCTTGTGCTCTCGTGCTCTCAGAGTCACCATTAATGCGCAGTAATCCAACTTTAAAAAAACATCTTCCAAACTGACCCTGGAGATTTTCAGTTAGGTTTCATCCATCATTTACAAGCCTATAAGAGATTGGCTACTAGAGTCCTCACAAATAATCTCAAGACTTTTTATGGGGATATAGATTTGTTGTAAATATGATCCTTTGATATCAGTCTCATTCAGACCAGGATATGCTGAGACACTGAAAGAATGTCAGATCAAAAAATCTGAATTTCCGGTGCCGGGTCTTGTGGATGGTCTTATGTGGGTAGGACCAACTGGAAACTAAACGTGTGTTTAGTTTTGATCATAAATATTCAGTATGGGAAAGTAATGAGAACTAACTCTTTGCTAAGCACTACAAAAAGGCACATAATAGCAAACCTGTCAGAACTGAAATACTAAAATAGTGAGAAAAGCTCAATATGTAGTGTTGACAGACGGATAGACTTAAGGTTCTACTACAATGTAGAACAATTTGGATCTAGACGTTAAAAATTATTGACTAATTAGCTTAGTTCACTAAAAATGTATGTACTCTTTTAGTTATTTTATAGTATAACAAGGGCTTGAGCACCATTTCACATCACAAAATCAGTTAAATAGCTGCAAGGTCTGTACTGTGTTATTGTGTCTAGGTGAAGTAGTTGGAGAGCTGTGTGTGTGTTGTTGCATGGTGTATGTATGCACACATCTCCGTAATGTAAAATGGCTTTTGTTTTGTCTTTATTCTTCAGCTGGTCAACTTGAGGTAATGTGTGGGTATATGTGTACCTGTATTCCTCATGTTATAGGCACATCTATTAACAGACTGATATTCTGGGGACTCAACTAACCATTTGGGACAAAAAAGTGGGTGTTATTTTTAATTAAAAAACACACACACAAAGAAACTGTTTTATAGTTTTTTGATTATTTAGAAATATTTTTTTTATATCAAAGAGCATTCTTTTATTTTTAAGCCATTAAAAAGTTTTTACTTTTTTATGCTTTTTTTTCAGTTCAGTATGGCCAGAAATACAGGCTGCATGCCTTGGGGGAAAACAATTTATAGGCATTTGTTTAATCCGAACAAGGAGATTTAGAATCAAACTCAGAGTCAAAAAAAAAAAAAAACTCTCGCGATCCCCCGGAGCATAAACGCACAGTGGCTCCCAACATAAAAAACTTCCTGAAAAAAAAAACCCTCTTTTCTCCAAAACCCTACAATAACTTGTTAGGTACCCCTCTATTCCCAAAACCTTATATTCGATAACAGGGGGAAAACACCTGAAAAAATCCTTAGTCTCCCCACGGCTCCCACCCCCGATCCTCCGCGCAGGAAAGGCAAAACTCCTTAAAAAAATCCTCCGTGTTTTCTCCAAAACCCTAGAATAACTTGTTAGGTACCCCTCTATTCCCAAAACCTTATATTTGATAACAGGGGGAAAACACCTGAAAAAATCCTTAGTCTTTTTTCTTCAAAACGATCCCTCTCACTAGCTACCTCTAAAATTCAACGCAGAGTCTAAGTTCTACCTCTCTCTTAATCGCATCGACCCGCAACCGCTTCCAGCGTACAATTTCTATCTTGTTCGCTCCCGGCTCAGCTCCCAAATGCTGTTTACCTAGTTTGAAAATTTCCGCCGGAGACCAGCTCCGCCTCGCAGGCGTGCCTAACTCGCCCCGCTGCCAATCACATAACAAAGGGACGGCTCCCCTCGCACCCCGGTTACCCAATCGGCTGCAGGTCCGATGGAGGAGAGATTCAGGCTCAACACCGGTGGTGTAGCCTTAGAGAGAGCGAAATCTATTTCTACCAGCTTAAAGCGGGTGAAAGTTTTGGCCCACTAACACCGCGGATCGCCTTTACTTTCTCTAATTGGGGTGTTTTGAGCCTACGCCCGAAGTGCAGAAGAGTCTGCGGGAAATGAGCTCGCAACAACCGCGAACCAGGGATCAACAACAACTCGCGTCGCATCCTTTTTTCAGGCTCGCGCAGTGCGCTGGAGCCTATCCCACGTACAATACACTTTAAAAATATATATAAACTCGACTTTAACTCCCGTAAAAGTTTATACATTACATGTCTACATCACCTATCATGGCCTCATCAGGTATCTCATATCATCTTGTTATTGTTATGTTATGCTCGTCAAAGGAGCTTGCAAAGAAAAGCGTCTGGACTTCTTTAAGTTACTTGAAGACGTTTCACCTCTCATCCGAGAAGCTTCTTCAGTTCTAAGGTCAAATGGTGGAGAGTCCCAGATATAAACCTAGTGGGAGTGTCCCCCCACAGAGGGACAAAAGGACCCCCTGATGATCCTCTAATCGCCTGAGCCAAGGTGTGGAACTGGGTGTGGGTCCCAATCAGCCAGAGTTTCGGGTGAGTTCATTGTGAAACCTGGCCCCACCTTATCATGCGAATTCCTGAGGTCAGATGGCCCAGGGTGTGAGTGGGCGTTAAGGCGTCTGGGAAGGGATCTCAAAACTGGATTATAGATGGCAGAGAGTTGGTGTCGTAAACCACCGCCTCTGTTCAAAGATGGTCGCTCACAGTGGACATAGATGCTTCTTTCACTCCTCTTTCAAACCATCTGTCCTCTCTGTCTAAAATGTGAACATTGGCATCCTCGAAAGAGTGTCCTTTATCCTTAAGATGCAGATGGACAGCTGAGTCTTGTCCTGTGGAGGTGGCTCTTCTGTGTTGTGCCATGCGCTTGTGAAGTGGCTGTTTGGTCTCTCCAATGTAGAGGTCTGGGCATTCCTCGCTGCACTGTACGGCATACACCACATTGTTAAGTCTGTGTTTTGCCGTTTTGTCTTTCGGGTGAACCAGTTTTTGTCTGAGTGTGTTGCTGGGTCTGAAGTACACCGGGATGTCATGCTTGGAGAAAACCCTCCTGAGTTTCTCTGATACACCGGCTACATAGGGGATGACAATGTTGTTGCGTCTTTCTTATCCTCCCTCGCTGGTGTCTGATCTTCTTTTCTGTGCCTCTTTGCTGACTTTAAGAACGCCCATTTAGGATAGCCGCACGTTTTGAGTGCTTCCTTTACATGTGTGTGTTCCTTCTTTTTCCCTTCAGGCTTAGAGGGAACATGTTCTGCCCGGTGGTGTAGGGTCCTAATTACTCCAAGTTTGTGTTCCAGAGGGTGATGGGAGTCAAACAGGAGGTACTGGTCCGTGTGTGTGGGCTTCCGGTAAACTTCGATGTTGAGGTTGCCATTCTCTTCAATGTGCACAGCGCAGTCCAGGAAAGGCAAACAGTCGTCCTTTGTGTCTTCCCTGTTTTTTTGTGTCCTTTTGTCCCTCTGTGGGGGGATACTCCCACTAGGTTTATATCTGGGACTCTCCACCATTTGACCTTAGAACTGAAGAAGCTTCTCGGATGAGAGGTGAAACGTCTTCAAGTAACTTAAAGAAGTCCAGACGCTTTTCTTTGCAAGCTCCTTTGACTACGATGACCTGGATGACTAAGAACTTTCACAGACTTATGTTATGCTCCTTTGATATTTTGCTAGTTTGTGTGTTTTAAAACTCTTTTTGTTTTTCTTTATATTTTTAGACTCTGATTTAAGCCAGATGTGTTAACCTGATCCCTGCGAAACACCAGCTCTGCGTGGATTTTGACCGCGAGTGACCGGATGTTGTTTCCGGCCTGAGGTTGCCTGAAATGCCGTGAGGCTCGTTTGAAAGATTGTGCCCGAGACCAACTCCACCTCCAAGGCATGCCTACCTTTAGCTGCCACCAGTGAGATATCAAAGCCGGGCTCCACATATCCAATCAGGAGCACGAGCAAGACAGCTTTTGCAGACTCTCCAGAAATATACAAGTCCTTACCAACTGCTCTGCTCTGTTTCTGGTCCCCTCACTAACATCGCTTTTTGAGATATTTTTTATGAACCACCAAAAAAGCAATTTTACCCCACAGTACAGAAGACTGGATCTGAGGGCAGCAGCGGGGACAAACGATTGTAATGAAGCGACGGACATTTCATGGCTGGTCTTAGATAATCGTGAGTTATTGTGTCTTATGGTGAAAAGTACATAGTTTTGCAAGAGGCATACAAGCACTGTGGACAAAGTAATCATAAAACTGTTTTTGTGAACACTTTGCTCCCTACGTTATGCTTTAAAAAATGTGATACATGTAATGTGATCATCAAAGAACATGATTTAAAAAAAAAAAAAATCTTGTGCTTTTAAAGTATGTCAGATTATCTTAAAACACTTATTTGTATGTTATAATGTTTTTCTTACACCATGTGTAATTTTCGTAGACACCTTGTTCATTGTATCAATGTGTAATTATGTGTCTTTGATAAATAAATAAAATATTTAATCTTGTATTTGTGTACTTTCTGGTGATTCAATAAAAAATTAGTCACACATCGCTCTGATAAACACAGATGGCTGAAAGAAATGTTTGATGGAACAAAGGAAACAAGTGTCTTGCTGCTAAACTTTTAAGTCACCATGGTTTAAAGGAGAAAATGCGACTAGGAAACTAGCAGCCCTAAGTCTTTATGTAAAACATGAAAAACTCCCCCATATGGAAAAGATATATATAAATCTTATAAAGTTTTTATCTGTCTTGCATGAAACTTGTATGAAAAGCATACAAGAGTGAAAACACATATAAGATCCCTTGAAAAATTATATAATGAAACTTGTATGTTTTGTATACTTACTAAAAAAATATATGAAAGTAATGAGAAAGTGGCCACTTTCATGAGTAAATCATGTAAGCCTTATATGATTTATATATGATTTCATATATGTTTATGTCATATATGTTTTTACTATTTCTTTTCCATATGGGCCATATCAGTGATATCTACAAAGGTGTACTCATTTCTTTGTCATGGTACTTTACTGTTCCAATGAAACAAAAAGAAAATCTCATTTCAACTTTATCTTTCTGTTCTGGATTTAGAGTCATTGTTTTATTGACTCGTACTTTGGGAATCACCCTGTTGTGAGAAAAGGGTAAGCTGGGAGAGAATACAGCATTATACAAGCAGAGTGTTTAGCTGTATTCGTAGATCTAAGACATAAACCTGTTATTAAAAAAAAAGTTAACTGAAGTGCAGATTTAATTTTAAATTATTTCATGAACTGTCCAGGAATTACAGAGAGCTTTATACTGATATGCTAAAATTCTCTGAGTGTATTGACTGTATATGCCAAGTATTTGTAAATCAGTAGTAGTTACTCTTGCATAGGTGTTTTGCTTGTTTTAAATTTGTCCACTATTTATTTTTATTTTTTGTATTTTGTAATCCATCTCTGATTCACTTTTTCTTCTTGGCATTGTTGTGTGTACCTCACAAGTCAAATTATACATTGGAGCAGTAGGGTTAGGGTTAGAATACACTACAATACACACTCACGAGACACAGTTTGATTTTTCTAACATAAAGTTTGTATGAAGTTCACCTTATCAGCTGAAAATATTAAAGCCAGAACTTACAACATCAAAAACCTTTTTTCTTCATGTACAAGGTTTCCAAAAAAGTTTTATTTCAAGTAAAACAAAACCAATACATTTGTTTGTAAAACAAATAATTACATTGATACTTGTAAAGAGTTTCCAAAAAGGTTTTGACTGGCAACAATGCTCACCTGCTAAATCCAACAGAACACCACTGGGACATTATGTTTCACTCCATCTGACTGTGCAGGAGCTCAGTGTTGGGTATGGTAAATGGTCTGTTTCATATTCGGTGCTTTTAGACTCTTCCTGGTTGTTGATGTTTGTTTCTAAAGATGTTGTTGATGAGACTTTGTAGAAAGCAGCTTCACACACACACACTCAACTCCACTCACTCACCTGGAGGATCAAGACTCAGGCTAATGATGGTGATGGGGTTATTGCTCTGAGGATTTAGCGGGTGAGCTAAATCATGTGTGACATGTGAATTTCCCGAGTGTGGCATTAATAAAGTCGTGTGTCTATGCCAAACCTGAAGTTTAAACTCCTTTTTTTTTTTTTTTTTTTTTTTAAATTTACCAACATTTCTGATTTGCAGCTAAGACTGTGACATGTTTTCACCATTTGCAAGCCAGAAAAGTGATCACTCTTGAAGCCTGGTTGCTGCACAATACTAGGACTACTAGTACTAGTTCTGGTATTACTGCTACTGCACAAAGCATATTGTTCAGGAATTTCACAAATTTGCTTAAGTCTAATGTGTTGGCTTACAATATTTGTCTTTTTTGGGCTACTTTTCTGTCAAGAAAGTTAACTTTGAGATTAGGGAGCAAAGTGTTCACAAAAACAGTTTCATGATTACTTTGTCCACAGTGCTTGTATGCCTCTTGCAAAACTATGTACTTTTCACCATAAGACACAATAACTCACGATTATCTAAGACCAGCCATGAAATGTCCGTCGCTTCATTACACTACTAGACTGTCTTAAAGACATACAGGCCTGGATAACTTATAATTTCCTCTTTCTGAATTCATATAAAACTAAGGTTATTGTACTTAACCCTAATAATCTTAGAAATGTGGTAACTATCAGATACTTAGTCTGGATTGCACTACCTTGGCTTCCAGCAACCCTCAGAAGAATCTTGGGGAATAAGGTCCAAGACATCAGCAGATCATTTTCAGTGGTCATTTGTCTTTTGATTTATTTCATTTTTCCATTGACTATTCCCATTTTTGATGATTTTTTTTTTACAGCTGTCTGTAGAAGTGTTATAGTCCAACCTGTAGTGACAGAAGTGAAAAAAACACACACAGTAAGATTTATTTGATTAGATTTTCAAGATTATTTGTAACTTCAACTAGACATTACTTTTTCAGCTTCCTTAGTGTTGGTGATGACTCAACATGCAGTTCATTGTGCTGTACTGATTGTCTCAATATTTCTAAGTGCTGGGAGTATATTATGTACATTGTTATTAGTAGTATTATTGTTTGTTGTTGTTACTTTATTGACAATCACCGGAGATTTTCTTCATTTGATTTGTGCCAGCACATAAGAGATGTGCTCTTATTCACATTCTAATTCAAACCAGTCACACCTCTGCCAAATAATTATGGTTGCGCCCCAAGCTCCACCTCCATTTCGTTGCTCCCTAGGGGTTCTTTTCTGAGATTTCTCTGGCATCCATAAGTGTGAGCTTCACAATCTGTAAGAAACCCTTAACTTATGAAAATCAGTTAACTCTGCAGGTGTTTACAGGGCCAAAAATCTATATATTTTTTTTAAATACGGTGTTAACTTGTCCTGTCTGCCTGCTCAGAGAATATACACATAGCCCTTGCATCATGTTGTGTTTGCCAGGTTGTGAGGACAGATGGGTTGAACAGTGTGTAGATTGTGAGTGTATGCTGTGTTTTAGATAATCTGTCAACTTGGCTTAAAACACACACATTTATAATGCTTGTAATGCAATCATTGCAAATAAAGCCTGAGAGTGATCTAAACTGCATGATTTTACCAGTACACATATCAAAACTAGAGGGTGTTAGGAGATGCCTGTATGGCAGGTACAGTATGATAACGCAGCCCACTGTGATTAATTGACTATCAAAAGAAATTTGTGCTCCTCTTTTGCTGCTAACCAAGCTTGCAAACACTATGTTAAAATCTAACAGCTGCCTAAATACTGTGATCGCTGGCTCCAATATAGAGATCCTAGAAACTAATTAGAAACTAGATATCATTGTGGCCATGTCCATCTTTTATATAAAATCTATATTTGATTTCAACTATATTTCCTAATGCATCCTAATGTCTCATTTAGACTTCTGCTGGAAGTCTGCGTCATAACTTACGAAATAACTGGAAACCCATTTTAACCCTACACCAAACCTTCCATGTAAGCTGACGAGGCCCTCCCGACACAGTGGGCCAACGCAACAACTGAATGACGTAGAAGGTTGTAGCATAGGGTTAAGAGGGGTGAAGTTATGAGGTTTCAGGCAGAGGACTAGGAAGTACTTTTCTGAATTAAGCGTCATGATCTGTGATTACCACCAACCAACTCCCCATTTTAAAGAAAATGGTTTTATATTTCTTACTGATTCTTCTTTTCCAGGTATGAGGAGTAATAATCATCCTGTTAGCCCAGTAATGAGATTTTTTCACTTGCTGTATCCATGCTCATGCCATATTCAGCTCCAGTTTTTTTTCCAAATGACCACACTTTCTTTCTCTCTCTCTCTCTCTCTCTCTCTCTCACACACACACACACACACACACAGTCATGCAGTTACTCATAGATGCACTAACATCTTTCATTGTGAAACTTGCATGGCTTGAATTTTACACTACATAGTAGCAATTCTCAGTAGCTGGTGTATTCACTGATTTATTGCCTGTCTTTGTGAGGCTGTATTTCTCAGGCCTACACGCTCACTGTTAGGTCCAAATTAGCAGCATGAAGATATAGCCGGGGTTTGGGTGTACAACAAGTTCGGTCACATTGCCTCACACGTTAATGGTGTGTGTGAATGTCAGTTTCTCACACTTTCCCTTTCTCTCCCGCTTCTCTTTTTGAGGTTAAATTATTTTGTTAAGTGATAAAATGTCAAGGCTGATTAGCAGGGTTTGGACAGGAGACAAGGATAGTGTGGAGGAGAAACAGGAGAGAGGAGTAGAGGGAGGTTGGGATTTGTTTAGAGGGTTCATTGACACTTTGCAGAATCATTCTGCTGTTCCACGTCTCCAAAAGGTGACAGGAATACTGATTGATAATGATTCAAAATTCATGTTTTAGAAACTTTAATTCTTAATAAATGTCAAGAATTCCAAACAGACTTTTTTCACTTTGTCATTATAGAGTACTGTACGTAGATTTTTAAGGTTAAAAAAAACAAACAATTGAATCCATTTTGGAATAAGGCTGGAACATGGTGCTATGTGGAACAAATGAAGTACTGTGAATACTTTCTAGATGCACTGAAAAAAAGCTTAAATATAGGTTTTATGCTGGAAATTTTATTTTTCAAAACTTTAAATGAGCTTCTTTGAGAGTACTTCTTCATTTGTGCTTTGAATAAATGTCTTCTGAGTGACCTGAAATACCCCAAAATGGTTTAATATCATCATTTACAAATGTTATAGACACAGCCCAGGTTTTGGAATGGAAAATCAAACTGTGTTCATCAGAACACGGTTGTGTTTCCATTGCTACACTTAACAACTGCCAGAATTAGCTTGTGATCCACTTGCCATGCCTCAAATGGTCAACTGTCCATACAACTAAAAATGCTTCACGTGATTCTTGCAAAAACCATAGCTCTGTATGTCTTTAGTGGTTATGAAGTGCTTTAAGATAGAGATTATTATATCTGGAACCTGAAATACAAGAGTTTACATGTCCAAAACTTGTGCCCAATCCAATGCCCAATCCAATGCCCAATCCAAACTTGTCCTCTGCAAACATGATGAACATTTATAAACAGTCAACAGAAAGATGAATAAGGTTAATAATGATTACTTTGAACTGTACATCAACAAGACTCCAACAATGAAAAGATGGAACCAGAAATTACCTGAAGAGATCAGGTGAATCTTGTAAAATAAAGAAAGGTTACACTTCATCACTTTTTCCCTAGAAAATCTTTCATTCTTTTTATTCCAATTGCTCAAAATAAAGGGCTAGTTTCCTCAATATAAAACTGATCAAAATTTTGGCTTTGCTCAATCATAACATGCATTCTGCTAGTTTCATTGATGCCTTTTTCACCATGGAAACTGTGGACTACGCAGCCATGCGGTTGTTGTCAGGTCAGCTTGAAACAGAGCTGATGTTTGCGTTCTGGTTTGGTGTTTAAAATCACAGAGTACAATTCAAGTGATCAGAGGAGGGTTAAACATAGCAGCTGCACTGAATTTTGTAATCACATCGTGCACATGAGAGTGGACCTTCAGGGGAAGGGAACTCTGGGACTTGAAAAGATATTGTTTGTATGGATGTATGTGTTCATGAAATACGAGTCTCAGAGAAGCACAAAATGTATTCTTCATTTAAGCCTAAAAAGAGTCTGATTTGTTAACAGCCAGAAAGAATAGGTGCAAGTTTCAGGTTCCAAAACTGTGGTAATAGTAATCCACCTGTGTGTGTGTGTGTGCGCGCCACTAATTGCTGAAATATTCCAGACTAAAATGTTACTAAACCACTGAAAACTGCCAGGCTATGTGTTTGTATGTTGTGTGGAAACAGTGTGAACACCTCCGAGCTGCTGAAAAAGGCCCAAAAGAGACTGTACTTCCTGAGAATTCTCAGGAGGAATAACATCACACAGAGACTGCTGGTGTCCTTCTACAGAGCCACCATTGAGAGTGTAATAACCTACTGCATATGTATTTGGTACACTAGCTGCACAGGGGCTCAGAGGAAAGCACTCCAAGGGATCATTAACACCGCCCAAAAGATCACTGGCTGCCCTCTCCCCACACTGGAAGTTCTACACAACATCCACTGTTTTAAAAAGGCCCAAAACATCATAAAAGACACCTCACATCCTGGCCACTCCCTGTTTGAACTGTTGCCCTCAGGCAGACGGTACAGGGCAATCAGCGCAAGGACTAATAGACTCAAACACAGCTGTTATCCAACTGCAATAACACATCTGAATGCTACAAAAAAATGTCCATCACGCCACTCTTGTGTTAATCTATGCACGGTCTGAAGCATGTATGTGGGAATGTATGTGAATGTTTTACTGTTACGTCTTATTAGGATTTTAAGTATTCTATCTATTTTATTTATTGAATTTTATTGTTTTATTTATATTTTGATATTGCTAGGGATGATGCAATGATCGGGGAACATTCTTAACCCTTAGATGCACATGTGGGGTCAAAAATGACCCCATGTGTTGTTTTTCTGCAAAATCTTTAAAATGAAAAGTTGTAATATATTCATATTCCAGGTATTCCTCATAAAATATGTTTGTAACATGAGGCCATTTGCATTTTTATTATTTTTTTCATTAATTTAAAGAAAATGCTGTTTTTGTATCACTACCCCACTCTTCCACAAGTGGGGTCAAAAATGACCCCAAGCAGTTCCTATGGAATCTTCTATGAAACTTTCATTCTTAGCAACTCTGACTGTCCCACTTACACTTCTAAAGGATCAGGAATTAATTTTTACATGGTAACATATATGATTTATAGTCAGGGCTGCACATAAGTGGTCTGCAGGTGCGCATTGGCTGTCAAAAAAAAAGTATTCCCAGAAATTCTGAGAATATGCGCTTCTTTTGCGGTGGAGGAACACCAAAGTAATTGCTTACAGAGCTTGCTTCTTCAACATCTTTAAGAGTTCTGAACAAATGTCTGTCCTCCTCCAGAACATCTTATTTACGCAAACGAGTGTTCCAACTTCTTATCTGGTGCACGTCTTTTATTTTGACAGCGAATGTGCACCTGCGGACCATTTATGTGCAGCCCTGTTTATAGTTTCCTGTGCATTTCAAACATTGTACTTTCTGATGGTTTTTTTAAATATCTAAAGTAACATGGCTACTATGAGGCCAGCTAGGATCCCTGTGGCCCTACAAATGATCCAGGATGGATGGGATGAAGAGCCCATCGGAGGCATTGACTCGGACATCGGACATCTCAGATATAGAGGACCCAGACTCTTGTCCCCCCCACTGAACAAGGCCAGTCAGACACAGAGGAGTCCTCTGAAGAGGAAATGGATATTGAGTCTAACAGAATGAGCCCCTCTTACTGCTCTAGCCACAATATTCTGAATTAGTCAGCCAGGGCTTGCACCTGGGTTTAGTACTGTCTCCCCAATAGATGTATGGAAGATGTTCATGTCTGATAATTTAATAGAAGAGGTGCTGACATGCACAAACATGGAGACACGAAGAGTAGCCACAGACAGGGGAAAAGAGTGGAAAAATGTAATCAAACAAAAGCTCCTGGCCTTCATTTGATTGACCATTCTTGCAGGAAGTGAGAAGAACTGGGATGTACCAGTCAGTGTGTTTTTTGGGAGTCCTCTGCATAATCCATTGTTTAAGGCCACTATGTCAATTCAAAGATTTGAAGATATTCGCCCATCTTGCACTTTGATGACAAGAGGACCAGAGCCTACCGACTGAAAACAAACCATGTGGCAGCTTTCCGCTACATATAGGGTCTGTTCCTGGTCAACTGCAGGCAGAAATTCATCCTCAGTGATTGTGTTACAGTGGATGAACAACTTGTGCTTTTCAGAGGGAAGGCCAGCTTCTGCAGTATATGCAGAGCAAGCATACAAAAGTGATACAAGTGATACAAAAACTGCAATTTCTTAAAATTAATGAAAAAATAAATAAAAATGCAAAGGGCCTCATGTCACAATCATGTTTTATGAGGAATACCTCAAATATGAGAATATTACAACTCTTTGTTTTAAAGATTTTGAAGAATAAAAACCGAGTTTATAGCAAAATGCATTGATTTTAATTGGGGTCATTTTTGACCCCACTCGTGGAAGAGTGTAGTTATTGGTAGGTTGTGCATCCAAGGGTTAATTTCGTTGTACCTGTGACAATGACAATAAAGTTTCTGAGTAAATGAACTATGCTGTATTACCAATACATGTGAAACATAAAGGCAGATCATGCAACAATTTGGCAAAGCGAATTGAAAGCTTCCTAACAGGCCTGGACAGAAAATAAAGCCTCTTTGCACCTGTTATGATCACACATAGACTGATTCTATCTAAATGTCACTTTTTGGACAATAAACTATTTATTTTAGTCTAATCCAAGCAAAACACCATCAGAGCCAATTCACCAATACCAAGCAGGTGTAAAATCAGGGTGAGAGTGACTATTTGGAAAGCTATGATGTCTGCAATTTGCAGCTATCGTGGCCAGTAAGTCTGATTAGATCAGAGTATGCTCCAATTATAAACAGGTTTATGGGTGCCAGCCTTGGTGGATTAGTCTTAAAGCTGATGCAATTTGTGTCTGGCACGCTGTGTGATGAAGGTGTTGCTTGCTCTGCTCAGTGGCATATTTTAGTCACAAGTTGATTTACATAAATTTCAAAGGGAATAAAACAAAAACACCTTTCCTTTTAGGTCACAGTCTAGGAGCACAAGATGTGATTTGAGTTCCCTTTGTTATGCCACAGAAATGAACCTAAAGCTCAGAGTGGGGCTGAGTTGCCTGTTTTTCAGTGCCAGAATTCTCTGGCTGGGGTGGTAATGATGCTACAATGGACAAGCTGTGCACAAACAGCATTGACACTGACTATGTCAGTGTCAGGTCACAGACAAAGAGTCAGGAAAAATTCATCATTAGACTAAATAATGATAGATGGATTTCCCTGACACACCTGGATAGTGGAATAGCATCTCACAAAATAAATAAATAATGAATAATCATTCAGTTATGAGACACCAAAGGCAGATGATATGATAATATTTGCCCTGGAGGGATTAAAACTGTGTGTTTGCTGAACCAGGAATGAATATATTTTCACTGTGATATTTGGTGGTATGAACCCAACCTGTTTTACTCAGCCTCTTTATGAACTGGTTTAAAGCCAACATGTCAAATGTTACATAATGTTATTTATAAGGTATGATAGTCTTTCAGGAAATTGAATATTTTTATTGCAAGACATGCTGTGTAACAAGGGTTTGAAATCACTATGAAATGTCTGAATTCTCTAAAAATCATGGTGTATTAGTGGTGCAAAACCCTGTTTGATTCTCCAAGTCCTCGAAATTGCAAGATGGAGCTTCCATATGCTCCAGTACGTCAGCTAACACCCTGTCGTCTGTTCATGTATGTTGTTTTCAGCTACTCACCACTTTAGCTAAGAACATCTTACAGGGCTTGTAATTTCCATGAAAATCACTACAAATCACAGTTTTGAACCTGACATAGCAGCTAAGATGAACAGGCACGTGGGTCAATACATGAGCGGGGCACAGAAAGGGATGGGCAAGAATACCAGAGGCGCAAAACACCAGCTACTGGCAGACCAAGCAGTCAGCCGAGACTGCAGGACCAGACTGACCGACCTGTGCACTGCCTGGATTGATTACAAGAAGACCTATGACTCAATGCCCCACACCTGGATCCTGGAATGCCTAGAGCTATATAAGATCAACAGGACCCTGAGTGCCTTCATCAGGAACTCAATGGGGATGTAGCGGACAACACTGGAGGCCAACCTCAAGCCCATAGCACAAGTCACCATCAAGTGCGGGATCTACCAAGGAGATGCTCTGTTCCCACTGCTGTTCTGCATAGACCTCAACCCCCTCAGTGAGATAATTGACAAGACTGGCTACGACAACGGAATGGAGCAGTTATCAGCCACCTCCTCTACATGGATGACATCAAGCTGTATGCCAAGAGTGAACGAGACATCGATTCACTGATCCACACTACCAGGCTATACAGCAATGACATCGGAATGTCGTTTGGACTGGAGAAGTGTAGTCGGATGGTAACAAAGAGAAGGAAGGTAGTCAGAACGGAGGGGATCAAACTACCAGAAGGCAACATTGCAGACATAGAGGACAGTTACAAGTACCTGGTACTTGTAACTGTCCAGGTACTGGACAGTTACAAGTCCAGTACCTGGACTCTTCATGGTTCCCATCCGCAGGCGAATGGGAACCATGAAGAGGCCGCTAAGAAAGCTGCAACCACCAAGTACCTGCAGAGGGTCAGGCAAGTCCTGAGGAGTCAGCTGAACGGTAAGAACAAGATCCGGGCTATCAACACCTACGCCCTGCCCGTGATCAGGTACCCTGCTGGGGTAATAGGCTGGCCAAAGGAGGAGATAGAAGCCACTGACATCAAGACAAGAAAGCTCCTTACCATGCATGGAGGGTTTCACCCCAAGTCCAGCACCCTGAGGCTGTACGCTAAGCGGAAGGAAGGGGGCTGGGGACTGGTGAGTGTCAGCACCACAGTCCAGGATGAGACAAGGAACATCCACGAATACATCACGAAGATGGCCCCAACTGACAGCGTGCTCAGTGAATACCTCAGGCAGCAGAAACTCAAGAAAGAAGAGGGAGACGAGGAACCATCATGGAAGGACAGGCCCCTGCACGGTATGTACCACCGGCAGATAGAGGAGGTGGCTGATATCCAGAAATCCTACCAGTGGCTGGACAAAGCTGGACTGAAAGACAGCACAGAGGCACTAATCTCTAGCTGTGAGAGCAGTCCCTTCTTTCGAGTGTTGGAACACTGAGCTACTAGCTGTTTCTCCGTCATTGTGGATGTTGGGTATTGAAGATTCCACCAGGGTTACTTGTGTAGTAGCATTCCAACAACAATATATATATACCGGCAAACAAATGCTACCTCAATAAACAGACTGAAGATTTGAAGATTTTTTCAACAATACAAATTACAAGCCTAAATTATGTTTAAAATGACAAATTAAATTAGTCATGTCAGATATATGAAGTGTCTATATGTAAATTCAACAACAGACCTATTGCATTTCTTTCAATGCATTAAGTACAGTTCAGTTTTGCTCTATTTCAGTAAACTAGCAATATCATTGTGGACAAGAACATGCAGGGCTGTAAAGAGTACTCAGTGTGTCACCCTACTCTGAATATAGACCACTCTATACTCTACACTGAGTATAGAGAAACAGAACAGAGCTAGAATTTTGGCATTGTTTGCACAGCTTTGAGACACAATTACACAATCATTCTGATAACATCGAACGACCTATAAAATGTATTTATACAGTTGCCTTGTGAACAAAAATGCTCACCCAGATGCTGAGGCAGCTGTACTCTCAACCTATGGGCAGTTACTTGTGATCCCTCTCAAACACCTAAACGCTGTTACTTATCATTGACTGTAGAAAAGATGGACGACGCGACCCCGCCTCCTACCATTGTGCAAAAATGAAGCCAAAATACCCCGCTTGTGGAGGCTGCCATCTTGCAAATTTGGAGCCAGAGTCTGCGCAGTAGTGACTTGAGGTGGAGCTGTGTAACGCTCCCGCCCACACACCCGCTGGACATGACCGCAAACACGCCCCCCTACACTTTTTACGTAGCCCGGCTGCTCGAGTTTTTTTGCTGGTTTACCACGACTGACGACTCGTTTATTTAAGGTAAATACAACCATGTCACTGTTATAAAAAAGACACACAGCTTATCATCTTATAGTTCTAAAATCGCTCTGTTGTTAATTCGTTAGCTAGATTAGCCGCTAGCATATGCACTGTGTTAGAGGCTTGTTGCTAGCTAGTTAGCGATGCTACACACCTGCTACTCTAATAGTCTGTGTTATTGAAGGATTCAGCACTTCTTGTGTTTTTTTTAAATCCATTTTTAGACAGCGATGAGATCAGCTGCACACTCCACAGAAGCCCAGAGTTACTGTTAATATCAAAAATATAATGCTGTCCTTTGAGATTTTAACATAAGACTGAGTGTAATGAATCTAAAACTGTTTAAATCTCTACAGCCTGGTAACATGGAGACTTTAAAAACAGCAGCAGAACGTTTCAGTAGTGTAGTCTAATTTGTTCTTTTCATTTAATAATAGAGTCCATATTATATCAACAGCTACATTCACCCTGGAGAGAAACTAGTGAGGGAGACCATCAGGACCAAGCTGGGTTTCCTGGGTCCAGAGGTTTGGAGAAACTTCTTCCCTTTCTTTCATCACAGCTGTCCTGTGCCATAAGTTCTGTTAACCCGCTGTAAGAGGCATCATTTAAGAAACAACAGGAAGACTGAAGCTCATGGCATTGATCAAGCAGGACTCACGATCTTCACCAGCAGCTCCCTCACAGGGAAATCTTCAGCACTCCTCCGTAGGCCCGCCCCAGGAGATGGATAAACCCAGCATTTCATCAACACTGTGATGAGACCCTTGGTTTGTGTAATGTAATAAATAATCAGATACTCCCCAGAGGCTCCAGACTTTTACATAAAGATATTATATTCAGTCCTGTAGAAAGTTATATATTTAAAAATATGTGATCCTCTGGTTACTCTGGTATGAATAACTCTGAATCACTTCATGGTAAATAACACACTAGCTGCAAAAAACTGTGAAAGAATTCCAGATGACAAGTTTGTAGTTCAACATACAAGTGACGACCTTTGACCTTCATCAGGTTTTATTTAATTGTGTTAGAGAAAATCTCATATGCTCTTCGTGCAGCTGAGTACATCAAGTGTTTAAAACAGAAGCTGTGCAGGTCTGAGATCAGCAGCTTTGTGAAACACCAAACTGAGGTCCTGTTAATGCTGATATATAGTGACACAGTTACATGAGTGATTAATCCTTTTGTTTTTTTGTCTTTAACTTTATCAATAAAACAGCTGCAACTTTCACTACAGCACGTGTGGTACTTTAACCTTTGTACTGTTTCCATCAGTTCATTTTGCAGTTAACATGTGAACATGTTGGATGATCTGTCTGCTGTCACTGGGTGGTGCTGAGGACTGAATCGGAGGGCAGCTCCTGTAATCACAAAGACAACAGAACCATCAAACTCAGATATAAATTTTATCCCTCAATATTGAAATAAAGCTGATTCTTCTGTCCTCACACACTCAGGATCTGAAGTTCTTCTCTTACATTTTTTTTCAGTATTACAGTACACTAATCCATAGTTCCTGATTAATGATGAGTTACTGAAGTACAAGCTTTAAAAAAAATGGTTACTGTCTTTACAGATGTGGCAAGAGACTGAAAACATGCTGTTGTTTGCACATATTTAATATTCAGCTCTGCACAGGAGCTGAAGCAGGGTGCAGCCTGTTGCTTTTACAGTATAATACTTGTAATAAAAGTACAGTAACAGTAATTAGTGACTGAGCAGCCCGGGGCGTTTCTCTTGATTTCTTTAGTAAATTCATTCACCTGCACAGATTAGCTAAACAAACCCTGACAGCCGAGTGCTCATCTTAGCTAGCTAGGTCTCAGGAGCTAGCTAAGGACGGTAGTTAAGGATTAGCTTACAAACACGTTTAACTTACCGAAAAAGTGCAGCGGGGCCTCGGGTCCTTCTGTCGGGTAGTCCAGTTTACTGAAGAACACCTCAGGCTGTCAGGTTAAAACACTCGGTCGTGTTTTCGTAGCGTAAACGCTGGTCCTCCTCTCAGAGCCTACGCTCTATCTGCTATTCACGAACAGAGATACGCAAGTTTCTCCGTGACTGCAGCTGTCAGTCAAAGCTCTTATGATGACGTTTCACCCCAATTTAACATCACCGCGGTAGGAATTAGAATCAAACTTATGGGAAAGGAGACCCCTTGAACATCAATCAGCGTGATGAGAACTATTGAAAACAAAAGAAAGAATCTTTGGAAAAAAATTATCTAAGGAGAATTAATTTATTTTAGTCTGACCCAGTCCCATCCGCTAACATGGAGGAGGCGGGGTTTATGACCCATACTGCAGCCAGACACCAGGGGGCGATAGAGACGTTTTGGCTTCATTTTTGGGGACCTGTCGCGTCGTCCATGTTTTCTACAGTCAATGTTACTTATCAACAGTACTGCAGGATGCCACACCAGACACAAGTTGATGTACCACTAAAGGTAGAACAACGTGCTTAATTTTCTGAGAAGATACAAAAAATAAGTACAGTTTAGTTTGGTCGTGTGACGTTCGACCCGTTAAGCATACGCTGGACACGAATGTGATGACAACAGACTTTTTATTTGTAACTGTGGTTTTCGTCTTTCACTGGGACACAGACACTCCCGCTCTCTGCTGAGAAGTCTGCTCTCCTCCCGCTCCTACTGTCACTGTGAACATATAGAGTCACAATCACGTACAGATCCCAGCACACCTGCTCACCCCGCCCCTGCGCCGCCCTGGGAGCTCACTGCGTCACCCCTCCTCTGCAGCTGGCCAGAGACCACACCCACGCCACAGGTCGATTATATATTTTTTGTCAAGATGCTTCTTGGCAATAAGTCTTGTACCATTGCCTGTTTATTTTCTCTAAAACAGCACGACATTTGTACGGAAGATGTGTTTGTGGGTTGAGCAGCACACAACAGCCTGGCACCTCCTCCTCGTGCTGGTCACCAGCTTGTGGTGTCTGGCAACAGAATGTTAGTAACAGATTGGGATGTACAGAGTTTAGTGATTGGGTAAAAGCCTTGGACTCTTGAAATTTGGGGGCTTTTCCTGAACTATTCTGTGGTGGGGTGTATGAGTTAAAACTGCTGCAGTTGGGAAGGGCTGTGGTCCTTCTGGTTTACCTGGGTATTGTCAAGGTAACATCACAGCATAATGAAATGTTTGTATATAATTCACTTCACCATTGAGCAGTCTGATTGTTGTAACTAATTGATAAACAATTCTGAATGTAGAGTGACTGTTTTTTTAACACCAAAGCAAAAAATAAAATAAAATCCAGATATCTTATTAAAAATATGATCAAACATGCAGAATTAGAATTTAAAAATAAAGGCTTCTCTACGCAGCGGAGATATTGAATAAAGTTTGGATATTTGACGACATTTTGAATGCTTGGTAAACCTCAAGTGCAATCAATCACAGCTTAATAAAACCATACCTTTCTACTGTCCTATGACACACACACACCTTTCACATTCCCTCAGAGCCATCCCATCTCCAGTACCCCCATCTCACTGTCTTTCATCCTTTTAATGTACCATCCTTCTACTCAATCACTGTCCTCTCTGTCTTTCCAATCATTTTTTTTCTCATGCTATGCCGTCTCCTGACTTTTAGCTTGTCTCTTACCAAATGTCAATCAATCATTACCGCCATTCTCTTGCTCACTCTCTTACTTTCTCATTCTCCCTGTCTACTCTCCCTTTATCTGGCTTATTATCAATCACTTCTTTTTTCCTCCTTAGACACACTTCTCCAGTCCTTCACCTCTTTCTTCACTCTCCACTTATTGCTCAGTCAATCAATCATCTGACATCAAGAGATGGAAAAGCACTTTATACACGTCTTTGCTAATAGACACACTTACAGTATAGCATAGAATAGATCTCACGCCCTGTCAAGTCAGCATAGTTTGACATAGTTGTTTTTTATTTGTGTGTGTGAGTGTGTATTTCCAAATGTATGTGGATTATTTTTACTTGTATTTGTTCTTGATAATCAAATACAACTACAAACAATCAAATATAGACACCGTTTTTTAACAGTTATTTATCACTACCATGCTGGTCTCTGATTCGTTGCTCAACAAAGAGCACAGGGTCACCTGCGATGTGGATGTGAAGCCGATAAGTGCTTCTACCCTCTCAACATACTCTGCTTCAGCCTTCATGAACAAGACATCAGCAACTATACTTGTGCTGTCACTTATTGTATTCTAGCAACACTGGAATTAGAACTAGCTTAGCCATTGTATTTAGATTAGTCTTAGAGTGTGCAGGATGATTAATTAGTATTGAGCTCAGTTCAAGCCACAAATCTATCTCTGTAGTACTTTATGGTGTAAAGCTCCTTTTTTTGTGTCACTTCTATTTGTCTGCTTTGGTAGCTGATGTTAATTGTGTAGAGTCGGGTTTGGATTTGCTGGCTTATGTAGTAAAATATGACGTTATTCAGGCACTTTGTGGGGGTGGGATTATCGCTTTAACCCCTTTGCTGGCTTGTTTTCCCTTTCGCTGCAAGGAAAGCAGTGTGTTTCACACTGGGTGGGGGACTGTGCAGGAGAAGCTAAAAAACTGACACAGTTTGAACAAAAATTACAGAATATTGCTGAACAGCAGGAAGAGACTGATCCTGTGTAGAAAAACTATCACGCGTTCTTACTTTAACCCACAGAAATTCAACAGCCATTCCATCTTTGAAGTCCATGTGCCAAGGCATGGATTTTCCTCTTCTAAAAACATCACCATGTTGTAGTTTTAGGCTGGAGAATCTGGTGCACCCAGAAGAAGGCTGTCTTGTATTTATATGATGCAGATAGAAAATAAATCATTTCTTTTGCCTTTTTCACAAAATCTCAAGATACAGTGGGGCAAAAAAGTATTTAGTCAGCCACCAATTGTGCAGATTCTCACACCCGTAATTTTCATCATAGGTATACCTCAGCTATGAGAGACAAAATGAAAAAAAGGAAGAAAAAAACCCCAGAAAATCACATTGTCTGATTTTTAAAGAATTTATTTGCAAATTATGTTGGAAAATAAGTATTTTCATCTTAATACAAAGGGTATATACTTTGTTGGCAATGACAGGGATCTGTTCTGTAAGTCTGTAAGTTCTTCACAAGGTTTTCACACACTGTTGCTGGTATTTTGGCCCATTCCTCCATGCAGATCTCCTCTAGCCTTCCTGTCGTGTTCGGGTCAAATGTGACTGATTTAGAACTTAAAACACTCATAAATATTGTGTTTTACATCTGATTGCCAGTGTTTTAATCAACGATGTTGCTTCTGTGGTGTCCCTGGTCAAAGGTGACCGCCATAGGAAATGAATGGGTATCCACTCACTCACTGACTGAATGACCCAATGAACGACCCACTGAATGGCCCACTGAATTACCTACTGAACGACCCACTGAACGACCCACTGACTACTCCCTCTTAACGACCCACTGAAAGGCACTGAATGTGCCTATCCCCTACCTGAACCACACCTTCCAGACTAATCAATGTATCATCTTCACACAGACCCCATATATATATATATATAGCTTGATGTTTGCCTTGCACTCCATTTTCTCTGAGCACAATGAGCAGGCAACTGACCAAGCGGTTATCTGTCAAAGAGGTTCTGGTCCAGGTTTTTGGACATGATGAAGAGGGCACTGAAATTGAACCAGAGATAAAGGAGGATGTCTCAGAAGAGGAGGACAGCACAGATTTTGATGCAGACTTTGAGGAGACTGACCAGAACAGATGGAGAGGGAGCGGCACCTGAAGAACAGGCACCTGAGGAGACATTCCAGTCCAAGAGTGGACACTTGCTCTGGTCTTTATCCCCCCAGGACAGAGGAAGTAGAGCGAGAGTGGAAATCATAAATATGACGCCAGGGCCAACACGGTATGCAATAACTTATGTGGATGACATCAAGTCCAGCTTCAAGTTCGTTTTACCAGAGTCAATTGAGGGAATTATACTGGAGATGACAAACCTAGAAGGAAAAAGTGTGTTTGGGGACACCTGGAGAGAAATCGACCTGCTAGACCTCCAAGCCTACAGAGGTCTGTTGATTTTAGCAGGAGTATATCGCTCAAACATTGAGGCTACAAAAAGTCTGTGAGATGCAGAGTCTGGCCGACCTATATTCCGGGTAACTATGTCCTTACAACAGTTTCATGTCCTTTCAAGAATTATTCAATTTGATAACAGAGATACAAGACCTGTTCGCTGGAGAAATGACAAACTGGCTGCCATCAGGAACATTTGGGACAGGTGGGTGGAGCGCCTACCACTTATGTACAATCCAGGCCCTGAGGTGACAGTTGATAAGTGCCTGGTTCCTTTCAGTGGTCGCTGTTCCTTCAAGGTGTACGTTCCAAGCAAACCAGGTAAATGTGGATAAAGATCTGGACAGCATGTGACGCAAGGAGCAGCTATGCCTGGAATATGAAGGTATACATGGGGAAACCCAGTACTGGCAGGGATGAAAAAAACCAGGGCAAGCCTGAACTTCCCCCTGCATAGGTATTGAGCAGAGGAAGTGAGGCACTCTCAGCAAAATGTGCTTTCACTGGCACACACACATATGTTCCCAAAAACAATAGAAATGTCATCCAGATGAGCACGCTACACAAAGATCCCGCTGTCAGCACCACAGAGGGCAGGAAGTCCCTTATGATCCAGGGCTACAACAAGAACAAAGAGGGCGTTGACTGCCTTGATAAGGTAATGTAAAGTTTCATCCATCATGCATTTTATTTTATTTTTATTTGTGTGAATTATAGCATTTTGTGTACGACAGATTCAAATATATTTCCCAATCTCTTATTTATTGTTTCTTTTATTTTGTTTTATTTTTTTTTTCGCCTGTCCCGTTTGGTTCTTTTGCCATCAGAATTATTGTCTAAAGGCAAAGAAAGATGCCCAATGGATTTACTTACTGACCATCCCGGCCTTGCCGTAATGGTCTATTTGATTCATCTTTGCTTATATGTTTATTTTATTTTAATTTGACTTGCTACACACAGGACAGACATGACTGGGGTAAAGAAAAAGGAGAAAGAAAGAGGGAAAAAAAACAGCGGGGAAGAGGAACGGTGATAAAGGGTAAAAAACAAAAACCAACAAAACAAACAGACAAAAAATACTTATATCAATCACCTGGATCACCTGTTGAGAAAGAAAAAAGAGAAAACAACCCAAAAAAAGAGAGCAATATAATAAACAACATCATCACGATGATCTATGTGAATATAACAGTAAATACTAAATATTGAATATTATTGTGCAGCACGTAGGATCGACAGCACACAGTGTGCTTTGAGGTAGGAGCCAAAAAGGGTGTCGTTTGTGTGTGTGAGCACCTGTGTGTACACCTGTGAGCATGAGCACGCTTATATTCAAAAGGTTCCTTCATGTAATGATCTGCTAGAGGGTGTGGGGGGGCATAGCCCCGTCCTCCAGGGCATGAAGCAGGTATGGAGGAGATCCAGGCTCCAGACATCCAGAGGCCCTCAGACCACAAGAGACCAAGGAAGACCCTCGGAGGGGCAACTGTGCCACTCTCCCGGAAAGAGCTAAGGTGAGCCCCAGATGAGGGGTCAATCAGCAGCCGCGGAGCAGAAGACAGGGGGGGTTGCAGTGACGTGCCCGTGAGCTCCGCCGGCAGCCAGCTGTGCCAGAGTGACCGAGCCCCAGGCCGATAGGCCGAGGGCATCCCATCCCCGAAGGGGCCCGAGCGAGCCCCAGGCTCCAGGCCCCGACAAGCAGCCACCAGGAGTGAGCTGGTGTGTACCTGGACGCCCATCCCCGGACACAAAGAACCACAAATGCACCGATGTCTGAGGGCATCTGCCACTGGCAGGGGGAGTGGTGGGGGGAGATAGGCCTCCATACCTTGGAGGGCCTGAGATGTCCCTAGAAAGGTGGCGTCTGATACCTGGCCTGACATATAGACACAGACAAACAGGCACACACAGATACAAACATCCATTCCCACCATTATGCTCTCATATGCAATTACTCAGCACTCACCCAACGTGGAGACAGACATAAATAGACACTGTACACACAATCACACTCCCCAAGCGTACTCTGTACCCCAGGTTCCATCTGCTCTCACAGAATTTACAGGTCTGTGAGAGCCAGAAATCTTGCTTGTTTGTAGGTGGCCAAATATTTTTTTTCACCATAATTTGCAAATATATTTACATTAACAGTGTCCCTGTCTTTCTATAGACCAGGGGTCGGCAACCCTGGGCACGCGTGCCAGCTGTGGCACACGTGCACACAGCTGGCACGCTGATGGCACGGCTATAGCTGGACTGGGCATCGGGCATACCGGGTTGGTGGATTTACCAGATGCTGGCAGATGTGTAAAAATAACTCAGTTATTTGGTGATGGCTATGGCAGAGCTTCCACAGAGGCCAGCAGGTGGATGAGGGAAAGGGGATGCAGAAGGAGGAGAGACCCGAGGCGGCCGCCGGTCCGAGTGTCAGGTGAACTGAACTTCAGGTAAGACGTTATGACCTGCAGTCTATCTGGGTCAGTTATATACCAAGTTTAGGTGGAGTTTATTTTGGTTGTGCCGACTTTTTACTGTAAGTTACTGTGATGGCCAAACCCGTGGCCCCACCCTAAAGTCAGTAACTTTTGTATTTTCATTCTTCATTTGAACATAGTAATACATTTTAGTTGCCAATAATTTTATTGATTGGTTTGGATACATTTGTTCTATTTGTAAGTGCGCACATTTAGTTTACTTATGTATTCATACTACTTCATTTCTTTGCTTTCTGACTAACCTTTGTCTTATTTCTTACCTGCCATTATCCCTGGGAGTTGCTGGACAAAAGATGGTAGCCAGGGTTTGAAACCATTAAATGAAAAGGAAGATAATTGGACCACACCACCACTTCCTGCAGAAGGGGAGAATGTGTGTTTTCTTTACTTTAAAAACAAAGTATTTGTATTTAATTAAATATTTGAGTTTGGGGTTTAATGGGTTTTTGGTTTTCTTCTTTAGTGTTTAGTTTATTAACAAACTAGATTGTACTGCATCGTTTGTGATTTATGATTGTGTTTTGTTTGTTACCCCTCATATGTCACAATGGTCTGATCAGCCATCATATACACCCTTGTATGTCATTTCATGTTTTAGGTCAGTTATGTTTGTTTGTAGCAGTCATTTGGTTTGTTAAGTTTGCAGTCTTTGCCTGAGTTCAGTTTTGTTTCTTTGACCTCTTTTATGAGCTCAACATTTATTACTCTTGTAAATATAATTTTTGGGGGTTAAATAAATGGAAACTATATTTTTCTAATAATTCCTGGGACTCCTCCTGTTTTTCAACTCGGTCCATCACAGTTACAATAACTCGTACTGCGTAATAGCTAGCATGACTGAGTTTATATACTGCTGGGCGGATGCTATGATGTTACTGATAGTGAACTTTTATTCATAAGGTTAGTTAGTAGAGATGCCAACCATCCCGTAAAAACGGAATCGTCCTGTAGTCAGAAAAAATATTACGCGTTTTGTATTGAGGTGAAAAGGAACACAGTTTGTCCCGTACTTCGGCTACAATGGAAAAAGACACAAAGCTGGAGTTATTCAGCGTCTTTACGCTGTCACCTGCCTCTTTTTTCTCATTCCCTCCCCCTCCCTCTTCTGTTGCAACTTCAATCATGAAACTGATCAATGATCAGCTGATCAGCTTTTCTGTCACAAGTCCCATCTCTCTTGTTTGTTTATCTCCCACTTTGCGGCAGAAAGAGGAAATCAGCGGACGTCGCGCTAAACAACAGCAGCATGTTTAAGATTGATCAGCTGTTGTTAGAATTTATTTGTGGCTCAGGCAGTAGAGCAGGTCAACTACTGATTGGAAGGTTGGTGGTTCGATTCCTGGCTTCCCCAGTCTGCATGCCCAATATTTACCCCGTGTGTGAATGTTTATTAGTTGCACTTGTGTTTAGAAGTGCTTGTATGAGTGGGTGTGAATGGGTGAATGAGGCATGTTGTATAGAGCGCTTTGAGTACTCCGGGAGAGTAGAAAAGCGCTATATAAGAATCAGTCCATTTACCATTTAATAATATCTAGTATCAGCTGATGTTTGCTGGAGCCACAGCAAACATCAGTTTACCACAGTAAACGCTGCTGGTCATGATA
This sequence comes from Neolamprologus multifasciatus, assembly GCF_963576455.1. Classification (NCBI taxonomy): domain Eukaryota; kingdom Metazoa; phylum Chordata; class Actinopteri; order Cichliformes; family Cichlidae; genus Neolamprologus; species Neolamprologus multifasciatus. The sequence goes on from NC_140440.1 coordinate 1,142,748, forward strand.
TTGGTTTGGATATGTGGTGAGAGGGAAACATGAAGATGAAACCAGGAGATGTCCTTACTGAATCATCAGGGCTAAACAGGTGATTGAGAAACAGGTTTACCTTTTAGGTGACATGAATGAGTTGAAGGGAAGTTATGAACTGTTTCTGAGAGGCAAATAACACCAGGATCCTTTTCTAAGTAGCTGACAGCTGGTAACTGTGCAGGGACAGGTCTAGCAAAGTTTTGCCAGGGGGCCAGGTAGGGCATTAACAGGGAAAGGGGGGTACAAAGAAATACTTTTCTTTCTCATTCTCATTTAAAATGTCTAGCTTTTAATAAATAATTATCTGAATCTTACAACCAAAGTTTTTATCTGATGTAAAATGTATAGAAATCATACATATACCAACAAGACAGTGTACATCACTGTCACAACAGCGTCTGTTTTCATTCAAAGGCTTTATGGCTTTTCCTATAATACCTGGTGAGCCGGTCTCTAGTCAAAATGCCCCGGCTGATTTTTTTCCCCCAGTCCAGCTCTGGGAACGACACGCAGTGAATTAATGTGAGAAGATGCATTAAAAAATAAATGCAGCTTCTTAACCCTTTAAAACCGGTCCAAGCGGGCACGGTCCGTTTTGCGTAACTATTTTAAAATCCCTGTAGAACTGGAACCACGTAAGCTAGCGCAATAATTTTTTTGCATATGAAACCGGAGGAGTTGTACTTGCATCTTATGCCATCAGCTTGCCCTAGGTCACAGTTTCCTTCTACATATAGCTTTGCAAAAATTGCATAAAAACCACTTTAACCGGAAGTTACCTGCCCGGAACCGGAAGTGATGTAATTTGCAAATTTGCAAATTTATCTAATTACTATGCACTTAATGCATACATATTATTAACATTTGGGCTATAACAGTTGTATTGATGTATAGCAACTTGAAATTCTCCCAAAAGTTGCTCCACAGCGTGTAAAAATTGAATATAAGCTCTGGCAGACTTGGTTCTATGGTAGGTCTTAAAAGGTTAACTACCAGATTCAACTTGTAATTGGCTAAAAATAACTTTGCCTACTGGTAAGAGGGACATTGCTAGCTGGCAGTTTTTTCAAGCCATGTAGAAATTTCCACATTCCAACACTTCAAATGTTTCAGGAGCTGTCCGCTCAGCGCAGCATCAGCACCGCAGAAATACAGGATACATCTGTAGACAGAATTCACAATGTGTTTTCGGGATTTTCAGATGTATGGACCAATGTTTTCTTTTTTAGATCAAACCAGAAAGCTTTAATGAGTAGCCGGGTTTGTCTCGCATTAACTGCCTGGACACAGAGGACATCGAAATGCAGCTGATTGAACTGAAAAGCTAGATTCTGTGGGGGTCGAAATTTGCAGAACTACGAACGCAGCTGGAATCCATAGTTGTGCGTGTTCATGGTGCTTGCATTTTCACCTGCTGGGCATCACTACCTGACAAGTTTAACTGTCTTCAGAACATTGCAGAGGCCTTATTGACAGTATTTGGCTCTACAAATCTGTGTGAGCAGATTTTCTCTCACATGAGTGTCCTCAGGTAGCCGTCTTAATGCTGGACAGTCAGAGACCTGTGTCTCTGAGTGGGAGACCAGAGATCAGATTAACATGTGTATCCCTGTATTAACAAACATGCCATATTGGCCCAGTTTATTTTTCTTATCATTGTTGTGAGGAGACCTTAAATAGCATTTCCATTTTCTGTTGTACAGTTCATTTGCTGTTATGGATAAAAAGTGTCTTTTTTTGTTTCAAAATAGCTGATGTTGGCAGCTATTCACTGATAGCTGCCAACATCTGCGAACAAATATAATTCTATAAAGTTGTTCTACTGTTAATATAGAGCGTTATAAAATTTATTGCTAACACAATTATATGGCACATTGACTTCTGAGGAAATTTTAGATGGCACTCATCATCAGAAAGGTTGCCTACCCCTGCTATAGACTCTCCGACATTCTCAGTTGATACAGGAAGGATGCAGATATGTTTGCCACACTATCTAGATGAATCTGCACACAAATGAATCTGGTGTTTCTACAAAAAAAAAAATTCACCCCACACTTTAGGTCCGCAGGGCAGGCCCTGAAATGCCTCAGTGTTTAGATTTCATGCTGCAGAATTTCTTAATAATGTCTGTGCTGTTGATGGATGCCCAATTCCAACTGTGAAACTGTGCTGCACAAGCCCATAATAGGAGAACATTCTGTTCATGTCAGTCATGTCAGTGTGGGCGACTTTTACTGGCTGGCATCATGCTCAAGCATTTTGGCTGTCATAGGTTGGACTGCTGAAGGACGAATTGCTCATTCTCTCGCTCATGCTAGCCAAAATTCACATCACTGGGATTGTTGCATGTTTACTGTTACTCTGGCTTGAGGGCCTGAAAGAAGGATGGGAGTTCCACCAGAGGAAAAACCTAGTGAGCCTCCACGCTGTAGCTCATGAATCAGTGTTAAATCTTCTAAAATGTGGATTTTTGTAAAACAAATTATGTAATATAATAAATGTAATAATGTCATATATAAAGTGAAAATAAGAGATCAATGCATCATAGACAGCTTAGGCCTCTAGCAGTAAGACTAAGTGATGGTTCTGGGTCATGTGATCCAACTCTTACTATGAGCTTTAGCAAAAGTGAAAGTTTGAAGCTTAATCTTTATAATCTTTCTCCTGAATCCAAAATGGGTGGTTTCACAGGAGAGGAGCTTGATAGCTGGAAGTCTCTGCATCCCATTCTTTTTTTTGGAAACTCTGGGAATTACAAATAAGGCTGCATAGAGTGAAGTGTTCAATTTGTATAACATGATCTTTAAATCACTCAGTAATTTATATGTGACAAACATTTTAAATTTAATTCTGAATTAAACAGAGACCCAATGCAGAGAAGTTTATATGAAGGAAATATGGCCTCTCTTTCTATCCTTGTTACAATTCTTGTTTGTTTGTTTTCTTTTTCCAAAACATATTTGTTGGGGGTTAATGCTAAGACTAGGTCAGAGACCAGTATAGCCTGTGTAGCTGGCTATATTAAAAATAAGATAAAACAAAAACTCAAGTTTACCTAAATTATTTAAAATAAAATTAAAATAAAACTCAAACCTAAATATACTTGTAATTCAAGACATAGCACTTAGCAGGTCAAAGCCTTTTCCAGCAGAACTCAACATAACATTCATGATATGATGGCACCAGTAAGTCCAGTCGGGAAATGGAAGTGATTGATTGGGAACAACAGCAACTCAACCACAAACTTGTAGGTCATGTAGAATCACAGAGCAGGGTCAGTCCTTTAGTTTCAGTGAAACAAACTCTTAATTCTTCAGCATACCAAGACATTTTGGACAATTTCAAGCTCCCAACTTTGTGGGAACAGTTTGGGGATTACGCCTTCCTGTTCAAACGTGGCTGCACACCAGTGCACAAACCAAGGTCCATGAAGACATGAATGAATTTGGTGTAGAAAAACTTGACTGGCCTGCACAGAGTCCAGTGCTCAACCTGAAAGAACACCTTTGGAATGAATTGAAGCAGAGACTGTGAGCCAGGCCTTCTCATCCAACACCAGTGTCTGACCTCACAAGTGTGCTTCTGGAAGAACAGTCCAAAATTCTCATGAACACGCTCGTAAACATCGTGGAAAGCTTTCCCAGCAGAGTCAAAGCTGTTATAGCTGCAAGGGGTCGGCCAACATTATGAGTGTAGAGATAGATGAACCTGTACTGTTTTGGCAATATAGTGTATTTATGGTAATTTCAAGAGAGCAGAAGCAGATACTTTTACACTGCATAATATGAAAATACTATTATCTGTAATATTTAATCAATGTTAGGGATAGTGTTCAGCATTACTTTTATACATTTTAAATAATACTCAAAATAGTAACTGTGAAAAAACTGAAACAGTAAACAAGATAAATGAAGAAAATGTTCTCACTTAACAACTGCTTCTTCACTCAATAAAAGCTTGTTCAATTCTTGTTTAAAACTTGTTTCTTACTTTTTAACAGACACATTGGCCTCATAACAACTTCTATTCCCTTCACAAAAAATGTCCCTTTACTTCCAAAATGCTCTCACTTAAATGGTCACAAATGGCTGCAGTTATGTTCTCTCCTTTTCTTATTTGAAAGATTGGGACCAAGCAGAAAGGTCCTGACTGTGTATAAATGCTGTTATTTTATAAAATCTTGTCACATAGAAGGTTTTAAAGACAACCTCACTGAAGTACACACACCCACTTGGGCTCTGGTTGTCAGTATAAATCTCATCCAGGTGACAGCTGTGCTTCATTTGTCAGCCAGAGATCCTAATAATTACCCAACACTGCTCACTAATTACTACCTGATACCTAGACAAAGAAATAGCTGCTAGTCACAACAAGACATTCACATTAGCTCTGTGTGTCTTCCCCTCTGTTTGCCACATTCTCTTCAGTAAACAGTGCTCTTTTTCACTCTAATCTGTCTGGCTGGTTCCACGTAGCTCAAACATGCTGTTTCACTTTCAAACATCAAGTCCAAGTTTTTCCTGTTTATAACTTTCAGACTTCCTATTTAATAGTTTAACTTCATAACTGATATCCTGTGCATGATAATACTGAAGTCAAAACCGAAAAACTTCAGAACTTCTTTGGAAACCTGCATGCCTTGTATCAGAATCAGAATCAGAATCGTGTTTATTGGCCAAGTATATGTGCAGACACATACAGGGAATTTGGTTCCGGTAGATGGTGGCTCTCAAGCACAGCAATGTAAATCACACACACACACACACACGTGTCTATATATACACATTACACATACATACACAAACATACACAAAGCTGTGTAAACCAACTATAAATAACTAATCTAAACTTATATACATAAAATACAGAATACTACAGAATTTACATAAGGTGCAGTTGCAGTCTGGCAGTGGGAGCAGTGTGACAGGTCAACTGTTAAGAAGGGAGATGGCGAGGGGAAAGAAACTGTTCCTATGTCGGGTGGTCTTGGTCTGCAGGCTTGTATGTAGAGTTGCCAACTTTTAAACTATCAAATAAGGGACACTCTGGCGTGCCGGAAGCACAATGCACAGCCAGCTGGGCATAGTGTAAATATGTAAAAGGACCTACTCTCAGAAGGTGAAAGAACGGCTCTCAGCCAACAACCCTGCATCAGTCTGGAAGGGCCTGCAGGACATCACCAGCTACAGACGCCCCCCACCCCCTGTTGAAGCACACTTGGTCCTGGCAGACGAGTTGAATACATTCTACTGTAGGTTTGAGATGGACAGACTCTCAAGGCGTCTGGGAATGGATCTCAGAACTAGATAATGGATGATAGACAGTTGGTGGCCTATGACACCAACTGACGGTCGTTCACAGTGGACATAGATGGCTTCTGACCCTCCACCCTCTCCTCTAACCCCCCCAGTCCAGACTCAATGACGTCCATCACACCTCTCATCCCCTTATTCTACCCCCTGGAACTCAGAATAGAGATTGAAAATGTGACGTCATTTCTGGGGTAAAACCACAAAGGATTGTAGGTAAGAGTGGCAAGTGGTACTATGGCGCGCAGGCTTTCACAAGAAAACAGTCACACAGCGATAAAAAGAAACACAAAGAAGCGAGAAGCGGTTGTATTATTAACTGCAATAGCCGGTCGCATGACAGCCAGGGGAAGCCGACAAGTAAAGAGATTTTAATCAGATTCCGTCGTGGAAGAGAAATTGTTCAAGCCATGTTTCCGAAGTAACAAAGAGCCGACGGATGTCCTGGATTGCAGCCATTCAAAGACCAAATACAACGTTCCAGACTGGGCACCCTCTATCAACCTGGGTCATAACAAGTTTAAAGCTGTTACCACAGCGAGATTTGATCGGCTAAGAGTAGGGATAGGTACCGGTATCCGGTGCCATGATGGACCGTAACCAGACCGAAAAGCAGCGCACATTTCGGTGCTTTATTTCGGTGCTTTTTTTTCCTGAGCTGTGATACACTTTAGATTCTAGCCAATCATTTTATGTTTCCGAGGACAGTAGGCGGGTCCAGGTACGTACGTTCTTTTAGAGCAGAGCTACAGATTAAAAATGCCCAAGGCGAAGCGGTCAAAAGTCTAGCTGTACTTCACAGCAAAATATGCAAACTCAGCAGCCTGCAACAAGTGCTTTAAGGTGATACTGTGCAAAGGAGGTAACACCTCGAATCTGATGAAACACCTGGCAACGCATAGCGTTTTTTTTAAAAGCCGAGAAATGCGCCGTATTTTATAGCTTGCTGCGAGACCTCACACCGTGCACATCTACTGCAGGTGTGGTGCCTGTTATCGGACCCGGAGTTAGCAACATCCCCCAAAAACCCGAAGAGGAGACTCCTGGCACCTAGCCCTGCCAGTGTAGCAGAAATGATGACGGAGGATGATGGCAGCAGCAGCCTTTCTTCTCTGCGTGAGTAGCTTAATGTTGTTCGTGTGTAATTTATGTTGAGTATGCTAACCACGTTATTACATTAATGCAGTAGGTGAACTAGCAAACACCATCATAGCTACATGCGGCTGTCTTCTTGTTTGATGGCAGATACTCCCTTCACCCTGGCCAAAAAGGCTAAAATGACCAAAGAAAAAGTGGGAAACAGTTAAACATGAGAGGTTTTTGGACAAAGTTTGTGTTTTTTTCCATTGATTAAGCACTGCTTCCAGCCAAGAGTGATACCATATATGCCCCATCGCTGCAGAAAAGGCTAACATTGTTATCTTTTTACAAAAAAACAGCTGAACATGAGAGGTTTTTGGACCAATTTTGTGTTCTCCATTCTTTAAGCACCGGTTTGAGCACCGTTTAAGCACCAGCACCGTTTCAAAATAACCGGTTTGGCACCGGTATCGGATTAAACCTAAACGATACCCATCCCTAGTTAAGAGAGAGAGCGATATCAAAACAGCCACGAAAAGTCCTGCATATATGTGCTCAAGCGTTGTATTGAAGCAATCAAGTGATGAATAACTGTTTTCCAGTATGTTGTTTTGAAAATGATTTTTGGGTTTTTTGCATTGTTGATTTGTTTTTCACCGAAGCAGCTAATAAAGCATAATAGAATGCAATTTTGCCTTTCTTGTAAGATTCTATAATAGAATGAAACAGTAATGCCAGTTATAAATAAAGACAATAAATTGAATGAATTACGAAACACTTATGTTATTTCTATTGGATCTGAAAATGTTGTGTAATACTACAACCTGAAAAGACAAATAGATTGCATTGACCTGTACAGGAGATAAAGAAAAAAATGTAACAACAGCTGTGAAATGGAATAGTCCAAATCACCAAAGTAAACTGGACCTGGGCCTGTTGCAGGGATCTGAAGTTACTAAACATTTTGTGAGCGTATGCACTCACACTTAGAACCATATAATTATAAATATGTGCGTAATGCAAGTTGGGCAGCACGCTAACTTCTTTAGTCCACTCTGTATGCTCGTATGGGTATGCCCTTTCACTCCTTTGATTTTTTCCTCATACTTTTTTTTGCTCTATCTTTGCACGGACCTGCCGTGTTGTCCTTCGTTTTGTACATAACTGTTTTTGGGGCAAATAAAATGCAAGTATGGATTAAAACTGCAGAACTAATGATTACCGGTGCTGGAAACCATGATTTTGCTGTCTTGCAGTCTCGGCTGGTCGGTAGTTGGAGGGGACCTGTCCCTTCTGGGGATCCTTGAGGATCAGGACTGTCCAGTCTTTGGTTAGCCATTCAGGGTGCCTCTCGACAACTAGCAGCTGGTTCATTTGTGGTGCCAGACGCTCTTGGAGTGCAGTCAGCTTCTTCAACCAGCAGGTGTGAACCATGTCAGGGCCTGGTGCTGTCCAGCTCTTCATATTGGAGACCATTTCTTGGATGTCTGCCACTGTGATGGTTACTGGACCCTGTTCAGGGAGGTTCCTGTGGTCTGCCCTCAGTTCCACTAGCCACCGAGCATTGCTTTTATGGGTTGCATCCTTCTCCCATATGCTCTTCCAGTATTGCTCCGTCTCCAGCCTTGGTGGTGCTGACCTCATATTGTTCCCCTGCCACTGAGTACACCTTGGCTGGTTCTGTGGAGAACAGCTGTTTTATTCTCCTGCCTTCGATCTCTCTGGTGTACCTCTTCAAGGGGGTTGCCAAGGCTGTGAGTCATTGCTTGGCAGTTTCCAAGGCCTCAGGTGTGGACAGCTTCCTGTACTTTTTAGGCACCTTCTTCATTGCACCTTTCTGCAACTCCGATAGTTGGCTAACCTCCCTCCGTGCTATCTTGATCTTAGCCTCTAGCCTCCTTCTCCATGGAGGGTACTGCCCCTTGTGGCTGTTCAACTTGTAGCCAAGCATCTCACTGATCACTGTTGCCGTATTGTAGATCAGCTTGTTAGTCTTGGTAATGGTGGCTGTAGGTATCGTCCGTAGTGCTGCATTAACATCATCTAGCAGACCTTCTGAGGGTACTTCACATAGTCTTGGTAAATGGCCATGGGGGATCCAGGTTTCAAGCTTGGCCATGATCCTATCTTTCAGGTTAGTTCCTCTTGCACTCAACGATCCTTCTCCTCTTGCACTTGGGGCTTGGTACCCAATCTCAGGTGGGGGTGATAATATCTCCCACCAGACTCCCCCTTGCCGTAACATTTATGTTGTACCTCATCATTCTCTAGCTGTGAGAGCAGTCCCTTCTTTCGAATGTTGGAACACTGAGCTACTAGTTGTTTTGCCGTCATTGTAGATATTGGGTATCGAAGAAACCATAGGCCCCTCATCCTATTCATGTAACCCCTTCCACCAGGGTTACTTGTGTAGTAGCATTCCAACAACGCCCTATTTTCGTGTCTTGCCCACCGATTCCTTCTTGTTCCAGTAGCCCACTTCTCGTCAGGGTACCCTGGTTCCTGTGTTTGCGCATATACTTGGCCAATAAACACGTTAGCATTTATTGTTTTTTTAATGCCATGACTGAAGTCCCAGAATGTGGGAATCAGCTGAGGCTGGCTCCACACAGACTTGAACTAGGTTTCAAGTTTGGCCATCGTTTTGAACAATGGGATGAGATGTGTGGACACTTTAATTGACAGATGTGCTGACATCTCCCTGATGACACACAGAGCTATCGGAAACTGCTAAAGTGGAGTCACTGAACTGAAGTCATTGACTGTGTTTCTTTGAGATCTTATCTTTGAGAGCATTTTAATGAGTTTGACAAATAATATGGACTGTTGTGAGATACCAACCATGCTAACCAACCTTGTTAGCATGCATAAATGCAGCAGTGGATATATCCAGTTTTTATATAGGACCTGGAAAGAAACTGATTTTATCATGTTCAAAATTGTAGTTAAAGATATACATTTAATGTGCAATATTTTAGCAGTCTACGGCATCAAATGGAAAACACACTATGAACATTTACATGATCTGCAACTTGTTATTTGTGCTGATAGGTCAGATAGGCCATCTCATTAATTATGGGATGGCCTTATCCACCATAAACCATGCTGTCTGGCTCACCATGCTAAAAATAGAATTTTTTTCTATTTCTTATTTGCACTCCACCACTGTCTCCACAGTCAGAAAAAGTCTTTAGAGATCATTCTGTAGCCTTCAGCAACTTTTTCTTATTTTTGTCTTTCCCAGGGCCTTCAGAAACTAGATTTATACATGCCACAAACACTTTCTGTCTTGGTCGGAGTTTGATATATGTTTGTTGTTTGAATGATAGCATGAAAAATTATTTCAGATTTTTTTCCAGATTTTTTTCTATACAAACAAAAGAGGTTGAAGAATGGAGTGTTGGTTGGATGAAATGGATTGGGGGAGGATAATACCTGAGGTATACAATCAAGGGTTAAAGCAAAAAAAACTAAACAAACAACCCCCCACCTGGTGAAGATTTGTCTCAGTATGCTGCTTATCGTTTTTACTCCTCATGCTTCTTCATTTAACCTTCCTTTCTTTTAGCAGTGCCTTTATATCATTTCTCTGTTTTCCTCTGCATCACTCTGTTGCTGTCAGTCCATCTTTTTGCCACTTCTTCACCCCTGTTCATCTCCTATCACTTCATTGCTATAGCTCTCTGCATACACACACACACTCACACACAGACATACTAGTTGGAGCTCATTTGGAGGACAGAGGTGTTGTGTTACTCTGTCATGATCAGGATAATGCCTCTGGCATCACTTATCATTAATCACATTTTAGGGGGAATGGATGGGTTACAAACACACACACACACACACACACACACACACACACACACACACACACACACAGACTCAGTTTGGATAGTTGCTGCCGAAACTGAGACACATTATCTCTGTATATCCTTCTCTGTAGCCATTTTGAAGAAACTCCAGCCGCGGTGTCTCTTTCTTTCTCTCTCTCTCTCTCTCTATCTATCGCTTACACACACACACACAGAGCTGGACTGGCCATCGGGCCTACCGGGCATTTGCTCGGTGGGCCGAGGGTAATTTTTCGTTTTTATGGGCCAATGCGTGTTTTCTTTTTTTTTTTTTGTAACGGTATAAACAATGAAAGCTGGTGGATGGCCAATGTGTAAAAATAACTCAGTTGTTTGGTGATGGCTATGGCAGAGCTTCCACAGAGGCCAGCAGGTGGATGAGGGAAAGGGGATGCAGAAGGAGGAGAGACCTGAGGTGGCCGCCGGTCCGAGTGTCAGGTGAACTGAACTTCAGGTAAGAAGTTATGACCTGCAGTCTATCTGGGTCAGATATAAACCAAGTTTAGGTGGAGTTTATTTTCGTTGTGCTCACGTTTTACAGTCAGTTACAATAACTCGTACTGTGTAATAGCTAGCATGATGGAGTTTCTACACAGCTGGGCGGGTGTTATGATGTTACTGATAGTGAACTTTATTTTATTCCTAAGGCTAGTTAGTAGAGTTGCCAACCGTCCCATTAAAAACGGAATCATCCCGTATTAAGAGAAAATATTACGCATTTTGTATTGAGGTGAAAAGGAACATAGTTTGTGCCGCACTTCGGCTACAATGGAAAAAGACACAAAGCTGGAGTTATTCAGCGTCTTTACGCTGTCAGCTGCCTCTTTTTTCTCATTCCCTCCCCCTCCCTTTCCTGTTGCAACTTCAATCATGAAACTGATCAATGATCAGCTGATCTGCTTTTCTGACGCAAGTCCCGCCGCTCTTGTTTATTTATCGCCCACTTTGCGCCAGAAAGAGGAAATCAGCGGATGTTGCGCTAAACAACAGCAGCACATTTAAGTTGTTGATCAGTTGTTGTTAGAATTTATTTAATATTAATTTCTAGTATCAGCTGATGTTTGCTGGAGCCAAAGCTGTAAAAACTGCTGGTCATGATATCGGTTTGGATATGTGGTGAGAGGGAAACATGAAGATGAAACCAGGAGATGTTCTTACTGAATCATCAGAGCTGAACAGGTGATGGAGAAACAGCTTTACCTTTTAGGTGACATGAATGAGTTGAAGGGAAGAATATGAACTGTTTCTAAGAGGCAAATAACACCAGGATCCTTTTCTAAGTAGCTGACAGCTGGTAACTATGCAGGGGTGGGTCTTGCAAAGTTTTGCCAGGGGGCCAGGTAGGGCATTAACAGAGAAAGGGGGGCACAAAGAAAAACTTTTCTTTCTTATTCTCATTTAAGATGTCTAGCTTTTAATAAATAATTTCTGAATCTTACAACCAAATTTTGTATCTGATGTAAAATCTATAGAAATCTGACATAAACCACCAAGACAGAGTACATCACTGTCACAACAGTGTTTGTTTTCATTCAAAGGCTTTATGGCTTTTGTCCCAGTCCAGCCCTGCACACACACATAAAACAACATCACAGATTGTAAATTTCTTTAAATTTACAAAATAATCTATATATGAACAGTGTTGGGTAAGTTACTTTAAAATAGTAACTTAGTTACATTACTAGTTACTTCTATCAAAAGTAACTCAGTTACTTCAAGTTACTCGTTACTTTCAAAGTAACTAGTTACTAGGGAAAGTAACTTTGGTTTTACTCAGAATTCTCTTGTTAATGTGTTGCTTCCATAACTGGATACCCAGCAAGACTGCCAGTCTTCTAGCTTGCTTACTTGCCACAAGTGCACTGTGCCACCTACCAATAGAAAGGAAAAGATAACGTGCATATTTCCACGAGAGAAATCCCACGCCTGGACCGTCATTGACTGCTGCCATGATTCTAGCCTACGTCACAGCATCATGTGCGCCTTTTACATCCAACACAAAAAACTGCAGTCGTGGTGCTTTGATTGTACTCAGAACTCGGAAATTCTGCCTTCTGAATAGGAAGATGTAGGTAACAGCAGACTGCAGATGAGCTGCATACAGGGCTGGATGGGGACAAAAAATCGTCCTGGGCATTTTGACTAGAGACTGGCCATTATAGGAAAAATCATAAAGCCTTTGAATGAAAACAAACACTGTTGTGACAGTGATGTTCACTGTTTTGATGGTATATATGCATCAATCGTTTGTTGTAAGATTCAGATAATTATTTTTTAAAAGCTAGACATTTTAAATGAGAATAAGAAAGAAAAGTATTTCTTTGTGCCCCCCTCTCCCTGTTAATGCCCCACCTGGCGCCCCTGGCAAAACTTTGCTAGACCCGCACCCGCACAGTTACCAGCTGTCAGCTACCTAAAAAGGATCCTGGTGTTATTTGTCTCTCAGAAACAGTTCATAACTTCCTTCAACTCATTTATGTCACCTAAAAGGTAAACCTGTATCTCCATCACCTGTTCAGCTCTGATGATTTAGTAAGGACATCTCCTGGTTTCATCTTCATGTTTCCCTCTCACCAGATAAACAAACCGACATCATGACCAGCAGCTTTTTTGCAGCTGTGGCTCCAGCAAACATCAGCTGATACTAGGAATTAATATTAAATAAATCCTAACAACAGCTGATCAAGCTTAAACGTGCTGCTGCTGTTTAACGCGACATCGGCTGGTTTCCTCTTTCTGGCGCAAAGTGGGCAATAAACAAACAAGAGAGCCGATCAGCTGATCATTGATCAGTTTTCATGATTGAAGTAGAAACGGGAGAGGGAGGGGGAGAATGAGAGAAGAAGAGGCAGCTGTGCAGCAAAGACACAGAATAACTCCAGCTTTGTGCCTTTTTCAATGTAGCCGAATTACGGGACAAACTGTTCCTTTTCACCTCAATAAGAAACGCGTAATATTTTCTCTGAATACCAGACGGGACGGTTGGCAACTCTAATAACTTATGAACAAAATAAAGTTCAACATCATTAACTTCATAGCACCCACCCAGCTGTATAGAAACTCCGTCATGCTAGCTAGTACGCAGTACGGAAAAAGTCAGAATAACGAAAATAAACTCCACCTAAACTTGGTTTATATCTGACCCAGATAGACTGCAGGTCATAACTTCTTACCTGAAGTTCAGTTCACACTTGGACCGGCGGCCGCCTCGGGTCTCTTTTCCTTCTCTTCCACCTGCTGGCCTCCAACACTTGCTAATGTTATTGAATCTGTGGAAGCTCTGCGATAGCCACCACACGAAGTAACGAGTAACGACCCTATCTAAATCCCAGTAACGACTAACGCGTTCCTGATTTTGGCATAATAACTAGTTACCGTGCTCGTTACCACAATAATAACGTAGTTACTGTAACGCGTTACTTAATAACGCGTTAGTCCCAACACTGTATATGAATAATATATGAGAGATCATCTGTTATGTAGCTAGCAGTTTATGCAGTCTAAGAGAAAATTTTGCTTTTATTAATGTTTCAAGAAGTAGTTTTCAAGAAGCCTGTAAGTAATTCCCATTCAGTTTATCAGCAGTCAAGTCATAGTAAAGCTAATCTCGACTTACCTGACTGTTGGTATATCAGAATCAGAATCAGTATACTTTATTGATCCCTGGGGGAAATTATTTTATTTGTTACTGTGCTCCATTATAAACCAACAGGATGGATATAAAGCCTGTGTGGCTGAAGAAGAATGAGACTTGTTGTTTTAGTCAGTGAAATAACTGGTTGACATAAGCTGATGCCTACACCATGTTGGGATTTGAGCACATTACCCTACTGGATTGCATCACCTTTACTTAAAACACTAAAACTGAAGAGACCAGCTGCTGTCATTTTGAAGCTGAAATGCTATGCTTCCTTCAGTCACTCAGAGTCTCCTTTGTTGTACTTTTTATTTTATAATGTAACAGTTTTATAATATTTCCACTGAGTGAAAGGTCTGAACTGAAGGCAGGACGGGGGGGTGGGGGGGTGGGGGGTCTGTCTTGCTGAGGGTTTGAAAAGAAAGTGACAGCTTGCCAGCTCTCAAGTAAGCATTATATGCTCTCGAGTTCAGTGTTCTTATGAAAAGAATAGCTTTAGCTGAGCTCATTAGAGGAAGCTAACAGGATTTTTAGATATACAGAATTCATTTATGCTCTTTCGTGATTCCAATGGCCCAACCCAGCAGAACAGAATCTCAGGAATTAAGGCAGGACACCATTTTCATTTTCGTGAACAAGAAGCTTTCATGACTCATCGAGTGATGCCACTGACCAGCCAATAAGTCGCATGCAGTCTCATGATGTCACATTTTAGTACCTGCTTGGATTGCTTGGACAAGACAAAGCACACTTGCCCCAGATCAACTGTTTTTGAGTGTATGTAGCAGCATAAGCGTTGTATGTATTTTATACTCTCATAGTCACTTGTAAATACACTTTTTGTAGTTGCATCAAGCAAGCCACGTTCACAAAGTGAGATCAAAGTGACACTCAACAATAGCAATGGTCTCTGCTATATAATGTGGACCATCACACATAACTGTCTTGGTCACATAAGGCAGTGGTCTCCAACCTTTTTTGCGCCACGGACCGGTTTATGCCCAACAATATTTTCACGGACCGGCCTTTAAGATGTCGCGGATAAATACAACAACATAAAACTAGTACCGGTACCGAAAAAAAGAAGATTTATTCATAACACACGTAAAAACACCCAGGAAAACCGAGTTAATGATAAAAACGATAACAAAATAACCGAATAAATAACCGAAAACCGATGAAAACCCTGAAAACCATACATTTCACACCTGAGCCTCAACTCTCGCGACCCGGTACCAAACGACTCACGGACTGGTAGCGGTCCAAGGCCCGGGGGTTGGGGACCGCTGACATAAGGGATAAGTGCACAATATTAGGTAGTTGGTTTTTAATGTTGTTGCTGACTGGTGTGTAATCATTTACTGAGTTTCTGTCTTCACTGTATTCATGTGTCAAAACAGTATACTGAACATACAGTATGCATACAGGGCTGGACTGGGACAAAAAATTGGCCCGGGCATTTTGACTAGCTCACCAGGTATTATAGGAAAAGCCTTTGAATGAAAACAGACGCTGTTGTGACAGTGATGTACACTGTCTTGTTGGTATATGTATGATATCTATACATTTTACATCAGATACAAACTTTGGTTGTAAGATAATTAATTATTAAAAGCTAGACATTTTAAATGAGAATAAGAAAGAAAAGTATTTCTTTGTACCCCCGTTTCCCTGTTAATGTCCTACCTGCCCCCCTGGCAAAACTTTGCTAGATCCGCCCCTGCACAGTTACCAGCTGTCAGCTACTTAGAAAAGGATCCTGGTGTTATTTGTCTCTCAGAAACAGTTCATAACTTCCCTTCAACTCATTCATGTCACCTAAAAGGTAAACCTGTTTCTCCATCACCTGTTCAGCT
Organism: Neolamprologus multifasciatus; assembly: GCF_963576455.1. NCBI lineage: Eukaryota > Metazoa > Chordata > Actinopteri > Cichliformes > Cichlidae > Neolamprologus > Neolamprologus multifasciatus. The sequence continues at coordinate 1,158,508 of NC_140440.1, forward strand.
CTGATGATTCAGTAAGGACATCTCCTGGTTTCATCTTCATGTTTCCCTCTCACCATATATCCAAACTGATATCATGACCAGCAGTTTTTACAGCCGTGGCTCCAGCAAACATAAACTGCTACTAGATTAATATTAAATAAATTCTAACAACAGTTTATCAAGCTTAAATGTGTTGCTCTTGTTTAATGCGACATCCGCTGATTTCTTCTTTCTGGCGCAAAGTGAGTGATAAACAAACAAGAGAGAAAAGCCGATCAGCTGATCATTGATCAGTTTCATGATTGAAGTAGCAACAGGAGAGGGAGGGGGAGAGAATGAGAGAAGAAGAGGCAGCTGTGCAGCAAAGACACAGAATAACTCCAGCTTTGTGTCTTTTTCCATTGTAGCTGAAGTACAGGATAAACTGTGTTCCTTTTCACCACAATACGAAATATTTTCTCTGAATACGAGATGATTCCGTTTTTTAATAATTAACCTTCTGAACATCATGCTAGCGAGTACCCAGTACGAAAAAGTCAGCACAACGAAAATAAACTCCACCTAAACTTGGTTTATATCTGACCCAGATAGACTGCAGGTCATAACTTCTTACCTGAAGTTCAGTTCACCTGACACTCGGACGGTAGCCGCCTCGGGTCTCTCCTCCTCCTGCCTCCCCTTTCCCTCATCCACCTGCTGGCCTCCACCACTTGCTAATGTTACTGAATATGTGGAAGCTCCGCGATAGCTGCCGCACGAAGTAACAAATAACGACCCTATCTAAATCCCAGTAATGATTAACGCGTTCCTGATTTTGGCATAATAACTAGTTACCGTGCTCGTTACCACAATAATAACGTAGTTACTGTAACGCGTTACTTAATAACGCGTTAATCCCAGCACTGGTCAGCAGTCACCCAGCTTAATATCGTGTCTTGTGTCTTGCCTCTGTCTAACATTTAATTATAGCTGGTGAAAAAGAGCTGTTCAGTATTTGTACGTTATCATTAAAATCAGGCCTATATACTAAAACTCATGTGCTTTGGCATAGGAGCTGGTTTCTGGTGTCTATTATTCACTTTTTATCTTTTTTTAATTACTGTCTTGCATAATCCTATTCACTCTCCCCCAACTGGTCACACCCCTGCCTGAGCATGGTTCTTCCAGTTAAAAGGAAGTTTTTCCTTCCCACTGTCGCCAGTCCTTGCTCATAGTGTGATTGTTGGGGCTTCTTTCTAATATTGTAAGGTCTTACAATATAAAGCACCTTGAGGCAACTGTTGTAGTGAATTGGTGTTATATGAATAAAACTGTATTGAACTGAACTGAAATAATACTTTCTGTCAAACGGCATGGGTGAGCCATCACTTTACTAACAGGATGATAGCCATTTCACTCTCAGCCAGCCACTGTCATCTAGCTTATAGCTTGTGTCTCACAGTAGAGGTCCAGAGTCCATCAACATCACACACATCACTAATCCTCTTATCATCATGGTTGCTTGTCTGTTACGGCTCAAACTACAGAGCACCTATCTCAATCCAACTGCTTCTATTTTATTTTTGGACAGTTGAAACTTTATAGTAAGAACAATAATTATCCCAGAGCAATGTTCTTGCAAAATTCCCACTGGGACATTGATTAGGTGATCAAATGCAGACAGCATGAATGAAAGTGAGGGTTTTTCAGGACAGGAGAGGAAGAAAGCAAAATGTTTATCTGTCTTAAATAATAAATGTGCATGTTGTAAGTGCTACAGATTTGAGGGACATTTTAAGCAGTACTGCAGAGCAAATACAGCACAAAAAAGGATCAGCTATATCAGAACCTTCATGCACAGGTTACTTATAACTGCTTCTTGAATAACTAACCTGTATGTATGTAGATCAGATTACAGGTTTAAAATTTAGTGCATGATGTTTTGCTTTTTAGAGGACTTAACATTAAAACAGCTGGCAAATGATATGACCTGCTGTTTGGTACACACTCCATTCTTCTGAAGTACAAAGGCTGGTGGGTCGTATAATGTTGGTGTTTTCCACCTTCATGGACAGTAGTGATGGGTCGTTAGCGAACGAAATGGCTCTTAGAGTCGACTCTTTGAAGTGAACGACGCGAGCCGGCTCCTTATTGGGAGCCGTGAGGTTTTTTTTTCTTTCTCTCACCCTCTCTCTCGCCCTTTTTTCCGCTAAACTTGCGCGCGGCCTGTACCGGCAGAGGGGGGAGGGGCGTTAGTTACACTTGCAGTAGCACAGGATCAGAGCCAGAGAGAAAGAGAGCCAGGGACAACAACGTCACATTAGAAAGGTATAGTAATCATCCACTATTTTCAGTTGCAGATGATAAAGGATTCAGAAATCATACAGGCCCATATGACAGAGAATGTGCATATTCTTTTTGTTTTAATATTTTAATTTATATTTAATTGTGTTGTGGTTTGCAGTGTTTTGTGTTGTTTCACGTTAAATTTGTTTAAAAGGAAAAAGCTGAAAATTTAAATAGTTAAAAGTTTGAAATGTAAATAGTTGTTCTTTGTATTATATGATTTATTTATTACATTTTATGTGGAGTGAATAAATAAAGTATATTTATGGTGGACCATAGAGACAAAGCACGTACAAACTCCAAAACACGTAAAAACTCCAAAACGCGTAAAAACTCAGACGCACTTACAAACCCCGAAGCATGTACAAACTCCAAAACACGTAAAAACTCAGAAGCACGTACAAACTCAGAATCACGTACAAAAGACAACAGAAGTGCTCCAGGATGCTGGGTGCAGTGTTGAGCTTTTGTTACCTAGTGGCTACACAAGCCAGGAAGTATCAACAACCGGATTTGGTGTGTGGTAGTAACAGGTAAATGAATTTTTTTTTAATTATTTGAATAAATATGAGTGTTTGTCTATAAATACACAAACAATACACATATGCTTTCAATTGTGTAATTTAAGTTATCTGGGTAGCTCTGTTTTGGAAGTTCAGTTCATGCTAGAAATGTGTTTTGGAGTTTGTACGTGCTTTTTGGAGTTTGTATATGCTTTAGAGTTTGTACGTGCTTTGTCTCTAGGGGCCATATATAAACAACCACTTTTTTTAACATTAGTAATTCCTTTTCTGCATAATTTTATATTATTGTTAATGATTAAATAATTAAAGCAACAAAACAACCTGAAGAGCAGGTTCGGAGCCGAAAGAGCCGGCTCTTTTTAGTGAGCCGAGCCGAAAGAGCCGGATCTCTAAAAAGAGCCGGAAATCCCATCACTAATGGACAGGTACAGTGTAAGATCATAACGCAGCTGGAAAAGGCTCTTTAGCATCAGCATTACTGTAGCCAGGGCTGGGCTGGTAATCTGGCATATTAGGCACCATCCCAGTGGGGAGGTTTTTTGAGAAGAGTTAAGAATCTATGAGAATGTAATTTTTAAGTGGCAACAAGCTAATAAATCATAGGAATGTGAAAACCAAATTTGGCCACATCTTCATAAGTTTACTTCAAATTTACTTGGATTGGTGGTCCGATCCCTTGGCTCCCCCATATTTACATGCCAAATACCCTTGGGCATACTAACACTCAGATGCATCCATGTGAATGTTAGCTAGAAAACACTTATATAGTAGAAAGTTCTTGTGTGAATGTGGCATGTTGTATAAAGCGCTTTGAGTGCGCCGGGAAAGTAGAAAAGCGCTATATAAGAATCAGTACATTTAACTATGGGGTGCCGTTTGTAAAGTGAAACATACTGAAATTAATGGCAACATTTTTCCACATTTAGCTCAAAACCTTACAAAAATGTTTTTTTGAGTCATTTTTCAAAACATTTAGTAAAATATTTGTAACTTTTTATATTTAAAACACAATTTTAAATGTTACATTTAAATGTTAAATGTTAAATCTAAATATTATATTTAATCTAAATCTAAATGTTAAATCTAAATGTTACAGGAAACTAAATATTTAGCTAACATGCAAATTTATTTACTTAGCTTGTACGGCTCAACATCTGAAGATCCGTTTTGTCAGCGATGGGGTGCGACGATTGTGAAGTGGAGATTTCATCTGCTGAGGGTGCACTACTGCTGAGTCTTTGGATGGCCAACAAAACGGATCTTCCGATGTTTTCAGCTTCTCACCGCCATGAGCTGCTTCAGTTTACCAGCATGCCCAGAGAAGGGACTGTCAGGGGAGAGCAGACACAACCTGACCACCAGCACACTTTCGCGCTGGAGGGTTTCGTAAAGCTTTTGTTTTGGTATTTCCGTTGATCCGTACAAGCTAAGTATTAGCTAAATATTTTGTTTCCTGTAATATTTAGATTTAACATTTAGATTTAAATATATGTAGATTTAACATTTAGATTTAATATTTAACATTTAGATTTAATATTTAAAATTGTGTTTTAAATATAAATAGGTTAATATTTTACTAAATGTTGTAAACAACTTTTCTTTTTTTACCAAAGCATATAGTTAGGGCTGGTGACCCTGAATCCTCCCTTAGTTATGCTGCAACAGTCATAGGCTGCTGGGGGATTCCCATGATGGATTGAGTTTTTCCTTTCTGGTCACCTTTCTCACTCACTATGTGTTAATAGACCTATCTGCAATGAATCGTACATTCTATTAATCTCTGTCTCTCTTCCACAGCATGTCTTTTATCCAGTCTTCCTTCTCTCACCCCAACCGGTCGCAGCAGATGGCCGCCCCTCCCTGAGCCTGGTTCTGCCAGAGGTTTCTTCCTGTTAAAGGGGAGTTTTTCCTTCCCACTGTCGCCAAAGTGCTTGCTCATAGGGGGTCATATGATTGTTGGGTTTTTCTCTGTATCTATTATTGTAAGCTCTGCTGTACCTTGAGGCAACTGTTTTTGTGATTTGGCGCTATATAAATAAAATTGAATTGAATTGAATTTTTTTTTTAAAATGACTCGAAAAAACATGTTTTTGTAAGGTTTTGAGCTAAATGTGGAAAAATGTTGCCTTTATTTCAGCATGTGTCACGTTACAAACGGTGCCCCGTATTTACCAACATATACAGAATTTGTTGTTCACTGACCACATCAGGTGAGATCTGTAGGGATACTATCATAAATCATACTTAATTTGATCTCATTACAATTACTGACATTTTGGAATAAATTGTAATTGTAATGATGATCATGAAAATAATAATTAAAAAAAAAGTTACTGTCTTTTCCTGTTTCATATGTTAGGCTATCCCCTCTCTGTCTCCTGTTTAATTTTGGTATTTCCACCGTTGCCAGAAACCCAAACAAATCAAACAAAAAGAGGCTCTAATGTAAGCGTCCTGTTAATGTTGGTGGCGTCAGTTACACAATGAACCCGGAGCCAGCACAACAGAGCCAGCAGTGCACGGGCAGGAATGCATTTCTTACTTGGAAATTCAAACACCACTTGACATTTAAAGAAGAAAGGGAGGGGCAAAATCTGACCGTGCAATGCAAACTGTTTGCCAGCAACCAAGCTGCTCTCAGCGTCAAAAGACTCCACCTCCAACCTAAAGAAACATCTGGAAGTAAGTTCTTTTCGAAAAACTAATGTTAGCCTACCTACTGCAACTACCTTGTTTTAATTGTGGTAGCTACCTTATGTGCCACTTCAGTATGTTCGATGCACTATTGCTGTGTGATTTATTACTATTACTGAAGGCTACTCGCCACTGAGCTAACATTGTTAGCTGGCTTTAGCTGAGGTTAGTTCATAGACTGCAGACTGTTAGATTTTATGGATAGGATTAACAACCTGCTAGGTGCAAATAATCATGTGCAGTTCTGAAAGCAGTCTATGAACTAACCTCAGCTAATGCCAGCTACCAATGTTAGCTTGGTGGCAAGTAGCCTTTAGTAATAGAAATAAATTCCACAGCAATAGCACATTCACTTGGTTGTAAAAATCATGACAATATATTAAGTAATCCAATGTATTCAGAATAAGTTAAACTGAAATTTAATAGATTACGTTAAAAACTACATTTTGGGCCATGTATTCTATAATCTGTAGTGGAATACATTTTAAAAGTAACCTTCCCAACACTGTCTTTATTAACTGTATGATCCCGAGTGTGGATATGATTAGTTTAATTGCTCATTCCACAATAGCACTAAACAGGTCCTATTTTAATTCATGTTTTACAAACACCAAAAAAACAATCAAAAGAACAGTGTTTTATAGCTGTGCTTTGTTAGTAAATACAGAGATGCCTGCCATGACACATTGATGAAACTAAACTGTTCACCTTATTAAATGTCAATATGTGCCAATATAGCACGATTGGCTAATATTTCCCATTTTGACTGTTGATTGGCTCTTTTAGGGGATAGTCTCCAATTCTCCAATATGCTCTTCAAAAGGATTAATCCAGAAATGAACAGGACAAGTTACTGAAATTAAAAACAAATTTATACACAACTTTATTTATTAACCAGTGTGCACGCTAACAATACATTTCCACAAATGGCTAAAAGAAGTGAAACTAATAGCTAATGGCTCATAGCTACACAATTCAATAGTGACACAGGTCCAGAATTGCAGCATTAACCTGAATATTAAAAAATCGACTTCAAAATAAAGCTACTCCCACTGGCCTGATTATTACAAGCTTTAACCATGCTTTAACAAACAAGGTCACAAACATAAAAAGCCTTCACTAAGTGATGACAATTTTTCCACCAGCATATCAAACTATGTCCAATTGACATTACTTCAAAATGACACAAGGCAAAATACCCAAATACACATTTTTAGACAGGCACCATCAATCATCACAGACAGAATATCCTACATGAGACATAAATAACTGCAACTATATAATGACATATATTAACAACAGTTTTTCAGAGAACAATGTACACTCTAAGAAATAAAACATGGGCTTTTTAAAAATTAATTCATAGTTCAATATACTTAAAATTGTTAATCTTATGGGTGTAATTAATATTTTTAAATTTGATTTAATTAATTCTAAACCGTTTTAATGTTAAATAATATTGATATTTCCAATTTATTGAACACATTTAATTAAATCCAAAGAGCCCTTTCCACATCCTTTCTGAGCATGCGCAGAGAATGAAAAAAAAATCTTCGCGCATACGCGTTGACCTTCTTCATCTACGCCACAGTGTGCTTTGGCCACATGTCTGGAAAGAGGGATTAATCACGATTCATCCGTTGGAGTTAAGGTAATTTCTTCCTATTTTTAATAGAATATAATTTAACTAGTACTTTGTGATAATATATGGCGTATATTTTTCCGGTAAATATGTGGGCCGTATGTGTTCTCTAGGTTAGCATTTTGCTAGCATTGGAAACATTCATTTGCATATTCGACGTTACTGCACATCTGAATATTGTCCCATCTGCGTTTAAAATTTCTTTCGAACTCCGAATAGCACACTTATTTTATTTGTTTTATTGCACTATCAAGTTAGGAGAACGTTAGCCCGAACAAGAATTGTGATACATGTGCAGTGATTGTTGACGAGTCCATACTCGTCTGTTTCACTGAAGAGAACTGCGTAGTTTGCATATCTTCGTGCATCGCGTCTCAAAGAGACCTCTGAAGGTGACCCCCACTTGCCCCCAAAAATAAAATCAAGTATACTGGGTGGTTAGTGCTCCGTTTGTTTGCTACGGTGTCAAAGATATTGCACTTTTATTTAATAGGTCATTGAGAGTTGAAGAGCCCCCCCCCATCCCCAAGCAAAACGAAAACGGCCCAAAATAGGCCAAAACATGCCACAAAATGCTCGGCTTGGCTAGTGCTTGTTTGTGCCGTTAAAATTAACATTTGTGCTGCTACGGTTTTCCAGTTATTAATGTTTTACTCTTTCGCGATGACGTCACGGGCGTCAAGCACGCTCCCCGTGCTTACGGGCGCAAGTGAGCGTCCGGGTGATGTAGACGTCGTAGGAAACGCTCACTCGCACCCGAGCATTTTGTGGCATGTTTTGACCTATTTTGGGCCATTTTCGTGTTGCTTGGGGGGGGGGATGAACTCTGAATGACCTATTAAATAAAAGTGTAATATCTTTGACACCTAGCGATACAAACGATGATTTTACCAGCACAAACCGACAAAAACGGAGCACTAACCACTTGATTTTATTTTTGGGGCCAAGTGGGTCACGTTCAGACTGGGCTGCTCCGGTATATAATGATAAACATGCTCACAGGAACAGATTTATGAAATGAGTAATAGAAATTTTGGAGCATTTGAAATTTAACTTGTATTATTAATACATTTCAAAAGAAACAGGATTGTTCTTAAGTTTAGACCATCTCTGTGCTACCCCTTTGCATGTGTCTCACTGTACACGATTAATTTTTTCTGGTTTTCTTTTTCTCTCAGGTTGCTGGTTGTGGAATTTGGAGCTGCGGAGATTTGAGCTGTGCTCCAAAAGTGCATGTTGAAGGTACCTAATGCTTTCATATTATTTACTTTTTCCTTAATACGCAATTTTACATTTTGAATTCTCTTATTTGGTCTTTTAGGTTATGAATGTGGTGTTATAAGCTTTGCTCTTTAAGTGTATCTAAAAGGTACCAAATTCTAAAACACTTGAGACTTAAAACACTCCATTCTTGGTCTGAGACGCTCATATCCGTGCATTTACAGTCATTGTCCTTGTACTTTCAAAACATGGGGTGGTGTTAGGACTCATCTAAGTCGTGCACATGTTGCTACACCCTCTCACACTGTAGAACATGTTATTTTGACTTGTTCTTCTTGTCCTGAAAGCCACATATCAACAAGCAGAGAATACTTCCTCCATATTAATAAACATCTCAAGAGGTTGGAGACAGTAGATTGTGTTTATCAAAATTGTTCTTTCAAAACTAATGTGTATGGTACTTTCCAGACACACAAGAGTAGAAAACATTCTTCATGCACGCTAAAAGATTTCAAAAACGAAATAGTGAAAAGAACTGAATTTACAAGTAAGAATGATCTTTCTGAGGAGTCTGCAGATGAAGGGCCCTCTGACTTGCATTGTGAAGCTGGTGTAGTTAGTGAAAATTTGGAGGAAGCTGTAGTTAAAAACCTTGCCTTGGTTTTGTTAAAGTTGGAGGTCTTTTCACATGTACCAACATCAGCAATTGACAATTTACTCAAGGGGCTACATTTTCTATTCACTACTTCTGCTTTACCCTTAACAAATAGCTTAACTTTGGCCATTCTCAAGGAGCATAATATTGAGGTTAGTGCATCGCTAGTGAATGAGTTATGCACTGCATTATACACTGGAAATCCACTACTTAGAAGTATTGCAAAAGGAGGATCACTCGAAACAACATTTAAGCGCAAGAAGTTTTACTATGAAAAGTTTAATGTTGTTGAGCCAGAGGAATATGTTCTAGAGTAAAATGTTCTAGAGGGGGAAAAAAAACCTTTCAATATATTCCACTGCTAAAGTTATTGGAGCAGTTACTTCAACGTGAAGATATTGTCGGAAAGCTAGTTGAAAACTATAAAAGGAGTCATTCAAATTCACAACTGCTTACATGTTTTCAAGACGGTGAGAATCAGAAGAACAATATATTTTTTTTCAAGTGAAGAGCTCAGAATTTCATTATGCCTATATATTGATGATTTTGAAGTGTGCAACCCACTAGGAACATCTCGCAAAAGACAAACTTTGTGCGGTTTATTGGATTCTGGGCAACTTGCCTTCTGGTTGCAGCTCAGCCCTTTCTTCAATCTACTTGGCACTGTTGTGTAAAAGTGAATTAATTAAATCTTTTGGTTATGAAAAAGTACTTGAGCCTCTGCTGCGTGATTTAGTCAGACTTGAGAAGCAAGGTTTATTCGTGCCCCTCCTTGGTTCGGTTATCAAGGGTACCGTTCAGTGTGTCGTTGCTGATAATCTGGGGGCCCATGGGCTTGGAGGATTTGTGGAGAATTTTTCAGCTAATTATTTTTGTCGTTTCTGTACAGCCCAGCTTCCTGATATAAATACGTGTGAGGTAAAGACAGGATCATTTGAACGAAGAACAAAGGAAAATCATCGGCTTCATATCAAGACTGCTCAAGAAAACGGTGTGAACTGTTTAGGTGTAAGAAAATCGTGTGTTTTAACGGATAACCTCTCGTATTTTAATGTTGTTACTGGTTACCCTCCCGACATTGTGCACGATTTCTTTGAAGGAATCGTTCTTGCCGAGTTGGCCCAGTGTATTGACCTTCTCGTGTCAAAAAAGTATTTTTCTCTCGAACAACTGAACAATCGTATTCGTTCTTTTCCTTACAAGGAAGGAGATAAAACTAATCGCCCCATTGTGTTATTAAAAGCTGTAAGTAAGAAGAAGAGACGTTCTCTTGGGGGTAACGCACACGAAAACTGGTGTCTTATTTGCTTGCTTCCTTTTATCATTGGACCAAATGTCCCTGCTGATGAACCAGCCTGGCTGGTTATTTTAGACTTAAAAGATATTGTCGAGCTTGTAGTAGCTCCTGTTCACAGTCTTCAATCTGTTGCATATTTGGAATGTAAGGTCTCAGAGCACCGAAAACGTTACCAACAACTATTTCCTAACCAAAAACTGATGCCTAAACACCACTTTATTGAGCACTATGCAGAAATGATCAAATGTTTTGGTCCTCTTGTCTCGTTATGGACGATGAGATTTGAGGAGAAGCATAGTTTCTTCAAACAGGCTGTTCGGAACATCAAAAGCTTCAGAAACATAGCCGGCTCTTTAGCTCGTAAACATCAGTTAATGGTTGCGTATAGAATGCTTTGTCCTGATGATGAAAACTCTACAGATGTTACTCGCGTGACAGAAGTGCCGTTGGATGTCCTTAGAGACAATGTTGTGAAAAGTATCTCTAACAAACATCCAGACGTGACTACTGTTAACTTAGCCACTGGCGGTTTTGTGAACAATATTCAGTACAAAAAGGGAATGATTGTTGTGCACGGATCATGTGGTGGACTACCAGATTTCTGTGAAATTCAACATTTGTGCATTATTAAAAAAGAGACCCTCCTTATTCTGAAAAGACTAAATTCATGGTACATGGAGCACTATAGAGCTTTTCACCTACAAACAACAACAGATGTTGTTGTTGTATCCATGACAGAGCTGGCCGACCCATACCCGCTATGCGACTATGAAGTGGGACACTTGCGGATGGTCACCTTAAAAAGACATATTCACATTGGTAATTGTTTTATTTGTTTTCACTCACTGTTAGGTAAACAAACATTTGTGGCAACAAGTAAGTGTATTTTTTTACAAGTAAAAATGTCATGTTCTTTAGACTGTATTGAGTAGTGTTTCATGATCCAGGAATTATCTATGTATGTATTTAGAAATATTGTCTGCTGGACAGTATTTCTTAAAAAAATCCCTATGGATAATCTATGCACTGGTCTTGTTTTTCAGCTTGAAGAATGGCTGCTACTTTGAGGGTGATACTTGGAGTGGACAATTCATCCAAGTTGATGCTTCCTTCTGGAATCCCTGGTTCAGTGGACATTTTAAAAGAGGAAATACAAAGACAGTTTGGATTGACTGAAGATTTCAGGCTTTCAATATAGAGATGTTGAGTTTGACAATGAATACATGAATCTAACCACAACTGGGGACATTAAAGACAAGAGTACAATCAAAGTAATTTACACTAATTTAAACTCTGCGCCGTCCACTGTGCCCACCACAGAACCCACAGCTGCCTCCAGAGAGACATTACCACAGTTTGATGCACCATCCTTGCCAGACACTGACATCCTTTCCTCCTCAGACTCCAGTGCCTCTTGTTCATCTCTTCGCTTGCGGAAATGGCCCTTAAACTTTCCAATACCAAAGTTTAGTTTTGATGTGGAGTTTCAGTTACACAGAGCCCAGCAAGAATATGAAAACAATGGGACTCTCTTAGACCCGAGCCCAAAACTCAAATCTGACATATTAGATATGTTGGCCTCAGAAATTGCAAAATACAAAGTTTATCCATCAAGTGGAGATATTGATGATGTCGCAAAAGCGTTAATTCAAAAATATCCCTTTCTCAAAGAGACCGGATCTGTGACGGGCTGTGAAGGCTGGAAAGTAAGCCTAAAATACAAAATGGCCAATTACCGGACAACACTGAGAAACATAGGGTGCCCAGAGGTGACAATAAACATTCTACAACACAAGAGCGAACGAGAGAAGAGTCCACGTCGAAACAACGTCAAAAAGCCACGGAAAGCAGAAGTGAACTTTTTACCACAATACCCTGCAGGAGAAACGAAGAAAAGTCTGGAGGAAGAACGACAAGCACTACTGATTGAGGTGAAGAAAACAAACAACGATCAAATAATCAAAACAAAGATGGATAAGACATTTGCACACAGAAGAAGAGAGGTGATTGAAGAGATGCCATTCATCGCAGAGTTCAAGAGCAGATGGCCGGCCCTCTTCAAAGTACCTGAGGTATGAGTTTGAGTCTTGGTTAAAAACTGGCCGTGAACAGAAAAGTACTGCTACAAAGCTGATGTCACCGAGCTGATGTCTTTTCAGCTTAGTGCAGCTAAATTGTGTTGTGAGAAGGGCAGCTCCAATGGAACGAAAAATTTTGGGAAAACAGGACGTTGCTAACATGATACACGTCAGAGTTTCCTTTTACAACTAAAGTGCAAAATTTGTGCATTTTGTGATTTTCGTACTGCATGGGTGAGGCACTCTTTTGCAGCCACCTGATTCTGCCGGTCCATCTATAAATGTTTTGGGTGGCATGTTGGAATAACTTTTCTGTCCATTTAAAAATCGTTTTTTTTCTTCTTTTTTTTTTTTTATGTAATCGTAATTGATTTTGCACATTCCCATCTGATTAATCGATTCCCCCCCCCCCCCTTTTTTTTTTTTTCTTTTCTTTCTTTAAATCAAACCTGGACAGCACCAGAACTTTTTGTCTGGGATTAGATCAGGTTTGGTCTGGATTTAGTCCTGTTTTGAGCTGAACTATTTAAAAATTGTATTTTTGAACTTTGTAGATCAATGCGGAGTTCACCCGAATCACCACAGTTCCACTGCTGTCCACATTCATGAGCAGTCTTGACCAGTACTCTGACCAGTTGATGAAGATTCTACGAAAAAAAGGAGGGGAAACAGCGGATCAGAGCAGCGTTGTCTTCAATTTCACAGGTATTCTGTCTTGTTAAAATGTTCTGTAACTAATAGATTAGTTGCAGGTTGATCTCAGGTCTGGTTATTAACCTGTATTTTTAACTTTCTTGGGTCATTTTATGCTTGTTCTCTCCTGCGTTATACTTCTCATCTTGCTTTTGGCTTATATTCTGGATTTGGTCCTGACACAAAGCAGAACTAAGTAACTCATGCCCCTAGAGGCCATAAGTGCCGCTGCTGGCATTGCAGCTTTTTTCTTTTCTTTTTTTGTTACTCATTAATTGTCCAAAGGAATAATTAGCTACACTGAGAAAAGACAAAGGCAGAGGACATTTCACATTTCGCAACAACTCAGTGACACAATAGATTATTTTTTTTCACTCAAACTTGGTATAAATACTGCAAATGTGGTGGTAGCCCGCATACCTCATATTAACGTGACAGTGTGTAGTTTTTGTCATTAATTTTTGGAAATATCTATCAAAATGTTTTTGATTCCTTTGAACAACACTCCTATGCAACAACACTTTTCTTCCTTCTTTCGGGTGGTACACCACGCTAAAGCTGGATTTTCCATGACCCAATGTATCGCAATCAGTGTAATTGGACTTATAACTTATAATCTTTATGGGAATGAATTGGTTTCTCATTCTCTAACACAAAATACTACTTGCTTGCAAAAAGCATGTTTAAAATTACTTAGAAACAATTATGAATTGGTTAAACAACAATAAAAATTGACTTAAGTTCTGTGGGGGTCTCTAAAAACTTCAAAAAAGTAATTGTGCTGCATGTGTTGTTTTGTTTAGAGTTCCCGAATCGAAGTGAAGCGTGAATGCATCCTTAAAGCTGTGATTATATACCTGAATGAGAACCCTGAAAATCTCATCAAAGAGTACATGGTAAGTTTATTTTTAAAGGGATATTCCACCCCTCAGTAAAATTTTGACTGTCATAATTCCCAGAGTTTTGTAAGTTGAAAAGTGTATTTTCTAAACAAGCCCAGGCATTCTCCTGATCTGGCAGCAATCAGTTTTCTTTAAATTAGCTTCCAACAATAAAGTGCATGGGAAATACTAGGATTTTGTTTCCATTCACTTACATTGTTTTATGCAAAACTATACTCCTTCTGCCCTCTGTCCATGTTTCATGTATCTTCTTCTTGGTCTTTATTTGGTGATAGTCTTAAATCCACATTTTTCTTTGGTCTGTTCTCCTCAGTCTCATTCAGGGATATGTGTAATTAGGGTAGTGTGGACCATTTTAACTAAAATTGAGTGAATAGATAGATGATGCGATGACCAAAATACAACGTATTTAAAATATTTCTGTCCTTTTCAGGATGTCAGCGTGATGGAAGCTGAAGAGCTCGAGAGGATGGATTTGGGTGTTTATAAAATAATCCATGAAGGAGCACAGCCTGATGACTCCCTTGAAGATGTTGGCATCATTATCGAGAGATGCACCGTCTTGCCGGATCTTCTCGATGTGGCGAGCGGGTGTGCACTTTTGTTTGGGCTAATTTACTGCCTCAATCTGAGTTACCCAAAGCCACTTCGCTACACATTTGAGTTCTTCCAGAAGGTGCTCATGGGACTGGAAGACAAAAAACTATCTAACAAAATACAAGTGCTGAAGAACAAACTCTGCCAAAAGGAGACGCAATGACTCTTCTAGACCGAAATGTCCCCCAAAATAAGTGCTCTGTTTTACTGTTTAAAAGTTTATAAATATATATATGTTGATCCTTGTTTGTAAATATTTTGTCATAGCTTTTAATATTTAAGAGATTTACTGAATGTCATTTTTCTTTTGATTGTGGAAAAGAAAACATTATTCAGAAACTGAGTTTCTTGAACTGGGGACAAAATTACCCAGATGGATATATTTTCTTGTTTCACAACATTTTCTTCAGTTTGAGTTGCTGTGGTAATTCTGCAGACTGTAGCCATTGCAGACCTACAACTGTAGATCCTGAAATCATTTTGTCAGGTTTGACACCCTACTCCTCACTACACTGTCACTTAGTTGAAACTGGAAAGTTGTTTCAGATGTTTACATTTTATTTTACACACTTCATTTAATGTTGCATTATGCAGTGTTGTTTCCCTGTTTAAGCTTTGCCTCATTGAAGGTTTTTGTTCAAGTTGTTAAAGCAACACAATTTTTTTTGTATTTACACTTCATATTAGTTCTCGTGTACCAGGTTTCCATTGTAGGTCAAGGATCTTGAGTGTTATAAATGTTAAAGTGTATGTGCAAACAAATGTGAAAAGGTTCTAAGGTTGTCACCTGTACTCAAGTTAAGTACTGGATTTTTGGTCTTAGCATTTAATTAAGAATATTTTGAGATTTGCTTTATGCATTTCTTTTATTGTAAAATTTATTATATAATAGAAAACTTATAATTCTGAATCTGATTTTTGGAACTGGGGATTAAATCGTCCAGATTTACCTTTTTGTGTCACTTAAGTATTTTCTGTAATTGCATTATACAGTGATTTTTAAGTTGCTGTGGTAAATCTGCAGATCTGACTATAATCACAAATTGTATTGAATTTGACATCTTACGGCACACTACAATGTCACTTTGTTGAAACTCGAAAGTTGTTTCCAATGTTTAAATTTTGGTCATGCACTTTAAGCATTTAATATTGCCTTATGCGGTGTTGTTCCCTGTAGAAGCTTTGCCTTGTTAAGGCTTACCGTAAATAAAGTTGTTGATGCAGCACCCTTTTTTTTGCATTTACACTTTATGTAAGCTTTGGTGTAAGAGTTTTCTATTGAAGTGCAAGGATCTTGAATGTTATAAATGGAAACGTGTGAGCAAGTGTAAAAAGGTTCTTGAGTTGTCACCTGTACTGTGTAGTTAAGTGTTAGACCTTTGCTGAAGACCTCTGAAAGGTCCAAACACCTAATTACAATGTATAGATGACAACTCAGGAACCTTTCTAGACTTGTTTTGTTGGTACCTAAACATTTAGCATATAGATGAAACTATTCATTAAATCATAATTAATCAAATTAATTAGGTCCAAAACACAATCTAAATGGTCCCATTAAATTCAAATTAATATTGTCAATTGAACCTAAAGCAATACAGTTAATAAAATGAACAAAGTGTTTAAATTCTAATTAATGGTGTTAAATAGTAACAATGAAAGGAAAGCTGTTGCTTTTAATGAATAATTTCACTTCT
The DNA here is from genome assembly GCF_963576455.1 of Neolamprologus multifasciatus. Classification (NCBI taxonomy): domain Eukaryota; kingdom Metazoa; phylum Chordata; class Actinopteri; order Cichliformes; family Cichlidae; genus Neolamprologus; species Neolamprologus multifasciatus. The sequence goes on from NC_140440.1 coordinate 1,174,809, forward strand.
GATATACATCACCATTGAAATTGCAGATAACAACCATATTGATTTATGTTTAATTGACCAGGTTTTGTGGAAAAGATTGCCTTAACTTTGTCAATTAAATCCAACGTTTTATTTCTTAGAGTGTATACTGAGATGCCATCCATCTTTCCTTTCATCCATTTTCTGCCACTTCACTTCAAATGAGCCATTGCAGCCATCTGCCATTTCTTGTGTTTTGTTAGCTTAATGAGTTTCACAAACAAAACAAAAAGTAACATAAAGTGAAATATACTGAAATTCATTTACAGCTAAATTTTTTATTAATGCTAAATAATATTAATACCAGAGACAGACAACACATTTGGCTTCCTTTAAATTTGTTTACAGATATTTTATTTTGCTCATGTTTTGGGAGTAAATGTGACACTAAGCCTGCTGGAAGCCCATTTTCTACCGATTACATTAGTGCAACATTGTTACAACCAGTGTGTGTGAGTACAGGCATCTATGTGCGTAGGATTGTGTGGCTCTCTTCCACAAATCCCCCTCTCTTGCTGCAGTGGTGTTAGTTGAATCTCTCACTGGGCTCCTCACTGTCCTCAGGGTGAGTAGACCTTGCTGACCGCAGCTTCACCTCGCCTGGGAGCAAAGAGAGCTGAGCAAGCACAGACCACCAAAGGCCACCAAGCAAACTCTCACACTTTTCTCTCACATCCATTCATGCATCTGAAAATTCTCATAGTATAACAGATCACAAATGCAAAGCTGCATGTTTAAAGTTGCATCAGGTTTGGAAACACACAAAGATGTTTGACAGAAGTCTGGGCAAAGCTGGCAGAAATGGAAAACAGTACACGGCTGCTGCCACATTTTCTAAAGTAACACTGCATATGAAGAAGACCTGTCTGATCACAGCAGCATAATATTTAATTTTCAGGTTACCATTAGCATTTCCTGACAGCAGATATTTTATTCTTCAGCAGCAATTTAAGGCACATTCATAGAAACATTTTGATACATAGCTGTGACTGCATGTCCTTCCTTCAATCAATAAATCAATCAATCAATCAATCAAAGCTTTATTTGCCACATGCAGGTTGCCCTGCAGTGAAATAGGACCCCCCCCCCCCCGACCTTACACACACAACACGTGGGGAGATCGGTAGCGTTACAGAAAAACACTGAAATATACACTACAATGAGAAAGTACGAGAGGAAAAAAAAGAGACCTCCTCCCAGGAGCCCAGCATGAGAACAGGAAACAAAAAAACTCCTCTGTACAAAAAAGCACATAAATGTCCACAGCACAACAGTATGGAACACGTGACAAGCCACAGTGTCGGGTGGGGGGGGGGGGGGGGGGGGGGGGGGTTAGGATTAATCTGAAGCAAACACAGCAGCCATTCTGCCCAAGTGTGTGTGAGTGAATGAGGCTTGCAGTAGGAACGTGTTGGGTCTGTCTAGCACAGGCCCACCGCTGGAACGAGACAATTTAAAAACACAGCAAAAGCATTGAACACCAAGTAGGCAAAGTTCTTCGTGTTACTCATGCATGAGGGAGACCTGCCTGGAGCCAAGTGTCGTTCCACCACTTGATCTCCGTCAGACTCTCAGCCAGGTTCCCCATAGCACTCCTTTTATTGTGGTTACATCAATATGAATAGGGTCATTAACATATAACATCTTACATAGGTATACATGTGAACAAAGAATACTGTGTGTGTGTGTGTGTGTGTGTGTGTGCGTGTGTGTGTGTGGGGGGGGTCAGAGTGTGACCCCATAAAGACTTCCCTAAACCTGCTGGTCTGGAAGTCCAGCAGTTCATCTAAACAAAAGGCACTTAGACTAAAACAGATATAGCCACGTTTATCCTACCATAAAACAATAAGACAAGGTACGACCTCTCCCAGGCTCCCAGAGTGCTCTGGAATGCACACAAAGTTTGCAGACTATTAAGGATCAAACCTAATTTGACCTACTAATTATAAAACTCTAAGCGTATATAAGTAGATATTTCTAAGCATAAATGACAATCAACAATACGAAACTTGACAGAACGCGCTTTAAGTACTCAAATAGAAGGAGAAAGAGTGAAGAGAGCAGAATGTGTGTGAAATATGCTTGCTATGTATCTACACACGCTCTTCTAGACAAAGATGTTGGACTTCATAGATACAGCATTTCAGGGTTTTACCCCAAGTGCAGCAACCATGCACTGAGTTAACGGATGGGGGCAGAGTAATAGTGAGTGTCAAACCTGTGCATGGTAAGGAGTGTCATTGTCTTGATATCTTTGGGCAGCTTATCATCCTATCTGATGAACAGCAGGGCATAGGTGTTGATTGAACAGTAATGTATATACCTGGGGCTCTCCATCTTTTGGTTTTAGAACTGAAGGCACCTTTTGGATGAGAGGTGAAGCATTTTTAAAAACCTTAAAAAAGTTTCTCTGCCTTCTTTTCAAGCCATGACCTTTTTACTAAAAACTAAAAACTGGCTTTCCAGAATTTACTGTGAGCATTTAACTATATTACAGTCACTATCTAATTTGAATGACTGTAGTTCCAACACAGAATGGTTGAACTTCTCATGTCCTAGACTGTGGGTAATGCAGGGTATTCCAGCTAAAAGCAAAGCAGAGTGGATGGAAACAGCTGACAATTTTAGAAAATACATTTGTCCAGAACTCTTTCTGATAAATGAAGAAACCTGCAAATGTGTGGCATTTTGCTGATGACCCAAGTGCAGTTTTGAAGATAAAACTGTCATAATATTTGGAAAGAGGTTATTTTCGACAGTCCTTTCACAGAAGTCAGTTTTTTATCAACAGACAGACCCCAGTTTGGTCCCAGGTTTTTAGAACACCCCCAACAGCTTACAAACTGTTTGTTACAACATAATGTGGCTTTTTTGTATGCTAACAAATCAGTACATTTATCATAGTTTTTACCTTTAAGCATAACTGCTGTAGTAGATGTTAATATGTTATATATAAGGAACAAAAAAGAAAGGAGAATAGAAAATAGCCCCAAATTCAAGCCAGGACTCCCTGAAGATGTAAAAAAAATATCTGTCGCATTCTGTTGCATAATAATATTAGAACGGATGGTTGTGTACTCAGCCATGCATAGATATATACAATGTCTTAGTGGGTTTTCAGAATGCAATGGTGTGTGTGTGTGTGTGTGTGTGTGTGTGTGTCATTATCATAACATGTAAAGCTGAAGCACTAAGTCTCCAGCTGTGCATGACATGTTTTGATGCTAAGATGCTCTGAAAGACTCTTCCCACCTAGCAGTTTCCTCCAGGCATGAAGAAGTGTTTTAGTGTTTTGTGGTGAGTTTGGGTAGCCTCATTGTCATCATATGCCTTCAGCTTTTATACAGCAAAAGAAATACTGACTTTATTCTTTTTATTTTATGTAGGTAGAACACCTAATAAAGTCTTTATTTGCTCAAACTAAATACAGTTTATTCATATGCCAAAATAAAAGAAACCCTCCTTTTCTTCCCAACTGCCTTTTTTGGTGCATGTGTTGTTTGGCAGAAGCTGACAAGGTGTATCAGTGCTTGATTGACAACAGCTGTTAGTTTGCCATATTGCTGGTGTTACCGTACAAGAAAAGAGAATAACGTCAGAAGATTTAAAGCAGAGCAAATTAATGTGGAGGAAAAAGTTGGATGGAGTAGTAATGGGTGATCTATCAAATAAACTGTTATATCCACAGATACAGTAAGCTGGTTCATTTCAGTGATGGCTCATTCGATCTCACAACAACAGCACAAGATAGTGCAGTGTTACAAACAAGCAGAAAATAATTTTTTCACAAAGAAAGATGCTAGAAATAGTTGTGGTAAACATATATTTGAAAAAGAGGGAAGAACATAAGATTATCTAAATTAAAGGTGCACACTGGTGACTTTATCTTATTCAGATGGTGCAGTTTGAAAGACACAGGAGACTGCAACTTCTTCAGGGGACAATTTAGCTAGGCACCATCAGATGGTAGTCCATAGGATGAGCTTTGAAATCAAGAAGAAGACACACTCAAGGTAGAGCTATTAAGAAGGATTAAATGGTGGAAAGATTAAAAAACTGCTCAGAATTTAGGGTGGAGTTGAGACAGGTGCTGGTTGGTAGGGAAGAGTTATCAGATGACTAGAAAGGTGCAGCTGTAGTACAAAGGAAAACTACAAAGAAGGTGTTTGGTGTATCCTCAGAGGACAGAGGAGAAAGGACAAGGAAACTTGAAAGTGGAATTAGGAAGTACAGGAAAGTATTGACAGGAAGAGGCTTGCAAAGAATAGATGGGATAGCTCGGGAGATGCAGAAAGACGAGAATATTGGTATGTTAGGTATACATCTAGGACTTGTATGTGAAGCAGTACACTAAGACAAAAGGACTTGTCTTAGTGTACTGAGAGATTTTGAGATAAGCAGAGATTTTGAGATTGAAAGTATGTGCAGCAGGTTAGGGTGATGAAGGATAGAGATGGAGAAAATGTTCTAATAAATGAAGAGAATATGCCAAGAAGGTGGAAGAAGTTCTTTGAGGAACATAGAGGGGAGGACTGATGGTGGAAAGTTGGTGAATTAGCCATACAACAAAGAAACGGGAAAGAGTTGTGGAAGCTAGATTTTTTAAGAAGACATTAGAGAGAGGACACAATGAGTTAGCAGTAGAAAAGAGCACTACGGCTGTGATGTTTGCTTTGAGAGTGTTGATGGAGAAGTCCAGAGAAGGCCAGAAGTACATGCAAGGTCTCTTTGTGGCTCTAAAGAAAGCAACAATAGGGTGCCAAGGGCAGTGGTGTAGAACATGATAAGGACAGGGAGACAGTGCAGTTGGAGTGACAGATGGGTTCAAAGCACGAGTGGGATTATATCAAGATTTAACTCTGAGCCAATCCTTGTTTGCAATGGTGAGGACAGATAGACAGATGAGGTCAGGCAGGACTTTCAGTGGACTATGATCCTTGCAGACAACACTGTGATCTTAAGTGAGAGTAGGGGGCAGTTGGAAGGGAGCATGGAGCAATGGAGCCATGCACTGGAGAAAAAAGGAATAGAAGCCAATAGAAGCAAAACAGAATACATGTGTGTGAATGAATGGGACACAGGTAGAAAGGTGAAGATTGGAGTAGTCGAGGTAGGGAAGTTAGAATTAGTGTATCTGACTAGGTGAAAATTGTTGAAAGTTTTGCTAGTTACTCTACTATTACTATACAACTATACTATACTCTACTATTACTCTACAACGAGTGAGATCAAAAATGAGCTTACATTAGGAAACCACATCAATATTGCTCACTGAGTGATAAGGTGCAACCTTCTGGTGACACAGAATATGAAAGTAGTAATAATACAAAAAGTAGTAATCTTTTAGTACAAATTCAAATTCATACTCAGAACTGTCCTGCGCCTGCTACCCATCACAATCTCCTTTCTGTCTGCATGTAAGCATTATTTATTAAAGGTTACAAAAATGTTCATATATCGTACATTTATGGCTGAATGCACAACAGAATGCACAACTGTTGTCTACACTCAGCAAACCTGTCAGAGCAGATGGACCTTTAGTGCTTGCTCAAGGGCACTTTGACAGCAGTTGTTTAGAGAGAGTATGTTACACATTCTGTATCTGGTTATATCTAATGACTTTTTCATTCAGAAGACACAGGGAGGTGAAGTTGTGCACAGAAAGGAGCTTGAACTGAATCATTACTGGGCTAAATGTATGTGGCAGTAGGAATCCTCTGCTTGTCGTCTTCCATTTTTACTAGAAACGTTTCAAGAACAGAGTGAACGTTACGGTCATGGTCCCTGCACCTCGCCAGCTGACAGCAGTCAGGCGCTATGTTTTGTGTTCTTTATTCTCCTCTCTTGCCTCTGCTCTCTTTCTCTCTCGTCCTCTCCCTCTCTCTTTCTCCTGCCGGGGCGGAGCTCAGTATGGGCTCCCGCCCCTGGCCCACGCACCTGGGGATGATCAGCACACCTGCCGCTGATTACAAATTAGAGTACTACTTAAAATGGCGAGTCTGCTCTACTCGTCGCTGGATCGTTGAGCCATCAGCGTCAGTCACCCTGCAAACCTGTTATTTGAACTCGTGAGTACCTGTGAACCTGGAAGCTGACTGTCTCTCTCTATGTGTGTAGATCTCCCCTGGACCCTGAGCAACTGTGACTGAGCGTGTGCAAGACGAGTGGTGGTGAAGAGAGGAGCTGTTGTCTGTGTATGGAAAGCCCCCACCCTGGACTCCTTCCCCTGTCACTCCTGGACCCCGAACCCCGACCCTTTTCCCGAACACCTTTGTATATATATTGCACCTGTGGGAATCACTGTAAATAAATCCACTTTTGTTTGAAGGAACTAGTGGTCTGCGCCTGAGTCCGCTTCACTAGCCTTGACAGAACGATCCAGCCACAACATGGACTCAGCAGACCAGAATACCGTCGGACAGGCACTGGCTGCCCAAGAAGCAGCGCTGACCCGCCACAAACAAATGTTACACCAGCTGCGAGGTTAGATCGCCGCACTAACCCAAGCTGTTTCCCGTTTGACTACACCAGGGGGCGTACAGCCGGGGAATCCCCAGCCAGCTCACCCTGCCCCGCAGGAAACACTCGCGGTGGCCACAGCAAGCCCCTCATCGGCAGTCACTCCCTCCTCTGACGGTCCTCTGCCTTCGCCTGAACCCTTTACGGGTGTGTCGGAAAAGTGCTCTGGTTTTCTGGCCCAGTGCGCATTGATTTTCCGTGAACAGCGGCGCTTCCATAACAATGACGGGGCGAAGATTGCTTTCTTTGTACAGATGCTAAGGGATCGTGCTTTGAAATGGCCCCAGGTGGTACTAAACTCCGACCCTGGGATTTCTTTTGAGGTGTTTGTGGCTAAATTTAAGACTGTGTTTAACAGAGGCTCTGGAGCCGAGGCTGCGGCGCTCCGCCTCCTTAACTTCAAGCAAGGTAAGCGGAGTATGGCAGACTATTCAATCGACTTTTGGATTCTGGCAGAAGAAACCGGCTGGGGACCGGAGGCGCTCAGGAGCACACTGTTAAACAACCTTCGAGAGGATCTGAAGGATGAATTGATTATGCGGGACCTTCCCACTGCTTTTGATGAACTGATGTCTTTGTGCATTAAGGTGGATGAGCGGCTACGGGCTCGTCGTCAAGCACGGAACTCCAGTTCCCAGGAGGCCGCGGGGCAACGAGGGGCAGAGGCCTCGGCCGATTACCGGTCCTCCCGGACACCAGAGGGTGCAGACGGAGAGGTACAGCCCATGCAAATTGGCAGCTCCCATCTTACTGCTGCGGAACGCCAGCGGCGCATCACGGCCGGTGAGTGCCTGTATTGTGGTAACAAGGGACACATGATCGCCTCCTGCCCATCGCGAGCAAAAGGCCGCGCCCACCAGTGATGGTAGGAGTACTGGTGGGCGGTTTGAATCGGGATAAATCTCCTCCACGTTTAGCCCTGCCGGCTAAGCTTCTGGTCCACTCAGAGTGTCATTCTCTTTCTGTGCTCATTGATTCAGGAGCAGAACAAAATTTCATTGACTCTGAACTAGCAAAACAACTCTGTGTAACTGTGGAGTCACTGCCTCACGCCTTACGTGTCACGGCTTTGTCAGGGCAGCGCCTCCCCGACATCACGCACATCACTGAACCGCTCACCCTCACACTGTCTGGCAATCATTCGGAGGAGATTAGCTTTTTTGTTTTTCACTCCACCCAGACGCCGTTAGTTCTCGGGCATCCCTGGCTCCAGCAACACAACCCCACTATTAATTGGCAGAAAGGAGGCATCACTGGCTGGGGAGAGGAGTGTCATATGACCTGCCTTAAGGCTGCCTTACCTCCGAACACATCGGTCACCGGCCCAGAGCCACCACGGTCTTCCGACTTAGTGAATGTGCCGTCTGTTTACCACGATCTCGCTGAGGTGTTTCGGAAGGACCGAGCCCAGTCGCTGCCACCCCATCGGCCCTACGACTGCGCCATAGACCTGCTGCCGGGAGCTCCCTTACCGACCAGCCGCCTTTATAGCCTCTCGCTGCCGGAACGGGAGGCTATGGAGAAATATATAACTGAATCCCTCGCTGCCGGCATCATCCGTGCCTCTTCCTCACCCGTCGCAGTGGGTTTTTTCTTTGTGGAAAAGAAGGATAAGACCCTCCGACCCTGTATTGACTATCGGGGACTCAATAACATTACGGTCAGGAATAAATATCCACTGCCTCTGCTCACCTCTGCTTTCGAACTTCTCCAGGGCACCACCATATTCAGCAAGCTGGACTTAAGAAACGCTTACCACCTGGTTCGGATTCGAGATGGCGATGAATGGAAGACAGCGTTCAATACCCACCTTGGACATTTCGAGTATCTGGTCATGCCGTTCGGCCTCACTAACGCACCTGCAGTATTCCAGGCTCTGGTCAACGATGTTCTAAGGGACTTTATTAACAGATTTGTGTTTGTCTACCTAGACGACATTCTGATCTTCTCCTCTTCCCAGGCTGAACACGAGACCCAGGTCCGGCTGGTACTGCAACGCCTTCTGGAGAACCGGCTGTTCGTCAAAAGCGAGAAATGTGAGTTTCATGTGCCCACTGTTGCCTTCCTAGGGTACATAATCGAGCGTGGAGATCTCCGACCCGACCCTGTGAAAGTCAAGGCTGTTGTGAACTGGCCCGAGCCAAACAACCGTCACCAGTTGCAACGCTTTCTTGGCTTTGCTAACTTCTACAGGAGATTCATACGGGACTTCAGCAGGATTGCCTTACCGTTAACCCAGTTAACCTCTCCCAAGCTTGCTTTTCAGTGGAGTGACGCTGCCCAATCAGCCTTTCAGGAGCTCAAGAAACGGTTTGCCTCAGCGCCCATCCTGGTCCAGCCTGACACCACTCTTCAGTTCGTGGTAGAGGTTGACGCATCCGACTCAGGAGAGTCAGCTCCATCCATTATCCACTCCTTCCAGGCCATGGTCTCACATAGCACTGGACTTCATCACTGGGCTACCTCCTTCAGCAGGTAACACCGTCATACTCACCATAATCGATCGTTTCTCTAAAGCGGCTCATTTCATTGCTCTGCCTAAGCTTCCCACAGCTCTAGAGACCGCACGCCTAGTCGCCACGCACGTCTTCCGCCTGCATGGGATCCCGGAAGACATAGTGTCCGACAGAGGGCCTCAATTCACTTCTCGGGTCTGGAAGGAGTTCTGCAACTCTCTGGGAGCAAAGGTCAGTCTATCCTCAGGCTATCACCCTCAGAGCAACGGCCAGTCCGAGCGGGCCAACCAGGAACTGGAGACCGCCCTGCGCTGCGTCGCCTCCACCAATCAAACCATCTGGAGTAAGGAGTTGCCGTGGATCGAGTACGCCCATAACAGCTTGACTGCCTCTGCCACGGGCCGGTCTCCATTCGAAGCTTCCTTGGGATATCAGCCTCCTCTTTTTCCTGCTGTGGAAGGTGAGCACTCTGTACCCTCCGTCCAGGCTCATCTGCACAGGTGCCGACGAGTTTGGCGGGCAACTCAGGCGGCCCTACTACGCACGAAGGAGAACAACAAACGCATCGCAGACCGGCACCGGACCCCAGCACCCTATACTCTGTCGGCCAGAAGGTGTGGCTCTCTACCCGCTTTGTTCCTGTCAGGACCGAATCCAAAAAACTTACACCCAACTTCATCGGCCCTTTTGAAATCTCTGCCTTGGTCAACCCTGTCTCTGTGAAGTTAAAACTCCCTCGCAATATGAAAATCCATAATGTCTTCCATGTTTCACAAATCAAACCCGTCCGGTCCAGTCCTCTGGATCATCTTTGGGTTTGATTGCCGATTGATTAGCTCAAATTATCAGAGAAAACCGACAGCAGTATTGTGCAGCTATCTGATAACTTCTAGTTTGCGTCTTACTACACAGTGTAGGACTTAACCCAATTGTCTGATTTTTTTGGCTGTTTACATCTATTTTCAATTAGTACAAACAAATAGCTGAGCTAAATTCTCTTTATAACATGCTTTCATGAGATGAGATTACAGAAATGTTTGAGAATAGAAGAATTAATGGTGCTTAATGTATGCTTCATTATCATTATTTCAGAATCAGAATCAGAAAGACTTGATTTATCCCCAAGGGGCAATTAACATACAATAGATCAGCATAACATTGCAGATAAGGACAATAAGAACAGGCAATAACAGTGTATCTCACTGTTATAAATACACAGAATATACAGAATAAATAACTGTAAGTGACTAAAAGTGAATAAAGTGTCAGTAGTATAAAAAGAGTGTAGAGTAGTTTATGTTTCTGGTGTGGGAAATGGTCTTATCTGCTGGTGTTAAAAAGCAGCCTGGTAGACTGGTGGACACTTTTCCCTCCTCTTTCACACATTTATATGCACTCTGTGTCTGGACCAGGCAGGAGAAGAAAGGAGCATCTTTGAGATACGGACTTTGAGGACTCGCCCACAAATGCTGATGTAATCCCAGACTAGTTGCTGGGTAATCATTGTGTCTCTCTGCACTGTAGATTTCCACCTCTTGGCTGACAGAGATTCCTCTCTCCACTGCTGTTTTCCCATGGGAGAGGAGAAGCAGCTCCTGACAGCAAAGAATTACTTTCAGCCTGCTGTCTGGGCCTGAATGGTTTTACCTCTTCAACAGATGAGACCTTACTAAAGTGGTCAATAATTACATAACCAGAAAAAAATATACATATCACTATAATTAATTAATTATTTCCATAAACCAGATTCTGTGTATAAACCATATTTCCTTTACATTTATCAATAAAGTTTTTTTTTTTTTTTGTCATATTTTAATGTAAATTACAGCTGTTTTTCGTCTACCAGCAGAGATACCTCCTGATAAGTGTTGGTTTTGCAGATGCCTCTGACCCAGACTGTTGCCACAGTAATGCAACAAAATTGGTGCAGAATACATCCTGTCCAAAAAAGGCCACCTGCCTTACTGGGGAAAACTTTGATGGGCTCTTGACTTACAATTTCTGTATGACAGTGGACATCACCTTGAATCAGTTTTGTCCTACACTCCCCGCCTTATTTATTACTTGCTTTAAAATAGTACAGTATAGTAAATCCTCACCTGTTCCATCTGAACTGGACTCAGAAGTGAAGCAGTGGACCTAAAGTTTGCTCTGAGCTCTGTTACTGTAAGTGGAGCTGCAATCTTCTCCCCGGAGAGCCTCTTGATGCCAGCCACCTTTACAGAGGTAAAGGTGGCTGGCATCTTTACCTTTACCTTTACCTCATCTTTACCTCTTGTGGACTGGCCTACACACTGTCCACAAGAAAGCAGCTGCAGTACTTTCTTGGCTTTGCTAATTTTGAGCAGTAATTTAGAAATGAGTAAAACTACAGTCAGATTGCTCTACCCCTAACCGGCATCTAACCTCAGCTTATATTTTATGAACTCTTGCTGAAAGGAACTATAATGGGGGAAACCGGGAATTAGTAACCATCAAGTTAGCTTTAGAGCAGACATGTCAAACTCAAGGTTCACAGGCCAGATATAATTATATCAGAGGTGATTGCAGATGTAGAGTGGAATCCATGGAAGTATGAGAGACAGAAAAAATGAGGAGAGCCACTTCACCATCAAGTATGATGTGATTATCTGGCGGAGTCACAGCCAGGACTAAATACACATCCCTCAGATGAGTAGATGATGCCCAAATGTGCGATGAAGGTACAGCTCCACTCCAGAGGTGGAGAGGAAGATCAGCATGCAATTCATCCACCTGGAAAACAGAAATCCAACCTTCCAGCCATTTGCAGTGGAAGTTTGAGCTAATAGTGGGTTAACTGATCTTACAATTCAGTAGAAAACTTAACCTAATATATCTTCTATCTATCCATCTTTTAGAAAGAGCCTTTAAAAATAGGTTGAAGGCTGTGTTAATATGTTATTATGCATTGGAATAAGACATTTATGGGTAATACTTAGCCTGCTGTTTTAAATAAGAAGCCGAGTTCTGCTCATGTTATTCTCTGTCATGGGAGGCTCAGCCTATACTGCAGAACTCGCCTAGGGTCTGTGGCTGTTTAATCACTTCCACTGCCTTCCTGTGTCATTTCATCATGATTTCATCACTTTTTGGAAGGCTCTGACAGAGATTTTTGTATTTGATCTTCAAGGGCTGTTAGATAGGCTCTGCTTTTCTACCAAATCACCTTAGGAAATACTAGTCATCAGAGAATTTTCTGGATGTTTCACTTTTTTTTTTCTAAACCTAAGGGAAGAATAGATAACTAAAGTAAACTGGGGGTTTTGGGGTGTCTATAATGGATTTGAAATGGGTTTGTCTCAGATACCACAAGTTAGTCATAACTACTTATAGTTAATGACATTAATTTAACTTAAGGTCTATGTTTTTTCAGTATACTTTAAGATGTAGCATAGCCATTTCTTATTACATTGTATTTAACCTACCATATTTGATGCTTGTTTTATACATATGCATTAAAATTCTGGCTTGAGTTGATTTTTTTTAAAAATTTCACAGGAAGATAGCTTCTTCCTTTATTCATTATTCATGGCGCATTTCACCTTAAAGACAAAAGATTTATTCAGATCATGTCAGACCCAGTCTTTGATGTATTGGGAACATTGCAACACTTACATGTACTTAAAACAGTTTGATCTGAGACTTGAAATAGCCTCTGTGAATAAATTAGTGAATGATCTTGGCATGGAAGTCTCTTTGGGTAGTTAAAATAATGTCTAATTAGAATGCCACAGAGGAGTAACACTCAGCTCTCATGTAAACTTTACACTTAAACAAAAAGACAAGGCTTAAACATTGTGTTCGTAAGCCACTGTGTTAGTTACACCAGATTAGCTGCTTGTTAAAAAACAGCCATTGGAACATTTAGTTATGTAGATGTGTGTGACCTGCTGAACATTATACTGATATACATTATATATTGCATCAAAACAGGAAAAAAACATGATATCAGTACCTTTAAATTCAGTGGGAATGGAAGAGACACAACTTCAACCAAAGTTTATAAATTTATTAATGAGATAAAACAAAAACCACAATTAACTTCATGAGGTCTATAAGTCAGTGTGTCAGTGATCAAATGTTAGGTATGTAGTGTTGTGTAGGGTAAATCATAAAATAACTAGGGTTAAGCCAGAGCTCCCAGATGCATTATTTAACCCCATCTATCAGGAGCCTGCAAGACAACAGAGAGGGACAGCCAAGGGAAGTCACAGCAGGGGCTGGCCAAGGCAGAGTGCAATCACACCTGCCACATCTGGACATCTGGTCCAAGGACGTCATCTGAAAAGAAAATGAATATAATCAGCTAAAAGAGTTCTTGAAGTCATCAGTGGTGATGATCCCAGCTCTTGCTCTGAATCCTAACTTTTTTCCCCAACTTTTCTTAAAGAACAACAAAAATACTTTTTGGAAAAAGAAAACAGTTTTTTGTACACCTTTGAATGACTACATTCTTTGACTCGTAATTGCCATGACTTTCGAGAATTATTTTAGTAAAAGTCAAAAATTGCTAATTAAATAGCACAGGCTTAGGGTTACGGTCATGGTGACTCCATGTAAGTCTTCAGATTTCATTTTTGCTTTTAGTTTTTCATTCCTTCGGCTGTCTACAGTACACATTTGGAGTTATTTTAGCTGTATGCCAACTTCTAGGTAAACTAGTCACAGTACTATCTGTCTTCTCTCTGCATCCCAAAGATATCTATGAACAGATATCCCATTTGATGGTATGGACTTGTAATGAATATTTTGTTGTCTAACTGTAGATTGAGTGGGTAACCCTCTGAAATTGCTAAGTAAACTTCCAGATCAGTACAAATATAATGTGCTTAATATCAAGTAATACCTCTTCTGAACAGCAAACCTAAAATGAGGGCATGTAAATAGCTTTAATCATGTTTCATTGAAAGGACTCCAACTTCAGTAACTAGCGGCTTACATACTTCCCATCCTACACTGTTCACTTGCGAATGGATAATCACTATAGGTACTTCAAATTGATTGTCTTTGTTTATAACTTTTCCTTAAGTGAAGGTCTGAGCATATTTTAGAGCATGTTTAAACATAAATGTAGGTAAATCCAAAGGTTGATTTTCTGAACTCATTTTCTCTCTCTGCAGTGCTAAAAAGTGACAAAGTGCATCGGTGCACCTCTATAACTCTTTCATCTTCATCATGAAAAGTGCTGTTTTCACCCTATCTTGATTATTACAGTTATTACGTTATTCTGGATAGATGGTTTTTATAAAAGCACCTTACAGGACATCAACTCATTATCGTTCTCTCTCTCTCTATCACACACACACACTATTTTTTTTTCTGTCTACTTACTCTGTTATGGGCTGCAGTATTCTGTCATGATGAGGAATGAAAAGGGGATGCAAGAAGGAAGGTGGTGGCTGGGGGAAGATGGGAGGCAGTCAGTTGAGGGGAGTTAAAGGGAGGAGGAGAGTGTACAGTGTATGTCCCAGTTAGAGAAAAGCACATTGATCAATATTTCCCTATGTTAAGTGGCCCAATGAATACTAAAATAGTACACAGGGATGAACTTTACAAAGCCTGGGAGGGAGGGGGAGACAGTTATTTTTGGAACAATGAAACTGCACTAACAGAATTTGAACCTGAACTTTCTTATGATGAAATTCAACACTGCAAAATGCTGACAGCAAATAATGATATACTATGCAAGAACTACTTAAACCACAGCACTCTCTGCAGTGTTGTGTAATGTTGTGTTTAATGTTGCACTGTTTTTCCTCATTGAAATCAGGAAATACTGGCCTCCAAAACCAAATTAGATTTTAGAAATTAGAAATTAGATTAGTCAGTACTCTCAGGGTTATATCTGCATTGATTTTATAATGGATTTCTCGAATTACACAATACACAATGTAAACCAATCAGACAACATTAAAACGAGACAGGTGAAGCAAATAACACTTATCAAATGATTACAATAAAATGCTCTGCTGGAAAACCTTGGCTTCTGGCATTTATGTGGATGTTACTTTGGCACCAGAACCCATCTAAACATCTTCCAACCACATGCCCTATGACCCCTCCCGCAGGGGAAAAAAAGTGCTCTTTCACACTTCAAAAATTTCTCATGAACAGGTTGAGGAAAGACTACAATGAGCCTGCCTGCAAACTGACCAGATCTGATTCTAATGGAAAATCCAGCATGTCCGTATATATGAAACAGAGACTGGAACTCCTCAATTTAACAGTGGTGATTATGGCTGTTTAATTGCATGATATTTTATGGTGTTTCTGTCTCTGACTATTAAAGGAAGAGGAAATGAATGAATGAATGAATGAATGAATGCTTTATAAATACAAGAATGCCAAATAATGTGAAACGATGCTCCAGTTTGGATTTAAATTTTACATGTCCAAAGGCACTTCACTCTAAAGGTGTAAACTGATTTTAAGAGTGTCTCAGACTAAGTTGCCATTTTCTTCTCAAATATAAGCCCAACAGCATATGACATCATCTTCATGTTCCCAGATGATGTCACTTTGCTCTCTCTTAATGGCTATGAATGTGAGCAACATCCATCCTAAAACTCAACTGTTATCCAGGTGAACAGTTGTTGGAAGGAAAACACACACCTTCTGATGGACACTGCTGGGATATAATTGTTGTCGTAGTGGTTCACAACTTGTTAAAGTTCAAAAACGTAACTGGCATGCCCTAAAAACTGTGTGTGTGTGTGTTGCAACAAGTGTGTTTCAGTCATGTTCATCGCTTTATTTTTTTACTGTGTTCAGATATGATGATTGACTTAAGTCAATGAGTAACTAAAGCTGCAATCCTGTTGTAATGTTTCATTTCTTTGTTGTATTTTACAATGAACATTCACCATTAAACCCACCAATTTGTAATACTGTTGTACATTTACTGGTAACAGAGTCCTGCACACTGCAAACATGAATCTGCATGTAACAGTTTGTGTAAATGTATGAGCTGGTTTTACCATGTAAGACAGTAAAACATAGTAAACAGATCTTCCTCTCTGGAGACTGTTACTGACTCCTACATGCAGCCCGTCAAACTGTGCCATCTGACCTGTAATTAGTGGGATAAATCACACTCTGCCAGTGCAATCTTTCTGTTGATCAAAACAAGATTTGAAACAATGTATCAGGTCATGAAAAGACATTAAAATAAATGCACTGTGCTTCTTCAGAAAGATAATTTTCTCATTTGCTCACTTGAGGAGAGAGATGATGAAGGATGATGAAACAAAAGGGAAGGAATTAAGCAGTAGTGAAGCCGGGACGTGGGGGGAAAAAGGAAGAAAGAATGAAAAAATGGAGGAGTAGTGTGTCACAGAGGTGAAGGATGAGCAGAGGAGGAGACAGAAAGGCTGCAGACAGGCATTAAATAGTTTGATGAGAGCCAGCGTCAGAACAGACATGTCATGGCTTAGTCATCCCAGGACACACAGTAGGCCAGTGTGGTATACACGCACTCACAGCCACAATTAAGACTTCCTGTCACCCAAGGCATGCTTGTGACTTCATCTGATTTCACAATGACAAACACACTGAGTTCAACTCAGATAGCTGTGTGTGTGAGTGTGTCTATGTCTGTATGTATGCATCAGGGCATGGGAGTTCATCACAAGAGCTGGCACTTATACCTCAGCATGTCCTCCTTCACTCGATCCATGAACCTTCAGTGAGGCCTTTCTCTTTTCCTCATGCTGCCTGGAATCTTCATCTTCACCATCCATTTATTTTTACTCCTGAGGCTATCCTGTCACAAATCACCCCTGACTCTTACAGTGGTGTGAAAAAGTGTTTGTTCCTTTCCTGATTTCCTATTTTTTGTATAATTGTCACACCTCAATGCTTCAAATCATCAAACAAATTTAAATATTAGATAAAGATAACAGAAGAAAAAGATGCAGTTTCTAAATGAAGGTGTTTATTATTAGTGGGGACAAAAACAAAACCTACATGGTCCTTCCCTGTGTGAAAAAGTCATTAAACAGCAACAATTGCAATCAAGCATCTGCAATAACTGTCAGTGAGTCTTTTACAGCCGTAGAGGAATTTCTTTGCAGAATTGTTGTAATTCAGCCACATTGGAGGCTTTGAACATGGACCGCCTTTTAAGGTCATGCCACAGCATCTCAGTCAGATTCAGTCAGGACTTTGACTAGGCCACTTCAAAGTCTTCAGTTTTTCTTAAGTCATTCAGAGGTGGACATGCTGGTGTAGTTTGGATCATTATCCTGCTGCAGAACCCAAGTGTGCTTCAGCTTGAGGCCATGAACAGATGGCCTTCAGGATGTTTTGGTAGACAGCAGAATTCATGGTTACATTGAATTCTGTAACATTGAATTCTGCCGCCAAATCACAACAAATGTCGCCTTGAGGCGACATTTGTTGTGATTTGGCGCTATATAAATAAAATTGAATTGAATTGAATTGAATTGAATTTACCATAGCAAGTCTTCCAGGTCTTGAGGCAGCTAAACAGCTCCAGACCATCACACATATTTTACTGATGGTATGATGTTCATTTTCCTTAAAAGCTGTGTTGCGTTTACGTGAGATGTAATTGGACACACAAAAAGTTCAACTTTTGTCTTGCCAGTCTATTTTTTGATTCAACAGATCTCCCAGTAATCAGGCCTGAGTAAGTTTAGTGAAACTGAAACTCCACCAACTCCACCCTACCTGCACTTCCCCATCTTCACCTCTCTTGTGCACTGTTTGTTTTTTTGGATGGTTGAGCTGAAGTGTTTAAGCATATCTACCTTCACTATTGCTACTCCTTGTATGTTCACCTTTTCAACTTTTTCCCCTGTCATTGTACATGTATTCTGTCTTGGGTCTATTGACTCTTATTCCTCTTCTCTCCAATGCGTACCTCCACCACTCTACCCACTCCCTACTCTCACTACAGATCACAATGCCATCTGTGAACATTGCTGTCCACATGCCATGTACCCATAGTGCCAATCCCAAGCCTGGATAAATGAGGATGGTTGAGTCATATAAATAGGTGTTTTATCATTGTGTGCCACATGGCCCTTTCCAATCCCTACTGAACTAAAATTAAGCATAGCAGATCATCATGATCATTATACTAAGACATAACAACAACTTGCTAACTCCTGAACTGGTAGCTGCTTTATTTAAACAACTAAACTAATGACAAAGTGATAACTACAACTAGAGAATGCAGTCAAGTCTTCTCCTCCTCCCTGTAACTCGCATCTTGTTACTTGTTGCTTAATTGTGTAGTTCTCTGATGGGTAAACCAGCCAATTAAAGACAGAATCCAGATGAATGGCGGTTCTGAATTTCATTTGACCTACACTGATCAAATAAACACTGTGAAATGAAATGATGAATATTTGGCACTATATCTCTAAGGGACACAGCATTAAGCATGTTACAAAGCCAACTTCTCCAATTAAGACAAGCCACTATTTGCTTGGTTCACAAATAGCTTGGTTTACCTACTCTAAGGTTTACCAACTCTGCTTACAGCTAAACCCGGCCAAAACAGAATCTTTGATTATTGCACCAGGCAGTGCAATACCTGATATTAAACGGCGACTGGGTGACTTAGGCTCCTCACAGAAACATAACCTTAGAAACTTGGGTGTCATTTTTGATGAAGCTTTTTCTTTGGAGGGACATTTAAATCAGACAGTAAGAACCTGCTTTTTTTTCACTTGAGGAACATTTCTAAACTTAGATCCATCATGTCAACAAGTGAACTCGAGATAATAATACATGCTTCTATCTCTACAAGACTTGACTACTGTAACAGCCTGTTTACTTGTCTAAACATGAAAGGGCCCGCCTACAGGTTGTTCAAAACTCTGCAGCGAGGCTACTGCTGACCCGCTCGAACAAGGGTGCTCATATGAACCATGTTTTAAAGTCGCTGCACTGGCTACCAATCAGATTCAGGTTCCATTTTAAAATTCTAGTTTTAACTTTTAGAGCATTACAGAGGCAGCCCCCCCCCCCCCCACACACACACACACACACACATTGCTGATCTGATTCATACACAAACCTCCACTCGTAACCTGAGGTCAGCAAACCACAACCTCTTAGTGGTCCCCCACACTCGTTTTAAAACCCGAGGGGACCAATCTTTCCAAGCTGTTGCACCCAGATTGTGGAATGCACTTCCCCTATTTCTACGGGGTTTGGACTCAGTGGAGACCTTCAAAAAGCAGCTAAAGACATTTTTATTTCAAAAAGCTTTTAATTAGACCAGGGTTTTCGTGATGTATTTTATGACTGTATTATGTTTTTACCTTGTAAAGCACTTTGTGACATATGTCTGTGAAAGGTGCTATATAAATAAACTTTACTTACTTACTTACTTAAGAAGTGGAAAATGAAGAATTAGAATGAGTGCAGGTTTATAAAAAGTCATAGTAAAGAACCTTAATTATTGGTCATTCTGACTACTGATAATAAAAGACAATGCTTACCAAAAAAAATTATTTTATTTTATTTATTGAACATTTCCATGGTTTTTTTTGACAACCACTAGAGGGTGCCCAACTAACCTATAGACTGAAAACCTCCAGATAAACAATTCATCAGCTTTTGGTAAATGGTTAATGGAGTAGTAATTTTATAGTGTTGCTCTAGTAACACTGACTCTGTAAAGTACTTTTACACTCATGCAGTCAGTCCACTATCTTTTCCAATAACATTTCAACAGGCAAACCAAGGGGCTGGAAGTTAAACCATCATCCAAATCAATACATTAATTTGTACTATAACAATCACATTTTATGTTATAAAACATGCCATGTCCTTTATATTTTTGTAGTATTACATGAAGGAGAGCAACCGTGTAATACTGTAAATTTAGCACTAAATACTAAATACACTATAATGTAACCTTCTTTAATAATTTTATGCATTATAGCCTCCATCTGTGTGCAAATATTCTAAGCAGATCTGGATTTTCTGTGAGTGAAGTTCTTTTATATCTGTGAAGGTTCTCAGTCATAGGTCATCGTAGAGTAAGGAGTAAGGAGTAAGGAGCTTTGAAAGAAAAGCATCTGGACTTCTTTAATTTTTTTGAAGACAATCCACCTCTCATCCGAGATGCTTCTTCAGATCTAAGAGCAAATGGTGGAGAGTCCCAGATTGTATCCTCTACCTAATCACATGAGCCAAGGTGTGTAAACAGTTCTGGGTTGTGAAACCTAGCCCCACACTATCATGTGATTTCCTGAGGTCAAAAGGCCCAGGATGTAAGTGGGCGTTAAGGCGTCAGGAAGGATCTCAAAACTGGATTATAGATGGCAGACAGCTGGTGTCATAAGCCACCCCCTCTGTTCAAAGATGGTCGTTCGCAGTGGTGGCTTTTTTCACTCCTCTTTCAAACATCTGTCTTCTCTGTCCAAAAAGTGAACAACGGCATCCTCGAAAGAGTGACCTTTGTCCTTTAGACAAAGATTCGGCTGTCCATCTGCATCTAAAGGACAAAGGTCACTCTTTCGAGGATGCCAATGTTCACATTTTGGACAGAGAAGACAGAGAAGACAGATGGTCCAGACGCTTTTCTTTCCAAGCTTCTTAGACTGAATTTCTGATACTTCCTCTGTGACGACGTATTTTCAAGTCAGATCCCCAAGGACTTTAGAATAGTGAATTGCATATTGGTTCAGATGCGTGTGTTTATTTCTGCTGTGTTTTCAGAGTAACTTAACATCTATTTCCGTGATGTGTTTTTGTGTGCATGAGTATGCAAGACCGTAAATTAAAGTGAGCCATGATGAAGCAATGTTAGTGTTTGTGTTGATTCCACCCGTGAGTGTACACTGGTGATAATTAAATAACAGGGGGTGTTTGTTTATGTGTGTGTGTGTGTGTGTGTGTGTGTGTGTGTGTGTGTGTGTGCTGTAGCTATGATTAAATCATGACAGTCTGAAGCCTCCTTTATAAATGTCAGAATATGTAAGAGTCAGTTTTTCTACTCGGGGGTTTTTCCTGTCTCATGGTGCATTCATCTTCCTCAACAACACTGTGAGCTTGTATGTATGAGTCAAGGAATATTAAAGGACAAGGAATGATTGTCGAACAATAATTAATTTAAATTGTTGTATTCAATAGTGCACAGCTGTCAAAGTGTTGTTTTAGTTGAGTGTTCTGACCAACAAAGAAAGAGTCCTGATAATATATGGTCTGTGTAGTTACAACCTTTGTTTCTTTTATAAGGATTCTTCTCTATTGTGATTATGAGCTTAATTCATTTGATGTTTTTTTATATTGCACCATGTCATAGTTAAATACCTAGAACTGGTAGATAGTTCATCCATCCTACCATCTTATAACAGGGAGAACCATTCGTGCGATCAGGGAGACCCATCTGCCTGAATCAAGGGATGAGAATGACTGAGGTGACAGAACGAACAGTGTGGAGAGATGGAAAATAGCCCTTTTTTTTAGTGTAGTTTGTACTGCACTGGGAGCTGATTGTTTGTTTATTGTAGTGACAGATTTGAGTGAGAAAACCAAGGGGAATATCTTCCAGTTTTCCCCTTAAAGAAATTATTGTGTGACTTAAACCTCTTTTTTTTACGGTTTCTCTTACTTGAGTATTGAGGTCTTTGAGCCCTTGACCCATATTATTAGGTGACTTGGTTCCTCTGAGTAGTAATATACCTACCTAAAAACCGTGTATTCCCACACAGCATTTAATTTAGCTAGTTTAGGAAGATTTCACTTATCTAATAGTTTCACAGGCTAATAGTTTTTAAATAGAATACCACAAACAACATGTATCCCTTTAGAAATAAACTGTGATACTTCTAAAAGCACATATTCACACCTAGCCACACTAGCACTGTATCAACCCCAATGTGCCTTTAATGCAACTAGTCCTAAAATTATCTACTAGTCACAAACACTCTGCAACAGTTAGACTCGATGATTACACATAGATAATTTAACTACTTTAGGGGCATTTTACTTTTTTCTTTAGCGCTCCGAAAAGTCACAGAGGCTAATAGTTTTAAATAGAGCACCACAAACAACATGTATTCTTTTAGAAATAAACTGTGACACTTCTAAAAAACACATATTCACACCTAGCCACACTCTGTAACAGTTAGACAAAGGGGGTTACAGTTAGGCCCCCAACAGTCAGCAAAAGAAGTCATGAAACAATAAAAGAGGCTCCCTTATCAAGAGCATCCCAGCAAACATCCCAACTGCACAGCAAATTCAGCATGTCCAAATTAACACTGTCAGATTTGATTTCAACACTATTAAAGTGTCTATATGGGTCCACACCAGAGAGTGTTAATTTAACTCTTTTTGGAGAGTTGGTACGTTAACTCTGATTTAGTGTTAAACACCAAATCTGTCTGGAGTTGATAATTTAACACTTGGTGTTAAGAGTTTATATATTAACTCTCAAAGAGTATTTTAGTTTAACTACATAAGAGTTATCTTCTAATTAATTCTAAAAAGCGGGAATTTTACTGTTCTGAACTTCTAGAAATTTCTTTTGGAAATAAACATTTACTAAAAAGACGCAATGGTTTTTGAAAAACATTTATTCTGAACTGTGCACCACAATTTCAAAACATTTTCTGAAAGATGTAACAGTGTACATGTTCTCACTTTCATTAGAATTTTGTTTATCAAAAGGTCTGACATAGGTGAGCTGGTAAATGCAAATAACAGCATTCTCATCAGTTATTTCTTCAATACAATATGCATGTCCTTCATTCATCACTTTGTGGAACTTCAACGCACTTCTGCTCTCCCCCATATTCCATCTTCACAAGCATATCCTATGTGGAGATTGAATAAAAATTAGTTGACACTAATTAATGGCACAAATCAATTGCAGCACAGTAAAAAAAAAAAAAAAAAAAAGGAATCCTTTTTGAGCCATTACTTGTGTAAAGTATTTTCCCAAAAGACAAGGACACAGGCAACAGGTAGTACTGAACTAAATGTAAAACCTCAACCTTTTTCATTTTTACCTAAACCGTGTGCACAAAACTCTGGAGGGCTCTAAATGCTAACGTAGAACCCAGTCAGGACGTCTGCTACTGCTATTTGCTCGGGTTTTTTTTATGGGAGATCATTTTCAGGCTTCAAGTAGCACCATTATACCAACATTTCACATTCTAGACATTGTTTTAGGTGTATTTGACCAAAGGTTTGACTGAAAATTCACCTGCAAGCTTTTTTTTCAAGGCTGTGGTATTTGCCTGCAAACAATACCTTTCAGCTAGCTAAAACAGAATATTATGCTATCACCGAGCAACATGGCTAATGCCTTTCACACAGCTTTGTCTCAACTCCAAAGAGCCACAGAAGTAAAAGCTAATAATAATAATTGAAACAATCTTTGAAAAAATGACTTACCAAGCATGGCAAACAACTCAAATATGTAGAGCAAAATGTTCTGAAACGGCTTCACTTCAGCTTCGATTGGAGCCGTGCTGGGGGCGGAGTCTGTGAATTTACTCTATTGGTGTCATAGCCCCTGTAGGAGTTAAGCGGTCAAGAGTTAATGTTTCCATTGTAACACCTCCAGATTTGACATAGAAACACTCATTTTTAACACTCGATTTTAACTACTATCATTTTACACCTCAGAGTTACATTAAAAGAATGTGACTCTACTTAGAGTAAAATTAACTCTAAGTCTACGCACACCAAAACATTTAACACTTTTGAATTTGCTGTGTGTAGTTCCATAGTTTCCACATTTTTTAATTACAAATAGTTCCATTATCATATCTTATCGTGTCAGAGGTCAACTGAAACCATGTCCAGCTGAACCTCCAAAGGTTTTTCACCATGTTTCTTTACAAACAGTTAGTTCCATTATCTTATCTTATCATGTCAGAGGACAACTGAAACCATGTCCAACAGAGTCTCCAAAGGCTTTCCACCTTTCTTCTTTACATCCTACTCTTTTATCTCTACATCTCAGAGGTCAACTGAAACTAGCCCCACCTACATAAAAACACCCTAATCAGACACCCTGTATTCTTCCTCACTACTTCACATCGGCCCTTGAGAGCATAACACTTCGTTCATCAGCACGGTCAGCAAACCTAACAGCGTTCTTTTTAACATGGACAACATATATGGTAAGTAAAACAAGACTATTAATGGATTCTTAAATGTATACCCCAGTATATCATAAAATATTCAAAGTGTTTTCTTTTTCTAAACAAAAGCCTGATTTTTAGGAGATCGGTACAACGGGACACCATACGTTTCACTTACACAAGGTCTGTGTTTCTTCTTCTTTTTTAAAAACAGTCATCAGCTCACACAAAACAGTCTGTGCCTCATTGATTTAGAAGCAATCTTACCTGTTTCTCACATAGTAACATTTAAAATGTATATTTCTCTTTGTTTCTACAGGATCACAAAGCTATATTGGGCAAACTACACCTCTAAAAAACACAAGGTAAATGCAGTGTTACACATGTTTTAAATATATGCGTGTTTGTTTAAACCTTGTATTAACTGGGCTTATCCCCTGTGCACAGGGTCAATAAGTTGTCCAGAAAAACCTACAGAAGCGGGTGCAATAAGACCAAGCCATACGCTAGGTATGTATACAAGTCTCTATACATGACACACAATTTAAAGGAAAAAATGTTTTAAATATTTACAAATGTTCTAATACACCAGGCCTGAGACAGAGTACGCAGCGTGTCAAGAACCGGGGCCATCCGGAATAACGCAGAACAAAGTGTGAGTATAGGCATAAATAAATCAAAAGAGCCAAACACATCCTGTTTTTGAAATGATATGCCATGTATATATACGCATATATATATTTATATTGTTTCTAACACCCGTCTATCTCCACAGTGATCACACAACCCCTTACCACTATGGACTCCATGAAGACCCCTTGATGTTTTTGGAATATTTACACGATATCGATCTCCCAGAACAACAACAACCAGAAAACCCACAACCTTTGTGCAACAACGGAGACTCGGAAGCATTCTTCATCACAGGACCACACATACCAGCGAGTGAGTGTCTGCCTAGTGATTTCAGCGATGTTTTTGAGTACAGTCTATCAGATTTCAATATAAATGACATACCCACCACGCCAGAATGTCTCAGAAACAACAACAGTTATTCAGACAATGGTTTTGAAGAAGAAGGTTGCATAACGGACTCACAAATATCACAGGCATATGACACATACTTAAATGCAGCAGCAAACACCTCTACTTTTGAACAGAGCCATTATGCTTCAAAAAATTATATATTATCTTTGATAGCAGCTAAACTCAACCAACATAAACAAGCAGTACAAGTGAACTTGTAA
The DNA here is from genome assembly GCF_963576455.1 of Neolamprologus multifasciatus. NCBI lineage: Eukaryota > Metazoa > Chordata > Actinopteri > Cichliformes > Cichlidae > Neolamprologus > Neolamprologus multifasciatus. The sequence continues at coordinate 1,200,150 of NC_140440.1, forward strand.
GAAATAGCGGCTAAAGTCAAGCAACATCAAGAAGCAGTACCGGGGAACTTGCAAGAAATAGCAGGGGTTTTAACTAGTATCCAGCAGACAATAAACAATACCTCGGGTTTATTACATCTCATAAATACCACCATTCTAAATAGGTGACTTTTAAAATCCACACCATGGATCCACCCCGTAAATTATTCAAACACAATGATGGTACCTCCAATAGAGCTAAATGGTTTGACTTTGACGCTTTTAACCAGGCGGCTGCACAATTAGTAAGCAATTGTCAAGTTTTGCATGCAACACTTAGTAGTCTCGCTGCAGCACGCAGTGGTGTGTCTAATGAGCCCGCTTGTCCAAGTCATTCTGAACCCGTTGCTGATGATGCTGTTGATCAACCAACCAAAACACATTCGGATTTGCCTGTAGCCACGGGTGTTACTGTTGCAGGGACTGTTGTTACTCAAGCTGCCGTCGATTGCCTTATTACTGGGGCTTCTGTCACGCCTGAAAGGGTCTGTGCACCTAGCGCACATGCTTATCTGACTGCTGACGCTATTGCAGATGCTACTGCATCTGTTGCTGCTGAGGCTGCTGCTGTTGTTGACACATCACCACACAGCACCTCAAACAATGGAAATTCCTTAAGTGTTATCCATTCACAAACAGGTGCTGCAGCTGTCGGACCCATTGTTCAGTCTGGGTCTGGCAGTCGCAGTCAGCTTAGCATCAGAGAGATACCTAATTTCAATGCCCGAGAACTGCGCGAGCGCCTTGATTTTAGGGACATAAGTCTCAATGATCCAGAACAAGTGCCAGAAAGAGTTAGAAGTTGCTTAGCTAATGTGATAGATAGAGCAGTGGCTGGATCTCAGCAGGGTTGTGTTCTAAATGTGGTCCTACGCGGGCCCTCACTGGCTTCTGATGTTCAAGCTGTTTTAAATCCTGATAATCAGTATGATCCTGACCTGTTTCTCGAACAAATAGCACAAGTTATGCAAAGTAACGATGAATCTATCGGTGATGATGAATTAGAGTTTATTGTCACGGTTGCACAAAACAGTAGCGGTTCCAAACATTCCTTATGATGAGATTCTCTCAAAGAAGGGTAAACATTTGTACACACCAAACAACACGCACAAAAATTTGTGCTTTTCCCTGTGCATAGCACATTCATTAAACCCAACATCCCCTGAGCATGAAAAACATGCTACAGCTAAACAGTTACATGCTCAAGTAGGTCTATGCGACACACAGACAGTATCATTCTCTGATGTCTGCAAATTTGAGAAGCACCTAAACATTAAGATAGTAATCTATTATCACGCAGCAGGACGTAAACGTCTGCTTAGTTTCTTCACACATGATGAGCCAAATCCAAACACTGTAATGCTGTACCTACACAATGAACGCTATCACCTGATTGAAAAGCCAGCAGCTTTTCTCGGGGCAGGCTATGTGTGTAATTTTTGTTACAATACATATGAATCACCGCTCTATCACAGCTGTAAACATATGTATGTTTCACGCTCTGTCACCACCACAGCGGTCCCACAGTGAAATGCAGTGACTGTAACCGCGTCTGCAAATCACAACACTGTTACCAACAACACAAATTACCAGAAATAAAACACAACATGGTCCCGTGTGACAATATGAAGCATTGCATGCGTTGTGGTGTCACATATAAAGAATCAAAAAAATCACCACACAGATGTATTGATTTTTTTTTCAATAATTGATTACACAGCAGTGGAGAGTAGACTTTATCAAAGTAGATGTCTTTCTGAAAGCGCTGTAACTAAGTTTAAGAATATAATCCACCCACTGTTATCATGGGCAATTGTGGCTCAAGAGTTGGGAGTTGGCCTTGTAATCGGAAGGTTGCCGGTTCGAGCCCTGGCTTAGACAGTCTCGGTTGTTGTGTCCTTGGGCAAGACACTTCACCCGTTGCCTACTGGTAGTGGTCAGAGGGCCCGGTGGCGCCAGTGTCCGGCAGCCTCGCCTCTGTCAGTGCGCCCCAGGGTGGCTGTGGCTACAATGTAGCTTGCCATCATCAGTGTGTGAATGTGTGTGTGAATGTGTGGATGACTGAATATGTAAAGCGCTTTGGGGTCCTTAGGGACTAGTAAAGCGCTATACAAATACAGGCCATTTACCATTTTACCATCATCGTCAATGCCCTGTACCAAAACAGAGCACAGCAGCTATCTGAACGCTACCCCAACAGAGGTCGATTATCTTGTTAATAATTTCACCTCCTCACTACGTACGACTCTGGATACTGTAGCTCCAGTGAAAACTAAAGTCTCTAATCAGAAGAACCTGACTCCGTGGTATAATTCTCAAACACGTACTCTAAAGCAGATGACTCGTAATCTGGAGAGGAAATGGCGTGTCACAAATTTAGAGGATCATCATTTAGCCTGGAAAAATAGTTTGTTGCTTTATAAGAAAGCCCTCCGCAAAGCCAGAACATCTTACTATTCATCACTAATTGAAGAAAATAAGAACAACCCCAGGTTTCTCTTCAGCACTGTAGCCAGGCTGACAAAAAGTCAGAGCTCTTTTGAGCCAACCATCCCTTTAACATTAACTAGTAATGACTTCATGAACTTCTTCACAAATAAAATTTTTATCATTAGAGAAAAAATTACCAATAATCATCCCACAGATGTAATATTATCTACAGCTACTCTTAGTACCATTGATGTTAAGTTAGACTCTTTTTCTCCAATTGATCTTTCTGAGTTAACTTCAATAATTACTTCCTCCAAACCATCAACGTGTCTTTTAGACCCCATTCCTACAAAACTGCTCAAAGAAGTCCTGCCATTAATTAATTCTTCGATCTTAAATATGATCAACCTATCTCTAATAATCGGCTATGTACCACAGGCCTTCAAGGTGGCTGCAGTTAAACCTTTACTCAAAAAGCATCTCTAGACCCAGCAGTCTTAGCTAATTATAGGCCAAACTCCAACCTTCCTTTCATATCAAAAATCCTTGAAAGAGTAGTTGTCAAACAGCTAACAGATCATTTGCAGAGGAATGGTTTATTTGAAGAGTTTCAGTCAGGTTTCAGAGTTCATCACAGCACAGAAACAGCTTTAGTGAAGGTTACAAATTATCTTCTTATGGCCTCTGACAGTGGACTCATCTCTGTGCTTGTCCTGCTAGACCTCAGTGCAGCGTTCGATACTGTCGACCATAATATCCTATTAGAGCGATTAGAACATGCTGTAGGTGTTACAGGTACTGTACTGCAGAGGTTTGTATCATATCTATCTAATAGACTCCAATTTGTGCATGTAAATGGAGAGTCCTCTTCACACACTGAGGTTAATTATGGAGTTCCACAGGGTTCAGTGCTAGGACCAATTCTGTTTACATTATACATGCTTCCCTTAGGCAGCATCATTAGAAGACATAGCATACATTTTCACTGCTATGCAGATGACACCCAGCTCTATCTGTCCATGAAGCCAGATAACACACACCAATTAGTTAAACTGCAGGAATGTCTTAAAGACATAAAGACCTGGATGGCCGCTAACTTTCTGCTTCTTAATTCAGATAAAACTGAGGTTATTGTGCTCGGCGCTGAAAAGCTTAGAAATATGGTATCTAACCAGATTCTTACTCTGGATGGCATTACCTTGGCCTCCAGTAACACTGTGAGGAACCTTGGAGTCATTTTTGACCAGGATATGTCCTTCAACGCACATATTAAACAAATATGTAAGACTGCGTTCTTCCATTTGCATCCATCTCTAAAATTAGAAATATCCTGTCTCAGAGTGACGCTGAAAAACTAGTTCATGCATTTATTACTTCCAGGCTGGACTACTGCAATTCATTATATTCAGGATGTCCAAAAAACTCACTGAAAAGCCTTCAGCTAATCCAAAATGCTGCAGCAAGAGTACTGACAGGGACTAGAAAGAGAGAGCATATTTCTCCTGTTTTGGCTTCCCTTCATTGGCTTCCTGTTAAATCCAGAATTGAATTCAAAATCCTGCTCCTCACATACAAGGTCTTAAATAATCAGGCCCCATCTTATCTTAATGACCTTGTAGTACCATATCACCCTATTAGAGCACTTCGCTCTCGCTCTGCAGGCCTACTTGTTGTTCCTAGAGTATTTAAAAGTAGAATGGGAGGGACAGCCTTCAGTTTTCAGGCCCCTCTTCTGTGGAACCAGCTTCCAGTTTGGATTCGGGAGACAGACACTATCTCTACTTTTAAGATTAGGCTTAAAACTTTCCTTTTTGCTAAAGCATATAGTTAGGGCTGGACCAGGTGACCCTGAATCCTCCCTTAGTTATGCTGCAATAGATGTAGGCTGCCGGGGGATTCCCATGATGCATTGAGTTTTTCCTTTCCAGTCACCTTTCTCACTCACTATGTATTAATAGACTTCTCTGCATTGAATCATATCTGTTATTAACCTCTGTCTCTCTTCCACAGCATGTCTTTTATCCTGTCTTCCTTCTCTCACCCCAACCGGTCGCAGCAGATGGCCGCCCCTCCCTGAGCCTGGTTCTGCCGGAGGTTTCTTCCTGTTAAAAGGGAGTTTTTCCTTCCCCTGTCGCCAAAGTGCTTGCTCATAGGGGGTCATATGATTGTGGGGTTTTTCTCTGTATCTATGAAGCGCCTTGAGGCGACTTTTGTTGTGATTTGGTGCTATATAAATAAAATTGAATTGAATTGAATTGAATGTGTCCAGCCTAAATGCGAGCACTGCCGCAAGCCTAAATTAGTCAGGGACTCTGAGCATCAGTGTTTCATACAGCCTGTTGAACAACAGAAACCTTGTGATAAATATATTTTATATGATTTTGAGACACGGTATCACAACGGCAAACATGAGGCCACCTTTGTGTGTGTGTCTGATCTGAAGAGCAACAAGTTCACATTTAATACATTAAAATGTGTGGAGGCGTTTGTGCGGCATTACAGACACCCGAGGTTTCGTGGGTACACATTCATAGCACATAATGCATCGGGCTTTGATAACTACATACTTCTGGAGTACTTTGTCAAGCAATGTATAACACCTACTGTCACAATGAGAGGGAGCCGTGTGATTCTGATGCATGACAGGGACTATGACCAGCGGTGGATTGATTCGTTCAGCTTTTTGCCCATGGGTCTTGCCAAAATACCCTCTGCTTTAGGTTTTCAAGACCTGCAGAAGGTCCCTTTCCCACACAGATTCAACACTAGGGATAATGAGTATTATGTTGGTCCATACCCAGACCCTTTCTTCTACGGCTATGATCGCATGTCTGAAAGTGATAAGGTGAGCTTCATGGAATGGTACCAGACCGCCTCACAGAAACCTTTTGATTTTCAGACAGAAGTCAGGCGCTACTGTGTTAACGATGTTGACGTCCTGCGTAAAGCATGCAGCATTTATCGCGACACACTGCTGGATTGTACACAAGTTGATCCATTCATGCACACCACCCTGGCTGCATTCAGTATGGGTGTGTATAAAACACTGTTTCTGCCTAGAGACACGCTCGCTCTCACGTATGATGGTGCATACGTTGAGCAGAATAAGACGTTTTCAAATGTCTCTATTGAATGGCTTCAATATGTGACCCACACAAACAACACAGTGATAAAACACGCTCTCAGAGGAGGCGAGCATAGGGTTGGACCGTATTTTGTGGATGGCTTTGACCCCACAACTAACACGGCTTACGAATTTGCAGGATGTTTTCACCACGGATGTGTTAAATGCTACCCCGAGAGTGAAGTTAATCCTGTTAGCAAAGCCTCCTATGGACTGCTGCATCGTATGTTTTGTGACAAAGTGGATGCACTGAGATCGCAATACCATTTGACCGTTGTTGTGATGTGGGAGTGTGAATGGGCTGCCCTGAAGCAGACAGACCCTGCAGTTGTGGCTTTCATGCACACATATAGAAAGCCAGAACGCCTAAATCCCCGAGATGCCCTTTTTGGCGGTCGCACAAATGCTCTAAAACTGTACCACAAGGCTGCGTGTGATGAAAAAATATTTTACTACGATTTCACCAGTCTCTATCCCACAGTGCAATCTAAAAAAGATTATCCTGTAGGACACCCTCAAATCATTTACAGCAACTTTGACAGGCTAGAAAATTATTTCGGCTTTGTTAAATGCACAGTACTGCCACCAAGAGGGCTTTTTCACCCCGTCCTTCCCTACAGGTGCCATGGCAAACTGATGTTTCCACTCTGCAGCATGTGCGCTGAAGACCAGAATCAGCTCACTGCATGTGGGCACAGCGACAGTGAACGGGTGTTGAAAGGCACATGGGTCTCATTTGAGCTTGAAAAAGCTGTTGAGCAAGGATACAAGCTTGTTTCTATTGATGAGGTGTGGCACTTCCCCAACAAGACTGACACATTGTTTAAAGACTATGTGAAAGCCTTTCTAAAACTTAAACAGGAGGCCTCAGGGTATCCAGAACATGTGAAAACCCCTAACAAACAGCAAGAGTACATAGACAAGTACCATGAAAATGAGGGAATAATGCTAGATCCATCCAAAATATGCGTAAATAAAGCTGTTCGAAACGACAACAAGCTGTTGCTAAACTCGTTATGGGGTCGTTTCAGTATGAGGTCAAACATGGCGTCATCTGAGCTCATCACAGACCCGTCCAGGTTTAGTCAGCTAATGTTCAGCGACCAGTACGACGTGCGGCAGTTTTGTTTCATCTCTGACGACGTCGCCATGGTGCAGTGGCGCCACGCCGATGGTAGAGCATCCCGCGTGAAGGACGTTAATGTCTTTGTGGGTGCCATGACCACTGCACATGCCAGACTCATGCTGTATGGTTTGTTAGAAAACTTGCAGCAGCGTGTGCTGTATTGTGATACAGACAGCGTCATTTTCACAGCACGCCCTGGCGACTGGATGCCTCCTCTAGGTCCTTTTCTGGGGAATCTCACCAGCGAATTAGCTTGTGGACAGGGGGGTGTGGAGGATCACATAGTAGAATTTGTTTCCGGTGGGCCAAAATGCTACGCGTATCACACATCGCTGGGCAAAACACAAATGTAAAGGCGTAACACTGAATGCACAAAACTCCAAAGTTGTCACCCACGAATCCTTGAAAGGTTTAGTCCACAAGTTTGTAGCCAATCAGGCATCAGACGCACACCTAGTGGCTGTGTCTGATAATATCAAACGCGATAAAAAGAAGCTTAATTTGAAGAATGAAACCGTTGTGAAGAAGCTTAAAGTTGTCTACAACAACCGCCGTGTGCTCCCAGACTATACAACCCTGCCTTATGGATTTTAAATTAGATCAGGGGTTTGATGCCAGGTTGCAGCACCCGTTCAGCATGGTGGTCAGTGGTCCCAGTAACTGCGGCAAGACTTTTTTTGTCAAAAATGTGATTGAAAATGCTTCCAGGATTATTTCACACAGCACTGATAACATTGTGTATATATACTCATGCTGGCAGCCTTTATATGACCAACTTCTTAAGATAAGAGTCATAAACTTTGTTAACGGTATTCCTGAATCTCTGGCTGATGACACCCTTCTGCCTACAGACAAGAATAATTTGTTAATTATAGACGATGTAATGAACGATGCCGCTAACAATTTAGAAGTACAAAATGTGTTCACAAAGTATGTGCATCATAGGAATTTGAGTTGTATCTGGTTCAGAATTTGTTTATTCAAGGAAAATCCAGTAGAACTATTTCCTTGAACACTAACTACCTAATATTGTTTAAAAATCCTAGAGATAAATATCAAATCATGCTTTTAGGTAGACAAATGTTTCCTGGTAATACTAAATATTTTATAGAAGCGTTTAATGATGCCACATCAACAACATACGGGTATCTTTTAATAGACTATAAAGCCAAGACCCCGGACTATTTAAGACTCAGAACAAATTTACTGTCAGACCATCCGGTTGTTTATATCCCAAAACATAAAACAGTGAAGAGGTGAAAGGATGTCATCACGCATGCGGAGGAATCTGTCTCTGTTGGAGTTGATATATAAGTCTCCACCGGCTTTACTCAGAGTTATTATTAGCAATGCAGGCTTGGATTTCATCAATGCATTGTGTGAGATAGCCTTTAACGTATTGCAAGGTAACATTCCGCTGACAAATCAGCAGTACAAACAGTTAAAAAAGAAAAAATCTCTAATCAGACTGATTGCTGACAAAAAGATAAAAACTTTGAAAAAGAGAAAGACAATCAACCAATCTGGAGGGTTTTTACTACCCTTATTAGGGGCTGCAATCCCTTTCATAACCAGTCTAATAGCAAACAGGTGAAAATGGAGCATGTGCAAAAGATGTTTTTGGTGCCTCAACATCAGCTGGACTTATTGAAACAACCGCAACAGTACACAGGCAACATTAGACAACAGGCTCAGAATGACTTGGACAAGGAGATGCTTCATGTGTTACATGAATCAGACATAGATGTGTATGAGAAAGCTAAAAAATATGGAGATATTCTCCAAAGATTCCTAACACTTGTGAGACAAGGGGCCTGTGAAAAGAGTGTATTGTCTTTATCCTTACCGAAACAGCTTAACACAGATGTGCAAACCCCTCCTGCAGACACACCTGTTTATAGCAATGCTGGGGTGAAGGATTTTATTGCAGAGAATGTTTTGACACACCTGTCTAAAAGGAGTAGGAGGAACGCAGAACTCATTCTAGCAGCTCTGAACCGTTCGCCAAACATGGTTTCTTACAATGACAAAGGCGAAATTGTTGTTGATAAACACACCATACCGGGTTCACACATTTATGATCTGATTAAAGCCGTCACATCCACACACACACCTTCTGAAGGTTTCAGACCTATAGGTTGGACAGAGTTTTTAAAAGCTGTTTCAGATTTAAACATACTATTATCGGCCATATCCAATACCGGCGTACATAAGACCATTGCCTTGTATAAAACAGATCACACACTGACTGAAGACTCTGGTTTTTTAAAACACGCACCTAAAAAGAACACACCGGGCGTCTCACTGCGTGATAGTACATTAAAGAAAAAAATAAAGAATAAAAAAAGTAAATTAAAGGGTGGTCCTATTGAGTGGTTGGATTTTTGAATTCAGACTATTTCTTATCATAGCTGCAATGTTGTTATTGTTTTTTCTGCCTAAAATATTGACTGTTTGTTGTTTTTCTACTGTATTTTTTTTCACTTAGATTGTTTTCTTTTATCACAGTTTTTCTATTATTATCATTGTATAATGTTTGATTTCTTTATTACTCTTGAAGCATGTGTGATGTGACTGTATAATAATATATGTTACAATTTTTGATAATAAATTGACTCGATTAAATCATGCTCTCATATCGTCTTTTATTATAACCAGTAGTACACATCAGTATCCTTGTTGCACACATACATAATCACTACACACTGCTACGGGTTGTATGTTGTTGACAAAGCGACACACCATAGCATCGTTACAAGTTAAATTAGTAGAATACATGTTAAGCACATGTGAATAAGATACACCATTTTGTATATGAAATAAAAAAAATACACAATGTTGACCACATGTGATGGAGAAATCATTCTGCACTTGTTTTCCTGAATATAAAATAGTGGAACAGTTTTTTTTAGAAGAAACACCTTTATTGCTGGTGGAAAACTGTCTAGCGAGTTTCCAAAACTATCAAAAAAATGACCGCGTCTGTCTCTCGAAATATAAACAGCAAGCCAGTGTTCCCCAGGCATTGTAGAAGGGTGAGTGTTTACAATAGCCATAGCTGGGAGTCTTTGAAGCTGCGCATTGGGTACCTGATCACAGGCTAACACGCCTAGAAAATGTGTGTTTTTATTGATAATCCTGCCCATCACAGACGTGTTCATGGCCGTCTTTGTTGTCTCAGTAGTAATCCAAGAGCACCTGTCTCATGTTAGATATTTCCATAACTGAATCAAATACAGAATAACACAAGATGTTCATTGTGCGGGGTAGTGGGTTTCTGAAACGGGTTTCAAGCCTTACGTTCCCAGTTTTAATTAACGATACATTCCCTGAATGTCCTTCGTCAGCTTCCAGATTGAAACAGAATAAAGTATACCCGTTACCAAAATCGTCACGTGAAATGGCAAGCAACCTGTCCTTTAAATGTCTTCCAGTGGTTTGTATCAGCTGATAGAATTCTCTGGTATACTGTTTTCTCTGAAAATTTGGCTGGAACGGTTTAGCAGGATAAGCCTGACCACCAGCGTATAAAGAAATGAATTCTATATCACAGGTTTCGAAATGAAATGGGTTACGGGTTGGACTTCCTGTAAAAGCTTCATTATCACTGAATGCAATGATGACAAATTTAGGTATCCTGCCCATAAATAAATTGTCATTAGTTGATATTCGAGCCCCAGCCGGTATGAAGAAGGTCTTTAAAGATACTCTGTCTATAGCATATTTTGCGTTTGCATGGTGCAGTGCCTTCCTGTGTGCAAGTCTGACGCTCGGTGATACACTAACTTTCTTGACAAAGAGACTGGCTGAGACAATTTTAACTTTGTATGCATTAGCATCCGCCGTCGTGAGAGCAAATTCGTCTTTAGAGTGCACAAATTTCAGTGACAGATCAATTCCATTAAGTATCAGTTTTTCTTGAAAAAACAGGTCTGCATGTACAGGTGCTATCAATTCAACAATACTGCTATTTGCTGTATATTTGCCTCTGGTCACAAGGCCTTGGTTGTCCCCTTCTATGGATGTGTCATTCATGTGTGATGCTGTATCCTTACAGAATAACCCTGTGCTGAACTGTGTGTCTAAAGTGTCCTTATTATAATTGATAAGACATTCTATCACACCTCTGTATGGATATGTGTTGGATGATTGACTAATGAGCCGGTCTCCCAAATTAATATCGACTTGACTAAATATGCTGCATCCAGGATAATTAATAAATCCTACATTAGCGTCCCTAGCCAGGTTTGAGCCATCAGCGTTTGTGATTCTCACACGCGTGTAGATATATGTGTCATTTAGATCCAGGTAATCTTCTCCAGACGATGAGATGTAAAACTCGATCGGGCCTCCGTCAGTGATTGCCGAAACAGGCGGTATTTCAATAAACAAGTTGTGGGTGGGGTCTTTGAAGTATTGGGCGTATACACATACACGCCATTACCATCCTGCTTAGTGGCTGTGGGCTTGGTTATGTTGGATATGACATCAGACACTATGCCTGATGCAGCAGTTTTTAGGTGTGGTTTGACTATACTGACTCCTTTTTTAAACAGCGGTACTGCAAATCTAAATAAGCTGCGGAACAACCCGCCTAGGCCTGCGCCATATTGTGTGCTGGTCCCTATATACCCTCCCAACTCCCCCCCGGCTTGCGCAAGGTAATATTTTAGATATTTTGCTTCATCTGTGTTGTAGACACCCATCCTTTCTTTTTAAAAATGCTGGCTTATCGGGCGGAAGTGTAGCTTGACAAACACCTTACCGTATAAAAAGGGTATGTGTTGATTCTGGTCGTCTTTCAAATCAATTTCTATGTCGTCGATTAATGTCTTTGACACAGGTGTGTAGTGTGGACTGTCAAATTGCAAAATGGTTACGCGCAGGACATCGTCTGTGATATTTATAGCCCTTAATAGCCGCGCATGGGCGTCACCCACAAGTTGGTAGTCAGCGATATCTGCATAAATAAACATGTTGTATTTTCCGCCGTATATGTCAGCAGGATGTGTTTTTATAATGAAGTACAAACGGTTCTTCTGTTTCGAATCCTAGGATTTCTGCCAGTCTCCCTCTAAATGTGAGAATGCTGCCTCTAGGCCCCATAACACTGACATAGTTACTAACTGTGTTGTATTGTGTTTTAATGTCCGTTGTGCCCTGGTGCTGTTGGCATTTCAAATGAAATTCTTTTATTATTTGCTCCACAGAGGTATAATGACCCACAGACAGCTCAATCGTCGTTACGGATAGGGCATCATCTTTGACAGGGTTATAAATTTCTACTCGTGAGTCTGGTTGTGGAAAAGACAACCAAGTGCGTGGGTACTGTATCTCTATAACAGCTACCTCATACTGATTATTCAAAACAATAGGTTTTGCTAGTTTTGTTCTAAAATTAGATATCTTATTGCCTGGGTAAACATGAGCCGATGCATTTGAGAAGAGACTCACATAAAAGCCTGCTTTGTTGTTCTTTTTATCCATCCTTCTTTACTCTGTCTCTGCACTGTGATGAATGAATGACTGCAGAACTGTGTCATCCAGGTTAATCACGCATCAATGATGTCTTTTTCTGGAATCCATGAATTAAAACTTGCTGGTCATCCTAACCATTTTACTAGAGCCATCTTTTTCCGGCCCACTTTTTTTCTAGCCAATATGCTTTCAATTTTAAATGTTTTGTTTTTATCAACAATCACACGTTGTATTTCAGGCTCATAAAATGTTTCTTTCAGCACCTCTCCTGCTAGATCGGCTAGTCTGTACACTGGTGGTTGTCTCCCTATACACTCACTGATTGTGAAAATCTCATCAGTGTAGGTTTGTTCGTATCCTTTTCGAAACACTCCTCTCAGTTTCGATATTCGTACGGTGTCACCAACATTAAATTTAAAATGCACTTTCTTCTGAGGCATGGTTTTGTACAGGGTGTTAAAGACCAGCTTCTCATTATCCTTATTTACCTCTGCCGGAGCCATTTGGATAGTCCTGTGATAAGCATTGCTATATGCCTATGTGAGCTCGGGGATGACTTGTACATATCTCCTTGAGTTGACGGATGTTAAATACTTCCACATTCTACCCTTGAAGCTGCGGTTGAATCTTTCAACAATACTAGATTTAACCTCACTAGCTGTTGAGAAATGTTTGATGTTATATCGCTTCATTAGCTGTTTAAAGGGTGTATTATAAAATTCTTTGCCTTCATCTGTTTGTAGTTTCATAGGGATCCTGCCCTCAGTAAGTATATCCTCAAATGAGGCTGTTACGGCTGGGCCCGTCTTGGTTGTGAAACATCTAACCCATGCATATTTTGAGAATACATCTATACATGTTAGCAGGTATCTAACATTATCATTATCTGCCATGTATTCAGACATATCAACCAGATCGGCTTGAAACTGTTTGAAATGTCAATTCCATTAACCAATACTCTGTTTCTGGGAAAGTGGATCCTAGCTGGTTTATGGAGTGTGTAAGTGTCATCTCATTCTAAATAATGTTTGACCTGTGATAATGAGGGTTTTACACCTGTTGCCTCAGCGGTAGCTAAACGGAGCTTATTTAAACTGGCCAAGCCAGCAGGATGGGCCGGATCATGATAAATTTTATACAATGTGTTTTCCATGATGTATGCAAGACACAAATGACTAAAATGTTGGTGTTAACATGTCTTTTTATTTCATTCACACAGACAATGAATACTGAACAGCATACATTAAACCAGGTGTCTCCCAGCCCAGTAGTTACCAATCATGCGAAGCATGGCTGGTTTAACACGCCGGGCATAACGACTTGATTCTAACAGCAGCACAATGTTGTCGTTAATTGCGCATACTATATGTTGTGATGATCTCAGTTCAGTCATGGTGTGTTCTGCAATCCTGCTGAATTGTGTTCCAGTCCCAGCGACTGTGTATGCGCGTACAAACAGGCGAATGGCGGGGGATGAATCGGTCTGTCTTGAGCCTTATCATCACATCGTCATAGTAGGTGTCAAAGAAATACTCGGACAATTCGTGCAAGCAGCTGTGTTGCACCTGACTGGGATGAGCTGTTTGACATCCGTAGCATGTATCCTGTAGAAAGTCATTTAGCGCCAACATCAGCAAGTGGTGGGTTGCAAGCTTGATGTCGATAATGGTTTCCTCACAAAGACCCGATCCTGTAGGATCCTGCAGCAATTGTGGAGAGGGGGGTGGAGGTGGTCGGGTCTGGATTAGCAACGCTGGTGGAGGTGGGGAGTCCGTGAGGTCCCATGCCTGCATGTCTCCCTCTGAAAAATGAGAACAATAAAAAGATGTTATATTTTGTTGCATAGATACGCACACGCACACACACACACACATTAAACCTACCATTTGGTTTATTTAGTTGTCAGACGGCCTTATGATTTTAGGTTTGCACAGGGTAGAAGGCAAACCAGTCTTCGGACAAGTCGCAAAATCATCAAAAACAAGGCGTTTTCTAATACCCTCATACGCAGTGTTGAGACTATCCCTCTTGATGGTGTCGTCAATCTGGCTAAACAGACGCAGCATAGGTCTCCAGTCGCACCACTGTATAAAAAACATGTCCTTAAACCATGTTGTGCGCTCTTCTATGCTCAGAGGGTAAGGATTTGACCTCCAGTTTTCAACCCCTCTGACAGCAATAAGACTTTCCCTGTCATCACATACACTGAGAAAAATAAAGTCATCGGGGCTACGGTTGAAGCGATCAGCCTCGACCCTGTAAAGTTCAGGGCCTGTTGGACTGTTCCACTGGGAAACATACAGCATCTCTGACATGATAAGATAAGATAATGGAACTAACTGTTTGTAAAGAAACATGGTGAAAAACCTTTGGAGGTTCAGCTGGACATGGTTTCAGTTGACCTCTGACACGATAAGATAAGATAATGGAACTGTTTGTAATTAAAAAATGTGGAAACTATGGAACTACAGTTGGGATGTGTGCTGGGATGCTCTTGATAAGGGAGCCTCTTTTATTGTTTCATGACTTCTTTTGCTCACTGTTGGGGGCCTAACTGTAACCCCCTCTGTCTAACTGTTACAGAGTGTGGCTAGGTGTGAATATGTGTTTTTTAGAAGTATCACAGTTTATTTCTAAAAGAATACATGTTGTTTGTGGTGCTCTATTTAAAACTATTAGCCTCTGTGTCTTTTCGGAGCGCTAAAGAAAAAAGTAAAATAAAAAAAAATAGTATAGGTATATTACTACTCCTCTGTTTAAGAGGTCAGGTTTGCTTAGCTGGTGTGGTTTGGGAGTTTGGGTCCTATATTATCAAAAATGAGGAAATATTTTTTTGATAAATCACGTTTCGAGTTCCAGAGACTTATCATCATCTGTAGCTATGTACATATTAAGTACTTAATTTTCAGTTCACTTCACTTCAACCTTGTTCACAAAATATACAGCAGCAGTTATATAATTCTGCTCTGTTTACTTCCTTTGAATCATTATGAAAGGTTCTGGCCTCCTTTTATTCTCAGAGTGTAGTGTTTACACCCAAACACTGCTTGTCAGAGTCAAAATACATCTGTCCAACTTTGTGTTAACATAAAAAAACAAAAGATTAGAAGATAAAATGTGTTCAGCTGATATATTGTTTTATAGTTTTGTCTAATATTGGCTGTGTTTTCTTAAATTTCTGCATCTCTTTCTGCATTTTATTTCAAGTGTAGTTTTATACTTTCATTTTAAATGTATTGAAAAAGACGTTAGCAAGTCAGAAGAAAAGAAAAACAAAATGAACAGCCTAAAGCTGACTTGTAAGCTTTGCAAATTGGCTTGTTTTAACGATTCACTTCATTTTAATTCATGAAACAATCACAAAACATTTTTCCCTCTTAGCTCCTGAGTAATTAATGAAAGGTCCCGACTACTGATTAAGTTTAGCTGAAGCGTATTAAAGAGGGAGGACAGGCACTGAGCTCTGAGCTGCTTATTTCCATTAAACCTAAATCTAAAACACTGCTCACCCTGCGTTAAACTTATTGTCAAATCAACCGTGCTACTGTGGACGAGCACACACACATACATGTACACACACATAGATAAAGTCATGCACCATCAGACACAGATTAAGATTCGGACTGAAGTTGATAAATACGTATGGCCACTTTAAATTGTTCTTTTTATTGAATGACTAACCAGGTTGCTAATTTGGTGTGACATAATTAATTACAGCCAATTAGGTAAACAGATGGGACAGAGAATGTGTGGAGAGGAAATGAGCATGAGGATCATTAACTTGTGTGGGTGGCTGGATCAGGCTTCACGATAGCCCCACCAAGTAGCCATTAAGAGGATTAGTTTAATGTGTGGTGAAAGAAAATAGAGGCGCAAACAGATGAAGATGGAGACAGAGATTAGGTTATACTGACACTAAAAAGCTAATATTGGCTTTACAGATATCATCTGCTGTATTGAATAAATATCAGTGTCAGTCTGACTGCTCCCTGCTGAGTAAGTGAATCCCTCCATCAACTTGGAACCACTTCCAGGTTGATTACAGCCTGCTATAAAAAATAGTTTGGGTCTCTATAGCTAATTTCTTCCTTTTTCAGCAACTCTACTGAGGCTCATTTTCTTTTAAAACGCATCCACTGTGATGAGTCTCTTGTTCACTGAAATGAACCTATTGACAATGTTTGGGGCTTTGGTGCCTTTTGGAGCAATTTTAATAGAATTATTTGGCAAACAATATAGCTTTTGTGGTAGTTGTGTTGTAGTGTGGGAAGAGCTGCAGGACCGATCCGAGCACTGGATGCAGCTGATTGCAAGTCTGGCAGCTCGGGTCAGTTTGTGTTGGACACCGATGCCACCCCCACCCGTGACTGCACGGGAATTGAGGTCCGGACTGTTCCCGCACCTGTCCCCACTCCTTGGGTGGGAGCGGTTGGTGCCTGGCAGGGGCCTGCACCCGTTCCTGCTCACTGGAGGAGGGCTGCTGAGCAACACCACCAGGTCACTGCACCACCCCTCCCCTGCAGCCAAGCCAGGTACCACACCTCCGCCACCAGTGTTGGGAAGGTTACTTTTAAAGTGTATTTCATTACAGATTACAGATTACATGCCCCAAAATGTATTCTGTAACGTATTCCATTACGTTACTCAATGAGAGTAACGTATTCTGAATACTTTGGATTACTTAATATATTATCATGCTGTTTACAACTACATGAATGTACTATTGCTGTGATTTATTACTGTTACTGAAGGTCCGCGGCTCTGAACCGTAGTAAAGGGACCTCTGACTAATACGGTGGGTTCTGTGTCGGCTCGTAGCCGAAAACTAGCTTTACTTTGTTGTCTGGGTCAACTTTGCTAGCGAGAGACAGAGAGAGGCGTTGAAAGGCTGCTCCAACGGAACTTATTGTTTCAGAGGAAAACACGAACACGGTGTACAGCCGAGTCTTAATAGCTTACTTACAACTGGGCTGGTCAGGCACTCTTCTTGGCTGCAGTGGTTATTATTATATTTACATGCTTCCAGCTCCCGTTTTTGCTCGATGACAGCTCGTACTTTTCCTTTTTCTCCCTCCCTCGCTCACAGACACACAGTGTTGGGGAGTAACGGAATACATGTACCGCCGTTACGTATTTAAAATACAAAATATGAGTAACTGTATTCCGTTACAGTTACCGTTTAAAAAGGTGGTATTTAGAATACAGTTACTTTGTTGAAATAAATGGATTACATGGCGGTACTTCCCTGTCTCATATTGTGGCGGGTCAGGACTGTTTGGGTTTTGTTTGACAACTACGTTCTGTTGTTGCAGGCGGCAGCGTTACGGTTGCCATGGTTACAGGGTGACGCTCTCTCTCTGCGCGTTTCCAGGGTGAGAGAGCGCCTGTTGTTGTTGTGCTAAGCTAATAGGCAGAATGCTACAGGCATAGATCTAAAGAATGTAGCATCATGGGCAGTGTAGTCCGTGCTGCAGGGAGAATGGACTGCCATACACGTTATGTGTCTGTGAGCGAGGGAGGGAGAAAAAGGAAAAGTACGAGCTGTCATCGAGCAAAAACGGGAGCTGGAAGCATGTAAATATAATAATAACCACTGCAGCCAAGAAGAGTGCCTGACGAGCCCAGTTGTAAGTAAGCTATTAAGACTCAACTGTACGCTGTGTTTGTGTTTTCCTCCGAAAAAATAAGTTCCCTTGGAGCAGCCTTTCAACGCCTCTCTCTGTCTCTCGCAAGCAAAGTTGACCCAGACAACAAAGTAAAGCTATTTTTTGGCTACAAGCCCAACATGGAACCCGACGTATTAGCCAGAGGTCCCTTTACTACGGAGTCGCGGACCTTCAGTAACAGTAATAAATCACAGCAATAGTACATCCACGTAGTTGTAAACAGCATGATAATATATTACATAATCCAAAGTATTCAGAATACGTTACTCTTATTGAGTAACGTAACGGAATACGTTACAGAATACATTTTGGGGCATGTAATCTGTATTCTGTAATGGAATACATTTTAAAAGTAACCTTCCCAACACTGCAGACACATAACGTGTACGGCAGTCCATTCTCCCTGCAGCACGGACTACACTGCCTATGATGCTACATTCTTTAGAGCTATACCTGTAGCATTCTGCCTATTAGCTTAGCACAACAACAACAAAAAGGCCTCTCTCACCCAGGAAACACGCAGAGAGAGAGCGTCACCCTGTAACCATGGCAACCGTAACCGTGTAAGTACCGCCGTGTAATCCATTTATTTCAACAAAGTAACTGTATTCTAAATACCACCTTTTTAAACGGTAACTGTAACGGAATATAGTTACTCATATTTTGTATTTTAAATACGTAACGGCGGTACATGTATTCCGTTACTCCCCAACACTGTCCGCCACACACACTCTACTAAGAATGCTCACATGACACTAGCTCCCAATACTTTTTTGATTTAAAATTCTTGTATTTACATACAGACCACTAAACGGACAAGCTAGACTATTTATCCCATCCTCTATTAAACACAGTGATAATCAATTACAGGCTCAGATACAGTAGCTGTTCCCACTATCAGTAACTGTACTTTATCTGTCACATTTGTACAGCAATTTTTATTTTCTTTACTCTACTTTTTATGCACAACTTTGTGACTACTTGTCTATGAAAAGCACTTTATACCTAACCTTTACTTTTACTTAAAGACCCCACACTATTAGACAGAGAGGCCCAACATTTAGACCGTTTGCTATTAACAAGCACTTGGCAATAGTGGGAAGGAAGAACTACCCTTTAAACGAATATGAAAGACATTTTATCTTTCTTTTTTGGTGCCTTTTTGTACTCCTGCTGTGGCTTTTTTAATCAACTGAAATCTTTTATGGAGATTCTAGAAAAGTCTAATAATAAAGAGTTACAACAGTCCATCCTAGAGGGGCAAATGCATGGATTAGCTTTTTAGCAACACTCACAATATGTTCCTTCATTTGAAAATGTTACATTCGTGAACGATGGACATCTTGGTTATTTGTTTAATGTGGGAGAGACAGATACCTCTGAAAAATAATTAAAACATCCCTCATAGTATTTAGCAAGCAGTCCTAGCATATCAAAAAATGCATTTATGAAGAAAATTCATAAGATGGAGAGGGACATCAATTCCTGCCACATTTAGCTCAAATTTTAATAAAAACAATTATCATTCTGACACTATTCTATTCTTCATTTTCATAAATAAGTTGACACGCTTGTCTTTGGTCACAAAATGAAAGCAAACACATGACTTGAACATGACTAAAATTGTGGGCTGTGGTTCACAGCAGTGACTTTAATAAAAAAAATATATAAATAAAAGCCTCTGAAAAGAAGTTGATGGTGATAAATCTAGACAAACCAATGACTAAATCATCATAGGCCTCTGCTTTTCAAAATCAGGCCTGGTGTCTCTCTCATCCTGTCACTGCTTCACATGCTGACTATAGCTATTCATGACTCCAGTGCAACAGAGAGCCCATGTTACCGGTCTGATGCATAATCAATAGGACAAGCTCTCTCCAAATAGGGTTTTAACTTGTATTGAGCTTACTGAAAAAAGAGTGGCCCACTCTGTATACTTGCACAGCTCGGTTCTCTGAGACCTAACTGCATTTTGTCTGAGATTCAGGCATTTTTCAGAGCTGACTTCTGCTCGCTGTGATGAAAACTCTGGGTAAGAGACTTCAGTGGCCCCCAATCAATACATGACAGAGGTCCTAAAACAGAGAAATCAATCTGCTGTGACTTTAAAACTGAACAGCCCTCCTCAAGGAATATGAAATATGCTGATTAAAATTGTACTAAAGAAAAACATTCACTCATTCCACTTTCATTTATCCTTTGGTGAAAATGCAGCATTCATCATTTTGTATCTCTGATCCTGCATTTTTTAAATTTAGCCGTTAAAATGGCCTCACTACAATCGCTGATTTCTCCTTTCAGGAACAGACTGCAGTGTGAGAGACTAATGCAAGGTGTCAACAGAAAAACAACACTGCTATTACTACTATACTACTCAAACACGGTTCTTCAAGTTGATGTATATTCCTTATTTTCATCAATATATTTGATTTCTTAAACTTCGCCAAAGTAGCATATCATGATTTACAGTTCAAAATAATACATGTAGTTATACTGGCGCTTAGTGCAGCCCTTTATTTAAACATAATGCTCCAAAAAACTGTGGGATGCATGTGGCACAACCAAAATTATTGCCACTGTGTGCAATGAAACTGCAGTCTCATTGCCTTTGAAATGGTTGCTTTGAAGACAGAGAACATGAGTATGGTGATAAGAGAGCTATAAGATGGAGTCAGTGTGCTTTCAGTTTGTGATTGAATGGGGTCAAGTTGGAAATTATATGCAATCTATTTGTGATTATACAGCGATTAACTGTGATAAATTGGTGAAATCACAAATCTGTTACCATCTGTTGCCAATCCGTTACCATTTCATTACACAGAAATTCACATTAAAAAAACAAACTACATTGATTAGTTACATTCAACCAGAACCTCCTAGCATATTCATCCACTTTTAATGATGTTGTAGTTGAAGCAGGACACTGATTTAGATGCAGAATAACATAGGCACCTTCATTTAACAATAAAGCCAGAATACTACCAGTTACTAACAAAATTCAGTGCAATCACCAGAGGACCACCAGTCTTTCCCAGTCGTGTTTTTACTCTAGTGTGACTGAGCCAAAACAAGCTGTTTTACCTCATCTTCTTCTAAGACCACCAGCTCCTTGTGTTCTAAGGTTCGTACAGGAGGTGTGAGGGACAACTGTATTTTGTATTGTGCTGTATTGTGCAATGACAATAAAGTTGAATTCTATTCTAATTCTATTCTATTCTATTTGTGCAAAGCAGTAGAGGATCTTTTACACACAGACTATGTGTTAATAGACCTCTCTGCATTGAATCGTACTTGTTATTAATCTCTGTCTCTCTTCCACAGCATGTCTTTTATCCTGTCTTCCTTCTGTCACCCCAACTGGTCGCAACAGATGGCCACCCCTCCCTGGGCCTGGTTCTTCCTGTTTTTCCTTCCCACTGTCGCCAAAGTGCTTGCTCATAGGGGGTCATTTGATTGTTGGGTTTTTCTCTGTATGTATTATTGTAGGGTCTACCTTACAATATAAAACGCCTTGAGGCAACTGTTGTTGTGATTTGGCGCTATATAAATAAAATTGAATTGAATTGAAGCCAAACAGAGATTAGGACAGTCATTGTGTTGAGTTGAGTGATCATGACACAGCTGCAATCTTGACATTTCTTGCCTTGCTTGTCTTTGCAGAATTCCAAAAAGCAAGCATATGAAGAAGATCCTCTGGATGCTGACATTTAGCATATCAGCAAAGTAAATGTGAGAAATGCCAGCAAATAAAGCAAACTGTGTAATTGGATGGTACTCCTCAACCGATAACTATGATATGTCAGATCAATTTGAAAGTATAAAAAAACCCTACAGTTTAAAATGATATATTTTTAATAATTAATAATTATACAGCTGAAACCCCCTTTCCTGTCTGTACACTGTAAATTAAAAATAGGCAACTTTACCAAGGCTTACACATTTATGGACAAAAAAGTCACAAGAATTATCTCCTGAAATTTCATTGCATTGTATTCGTAATTTATTTTAAACTTCTCTTAATAATATGCACAACACACTGCATACATATCTAACCAATTAGAACAAAGTTCTGACATGAAAGCTAGTAGGACGAAAATAGACCTCAATGCTCCATGGGCATGAGAATATAATAATTTAGCTTTTTCATTTGCATTGCTGGCTTGGAGAAGAAATATACTGACCTCTATGAGGTCACAGAAAGTTGTGACAGAAAATGCATAAAGTTAGAAATCTTTTTTCATCTTTTTGCATATTTTAATATGCTCAAGTGCAATTTTACTGTTTTCATATAAAACAGTGACAGGTTTGACAGGAACCATGTTAAAACTACAGTGACCTGAAGATGGACTACAGAAAGCTCATGGCTATACAACTATACAGAAGCTAAGCATAGTCTACATTCAATCCATGTAAATATGGTGCTATATATATATATATATATATATATAATTGAATTGAATTGAATTGAATATAAGTCCAGAATCAGCTGCAAGCAAAAGATCATTGGTGATTTTTACTAGGGCTGTTTCTGTACTGTGACATGAACGGAAGCCGGACTGAAACTGTTCGTACAAGTTATTTCCAATGAGATGATGATGAACCTGTGCAGCCACTATCTTTTCAAGAATTTTTGCTAGGAAAGGGAGATTTGAAATTGGCCTGAAATTATTTAGATTGGAGGGATCTGAACCATTCTTTTTCAGTATTGGAGTTATTATTGCAGTTTTAAGGGAAGAAGGAACAGAACCAGATATAAGAGAGGAGTGTACAATATTAGCAATCAGTGGAGCAAGAGACAGGAATGAGAGTTTGACAAGATTTGTCAGCATTGGATCAAGTTTACATGATGATGACTTTAACTTAGTAATTATGGAAGATAGCTGAGTTATTGTGGGAAGTTCAAAATTGGACAGAGAGGATGACAGCTGAGAAGGACAAAAAATGAAGAACACTTCACAGGACCATTTCACAGGATGAGGACAATTGTTGATGAAGATTCTCAATCTTGGTGTAAAAAAAGTCCATAAATTTGTTGCAAACTGCGGCAGAGTGTGTATGTATGGCAAAGGTATCTGGGGGTTTAACAACATTATGCAATGTAGAAAACAAAGTGCGAGTGTTTCTTTCAGCGGATTCAATAACAGAGGTGTAGTAAGCAGATTTAGCATGATGAATAGCTTCTTTATAGTGTTGTATATGACTGAGATACATGTCCTTGTGAATAGTAAGTCCTGTTTTCCTGGAGAGACGTTCCAGGCGGCGTCCAGTAGCTTTAAGTTGGCGAAGTTCAGATGAGTACCATGGTGCAGAGCGAGAGAAAGAAACTGTTCGAGTTTTTTGTGGAGCCAAGGTATCTAAGAGTTCATTGTTATAGTGAGATACCAGGTCGTCTATGGAAGCTGAGGCATCAATGGTAGGCAAGTTATTAATGCCATGGGAAAGAGCTGATAGATCAATGCCCCTAATATTTCTAAAAGTAATTGAGCGGTTTTGTTTATTTTTGTAAAGTGGGAGACTAGCATTGAATAAAACTAATTTATGGTCTGAAAAATGCATGTCCAATACAGCACAATTCTTAGGGGTGACACCAATGCAGCAAACAAGATCCAAAATGTGTCCTTTGGAGTGTGTGGGAACGTCCATAATTGTTGTAAGCCAAAATTGTCCAGACAGAATATAAAATCTCTTGTGGCTGAATTTGATGTGTTGTCCATGTGGATGTTAAAATCGCCCAGCAGTAGTATATTTGGAGATAAGAGTAGGATTTCGGCAAGAAAGTTAGAAAGATCAGTTAAAAAGTCAGAGTTGATTTTAGGTAGACGGTAAACAGCAACTAATATTGTGGGGGTTGGTCCATTAATTTGAATCAGCATGGATTCAAACGAGGAGTAGGCAGGAGCAGAAAGAGAAGATACCTTATACTTGTTGTTGTACAGGATCGCAAGGCCACCCCCAAGTCCCGACACAGGTGTAAACAAATCCAGGCGGAGTGGTCAGGTTGAGATCGGCGAAATCATTTGGACGCTGCCAGGTCTCCGTCAGACATAGAAAGTCCAGGTTATGTTCATTAAGAAGATCATAAACAAGAGGTCCCTTGCTGGAGAGGGATCGGACATTAAGCAATCCAACGGAAATGGGATAGTCGCCGCAAGCTTTGCAAACTGACCGGGCAGGGCTAGCAAGCACACTAGGGTCAGCAGTCCGTCCACCAGGCTTCCTAGCGGAGCGACGGTGAGATGACCACAGGGATGGTATCGAATTCCTGCTGTCGATCCTGTAATTCCGTCTGGATCCGCGGTGGACATACTTTCGACGCGGGCGTCAGGCGATGCCAGGGTGTAGCAGTGAAGCCGGTGGAAAGGTCGAGAGGTGCTGGAAGCGCAGAAAGAGTAGCTCTCATGTCGAGTACCTCAGCATGGAGGAGATGGGCCGGAGTATGGACTGCAGAACAAACCCAGCGAGAAGAGCCCGGAAGAGCAGCACCTTAGCAGTAGTCATGATGTAATACCGCCTATCCGAAGACAGCGCAGTGGCTAGCAGCTGATGCTGACAGCTGGTGCTAACAGCTGATGCTAACAGCTGACAGTAAATGTGTCCAATGCACACCGGCCAAACAGGTCAGGCAGGGAAGCAGTTCACCTGGCAGACAGTAGGTTCAGAGAATAAAAACAAATAAAAACAAACAAACTTTTGTAACTATACTAAGCAGTAAGTATAAACTGTATACAGAGGGGAGCAGCGGCAGCCAAACGCGCCAGCGTCCACTCCTCCTCCTGCTTATGCTGATGACTATGATGATATTCAGCAAGTCAATTTCTTATGGTCTACAGCCTGTGAGTCATTCCTGCTGATTAATTAATTCAATTCATTTTATGTCATTTCAATTCGATTTTATTCATATAAAACGCGTTCACAACAACAGTGGTTTCAAAACCCTTTATACTGCAAGGTAAAGTGACCAAGCACTTGGTGTCAGTGTGAAAAACTCCCCTTTAACAGGAAGAAACCTCCATCAGAACCAGGCTCAGGCAGGGGCAGCCATCTGCCATGACCACTTAGGAGTGAAGGGAAAAGAATAGAGCAGGGAAAAGCAAGACAAAAGACACACTGTGGAAGTGGATGCAAAGTGGTGTATAAACATATGATTTTAAATCTGATTCTGGATTTAACAGAGATAAAATGAAGAAAAGCTAATTTGGGAGAATTCCTATGCTTCTTTCTATGGAAGAAGTAAGTGTATACGTATTCTTTCACAGAATTACGCAGAGCCCTATGAAAACTTAGGTCAGTGGTTCTCCAACATTAACTCCATGATGTCAGTAGCACTTAAAAAACAGTTTATTCTGATGCTCTTTTCATTGCCATTGAAGATGTGATCTGTTCTATACAAACAGGTTCTATACAAATATTAACATTAATTATCTCATGCCTTGAAGACATGAGAATACTTCAACTTATATACAGTTACTGCATGAGCTGTTCAAGAGAGCCAAAACTCTATTACAAACAGAAGCTGTATGGCTCCTAATGCATTGTTGCTGCAAAGGGTGTGTAACAACAGGAGATCTCATCAACTGTAATGGTAAATGGTAAATGGCCTGTATTTATATAGCGCTTTACTAGTCCCTAAGGACCCCGAAGCGCTTTACACATCCAGTCATCCACCCATTTACACACTGGTGATGGCAAGCTACATTGTAGCCACAGCCACCCTGGGGCGCACTGACAGAGGCGAGGCTGTCAGACACTGGCGCCACCAGGCCCTCTGACCACCACCAGTAGGCAACAGGTGAAGTTGTGTTTGCTGGTTAATGGCATACAGAGTTAATGCTGCTTTACAGCACTTTGATTTAGTGTGTAGCAGTATTGTTAAAGCCTGTATTAATTATATCACCGGAAATGTGGAAACGGTGAGGTTGAGGTTGACTACTAACTGCTACTAATCCAATTTCAGTGTGATTTCCTGACTGATACAGTTCTCTTTATGAAAAATAGAATTTTACTGAAATTGTGTTAAAATGTATAAAATGTCAAATAAATTCTGGAATGCATTTATTTTGTTTAAATTGAGATTTAAGCTTCATAGTTGATTCAAACAGCCGGTGTGTAGGCCCCTTGTGGCTATGTTTGAAAACCTTTGAACTAGTTGGTCTACATATTAGTCTACTTGACCCATGACTGGCACTCCATGCTTTTCCAACAAGTAATATCATGCATCATCATTTCCTATCAAAATTTTCATTATCAAGTTATATCCTTGATTGATTCTCAGCTTTTCTTTATTTCTAGGAATGTGAGATTGAAAAGAAGTGAAACATTTGGAGCCCACAATATTTATTGCTCACACAAATTATAATTTTGTGGATTTTTTTCTCCTGTTTTATTATAAATTATCAAGCTAATTATCTTGTTTTCACTAGATAATAATTGTCACAGAACATAAAAAAACTCACTAATTTTTGTAATGTCTTTTGGTATTGTCCATTCAACTGCTGCTGCTCACTGAATAATGACACTGGCAGATAACCATGGAGCACTGGTTATATAAACAGAAACACTGACTTCACTTCACTTGAATGCATGAATGGTTAAATATATATATAATACACAGGGCCTGGCTGATTTGGCTGCAAGGAGGTAGCAGCCATATGAGCAATAAACACTATGTTCTGGAACAACATTAAAGGTGAGTGCATGTTGGTAAATGTATGGAAGACTGTGGATGAGTGACAGCTAGAGGCAATAATTTTGATAAGAATCAGACCTAGGTGGCATGTGACAGTGGTGTGAAAAAGTGTTTAGTTGTGTAAGACTTTTATTTTTAGGAATCAGAGGGTGTGTGAATTAAAGCTTTGGTTTTAATAATACTATGTGAAAATTGTGCCCTTAGAGCTTTCTTACAGTGTTACAGCTGCATATCTTGCAATGGAGATTAGCTTGTGTTACAATCCATGTTGCCAGATGCTTCTGGCCCTGGCAGCGACTTTAATAGAGAAAACAATTGTGACCTTGAAAATGACTTATACTCTAAGAAAATTATATTTTTGTTAGAAGAAATACAGCTGCAACTTACTATGTAACCACATTACTCAATATTTTGTCTCAAGATGCAATGGAATGAATTATTTTAAGAAGAAAATCAAAAAATTTCCAAAGCTTTTCATCAAAGTAAACATAGAGTGAATATGACTAAAAAGGACTGTGTAAAGAGGACTAGCTTAAAATCAATGTGTTGCAGAAATAATAGTGTGTGTGTTCCAACAAAGAAAGTAGTCAGCTTAAAGGATTAAGCTAATGTAATGAGAGTCTCGCTTGTTTCAGCATTTGTCACCTCCTTCTTACTCATGAATTAGCATCAAAGTTAGCTCTGTTTCCAATTGAACAAGACCAATTTTCTATCTCAAATCATCTATTTCCATAAATACTACACTTGCTATTTTGAGTGTACAAGTGCATTCAAAGTATCTAGTATGGCTGTATTATGTGCTTGAGTACCTGGTTGAGGTATACATAAAGGTCAAAAAACAGTGTGCCACATTGGATACCACCAAACTAGTTGCAGTCAGCTGAAAAAGAATGCATCACCAATCATTATGCAATTATGTTACCTGGCTGATTGTTTTCTAAATATTAACAACACCGTAGAATGTGGAGTTTTCCTTGCAATACACAGTGTGTTAAATCTTGACTTAAAAAATAAGTAATGTTTGGTTTAAAACAAGACTATCCAGTAAAACGTCACCCACTGCACCAATATTTTGTGTAGCCTACATAGTTTAGTACTATGCTGATAGAAGTATTGAGAGACACTACCTGTAGTAATGCTAGTGGCTTTGTAAAGCTATAATCAAGCTCAGTTTTATATCGTAGATAGCAATAGTTTCAGGTCATATTGTTGCTACCTTTGTCAAAGCGGGTTATCATTTGTAGCACTAACAACAAGATGAGACCAACCAGCAGCTATTATTCTGTAAGCATAAAACATGGACATAGCTTACAGGTAAGAAAATATAAGCTGGTGCAGAAATCCTACAAACCTGTATTTGTACCAGATGGGTAATGAAAAGTATCTGTTGTCTTCAAGATAATACTACCTTAGTAGTATTATTTGTCAATAGGTTTGTCAATAGCTAAACTTAATTTTTCAGATCACAGTGTCCTGTTGCTAATGACACCCTGTTAGCAAGCTACTCTCAGTTGCTATGTGGGGGTACTGTGCAGATAAATTATTTCATGCAAGCATTCCACAACCAAGTCAAAGTAAAAAAAAACTTTATTTCTCCCCAAGGGGCAATTAAGACCAACCAAACCATAAAAGACAAAGTACAGTCAAAGAAATAATTTCCATCAAAGCCCTTCATCATGTAGCTTATCTGTGTAGCAATTTAATCAAAAGCTTATAGATACCTTCTTATTTCATAGTGTAATCTTCACATGCTTCATCCGAAGCACACTTTCTGTGTATTCATTAGTTACCTTCTAGTCACAGTACCCGCTCACTGTGTTTTTAGGGTTTCGCTACCTTAGCTTAGCTCGTAGCCGACTCACTAGCAGCATGGCCTCTTAAGCTGTCCTCCTGCACTTTCCTGCTCATTGAGTCAGATGTTCAGTTACTCCTCGACATCCTTTAGCAGTAATGATACTTGTAATAAATGTAACCTATTTGCAGCTCTGGAGGCCATGATCACTAAATTGGACCTGGTTTCGCACCCTTTAAAAACCTGTAGCTAGGCCTCTGTAATTGATGCAGCTGAAGGTAGTGTAGGCCCCGCTAGTTGTCTCCTAGCAGACTGTCCCAAGTAGCAGGGGAAACAGGTCGGCTGGGTGACCGTAAGGAGGAAGCACAGTCTTAAACAGAAGCCCCTGGTACACCACCAACCTGTTCATGTGTCTAATCACTTTTCCCCACTCGGCCACACACCCATCAGGCATCAAACTCTGAAAGGAGAACCTGAAAGAACCTGCTGCTTAACACCGAGAAGACCAAGGAGCTCATCGTGGACTACAGGAGGAATGCTGACCCACATCCACCCATCCACATTAAGGGGACGGCTGTGGAGCGTGTGAGCAGCTTTAGGTTCCTGGGAGTCCACATCTCCGAGGATCTCATCTGGACGACCAACTGCTCCAAGCTGGTCAAGAAGGCTCACCAGCGCCTCTTCTTCTTGAGGACTCTGAGGAAGAACCACCTGTCCTCAGACATCCTGGTGAACTTCTATCGCTGCACCATTGAGAGCATCCTGACCAACTGTATAACAGTCTGGTATGGGAACTGCTCTGCCTCGGACCGGAAGGAGGTGCAGAGGGTCGTGAAAACTGCCCAGCGCATCGCCGGAGTACCACTTCCTGCCATAAAGGACATCTACAGGAAGCAATGTCTGAAAAGGGCTGGGAAAATCATCAAAGACCCCAGTCACCAATCACATAGACTCTTCACCCTCCTGCCCTCTGGAAGGCGCTACAGGAGCCTCCGGACTAAGACCACCAGGTACCGGAACAGCTTCTTCCCCACAGCTGTCAGACTCCTGAACTCTGCCTCCTGACATCTGACCCACATTAAACTCATGGACTGGACATACACACCCACAACCACCTACACACACACACAATGGACAACCGTACCCTCAAACACACAATAATAACATGGACCGGACCACCACTCACAACCACTAGCACTTTATATACCTCTGTAGAAATTATCCACATATCTCACTTATCTTAACTGCATTACTGTATAGTTCTGTGTAAATAATCATTCTGTACATATGATAATTATTAATCCTACAACTGTTTATAACTTGCATAGTTCACATTTCTGTATAACTGTATATCTCAGATTTCTGTATAGTTTTTTTTAAATTTCATATTTATATCGTGTTCATAGCCTGTACATACTTATAGTTATAGAATATTCATAACATACTTCATACCGTGTACATTATAACATACCATAATAGACCCATTTCTGTAATATACTTACATATCTATATTATTGCTAATATATATTGTAATATATCTATATCACTAAAGCACTTCTGGATGGATGCAAACTGCATTTCGTTGCCCTGTACCTGTGCATGTGCAATGACAATAAAGTTGAATTCTATTCTATTCTATTCTATTCTTTTTTTTTTTTTTTTTTTTTTTTTTTTTTTTTTTCAAGTACTGGTGTTTATTTACACACATCAAAACAAACACAAGTGTTTATTTCCAAGTATAGGATTATTTGCAATCGCCATGTTGACTATATGGGTTTCTTGGTCTGCAGTGAACATGCGTCCTCTGCCCCCAGCATCTGGTCATCTAGCAATTCGATTCTCATTTCAAAATGTCCTCATGATGCTTGCTACAGTGTAGCGGCTCGAGTTAGGCTGAACCCGTCGGCCAGCTTCCCTCAGGGTCATTCCACGGTTGATTACATGGTCCACTATTGTAGCTCTGATGTCATCAGCAATTCTTTTTTTTTTTTTTTTTTTTTTTTTCCGCCTGTCCCATTTGGTTCTTTAGCCGTCAGAATTGTTGTCTGAAGACCAACAAGGATACCCAATGGATTTATTTTGCCAAATGGATCATCATGGCATTGCCGTATTGGTCCATTTGATCGACCTTTGTTTTTATTATTTATTTTATTTTCAGTTGTTACAGACGGGACAGACATGAGTGAGGGATAGGAAAGGGAGAAAGAAAGAGGAAGGAAAAGAAAAACAGAAGGGGAGAGGGACAGTGAGAAAGGGGGGAAGAAAAAATATCTCCGGGATCACCTGTTGAGAGAAAAAGAATAGAAAACAAGCAAAAAAAAAAACAAAACAATGCAACATACTATACACAACACCATCGCATTAATCTAGCTAAGTGAAAACAGCAGTAAATACTAAATATTGAATGTTGTTGTGCAGCACGCAGGACAGACAGCGCACAATGTGCTTTGAAGTAGCAGCCAAGAAAGGTGTGATTTAAGTCTACGAATAGTGAACACCCATGTGCACACCTGTGTGGATCGGCGCGCTTGTATTCAAATGGTTTCCCCATGTAATGGTCTGCTAGAGGATGTAGAGAGCCATAGCCCCGTCCCCCAGGGCATGAAGCAGGCATGGAGGAGATCCAGGCCCCAGACATCCAGAGGCCCCAGAGTGCAAGAGCCCAAGGAGGACCACCGGAGGGGCATCCGTGCCACCTTCATGGGAAGGGCTGAGGATCCCCAGATGAGGGGTCACCCAGTAGCCACCGGGCAGAAGCTAGAGGGGGCTGCACCGGCGTGCCCGCCGGCTCTGCCGGCAGCCAGCTGTGCCAGAGTGAACCGAGCCACAGGCACAGAGGCCGGAGGCCCGAGGGCCCCCCGCGCCCCGGAAGAGGCCTGACCGAGCAGCAGGCGCCAGGCCCCGCCAAGTAGTCACCGGGAGTGAGCTGGTACATACCTGAGCGCCCAGCCCCGGACACCAAGAACCACCAACGCACCGACCCCTGAGGGCATCAGTCACCGGCAGGGAGTGTGGTGAGGGGAGATAGGCCTCCACACTTTGGAGGGCCTTGGAGTTCCCAGAGAGGTGAAGTCTAAGACCCGACCTGACATATAGACACAGACAAACAGGCACACACAGACACAGACATGCATTCCCACCCTCATGCACACATATACAAACACTCAGCACTCACCCAACGCAGGAATAAACGTAAATGGACATGTACACACAATCACACTCCCCAAACATACTCTATATCCCGGGTCTATTCTATTCTAAATGTGGATTATTAAACATGAGGTCTCTCTCTTCTAGGTCGAGGCCAAATTAACAGGCCGAGAACGCGGTGTGGCAGCAATTTTTCACACCACCTTATTAATTAACCAAAGACCAAGACAGACTTTTAATTCATTTGAAAGCCTGATGCTTAGCCTTGTCCACCCTGGGCCTTACACAGAGTTTACACAGAGAAAATCAGAAGTGCCTCACTCCCTGGTATAATTCTCAATCACAAACCTTAAAGCAGGTAACTCATAAGTTGGAGAGGAAAATACGTATCACAAATTTAGAAGATCTTCATTTCGCCTGGAATAATAGTTTCCTGATTTATGAGAAAGACCTCCGTAAAGCTAGAACATCTTACTATTCATCACTAATTGAAGAACATAAGGGAAACCCAAGGTTTGTCTTCAGCTCTGTCGGAGCTCTGTTGAGCCAACCATTCCTTTAATGTTAACTAGTAATGACTTCATGAACTTCTTCACATGCAAAATTTTAACCATTAGAGAAAAAAATTACTCTTAATCATCTCACAAGTGTAACATTAGCTACAACTACTCTCTGTACCATGGATATTCATTTAGTGTCTTTTTTGCCAATTGACAGTCAACTCATCTCTGTTCTTGCCCCGCTACACCTCAATGCAGCGTTTGTGACACCGTTTTGTAGACAGACTCAGGCGCAGACCAGGAGACCTTTGCAAAAGCTGACAGTGTGTTTATTTACAGTGATTTCACCAGGTGATAATATATACAAAGTGTTCGGGGGGAAGGGTCCAAAACCACACTCCACTCTCTCGGCTACAGTCCCACTCCTTTCCTCCCACCCTTCCCTCGCTCGCTCGAAGATACAGGGACGGGTCCAGAGAAGATCTACACACACACAGAAAATCCAATTAGTACAAGATCGCACGGAGACTTACAGACTGAGACTTGCTGATCGCAGAATTACTGATGCTGGTGGCTCAACATTCCAGCGATGAGTAGCGCAGGTCTGCCATCTTAAGAAGCTCTTCTGATTGTAGCAATCAGCGACAGGTGTGATGATGAGCACAGGTGTGTGGGCCAGGGCCGGGAGCCCTCAATGAGCACTGCTGCGGCAGGGGGGAGAGGGAGAGAAAAAACAAAAACGTGTTGCCTAAACGGGGTCAGCCGGTGAGGCACGGGGACCGTGACAGTTTGATACTGTTGACCATAATATTCTATTACAGTGATTAGAGCATGCTGTAGGTATTACAGGTACTGCACTGCAGTGGTTTGTATCATATCTATCTAATAGACTCCAACTTGTTCATGTAAATGGAGAATCGTCTAACTCACTAAGGTTAATTATGGAGGCAGTATCATCAGAAGGAATATCTTTTCACTGAATCTTTTCACTGCTTTGCAGATGACACCCAGATTTATCTATCCATGAAACCAGATAACACACACCAATTAGTTAAACTGCAGGAATGTCTTAAAAACATAAAGACCTGGATGGCCTCAAATTTTCTGCTTCTTTATTCAGATCAAACTGAGGTTATTGTACTTGGCCCTGAGAATCGTAGAAATACAGTATCTAACCAGATTCTTACTCTGGATGGTATTACCTTGACCTCACTGTGAAGAACCTTGGAGTAATTTTTGACCAGTATATGTCGTTTAATGCACATATTAAACACTGCAGGCCTACTTGTTGTCCCTAGAGTATTTAAAAGTAGAATGGGAGGCAGAGCCTTCAGTTTTCATGAATCTCTTCTATGGAACCAGCTTCCAGTTTGGATTTGGGAGAAAGACACTATTTCAACTTTCAAGATTAGGCTTAA
This sequence comes from Neolamprologus multifasciatus, assembly GCF_963576455.1. Lineage (NCBI taxonomy): Eukaryota > Metazoa > Chordata > Actinopteri > Cichliformes > Cichlidae > Neolamprologus > Neolamprologus multifasciatus. The sequence continues at coordinate 1,233,538 of NC_140440.1, forward strand.
AACTTTCCCTTTGCTAACGCATATAGTTAGGGCTGGATCAGATAACCCTGAATCCTCCCTTAGTTATGCTGCAATAGGTATCAGCTGCTCAGGGATTCCCATATTGCATTGAGTACTTCTTCTTCTTCATCTCTCCAATTTTAGAATGTCTTCATTGGCTCTCTGTTAACTCGAGACTCAAATTGAATTTGTCGTTTTAACCTTTAAAGCGCTGCATTCTGGCTTCTCTCTCCATGAAACTGTTTATTCAGCTAGCTAAACAGTTAAGTATTTTCAAAAAGATTCAAAATGAGAAAGTTGAATTCTCTTCAAATTTAAGGAGTAATAACTCAACTGCGAAAAGTATGTGATCTTCTTTAGTTAGCAGAAATTGTCTACTACTACACATTATGAGCGGCCTCTTGTACTATGTGCTCTCTTGCTTCTAATCTTCCCACATTGGACACAGTTGGCATTATATGTTGGCAGGTCCCTTTTCTTTGAAATGCACTTAATTCCCTCAGGAAAAGATTTCACAGTGGACAGTTCTGATCACAAATCTCCTTCTCTTCTTCAGTTGCTCTACAGTAGACTGCTTATAACTTATATGCCACCCATTAAAGCTGCTTTCTTCAGTTGAATGGGCAAAGGAGAAGATAATGTGTGAAAGACAGATGCCACCATTCTGAGAAGAGAATTGAAACTTGAAAAATGCTTAAAGCGCTTTGCTCACAGTGCATTGCTTCCAGTGTTTGCTGGCCTTTAGAGGTATGAGTGATGTGCACTCACACCTCCAGGCATATCGCTAAATCCAATTCTGGCATAGTGAGGTTGAATTCCATGTCAGCTGTCAAGAGAAGAGTGGAGGGATTCAACAGAAAAGTTGGCCCTGATAAATTGGTTGTGTTGGCTAGGTGCGCAGCAAGTCTGACCTCGAGCCATGATTTGATGGGTTTTGCTCAGAATATGTGACTGCCTGATTTGTTTGACTGGATTACTTACGTACACAACACCTCCTTGACTCATTTTTTATGTTGCCCAAAACAATTTTGCTGTCTGTAAATATGTGTTACCTTCAAACTCCAGCTGCATCTCAGTGACCCTGCTCCTTTTTTGCGACCCTTCATTGTCCATATACTGCAATAACTTTAGATTGTGTGTGTTACCAAAAATATGAACCGTTTTAGAACTGTAAGTAGCCTCTGTTACTCTACTTGACTTTAAGACAGTGGAACAAGTTTCTAGAGGTTATGGTGATAGACTGACTTCCCAAGTTGAACTAACTGCTTAAAGTAACAGCTAGAGGGACTGCAATAATAACTCCAATACTGAAAAAGAATGGTTCAGATCCCTCCAATCTAAATAATTTCAGGCCAATTTCAAATCTCCCTTTCCTAGCAAAAATTCTTGAAAAGATAGTGGCTGCACAGGTTCATCATCATCTCATTGGAAATAACTTGTACGAACAGTTTCAGTCCGGCTTCCGTTCATGTCACAGTACAGAAACAGCCCTAGTAAAAATCGCCAATGATCTTTTGCTTGCAGCTGATTCTGGACTTATATTCAATTCAATTCAATTCAATTCAATTTTATTTATATAGCGCCAAATCACAACAAAAGTCGCCTCAAGGCGCTTCATAGATACAGAGAAAAACCCAACAATCATATGACCCCTATGAGCAAGCACTTTGGCAACAGTGGGAAGGAAAAACTCCCTTTTAACAGGAAGAAACCTCCGGCAGAACCAGGCTCAGGGAGGGGCGGCCATCTGCTGCGACCGGTTGGGGTGAGAGAAGGAAGACAGGATAAAGACATGCTGTGGAAGAGAGACAGAGGTTAATAACAGATATGATTCAATGCAGAGAGGTCTGTTAACACATAGTGAGTGAGAAAGGTGACTGGAAAGGAAAAACTCAATGCATCATGGGAATCCCCCGGCAGCCTACGTCTATTGCAGCATAACTAAGGGAGGATTCAGGGTCACCTGGTCCAGCCCTAACTATATGCTTTAGCAAAAAGGAAAGTTTTAAGCCTAATCTTAAAAGTAGAGATCGTGTCTGTCTCCCGAATCCAAACTGGAAGCTGGTTCCACAGAAGAGGGGCCTGAAAACTGAAGGCTCTGCCTCCCATTCTACTTTTAAATACTCTAGGAACAACAAGTAGGCCTGCAGAGCGAGAGCGAAGTGCTCTAATAGGGTGATATGGTACTACAAGGTCATTAAGATAAGATGGGGCCTGATTATTTAAGACCTTGTATGTGAGGAGCAGGATTTTGAATTCAATTCTGGATTTAACAGGAAGCCAATGAAGGGAAGCCAAAACAGGAGAAATATGCTCTCTCTTTCTAGTCCCTGTCAGTACTCTTGCTGCAGCATTTTGGATTAGCTGAAGGCTTTTCAGGGAGTTTTTTGGACATCCTGATAATAATGAATTGCAGTAGTCCAGCCTGGAAGTAATAAATGCATGAACTAGTTTTTCAGCATCACTCTGAGACAGGATATTTCTAATTTTAGAGATGTTGCGCAAATGGAAGAACGCAGTCTTACATATTTGTTTAATATGTGCGTTGAAGGACATATCCTGGTCGAAAATGACTCCAAGATTCCTCACAGTGTTACTGGAGGCCAAGGTAATGCCATCCAGAGTAAGAATCTGGTTAGATACCATATTTCTAAGCTTTTCAGCGCCGAGTACAATAACCTCAGTTTTATCTGAATTAAGAAGCAGAAAGTTAGCGGCCATCAAGGTCTTTATGTCTTTAAGACATTCCAGCAGTTTAACTAATTGGTGTGTGTTATCTGGCTTCATGGACAGATAGAGCTGGGTGTCATCTGCATAGCAGTGAAAATGTATGCTATGTCTTCTAATGATGCTGCCTAAGGGAAGCATGTATAATGTAAACAGAATTGGTCCTAGCACTGAACCCTGTGGAACTCCATAATTAACCTCAGTGTGTGAAGAGGACTCTCCATTTACATGCACAAATTGGAGTCTATTAGATAGATATGATACAAACCACTGCAGTGCAGTACCTGTAATACCTACAGCATGTTCTAATCGCTCTAATAGGATATTATGGTCGACAGTATCGAACGCTGCACTGAGGTCTAGCAGGACAAGCACAGAGATGAGTCCACTGTCAGAGGCCATAAGAAGATCATTTGTAACCTTCACTAAAGCTGTTTCTGTGCTGTGATGAGCTCTGAAACCTGACTGAAACTCTTCCAATAAACCATTCCTCTGCAGATGAACTGTTAGCTGTTTGACAACTACTCTTTCAAGGATTTTTGATATGAAAGGAAGGTTGGAGATTGGCCTATAATTAGCTAAGACTGCTGGGTCTAGAGATGGCTTTTTGAGTAAAGGGTTAACTACAGCCAGTTTGAAGGCCTGTGGTACATAGCTGATTATTAGAGATAGGTTGATCATATTTAAGATCGAAGAATTAATTAATGGCAGGACTTCTTTGAGCAGTTTTGTAGGAATGGGGTCTAAAAGACACGTTGATGGTTTGGAGGAAGTAATTATTGAAGTTAACTCAGAAAGATCAATTGGAGAAAAAGAGTCTAACTTAACATCAATGGTACTAAGAGTAGCTGTAGATAATATTACATCTGTGAGATGATTATTGGTAATTTTTTCTCTAATGATAAAAATTTTATTTGTGAAGAAGTTCATGAAGTCATTACTAGTTAACGTTAAAGGGATGGTTGGCTCAAAAGAGCTCTGACTTTTTGTCAGCCTGGCTACAGTGCTGAAGAGAAACCTGGGGTTGTTCTTATGTTCTTCAATCAGTGACGAATAGTAAGATGTTCTGGCTTTGCGGAGGGCTTTCTTATAAAGCAACAAACTATTTCTCCAGGCTAAATGATGATCCTCTAAATTTGTGACATGCCATTTCAGTACACTGAGGTTGTCATAGATTTTCAGAATCTTTTGCTGATATTTTGCACCATATACAATAGGCTCCACAGTGTAGTGGTTTACATGTTTGCCTATATGCAAATAAGTGCATTCTATTTCTATTCACATTTTACACACTATCACAGGTTTTGCATATCTTGTGTCAAAGTCTCAATTGTTTTCCTCTCCATGATGAACCTATGAACAGAGTTGAATTGCTAGACTTCCTCCTACAACAATCCACAGTATATTTTTCTTCACAGGTATGCAGAGACAGTTGCCTGGATTTTTCAGTTGTGAATGCAACCAATCCAGCTTGACTCTTTTTTTTCCAATGACAGATTCCTATTCAACTATTCCCTCATTACCTTATTATTCAGGGTGTTTATTCTGGCTCAGTGGTCTGGACTAGAGTAAAACACTACTGAATCAGTTCTTTCTCTAAGAATTTGACTGATAGTTAGTGGGACTTTTTCTATCACTCTATTATATATATTTACTGTCTGTTTTCATTTACCATAGGAAGGATTATGCACTTGAATTGATTGGGGTTAGAAAAGAAAACTGAATTTAATGCAATGTAATTTAATTTAATTTAATTTGGCAGCGTTATTTACTGAATGAAAACATTTTGTTGTATCTAGTTACCTTGAAATTAGCATAGGAGATCCTAAATACATGAGAAATTTTGCTTTCCCATAGAATTCTATACAGCTACAGGAGTTGCCCCCTGCTGACCAATATAAAGAATGCAGATTTAAGGCACATCCACAGTGACATAACCTTTATTATCCAGAAGTTACATCCATCTTCTATAAAGTATGTGGATGCCCCTTACAACCCCACTGATGCTTAATGTTTGTTTTTTTTTTGTCCTATAGGATCATGTCCATGTATTCTGACAAACACGACAAACTTGACATAACTTTCAACTCTAGCTATTCAGCTACCATGGAAACAGCCAAACCTCGACATGGTGTTATTAGTATAGCAATGAAGCAAAACACTCAGGAGGCAGAGTAGGTCATCTACTAATTGGAAGGTTAGTGGCTCAATCCTTGGCTGCGCCAGTCTCCGGCCTGCATGCCTAAGTATCCTTGGGCAAAATACTAAACCCCAAATTGCTCTGCACTGTGTTGCTTGGAGTATGAATGTGTGTTAATGGGTGAATGAGTCATGTTGAATAAAGCTTTTTGAGTGCTCAAGTATAGAAAAGCAATATATAATGGCCAGTCCATTTACCTTTAGAATAGAACAGACGAAGAAAACAGCCCTTTACTGTCATTGTACACATACAACAAATTTGTGACTGCTCCACATCAACGGTGCCAGAATAAAATATAAATAGTAGACAGCAAGAATAAATAGCATACAGGAGGAATCTATACAATAAAGAGAGATATATGAGAAATATATGCAAAAATAAGAGAAAGGCGCACATTAGAGAACAACAACCAAATTATTTACAGAAGACATGTTTAATCCATCCATTCTCTTCTGCGTAGCTGGAGGCTATCCCATAGGCGGAGTACACCCTAGACCAGGGGTGTCCAACTCCAGGATTCAAGGTCCGGTGTTCTGCAGGTTTTAGACGTGTCCTTGATCCAACACAGCTGATTTAAATGCCTAGTTCAAATTTTATTTGCCACATGCAGTGGCAGGTTGCCCTGCAGTGGAATGAACCCGCCCCCAACCTTACACACACAACACAGACATCACATGGGGATACAAGTCAGAGAACGGTTGCATTACAGAAAAAAAACACTGAAATGTACACTACAATGGGAATGTACAAGAGGAAAAAAAGAGACCTCTACTTATGCTGGGCTATAGGAGGACAGCATGAGAACAAGAAACAAAAAAACTCCTCTGCACAGAAAGCACAGAAATGTCCACAGTAAAACATTATAGAGCACGTGACCAGCAACAGGGTTGGGTAGGGGATGAGGAGTAATCCCAGGCAACACACCAGCCATCCTGCCACTGCGCCATGTCTCCAGCACGGGCCCAGACCTGCCTCGTGTTCCCAGGAGGCAACAAGCATCGAAGACATTGGAAGGGGAGGGGGATGTGTGAGTGCTTATAAGTGTAAGTGTATGTGTGTGCGTGTCCAACCCAGGTGGCCTTGCATAGAGTGGGAAGAACAGTCAACACACAGTCGTTATAGGGGAGTTTTTGTTCGGCTCCAGCCTTGAGCCCACAGCTGGCTATCCGCACACAAGTGTTGAAGTTCTCCAGGGGCCTGGTAATGAACTAATCATGTGATTCCGTTGTGTTGACCCAGGGAGATAATTAAGGGCAGGACACCGGTCCTTAAGGGCCTGGAGTTGGACACCCCTGCCCTAGACAGATTGCCAGTCTGTCGCAGGGCTAATACAGACACAGACAACCTTACCCGACTAACTTCTTTGCTTTGGACTATGGGAGGAAGCCAGAGTACCCAGAAAGAAGCAATCCAAACATGGAGAGAATATGCAAACCAGGTGCTGGAGTTGAACTCAGGACCTTCTTGCTGTGAGGCAAAAGTGTTAACCAACATGGTGGTTAGTACTGTCGCCTCACAGCAAATAGGGGCAGACATGATTAGTGTTATATTTATCTTGTTTGCCAAGAGGATATATTGCAATATATATAAATATTTGACAAATTTGTTGCATGTTTATACAGAAACCCCCAATCTGATCTAAACAGAACTAAAAAGGAAATCTCTTCAGTCTTGGGAAATCTTGAGAAATTCTATTAAACTTTGTAATTACTAAAATACAAGTGAACAGATAAAAGATATAGATAGACTGTCAGTGCTAAACAGACTGAAAGACCAAAAATTAGAGCAAGGTGGACAGACGAGAAATGAGACAGAGAGGAAGACAAGACAGAGAATGAGAGAGCATGAAGATGAGAGAGACAGAGAGAGATGTCCTCTTATTAGAGTTTTGTTCTCTGCTAGAAGTGGGTCACAAAGGGCCGTAGGTTAACACTGTGACAACAGCACTCTGCTTGCTTCTAAAAGACCTGTTCCTTTTTAGAAGAAAAAAAATGATATTCCATGAAATTGATTTTTGAGGCCAAAATAAAGCGACAGAGATTGAAAGTGGAGCACAGAGAAGCAAAGTGCTGGAGAGAGAGGAAAAAGAATAATAGCAAGAAAGACAGGGCTAGTACAAACATTATGTAAATGAAATAGTTTGTGTTTGTGAAATAACTTGAATGAATTATACTTCACCTAACCTGCGGGCACATTACATTTCCCCATTTTTTTCTCCCTGGAATTATTAAGTATATTTATATAACTTTTTCATTGTGCAGGTGTGGGTCAAATGAGCTTGCTGAAGGAGCTTTTATAAACCTGGAAATTCAACTTTTGGAAACTTTATATTATTGAGGAATATAATCATATGCGGTAAAGAAAATAGTCCCAGAGGTAAGCACATATTAAATTAGAAGCCTTTTTCTATAGAAGATAATTAAACTGAGAGGTGGGTAGGGATCAAAAGTGTAGGTGTTTCACCAGCTTAAGAAAGCTTTTCAGGAAGTGAAATTAACTTACTAACAAGAGCTGAGAGCAAAAAGAGAATTTAGAAAGAAGTGAGAGAACCTTTTGGAATTCCTGGGATTTCTGCCTTGATTATAAGTCATAAAATCCTATCTGATCCTTAACAGTTATGGACAAAAGCAAAACTAATAATACACACATTGCTGTATATTGAATTTCTCTGCATTTATCCAATTAAATAATCAAGTGAACTCTTACATTTAGTAACTGTTTTTTAGCAGCAACATCTATCTATCCATAAGTCTGTCCATTAGACTTAAGCAGAAATGAGAAGGAGATTTTGCCTATTCCTCCATTTATTTGTATTTTTAAGATGTACTAAGTAGCTGTCTTCAGGCCATGCCACTGCATCTCAACTAGATTAAGGTCAGGACTCTGACCTAACCATTGCAAATGCTGAATTTTACTCTTTTTCATACATTCTGTTTATTTATGTGCTTCTCATTGTCACCATCTTGAGCTCCCAGACTCCCATCTTTACATTCTCCTGCAAAATTTCTTTATACATTTTTAATTTTAATGTTTAGTCACTTGCAAAGTATCTAGTGATGCCTTGCAAGTGACAACAATGCATCAGATGACGGTGATGTGTTATCTATGTCTAACAATTTTGGATCAAGGGATTGTCAATTTGATGGTATGATTGCTGATCTTGAGCAATGTTCAAAGACAGCAGGTGTTTTGTTGCAGTCTTGAAGCGGATGATGTAGCATAGCTTCATTAGCGTAACAAATTCCAAATCTTTTTCAATCAGCACTACTGTCATTTCTTTTCATCATGCTTAAACTAGCAAAAATATCTATGAAACCTTCTTCTATTTGGAATGCACAAAGCTATGCTAACTAGTACAGGGGCAGTTGATACAAACAAGTTTGATTTTCATGGCTATTTCAAGTTTTTCTATCAAACTGGGATGATATGGAGGCCTACAATGTTCTAACACTGCAGTTCTAGGGTAGTGCTTTATCCAGGTCATTTGAATATCGGACAGCTTCATTTAATCTAAAAATATACTGACTCTTGGTACTTAAATTTTTTCAATGAGAAATTTCCTGAGAAATTGGGGAAAGTCCAGCATGCTTTGCAGTCAGTTTTTTAAAATGGGATTGAAATTCTCAGATCCCAGTTTCGGTCTTACCCATATACCCTTTGGGCTTTAATGTCCCAATTCAAACCTGTGCACTTCATGTTCAATTCATGTTAAATTAATAATTAACTTGGTCCCAGTGTCAGGAAACTGTGGTGTTGAGTAGGTTTCCAGCACAAGGAAAAATGTAAATGCAGTGAATGCAAAAAATATGAAACCCTTGGTGGCAAAGAAGACAAAAAGGTGATTAAATGTAATACGACCATTTCCTGAATTTAAATGATTGTGTTCACTGTGCACCAGCCTTTGTCCTGCTTGTTAGCCTTTGACAAATGTTGTGAGTGGATGACATTCAGTGGCTCAGGAAATCAATGACTGGCATCCTCATTACATTGCAATAGGTAATATATAGTAGGTCACACACCCATTCTCAAATATAAACTCACAAACATATGAAATCTGCCATGTATGCATACGCACTCTCTAGCTGGGTGGCCACTATAATTATGTAAAATACAATAATTTAGTCAGAGTTAAACCTTCATCCAGTTAATTCAAAAACAATTTTAATTAAGGTGATAAACATTTAAATTACTTCTGGGAGATTTTTTTATGTATTTTATTGCACCTTCTGTCTCTGCCGTCTCTCTCTGTAGAGTCCCTTTTCTTTCTAACTTCTCTATTTTTCTTCCAGTCACTCACCTCTGTCCTTCTTTCCCTGTGCCCATCTTTCTTTTTCCTTTCCATCTTTTTTTCACATTTTTTTGTCAACTGTCTTCAGGAGATGAAAACTATATCTTTGCAAGCCAGGGTAGTATTTCCTGTGTGAAAAGTGACTCATTCAGTGTTTCAATTAGCCAACTCCTGTTGATTCAACTTGGAAGTCCTTTTCCATTCTTTGGCTCTCAACCCTCTTCCCAGCGCCACTCTGACACACAGACTCTTGGGGGTGGAAAGCCCTTCCCAGGCACCTACCCAAATTCTCTCTAGCAACTAGAAATGGTTGCATATGTCCTGCTTTGCTGGAGCATTAGTGAGAAAATTGCATTTGTGTTGAGAGGGATGATCCATCTGAGATGTTGTTGTTCCTCTTCGAATTCATGAAGCACATCTCCATCAATTGCCAACGTGTTTACTGTAAGGCCAATTGTGCTTGCACTCCAATGGTTCCAGTAATAAGCTAGAATGTGTCCTATTATGTGACCCTCTTAAATACCCAGCTGTAGGTTTGGAATCATGAAGATAGATGAGGGCATTTTGTAGCCAGGGCTCTATTTTTCTGAATTTCCCAACTTGGGGACTAATAAAGGCTATCTTATTTATCTTAAATTTGTCTATGGTAAATTTAAATACTTAATGTCATGCCATTTCATGTAATGCATTCCATGCGTGTTAATTACATTTTTTGATAGTACTGGGTCATCACTGACCAATGTTGGGCAAATTACTTTGAAAAAGTAATTAGTTATAGTTACTAGTTACTTCTTCAAAAAGTAATTGAGTTACAATATTATCAAAGTAACTAATTACTAGGAAAAATAACTATTTTAAAACATTTTTAAATCTCTGGATTCCAGGGTATAATTGGCCATTTTTTTATATCAATGTTCTTAAAAAAATGTACTGAGCTCATGAATGCAAACATCAGTCTAGTACATTAACAGCAGTAATTACAGTGCTGCACTGTTTGGTATCAAAATCCAAGGGTTGCGGGACCAAACTAAAAGCAGGTACAAGAAAATACAAGCAGACACAAGGAAAGAATAAGATGACCTTACAAAGCTCAAGGGAGAAAACACTGAGTAAATACAAACAGAAAAGAAGAATCTTCACACAGAAGTGAACTAAATCAGAGCAATGATGTGGGCAGAATAGAGAATAGGTGATCTAGGATTTTCAGCATGGTGCAGAAAGGCTGGCAAAAGAGAATTTGTCTGGCTGTGTAGTATGTCATATTCAGCCTGTAGACAAAGTTACTCGGTTTTCTGAGCTCTGTAGACATTTAGGTAATGTTGAATGTCTGACTATAATGAGAAAATAACTCCGTATTATATGTTTGAAAGTGGAACACAATGCTACTCTGTTGTTAGGATGTACGATTTGTATCAATGTAAGTCACTTTTTCGATAAATTGAGAAGGACAAATTTCTTGTTTCACTCTCCAGTGTACACAACTTATTTACGACACCACCTCAGTTAGATTCAGATGACGTTAGCTTGGCCTCCAGTAATACTGTGAATACTGTAATACTGAATTTTTGACTAGAATGTCTTTTACAATAAGAAAACATCTAGCACTGCTTGGAGTCATCTCTGCAATATCTCTAAAATTAGAAACACCTTGTCAGTGATGCTGAAAGCTAGTTCATGGAGTAGGGGAGGAGGATCATGGGAGGAGGATCACAAGCACAGAATTATTTCTGGAAGCACAGAGTCGCACTACCAAGCACTGTTGGAGAACTGGGAGAAGATCACTATTGGACTTTTGCACATTGAATCGTATTCTGAACAGTTTTGCACTGTAAATAAATGCACTGTCTCTTCATTAAGAGCTCCACATCTGGGTTCTCTAATTCCACTTACAGTGACAGTTTTCACCAAACTTTAAAAGTGGCATTAAGCTAAGAAAGCCAAGCAGAACTCATAGCCTGCGATTTTAGGTGGAAAAATATCTGACAGCCCGAAGCACAAAATGATTGTTGGAATACGGTGGACCCTGAAGGATGAAATTAATCTAATTGAATCTTCAAATTCTAGTAAAAGAACATTTACAGTACATTTGTACATACTTTTAAGTACATTTGGAGGAAACTTTGAATGTTGCTCTGCTGTGACATGCACAATCTGATATCGTCGTGTTGGTGTTGTTCCCAGATCATCATACTAAATGTTGTTCCAGGATCAACATTGCAAGAATCAGAATGTTGTGATGTCATACTTTTGCAACTTCGGGAAAAAACGCCGTAAAACAAAAAACTGTACTTAAGCTGCGAGAAACCGCCTCTGTCTGCCGATCAACGGACCTTGACCCTAACCCTAACCCTAACCGTAACCCTTTAACAAACGGTAAGCAGAACTGATATTGTCCTTGCAACATTGGAATTTCATAAATGCACGAATGGCTTGGCGAGCAAAAGAATAACGTCACAACAATGTGATTGGTCACTTGCAATGTTGAACCTGGAACAACATTTTCATGATGATCTGGGAACAACACCAACACGACGATATCAGATCATCCCTGTGACATCATCAACCTCTAACTGTAGAAACATCATGTGTTACTCTGAAAACATGTTTACTTCTGATGCAGAGTTAGACAGTTAATATGGAGGCATCATAAGGCAGCATGGATGTACAATGGCTAGCCCCATTTCCTCACAACAGATGGGTCTGGGTTCAAACCTGCTGGTTTGTGTGGCATTTGCATGTTCTTCAAGCATTTTGTTCCCTCTTACAGTCCAAACACATGCATAGTGTTCCCTACTACTGCTTGGTCCCAACCACTGATGTATCACAGTAAAGCTATTTAACTATTGGTAAGTTGTGTATAAAAACAGGTGAAATGACTATAGCACTGATGATTGTGACCCAATGCAGTAATCTGCTAGTAAATTTTGGGAATAGATGGTTTAGAAACATCTCCCATTGCCCTAGTGGGTTAGAGCTGCTATGGTGGCATAAGGAGGACACAGTCATATTGCTGTATGTCACATAGTATCAAAAACATTTGCATGCACGAAACAGCAATCTTGTCGTAATTGTATTCTGAGATTCAGATTCACAACATCACGTCACACAGAATTAATGAGTAATATAAATGCATTTCTGCAGCTCACAGTGGGTGATGGCACCTCTGTGTTTTACTTAGAAAGAAATGAGGAATATGCCCAAATCTCCCATAACCCTGCTGAGAGAGGCAGTTTAGAAAAAGGATAGCAATAAGCTTGAGGATACCGTGGTTTCTGCCAGGCTGAAATGGGGCATGGCAAGAAGTAAAAGACAAGAGGATATTATCCATGATCTTGGATAAGTCTTCCTAACAACATGCATTAGCCAAAGAAACAAGACACCCGCCATCTGCAAAGAATTGTGCCACTAGATACGATTAGGTGGAAAACAGCACAGCTGGGAAGACAACGCACCTTATTATCCTCCCATGGAACCCTTGAAGAAATGCTAGGGCCCTCAGAACACTCTTAGCGATGCACTGAATTGAAGTATATTGCCAAATAGATGCAGTGATCATGGCTTGGTGTTTTCTCCTTGTGTTCTCAGAATCTCTCTGGTGAAACGTTGCTCTGTAATGGAAAACAATTTCACCAGCTGTGTTCATACAAGTGCGCACAGAGTAAAATGATCTTTTTCATCATTGGTGGGTCTGTCAAACATATTTTTAATTTTATTTGGCTTAACTAAGCTAACAAACTGATGAAATGATTATTTCCCACTGTAAATAAGAAGCGGACCCTCAAAATGGACCCAACTGTACAGAAAATGAAGCTACAGATCGAATTTCTCTTTTTATGTAATATGCATTAACAATCAAGTCAGACTGCAGATATGTTTTCAGTCTCACATGTCTCAGAATTAAATAATAAAATCCATTTTATTGCAATGGAGTTGGAACAAGGTTTTCATGTCGCAGACTAAACCAGTGAAAGTTACAAAACCTTTTAGAAGACACTCTACCATGCTATTGTGCTTTAGACTTATCAAGCATTTCCAGATTTTTTTTTAATGTTTTGATTTATTTGACATTTCACAAATGTTCTGATAGGACAGGACACCTTGATGTAGAGCACTTCAATCTTCCTTGCCACATGTCTACATTTCTGTACCAGTCCACAAGTTACCCCTTCACTGATGACACTGAGACTGGCATTTGAGGTTACCATTTAATAAAGCCTACAGCTGAGTACCTGTGGAACATCTGATTTTTCAGACTTTGGTTTGGTGACCATGCGGTTAGTTTATTTGTTTGCACTGTTATGGGGAGGCTGTAGATCAGGAAGTAGAGAAGGTTGTCTTCTAATTGGCTGATGGTTTGCACCCTGGCTGCTCCAGAGAGTCCGGAGTCCTTGTATGAATGTGACTAAATGACTACACTACTACACTGGGTATCATGATGGACTCAGTGCTAGTTTCAGCTCTTACTACATGTGAAATATTTTTTATTTTGATAATGATCATTTCCATTGGAGTCAAACATGTCTATGCTTTAGGCAAGACCATTCTTGTGATTGACAAGTAGATACACAAATTTCTTCAATTGATAAGTTTTAGTCCCTCTGAAATCGACTGAGACTTGAATGAAATGGAGTAATTTGCCTTTTATTATGCACACTTGCTGTGGGAAAGTAAAATTTAAAAGAGTGAAAACAAAGCAGCATTCTACTGTGCCTTTTTCTGCCTTTATCCTAAATCTCCATTAATAATCAACTTGGATAACACAGTAGGAAAAACATTAAATATAATTTGTGACCAAATTTAGAGGTTCTAAATTTATCATGACGAGGATAGCCAAACAATCTAATTCACTTTAAGTTCACTTAATCCCAGAGTGAGTCTGACTGTGGAGCTAAACCTAAAGTCTATTGCATTCAGGAGTTATCCAAAGGTAACTTAAATACTATGAGCCATAGCAAAAGTGCACAAAGGATACCTACTTATAGTGGAAACTATCAACAGGCATACAGAAGAGGAACAAGAGAGAGCAATAAGAATTAGAAAAGGACAGAGAGAGATAGAAGAAATAAAGCAGACAGGAGACGGTTCACGCATGGCTGAGCTCTTTATCTGAGCTCTCACCTGAACAACTGACGTCTATCTGCTCTTCAGACTGTCACGGTTGACAATGATACACTGGAGCTTCCAAAAATATCACAGCTGTAGACGAACAACACTAGTGTCAAGAAGACAGAGCAGGGGCTGATGGAAAACTCCTCCCTGGTCCAGAAAATTACAAACAGGAATGAAATCTATGATAACCTTGCAAGTCCTCCAAGGGCCATCGAACTGATCAACAGGGGGGATATGAATACAGTTGCACTCATACATGTCAAATGCAGATACTATAGACTGAAACAACAATCACAGCTCAACTGATTATTTTATCTTCTCAGGTGATTCAGCAACCGCAACAATAATGCATTACTAAGAAATATGAGGTTGGGAAAACATGGCAGTGTTGATTGGTCTCTAAGACCTTTGTAAGACCTTCTTGAGAATTGCTTTATAAATGAATTTTTACTGGCAAGAAAGAACGTTTTACCTTTGACATTTTTGTGGAGCAGTTCATTATACGCAGTGTTGGGGAGTAACGGAATACATGTACCGCCGTTACAAAATATGAGTAACTGTATTCCGTTACACTTCTGGGGATGCAAACTGCATTTTGTTGCCCTGTACCTGTAACATGTGCAATGACAATAAAGTTGAATTCTATTCTATTCTATTCTATTACAGTTACCGTTTAAAAAGGTGGTATTTACTTTGTTGAAATAAATGGATTATACGGCGGTATTTTCCTGTTTCATATTGTCACAGGTCAGGACTGTTTGGGTTTTGTTTGACAGCTATGTTCTGTTGTTCCAGGCGGCAGCGTTACGGTTGCCATGGTTACAGGGTGACGCGCGCCCTCTCTGCGACTGTGTGTTTCCTGGGTAAGAGAGCGCCTTTTTGTTGTTGTTGTTGTGCTAAGCTAATAGACAGAATGCTACAGGTATAGCCCTAAAGAATGTAGCATCATGGGCAGTGTAGTCCGTGCTGCAGGGAGAATGGACTGCCATACCCGTTATGTGTCTGTGAACGCGAGGAGGGAGAAAAAGCAGAGTGGAAAAGTAGAGTTGTCATTGAGCAGAAACGAGAGCTGGAAGCATGTAAATATAATAATAACCACTGCAGCCAAGAAGAGCGCCTGACGAGCCCAGCTGTAAGTAAGCTATTAAGAACTCGACTGTACACCGTGTTTGTGTTTTCCCCCAAAACAATAAGTTCCGTTGGAGCAGCCTTTCAACGCCTCTCTCTGTCTCTCACTAGCAAAGTTGACCCAGACAACAAGGTAAAGCTAGTTTTCGGCTACGAGCCTGACACAGAACCCGACGTATTAGCCAGAGGTCCCTTTACTATGGTTCAGAGCCGTGGACCTTCAGTAATAGTAATAAATCACACAGCAGTAGTACATGTAGTTGTAAAAACCATGATAATATATTAAGTAATCCAAAGTATTCAGAATACGTTACTCTCATTGAGTAACGTAACGGAATACGTTATACATTTTGGGGCATGTTTTTTGTAATCTGTAGTGGAATACATTTTAAAAGTAACCAACACTGATTATATGGCAGAGAGCCTGATGGTGCAGAAGACAAATGCCATGAAAACTATTACCACTTACCTCAAGCAGTGTTGGGTAAGTTACTTTAAATTAGTAACTTAGTTACATTACTAGTTACTTCTACCAAAAGTAACTCAGTTACTTCAAGTTACTCGTTACTTTCAAAGTAACTAGTTACTAGGGAAAGTAACTTTGGTTTTACTCAGAATTCTCTTGTTAATGTGTTGCTTCCATAACTTTGCCAGTCTTCTAGCTTGTTTACTTGCCACAAGTGCACTGTGCCACCTACCAATAGAAAGGAAAAGATAATGTGCATATTTCCACGAGAGAAATCCCACGCCTGGACCGTCATTGACTGCTCCCATGATTCTAGCCTACGTCACAGCGTCATGTGCGCTTTTTACATCCAACACAAAAACTGCAGTCGTGGTGCTTTGATTGTACTCAGAACTCTGAAATTCTGCCTTCTGAATAGGAAGATGTAGGTAACACCAGACTGCAGATGAGCTGCATACAGGACTGGACTGGGACAAAAAATTGGCCCGGGCATTTTGACTAGACCGGCCCGCCATTATAGGAAAAATAAAAGCCTTTGAATGAAAACAAACGCTGTTCTGACAGTGATGTTCACTGTCTTGATGGTATATATGTATCAATCTATCAATCGTTTGTTGTAAGATTCAGATAATTATTTATTAAAAGCTAGACATTTTAAATGAGAATAAGAAAGAAAAGTATTTCTTTGTGCCCACCTCTCCCTGTTAATGCCCTACCTGGCCCCCCTGGCAAAACTTTGCTAGATCCGCACCTGCACAGTTACCAGCTGTCAGCTACATAAAAAAAAGGATCCTGGTGTTATTTGTCTCTCAGAAACAGTTCATAACTTCCCTTCAACTCATTCATGTCACCTAAAAGGTAAACCTGTTTCTCCATCACCTGTTCAGCTCTGATGATTCAGTAAGTACATCTCCTGATTTCATCTTCATGTTTCCCTCTCACCACATATCCAAACCGATATCATGACCAGCAGCTTTTTTGCAGCTGTGGCTCCAGCAAACATCAGCTGATACTAGAAAGTAATATTAAATACTAACAACAGCTGATCAAGCTTAAACGTGCTGCTGTTGTCTAACGCAACCGGCTGGTTTTCAGTTTCTGGCGCAAAGTGGGCGATAAACAAACAAGAGAGCCAATCAGCTGATCATTGATCAGTTTTCATGATTGAAGTAGAAACGGGAGAGGGAGGGTGAGAGGATGAGAGAAGAAGAGGCAGCTGTGCAGCAAACACAGAATAACTCCAGCTTTGTGCCTTTTTCATTGTAGCTGAATTACGGGACAAACTGTTCCTTTTCACCTCAATAAGAAACGCGTAATATTTTCTCTGAATACCAGACGGGACGGTTGGCAACTCTAATAACTTATGAACAAAATAAAGTTCAACATCAGCACCCACCCAGCTGTATAGAAACTCCGTCATGCTAGCTAGTACGCAGTACGGAAAAAGTCAGAATAACGAAAATAAACTTCACCTAAACTTGGTTTATATGTGACCCAGATAGACTGCAGGTCATAACTTCTTACCTGAAGTTCAGTTCACACTTGGACCGGCGGCCTCCTCGGGTCTCTTTTCCTTCTGCGTCCCCTTTCATTCCTCCACCTGCTGCCTCCAACACTTGCTAATGTTATTGAATCTGTGGAAGCTCCGCGATAGCCACCACACTTGTTAGATAGGGTAACAACCCTATCTAAATCCCAGTAACGACTAACGCGTTCCTGATTTTGGCATAATAACTAGTTACCGTGCTCGTTACCACAATAATAATGTAGTTACTGTAACGCGTTACTTAATAACGCGTTAGTCCCAACACTGGACTTGAGGTCAGTGTTGGGCAAATAAACACTTTGTAAACAGTACATAAAAATGCACCATTTACAAAGTGTTTATTTGCCATCCTATATTAGAGTTTAAAAAGCCTTAAAATCTTTCATTTTCACTTATAGTCAGCACCACTTATGGATCACTCAAAGGAAAAAGTTGTCATAAGCACATGTATAAATACTTTGTTATAGACTGGTCCAGAAGCCTCCAGAACTGTAAAATGAAGGTGTCAAAAACTGCTGTTGCTTTGATTGGCTACTTGCTTGTCAGCAGTGATGAGAATAACAGCGTTACTAACGGCGTTACTTTTTTCAGTAACGAGTAATCTAACTAATTACTATTCCTATCGTTACAAAGTCGTTACCATTACTAACAAGAAAATGCAGTATGGTCGTGTTACTATTTTTCAACAAACAGACGGTTGAAGCTGTGTTCAGCTTATCGCACCTTATATCAGTTGCACGGAAGTAGCTGTAACAGTGTGTTCACATCGAACGCAATGGAAAAACGCCCCAAACGCCCCAAATTTGACGCGTGCACATTCGCGCCTCAACGGGTGTCCAAGAAAAATCCAGTGAATCCAGTGAACCGGAAATGTGGGAGGAATGTGGGAGGAAGTTGTGCCAGACGGTATCTTTGCAAGATGGCAGCTGTCGAGCTAGCGGTTGAAGAGAGAGTCTCCCTTCTCTATGTACTGTGGAGAGCAGAGCAGCGGCGTAAAAGACGTCCTCGCCGTACCCGGGTCCATCAGGTCCTCCAGAGGCGTGAGCAGTTTGGTAAGTTTCACCATTTGCTCCAGGAACTGCGCCTGGATGACGGCCGATTCCAGCGATATCACCGTCTTTCACTCGGCCAGTTTGAGGACCTGCTTTCCCGCGTCGGTCCCAGAATCGCTCGCCTAGACACCAATTACAGGCGCTCAATCCCACCTGCAGACTGCCTGTCCATCTGCCTGAGGTTAGTAAAAGTATTTAATACGGTAGTCCTTTATTGATACCTGTACTAATACAGTGGGGCAAAAAAGTATTTAGTCAGCCACCGATTGTGCAAGTTCCCCCACTTAAAATGATGACAGAGGTCAGTAATTTGCACCGGAGGTACACTTCAACTGTGAGAGACAGAATGTGAAAAAAAAAATCCATGAATTCACATGGTAGGATTTGTAAAGAATTTATTCGTAAATCAGGGTGGAAAATAAGTATTTGGTCACCTCAAACAAGGAAAATCCCTGGCTCTCACAGACCTGTAACGTCTTCTGTAAGAAGCTTTTCTGTCCCCCACTCGTTACCTGTATGAATGGCACCTGTTTGACCTCATCATCTGTATAAAAGACACCTGTCCACAGCCTCAACCAGTCAGACTCCAAACTCCGCCATGGCCAAGACCAAAGAGCTTTCGAAGGACACTAGGAAAAGAATCGTAGACCTGCACCAGACTGGGAAGAGTGAATCTACAATAGGCAAGCAACTTGGTGTGAAAAAATCAACTGTGGGAGCAATCATCAGAAAATGGAAGACATACAAGACCACTGATAATCTCCCTCGATCTGGGGCTCCACGCAAGATCTCATCCCGTGGGGTCAAAATGATCATGAGAACGGTGAGCAAAGATCCCAGAACCACACGGGGGGACCTGGTGAATGACCTGCAGAGAGCTGGGACCAAAGTAACAAAGGTCACCATCAGTAACACACTACAACGGCAGGGAATCAAATCCCGCAGTGCCAGACGTGTTCCGCTGCTGAAGCCAGTGCATGTCCAGGCCCGTCTGAAGTTTGCCAGAGAGCACATGGATGATACAGCAGAGGATTGGGAGAATGTCATGTGGTCAGATGAAACCAAAGTAGAACTTTTTGGTATAAACTCAACTCGTCGTGTTTGGAGGAAGAAGAATACTGAGTTGCATCCCAAGAACACCATACCTACTTTGAAGCATGGGGGTGGAAACATCATGCTATGGGGCTGTTTTTCTGCCAAGGGGACAGGACGACTGATCCGTGTTAAGGACAGAATGAATGGGGCCAAGTATCGTGAGATTTTGAGCCAAAACCTCCTTCCATCAGTGAGAACTTTGAAGATGAAACGAGGCTGGGTCTTCCAACATGACAATGATCCAAAACACACCGCCCGGGCAACAAAGGAGTGGCTCCGTAAGAAGCATTTGAAAGTCCTGGAGTGGCCTAGCCAGTCTCCAGACCTCAACCCCATAGAAAATCTGTGGCGGGAGTTGAAAGTCCGTGTTGCTCGGCGACAGCCCCAAAACATCACTGCTCTTGAGAAGATCTGCATGGAGGAATGGGCCATGCAGATCTTCAGATGCCACACAAAAAAATTTGTGTGGCATCTTATTGAATGCAGAACAGCTGACTGTTATGTAAATCGTATGAAATGGTTATAAAAAAGAGTAAAAGGTAAATGGCTGCAAATAACTTGTTGTTTGCAAAACTTGTGCATATGATTTTAAAATTGACAATTTATATTTGCATTTAAGGTTATGAAATTTGATTCGATGAACATGTTTGTGGTTGTTACAGTAAAAATATAACTTTTTCTACTTGGATTTTGTGTTTTTTGTCTGATTTTAGATCAATTGTGTTAATAGAGTATATCAAAATGAAAACTTAACTGTAAATTCAGACATGTGAGGTTGTGCTGAAAAAAATGACACCAAACAAGGCAAAGTAAATAGTTTTTAAAGGTGAAATGTAGAGGTAAAATCAAAAGTGGTTAAAATGGCCAATTATACCTTGGACCCCAGAGGCTTAAACATTTTTTTAAGTAATTAATTACTTTTAGAATCTGGTAACTCAGTTACTAACTCAGTTACTTTTTTGAAGAAGTAACTAGTAACTTGTTAAGAGATATATTCTAAAACACTTCTTCGGTAGAGAATCAGAGAGGAGAAACACACAGAATTTCTTGCTAGCAGGGGCATCTCTCAGAACTCACGCCCCAAGAGTGAGTCTCAGAGAGTGGCCCTGAGGACTTGCCCTGGTCCTTTATTTATACACTTCAGTGGGTGCTTGTGTGGTGTGTGTGTGGTGTGTGTGTGGTCAGAGTGTGACCCCATAAATGACTTCCCTAAACCTGCTGGACTGGAAGTCCAGCAGTTCATCAAACCAAAACCACTTAGACTGGAAACAGATATAACTACGTTAATCCTACTGTAAAACAATAAAACAAGGTACAACCTTTTCCCATGCTCCTAGGATGTGGGGGTGAAAGCCAGAACACCCTGGAATGTTACAGACTTCCTAGGATGAGACCAACTACATACTTCTAAACACAAATGATTACATGCAGTATTCTACCATATTCAAACTTATATCATTAAAAGATTATACTGACTACTAAGTACAATTTTCCATTGACATAACTATAATTAATTACTTTTTCAAAGTAACTTGCCCAACACTGCTTATTAAATCTTCTTAGACTCCCAGGTGAAAATAATCAACTTTACATATATATATATATATATATATATATATATATATATTTTTTTTTTTTTTTTTTTTTTTTTTTTTTTTTTTTTAATTTTTTTGGTCAAACAAAATCCGCTTTGCAGTTGTTAGGAATGATGTGAGTGGGAATGTGTCTTTCCTTTGTTGGGATAAATAGCAAGACAATACATTGCCAAAGGTACTCAACATACCAAATCATTGAATTCAGGTGTTACAAATACTTCTGTGGTCACAGATCTATAAAATCAAGCACCTAGGCATGCAGACTGCTTCTATAAACATTTATGAAAGAATGGATCGCTCTCAGTAAAGCTCAGTAGATTCCAGATTTGTACTATCAAAGGATGCCACCTGTACAAAAAGTCTAGTTGTGAAATTTCCTCAATACCAAATATTCCACAGTCAACTTTTTTTTGTAAAATATATTTTTTGGCCTGTTAACTGGCTTTATTGGATAGCTACAGCAAAGATTGACAGGAGAGGGGAGGTTAAGCCATACGGAACAGGACCACAGGTTGGAATTGAACCCAGGTCGGCTGCTTTCAGCCATGCGGCATATTGTAACCTGTTCAACTGACTGAGCTAAACCAGTGAACCACAGCCAACTGTTAGTGGTATTAAAACAACGGGAATGCAGCAACTCGGCTACAAAGTGGTAGGCTATGTAAAATCACCAAGCAGAATGCAAAGTCTTGGATGCAGTGGAGTAAAGCAAGTGTCAACTGGATTCCAGAGCAGCAGAGATGCGTTCTCTGGAGTCAGTAATCATGCTTTGCTATTCCTATACTATTGCAGTGTCTGGCAGTCTGGGTTTGGTAGTTACCAGAAGAACAGTACAGTCTGACTGCATTGTGCAAAGTGTAAAATTTGGTGGAAGGGGGATTTTGGTGTGGTTATGCTTCAATATATCAACACATTTTGGACACTTACATGCTCCCAAGTTTGTGGGAACACTTTGAGGATGGCCCCTTCATGTTCCAATGTAAGTGAGCACCAGTACACAAAGAAAGCTTTATACTCCTGAGCCACTGGAACCAGAGGTGTTAATAGACCTCTCTGCATTGAATCATATCTGTTATTAATCTGTCTCTCTTCCACATCATGTCTTTATCCTGTTTTCCTTCTCCCACCCCAACCGGTTGCAGCAGATGGCCCCGCCCCTCCCTGAGCCTGGTTCTGCTTGAGGTTTCTTCCTGTTAAAAGGGAGCTTTTCCTTCCCACTGTCGCCAAAGTGCTGCTCATAGGGGGTCATATGATTGTTGGGCTTCTCTCTGTATCTACTGTACAATACAAAGCGCCTTGAGGCGACTTTTGTTGTGATTTGGCACTATATAAATAAAATTGAATTGAAATTGAATTGAAGTTAGCGGGTCAGCAAAGGTCTAACATTTTTCTCCGTTTGACAGCTGTTTAACGTTGGGAAAAAGAACTCTTAGCAGTCCAGACTACTTGTAGTTTGAACATTTGAATAGATGATGGCTCTGACCTCTTGCCAGAATCACTATCAGCATCATACATTTTTTACATTTTATCCAGCATGTTTCTCACCCCACACAAACTAAAGGACACATACTAGACTTTGTTTTCAGTTTCAGAGTAGGGAAGTTTTTTTGTTTGTGTTCATTTTATTTTGATCATGTAAATAATACACAGAGGCTCATTTAGGGAAAGAAAAAAGAACTGCTATAAAAAGTAAAGCAAAATACACCTAATTATCACTTACATTCAAAAAGTTTGAAATGGAGTGGGAAGTAGTGCTTTAGGTTTAAATATTGATTTTCTTTGTTCTGAGGACATTTTTATTTCTGATCATAATTGTATTCTTTCTTCTGATTGGCATTTGTTTAGCACTCACATTTTAATTCACTCCTGCAGACAAATTATCTGATGCTTTTAATGTATTCTTATTCCCTTAAAACAATGTTGGTCTTTCAACTCTTTTTTTCATTGTCTTTCTATTTTAGATTAAATCTTTCTTGTTAAAACATGATTAGCTCCTGTTTCCAAGTACTCACCTTGAATAAATGACAATATTTGCAGCTTAAAACATTCTTGTCGAAAAGCTGAGCGCTTGTGGAGGAAAACTAGTTTACGTGTTCATCTCCTTCATTTAAAGGATCTTGAAATCTTTTTCAACATTTTGGTAAGTGATGTCAGGGCAGTTACAGCACAGGTAGTCCTAAGGTGTTATTTGACACTTAGTGATGTTGTTACTCCTGCTCCACCTGCTGTCCCAATTTCTTTAAATAAAGATTATAAATTTATTCTTTCTTTTTTAGCTGAAAAACATCAAAAACGTAAGGAGTAATATTTTTCCATTAGCATTTTAACTGTCTGCCCCTGCTTCAGCTTGGCGTGTTCTCTTAGAAAGATTTTCACAGTTTCTTTTCCAGAACTGATAAAATTAGCTTTCGCAATAAAAGCATCCTCCTGTTCTCGAGACATTTTACCTGCAACTTTGTTCAAAAATGTCTTTTAGTCTATTGTTTATGCATATATCCCTTTATGTTCACTATAATCAACACCTCACTACTCTCTGGTCAACCCCTGTTTTTTTTAAAGAATGCTGTCATCGACTCACTTAAAAAACATTGGCTGTTGTAGAGCTCATTCTACAGAAACTGCTCTTCTTAGGGTGGCGAGTGACATTTTAATGCAAAATGATGCAGGAGAATGTTCTATTTTGCATATGTTGGATGTTTTTGATACTGCCGGCCACGTCATTTTGCTTTATAGGATTAAAAATCGGGTGTAACCGGATCTGCTTTGGAATGGTTTGCATCATATCTGTCTGAATGGTGCTTTTCTTTGACTGCCTCCAAGTACAGTTCCTCGTACTCTTCTCTCAGCTATGGTTTGCCACAAACTAATGCTTTGGGCCCCTTATTATTTATATCACACGTCCTCCCTCTTAAACACGTTTTAAGCACCTTTAAGGACATTTGCTCTCATGGCTATGCAGATGATATTCAGTTATATATGTTTTAAGCCTCAAGATGTTTCTAAGCTGCAGATCCTAATTGTGCTGAGATTCCATTAAAAGTTGCATGGATGACAACTTTCTTCAATGTAATGAAGAAAATAAATGCAAGACCTTGTCTGTGCCCCTGACAGATTTGTGCCTGAGATAATGAAAGTTCTTGGTCCCCTTGCAACATTTGCTCTATTGTCTATCAGGAGCCTTGGGGTAACTTGAATCTGCTGTTCAAATCTCTGGTTTATTCTTCTGTGTGACACTCTAAAATGGAAATTGTTATTCATGCATTTATTTCATCACATTAGGATTACTGTAATTCATTTTCCATGTGCAAAAACTTCCTGAAGCGTCTGGAAAATCACTCATGTTACTTCATGATTTTGGTTCTAACTTTTAGAACTCTTCATGGACAACCACCAGCTTACATCAGTTTTCTACAGTCTTCAGCAGGTCCCTGAAGCTTTGTGATCAGGGCCTACTTTTTGTATATTATGCAAGGATGAAAACTAAAGACAGGGCTTTTGCAACATACTCTGGAACTCTTTTCCTTTGAGTATGAGATCTGTGGACTCAAAACAGCTCCTAATTGTATTATATGTATTACAGACAGAAAAGAAACATGCAGTAAAAAGACGGGAAACAGATATTTGAAGATTAAACTGATTGATTTATGTATGTCAAATATTTCACTTTGGTATTCATAAATCATACATCATATTAGGACACATAATAAAAAATTTCATTCAAAAGCTAAAAAAGGCTTTTAGTTGACTGTTGCATTCAAGTTGGCTTACATCTTGAGGAAAAATTATTTACAGCTAAAAGATTGTAAATTTTCTTTTACCACTTTTACGGAAATTGTTTATGGTGTCTCTTGAGAGGAAGAATGATTACAGTATCATCACAAATATCACAAATCAAGTATCCTTGGGCAACATAGTAACCCCACGTTGCTCTCCGATGCATCCATCGGAATGTGAAAGTAGTTAGGAAGCCCTCAAAGTTTAGAAGAAAGTGACTGAGTTAATGTGGAATGTTGTATAGAGCACTTTGAGTACGCTGGGAGAGTAGAAAAGCACTATGTAAACACTATGTAAGAATCAGTCCATTTTGGCGTGCTAATATTTCTACAACAGATTTTAATCCACATCAACCTGTTCGTATGATGATACAGTAACCCACTGCGTTGTTCCAATTTTGGACTTGAGAGTCTGTCTCCAGTGCTTCTCTTTTTGCCACTCTCAGAGTGGGGTTTGGATGTTCTCCTTGCACCTGTCTGTGTTCTCTCTAGGTACTCTGACTTCCTCCCATAGTTTTAAGAAATAAGTACCTCTACTTTCAAAACCTTAGAAGGTATATTTACTGTGAGATGAATTATTAGTTCAACTCATTGTGCACCTTACAGACCTTAAGCTGATGTGAACCTAAATAGAGTGAACAATAACAAATGTATTGCTGTTCTGAACCACTCAAGCAAGCAAATTTTGCTGTTACACTGCTGTGCTTGTTTTGTTGTCAGAGACATGTATGCTGCAGTGAGTAAGAAAGTTGAGCATCCTGTAGAGATATTTTACAGTGCAAACAGCAAAGTGTGTAGAAAGAAATTCTCTACTATGACAACGCCACGAATTTTCACAGAAATATGAAAATATAACTTTCTCTGAGAACAAGCAGTAAAAGAAACAAAGAGAGAAGGTGGAAAATCCCTCAGACAGACCCAGACTCCCCCCATGTAATGCTCTGTGGCAGGCAGGATTTGGACCCAGGTAGAGGCAGAATGTGAAGCTTTTATTCCTTGTTGGAGATTTATTGATGGAAATATTGCAGGGACAAATAAGAAATAATGAGACAAGGAAGTTAAACTCAAAGTGCAAGAGACTATCAAAATAAAACAGGAAATAACCTGCACCAAAACAAGGAATGCAAATGTTAAATGTAACTACATTTTCCATTTCATGCTATGACTTGTTGATACAGTTTAAGGTTTTAACAACAGCCTGGTAAACACCCAGCTGAACTCTGAGCATCACAACATAATACTGCTGGAATAATAAAAACAACCCCCAAAACGTTTTTGCTGCATGAAGAACACAGATTTATATAAGCTTTCTAAAGATTATGCGGTCTATTAACTGATCAAAGTGGGTTTAAGGGTCTTCTGCGTTTATATTGTACTGCAATATAACACAATACAATTATTTAATTTGACAGCCTATGGAACAGATTTGTGGCTGCTCCCTTTACTTTAGAAAGATGCAGACAGTTCACTTTTGTAATAACCAGCATTCTGCCAAGTTTTAGGACAGACCCAAAGTTTTGGCACTGCATTCCAAATTTGGAGACATCTTCAAAAAGTACCAACTACGTATTTGTTTTGATAACATCTCCCCTCCCTAAAAAGAAACTCTCCCAGACTTTAAAAAATGTCCAGTAATTTTCTTCATTTTTTTAGTTCTCAGACTTTTCTGTAAATGGTAAAACAGAAAATTCTGTAGATCTACAGAATATTCTGTTTACTATTTATGAAAATTTCCTTCACCTCTAAAATGGAAAATTCTGTTTATTCTCAGTATATTTTCTGTACCATTAAATGACAACCATGCATTTCTGTACAATTAAAACTTTATTCACCATTTTCTCAAAAAGTCTTACATTTAAACTTTTTAATTAATCTGTGCATTGTACACAATGCTGGTGCATTTAATGTTAAACATCATTTTATTCTCCTCAACGCAAAAACCTACAATAAAATATAATGACAGCATCCATCTCGTTATAAAATAATTGTTTAGTTAATACAAGAATAACTAATACAAGAACAAAATAACTCACAATCTTTAAAATTTGAGAAAAATTGAGCATTTTTATTTTCCTTGAAATCATTTTGTCCTCATGTAAATATATACATGCACTTTCAATTGGCTTGAAAGTGTTTTCTTCAACAGCATATCTGACAAATAAAAAATGTCATAATATTTAACAACATTTGAACATTTAACAATATCCAAAGTACCTTTAAGTTAGAATCACTGCCTTGTGGATGTTTTGCCTCAGTCAAAGAGTTGAATTGCGTTTAATTCATCAATGAATCCGAGTGAACAATTGTTCTAGATTAACACTGTAAGGTCTTTACCTTACAATCCAAAGCAGCTTGTTTGCAGGGTTAGCTCATCTGAGCAGGCGACCATATGCTGTATGGCCAGAGAGCAGTGGGCCCCGCTTTGAATCCAACCCACTGCCCTCTGCTGCATGTCTTTCTCTCTCTCCACACTGTTCCAAAAAAAAATAGTAATGTCAAAGTATCTTACTGTATATTTTACAGTTTTGTACTGTCTTTCTAGAATATCATTAAATTTACAGAAGTAGACTGTGATTTTACATGTCAAAGGTAAAATAACATAACATCACTGTAAATATAGTAAAACACAATTTTCTTGTTTTTTAAATATATATTTTTTGTGCATATGCATATTTAGATTGTAAAAATACATTCAGAAATGTATCATAATTTCACAAATATTTGTCTGTTATGTGAGAGAATAATCTGTTAAATACAAATGTAATACTATGGAAAAATATATAAAATGATCGAAAATTAATGAGAATAATCAATAATTAAAGGAGTATTTGAATTATAATTTTGCTGAAAATTTCATGTCATCTAGGTCTGATTCAATAATTCAGAGGTAACAGGTGAAAATATAATTAATAGGAATAAAAACTAAAAAAAACATATAAAACATTGCATGGCCACGCTGTGCTAATTATATATTTTAAAAAATAAATGTAGAGGTAGGAATTGCAATTAATATAAATCTCAAAGTATTCACAACATTCCTTTTTTTTTTGCCTGTCCCGTTTGGTTCTTTTGCCATCAGAATTATTGTCTAAAGGCGAGGAAAGATGCCCAACGGATTTACTTTACCAAATTGACCATCACAGCCTTGCCGTAATGGTCTATTTGATTCACCTTTTATTGTTTATTTTATTTTATTCATTTTTTTTATTTTCACTTGCTAGATACAGGACAGACTTGAATGAGGAAAAGAAAAGGGGGAAAGGAAGAGGGGGAAAAAACAGCGGAGAAGAGGGATGGGGATAAAGGGCAAAAAAAACCAAAAACCAACTAAATAAGCAGACAAAAAAAAATACATATATCAATCACCTGGATCACCTGTTGAGAAAGAAAAAAGAAAACAAGCAGAAGAAAACGAGAGCAATACAATAAACAACATCACGATGATCTATGGGAATATAACAGTAAATACTAAATATTAAACATTATTGTGCAGCACGTAAGATCGACAGCGCACAGTGTGCTTTGAGGTAGGAGCCAAAAAGAGTGTAGTTTGTGTGTGTGAGCACCCGTGTGTACACCTGTGAGCATGGACGCGTTTGCTTTTAAAAGGTTCCTTTATGTAATGATCTGCTAGAGGGTGTGGGGAGCCACAGCCCCGTCCTCCAGGGCATGAAGCAGGTATGGAGGAGATCAAGACTCCAGACATCCAGAGGCCCCCAGAACACAAGAGACCAAGGAAGACCAACAGAGGGGGAGCTGCGCCACTATCCCAGAAGGAGCTAAGGAGAGTCCCAGATGAGGGGTCACTCAGCAGCCACGGAGCAGAAGCCAGGGGGGGTTGCAGTGACGTGCCCGTGAGCTCCGCCGGCAGCCAGCTGCGCCAGAGTGACCGAGCCCCAGACCGAGAGGCCGAGGGCACCCCACCCCTGAAGTGGCCCGAGCGAGCCCCAGGCTCCAGGCCCCGATAAGCAGCCACCAAGGACAAAGAACCACCAACGCACCAATGTCTGAGGGCGTCTGCCACTGGCAGGGGAAGTGGTGGGGGGAGATAGGCCTCCATACCTTAGAGGGTCTGAGATGTCCCCACAGAGGTGGCGTCTGATACCCAACCTCACATATAGACACAGACATACAGGCACACACAGATACAAACATCCATTCCCACCCTCATGCTCTCATATGCAATTACTCAACACTCAACCAACGTGGAGACAGACATAGAGAGACACTGTACACACAATCACACTCCCCAAGCATACTCTAAGAACCGGGTCTAGGTACCTTTGCCCCTGGAGGGGTAAACTGCACCCAGACCCAGGTGGTGTTACCCTTTTTTTCCCTGCGGTGGGGAGAAACAGACCGCCCCGACTCCGCAGCAGCAGGGAGGCCCCACACTCCAGACCCCAGTCGGACGGCCAACTCCTCCTCCCGGCCACCCGCAACAGCAGGTCGCAGAGAACGGGGGTGTGAGAAGACTCCAAAACCTCCCTCTGCCCGCTCATATGTAGTGTTGATGCATGTGTGTTCTAAGGTGCATTTAAAACCCAGGAGGGCATGGAGCTACCTGCCAGAGAGCAGCAGGTAAGCTCATAGCCCCTCCTGATAGCCCTCAGTGTCTACGTGTATTTAAAATTGAGGGGTGGGCAACGACGCCAGGGGTGAGGTGTACACCCTGATGGTCTTTTGGAGTCCGTGTAGCGTGCCCACCCCCAAGATCCTATATGTATGTGTTATGAGAGTGTGAGTAATGTGAATGTCTAAGTGGTGAGATAAAATTGAGGCACAAGAAGCCAGAAGGGGACAGAGGGGGGGATGCCTCCCCTGCACCCTGGTGACACACCTTTACCCCAAGGCCCTGCATGTGTGGGTGATTGTGGTGGAGCGGGAAGAGGGAGGCAGCTGGAGATGGGGAGGGAAGGAAGGGAGGGGGCCAGCTTCCCCGCTGACCCCAGTAGGCACCCCCATACTCCGCAACCCGCCAGGGAAAAGGGGGCCCAGGCCCATCCGGACCGGGACCCAGAACAGCAGCGCCGCCCGGCCCCACAGAGCCTGGGACAGCCCACCTGACCCCACCACAGAGAAAACTGCACCCACCCCGTCATCAACTCATCTTCCAGACTACACAAGACAATAGACGCCCAGGCTGAGATCTTCCTCCACCTCTCCTGTATCTCCCCCCCCCCCTGCAGAGTGAGTTCCTGAAGAGAGGAGAGCTCCTGCAAGATGTAACAACCTCCCCCACCAGTTGAAGAGCCCCCCAGGTGGCTCGATGCACTGGCGACACCCAGCGCCAGGGCCGGGACCCCATACACCCACCCGCCCACAACCCCAGCAACATACCAACCAGCCCCCGAGGCCCAGCCAGGGCCCCAGCCCAGAGACGGAGTGCCCCCATAACCTGACGCCCCTCCCGGACCCACCCAGGGGCAGCCAGGCTACCAGGTCAGTAACCCACGTCCATCAGTTAAGATGCGATTTGATACCGGTAAGTTAAACAGATGTTAATGCAAGTTAGTGTGAGTGGATAGGGAAAGGGTGTAGCGGATTCTTATCTGGTGTGAAGTTAATACAGCCATGGAGTGATGTTGGGGTCGTGGTGGAGCTGTCCGTCCACGTACAGCCAGTCCACAGCGATGACAGCGCGGGAGCCCTTCTGGATGAAGCCGCGTCGGATTGGGAAGAGGACCCTGCGTCGTTCCAAGATCTCTTTGGGGAACTGGTCGTTCACGCTGAAGTCCGTTCCTTTTAATTCCCTGCCGCGGCTTTTCACATGTTCCTTTTGTTTGAAGTGGCCGAATTTAGCCACAATAGGACGAGTTCTCCCGGTCGCAGCCCGCATGGGGCCGAGGCGATGTACCCTATCGAAGACGATGTTCTTCACCGTGTCAGCCTCAGTCTCCGCGTCCTCTCCAGCGGCTTCTGGAATACCAGAAAATACCAGATTATCACGCATGCTACGAGCTTGTAGATCAATAACTGTTTCTTTTATTTTTTTATTTTCTCTATTTAGCTGAGTAACATTGTCTGTGAGAGATTTCACCAACTCCCTTAGTGTGGCATTTTCAGCAGCGAGCGTTTCCACCTGCTGCTGGCTGAACTCCAGGGATTCTCGCAAGGATTTAAATTCCCGGTGAAGAATCTCCACCAAGGACAGCCTTGCATCGAAACTGGACAATCGTTTGTCGATTGACTCCAGTATGTCGACAATATCTTTGCCGGCTGGCGATGTTGTGCCGGGGGAATCTGCCGGGCGTTGTCTTTTCGACGACGGCGTCTCAGATTTGGCTGGGGAAGCTGCACTCTGGGCCTTCTTCATTACGAGATCCTGGAAGCACTGGTCAATGTAATCTTGGAGAGCCTCTAAACTCTCCCCGTTGTTCTCCAGGGTGTTGGAGATGATTAAGCAAATGTTGTTAGTTATAAGACAATTGATAAGTGTATTTGGTAATACTGAAGCTTAAATGAATTTGTTCAAATCTAAACTACCATTTGCTTTAATTTTCCGCCAAAATCTCCGGCGTCTGACGTCAGTTATAACATGAGTCGTTTACCTTGTCTGTCCTATTCACAACATTCCTGAACAGAAATTGGCCTCTGCACCTGGGGTGAGGGTGTGGCCATGAAAACAATGTGACATGCCATTGGATGTTGGGACACATAATAACATGACGCTAAGCATCGGCCAATGAATGTGAACTAACAACCACAAGGTTGCGGGTATGGCTGTACTGTAGGAAAAAATCCTAATATAAAAGTATTTTACTGTGCATTTTACAGTTTTGTTCTGTTCTTCTAGAATATCATTAAAGTTACGTAAATAGACTGTGATTTCACATTTCAAATGTAAATTAAGGTTAAATCACTGTAATGTAATAAAGCATAATTTTCATGACTATTAAATGTATCTGTCTGTACATATGGTGTCTCTTCCTCTCAAGAGACACCATATTTAGATTGTTAAAATACATTCACAAATGTATCATGATTTCACAAATATCTGTCCGTTATTTGAAAGATTGAACTGTTGAATTCAAATGTAATGCTATGGAAAAGTATATAACATGATTCCTATAAGCTTGTGTTACATCACATAAGTATTATTATCATTGCTATTCAGAGCGATTGTGGCTCAAGAGTTGGCAGTTCGCCTTGTGATCAGAAGGTTGCTGGTTCGAGCCCCGGCTCGGACACTCGGTATTGTGTCCGTGGTCAAGATTCTCCGCCTACTGTTGATGGCCAGAGGGGCCGATGGTGCAATATGGCAGCCTTGCCTGTGTCAGTTTATCCCAGGGCATGCAATCCATTATTATTTAACCCAACTGTTAACTGTATATTTCTGTACATTTACGCATTATGATTCATATTGCCACATTCATTGACCTTGTTTATAGGTAATTTCAGTGTTTGATCACGTTAAAATGTTCCTAATTTAATGTCTAAAAGCACTTGGAAAAGGCAGAATCCCATGTACAATTAGCGCAACAAACTCTATTTTCATTACGGAAAATAACCGTATTTTTATGAGGAAGTTAATTTCTGTTATTTTACGGTAGTATTTTGGCGCCCCAGCTGCCGGAATATTACCGTTTTTTTTAGATGTTTTTTTAACAGTGCAGATAATATGGAAAAACAGCTGTAAATAACTAATATAGAAATTTCCTTTACATTGAACTGTATTTTTATAGTCTAGTAGCGAGTATCACAAAACAGGAAATTTTTCAACATTAATTTTGCAGTAAATTGTGTGACACACACTTTGTAATTCACATTTGCATGACTCATTTAAATGGTAAATGGACTGATTCTTATATAGCGCTTTTCTACTCTCCCGGAGTACTCAAAGCACTCTATACAACACGCCACATTCACCCAGTCACACCCATTCTCACAAGCACTTTATCTATACTTAGTGCTATGCTATCTAACTACATTCACACACATTCATACTCCAATGGACGCATCGGAGAGCAACTTGGGGTTAGTATCTTGCCCAAGGATACTTGGCATGCAGACTGGAGGAGCCTGGGATCGAACCTCCAACCTTCCGATCAGTAGGTGACCTGCTCTACCTCCTGAGCTACAGCCACAGATAGATATTCTCCTGAAAGTGAAACTCGTACAGATACATATAAAAAATGTAATATACTTGCATCACTTTCCATGTTTAGAAATAAGATCGAAATTGAGCCTGTTCTCTTTTTCACTCGTCTCCATAATTTTCTATGTAACTGCTTTGATAATATGCTATTTCGACTTACTGTACACTCTAAAAAAAATTTTGTTGGCTCAACTTAAAAAAATTGAGGTAACAATTTCCACTCAGCTTTTTAAGTTACAAATTTTGCATATTATTAAGTAAATCCAGCAAGTAATTTTTAGGTTTGGCTAACTCAACTGGTTCAACAAACCAACATGATTTACTTTGACCTGTAAAAGCATAATTAAGTTTAAGCAACCTAATATTAATTTAGAATTTCTGGTAATATTGAGTTGACAAATTACATTAGTTGAGTTAATCTAACTTACTTTTTACATATATCCTACTCACAATTATCCATGCAAACATAGCCATTTAAATTATTCCAACTGATGAAACAGTTTATTGCATAACATTGCATAACAAGTAATACACTTCTGTGTCATACAACATAAATCAAAAATACCTCAGAAAACAAACATTGCAACGTAAGGCAATTTGTTTTTGCATATTTGCTAATTATTAAACATTAACTTTAACCTATCAACTTGGTAAATATCACAAAATCAAGAAAATTACAAAACATTTTAATATTTAACAACGCAACAATCCAAAGGTAAGGTTAACCGTATTATGAACTCTCAAAACTACACTTGTCTAAGACTGCATAAAAAAGACAAGCATCAGCACATCTGAATATTGCAGCCTAAATTACATTTGTTTTATGACAGAAGCTTGTACTTAAGAGACATTACCCGTGGGCTGGCTTTAAGCCCATCAAGTTCCAGAAACACCTTCTGGAATACCTCTAGAGTGTTCTTTACTTGTTTGGGGTAGCTCAGATTGAGAGCGTATATAAGTCCCATCATTAACGCACATGCTCTGGGCACATCAAGGTCTTCCAGGACAGCTGTTCCTTCAATCACAATTTTAGCAACGGCTGGAAGAGACACTGCTGCACGTCTGGTGACTACGATCTTTACCACTTCTTCTGTGAACTGTTCTTCACCATCCTGGCAAGGAGGTTAAAAAGAAACATGTCGGTATTTTATGTGCCATTTAAAAATATAACAAAACAATGTGAAATTTACCTACCAGCTGTTCTCTGAAGAGATCCTCTTCTTTCTCTTTCAAATACACCATCAGGCAACGGATTGCAACCTCTCTTCTTGTTTCCACCGAACTCTGGAGAATAAAAAAAGTTTACTAGGCGAAAAGTCAAATATATTACATTTATAGGACTAGCGTTTTGCTAATTATTGATTCAATTTTTGTTTTTAACAAATAAACAATTTAATTTTTATAACTTGAATTTAATCTATTACATACTACCCTGCTTTCAATGCACCATTTGCTAGCAGTAGGATAAGGTGAGTAAAAGTAAATGTAAATCAGATTTGGAGACTATTTCAAACAGTTTTTGTTGAGTTCTAAGGATTCAACTATAATAGTTATATGTGAGATATGTAATGCAGAACTGGAAAAAGCCACTTGTGGACAAGTCTTGTAATGATGTGATTAAAACATTAAAAGTTCCTATCTACCCTCTTTAATGTATTTGTGTAACGTGTCTTCCTCATAAACGTTTATTGTGCAGTTGATGAAGATACTTGTAACACTCCAAATCATTACCTCAGTTTTTTCTCCTCACATTATTTGTAATATGACCCATACTTACCTTAATGTATTGTCAAGTTACATGTGACATGGAAAGTTTAAATGTACCCACCTCAGTTTGCAATTATGTGACCAAAAGTTACATTAATGTCTTTTCATCTCACTTATGAAGTGCAAAATACTTATGCATCTGAGTTTTACCTTTTCTCTTCAATCAGAGTTACCAAGTTACAAATACATCACTATATCCTTGACTCTTACAACGAAGAAAAGAGACAAATATATTTTGAGTGATGTTTTCTTTAGCAAATTTTTGCTCTGTCCACCTCTGATGTCCACTTTTTCACTCTTCAGTTAAAGATAGCCAACAATGCTCCTGAGATAATGAATTAGGTAATTAACATTTAAGGTGTGTAAGATTAGCAGTTATATTCAGTTTCTTTTTTCTTACCTCTTGCAACATGTTCCTGATGCGCTCAATCGTAATTTTTGCAGCACCGCCTTTTGAAGAGACCAGGGACATTATTCTTGTGGAATACTGGTCCAGTTTTGCCATGAATGTTGTTTCCAAGTTAACAGTGGTGATCCTTTGGAATTCATCATTTATCTGTAAAAAAAAAAACACAATGTCACAATTATAAGTTATCCTATAAATTATTTAATAAAATCACCTGTGCTGCATCAAAAAGTGCAGGCCATCTACTTCTAAAGTCATCCACAGGTGGTGCCAGATTAACAACTTCCTGTCTGCGATTCGAGAAGGTTTTGGCCATTTTTTCACTGATGATCCGGTAGTTGGTCCTCTTCTTCACTTCATCAAGTGAAGTTCCAATCTTTCCTTTTCCAAGCTTTCCTCTGTTTCTCCTTGTGGGTGAGGTGGCGAATAATTTACCTCAGCCTTTCTTGGCTTTTTGAGATTCTTTGAAGGTGTCTTCTCATGTGCTTGCTTTCTTTTGAGAGAGTTCACATCCAGCTCAGGGCACCCAAGCCCTCTGAGTTTACTTCTGTAATTGCCCATTTTATATTTCAGTCTTTGTTGCCATCCATAGCATCCATTATAGGATCCTGGTTCTTTAAGGCAAGGATGTTGTTGAACAAGTGCTTCAGCTACATCTGCTAATTGTGCAGATGTTGGGTAGGCAACATACTGAAAGATCGTTTCAGCCAGTTTCTCAAGGATGTCTGGAAGAAGTGGAGTAAAGTTAAGTTTAGTTCCATCCTTTTTGAAAGTTTCATTTCCTGAAGCAAGTAAAAGTTCTGTGTGATAAGCAAAGCGAGGAACAGAAAAATTGGTAGGCCAGCGCTGTAAACGCCGACTCAAATGTTCAGGTGAGGAAAGAATGACTGTATCCTGAGATCCAGATGAGCAACTGGTGCCACAGGACACACTTGATGTCTGTGAGACTGATGTCTCTGAAATTGCTGAAGCATTGACCAAGGTCTCTGATGCAGATTTGAAGGAACTGTCTACATCACTAAATGTCAGAGTAATTGTGGGAGGTTCAATAATCTGAACCACCTTAAGTGTGTCCTTGTCCTTGATATCACCTGTTGATGTCAGAGAATAATATTCTTCTCCAAAGTCAGCATCCTTATAGTGCAAAGTAAACTTCCCATCAACCTCAAAAGTCTCTTTCACAATAGATTCAAGTTCTTCCACTGTTCCAGGGATTCCATGTGGTAAGTCCAGCTTTTGAATGTTATGCTCTTTGAGTATGATCCGAAGTTTAGCAGGATGAGACATTGAGGTACCTATATAAAAAGGAAAACAAAAAACAAAACAGAATTTAGCTTTTGAATTTTACTCGTGGTGGAATATACACTCTAAGAAATAAAATGTTGTATTTACTCCACCCAGTTATGTCAACCGGTTCCACACAACTGGGTTAGTGAAATATAAAATGTATGATACATTTAATTTTAACAAGACATTTTGAGTACATCTGATAACATTTGGATAATTAAATGCAAATCAAAAGAATCATGTTGTATTAGCTGAATATCATAATGTTGATCTAACTAACCTTGTTGATTTAAATTGAGAAGACTAAATAAAACCTACTCAACCAAAACAAGCTCTACTTACTTTAAGAAATAACATGTTGTATTTACTCTACCCAGTTATGTCAACCGGTTCCACACAACTGGGTTAGTGAAATATAAAATGTATGATATATTTAATTTGAACAACAAATTTTAAGTAAATCTGATAAATCTACTCACCCAAAACACGCTCTACTGAAACTATAGGATTAAATCACTTTAACAGTATTGCAACTTACTCTATTTAAGTTTGTAAATTAAAAAAATCGAACACAAGTTTATTCAGTTAACCTAACTTTAATAACACTTTGTGTAAAACTTGTTGAAGCACACTTTGAGCAATTCAAATGGTTCTAGATCTTTTTTCCTAAACAATCTTTACATATATTCAAGTGCATTTTAAGTGCAGGAAGAAAAGATACAGAATTTCATGTTAAACTGAAATGATTAAAACTGGAAAGTGTTGTGATTCCAACATTTTTAACATTAACATAACATAAGCCCACAATACAGCCCTGCAAACAGCAGGTAGAAATTACTTTAGTGTCATTTTTGTCCATATTTAGAAAAATAACCTTTGCTTCAAAACTTAAACTGAAGTCCAAAGTTAGGACCAGTTTTTTTCAGTGTAGTTGGATGTTGGTAAAGGTTCAAGAACAAAGAACGCAGAAAAGTGAAAGGCCTTGCAGAAGTTATTGTGGCAATTCAAAGTGAACAGTTTATGAAGTGCAAGGAGAAGGGTTCGAGAACCTAAAAGTTCAGTGTCCTCTATAGTTCAGTGCAGGCTGTTTCACTCAAGCAGTTTGTTTTTCAGAACTTGCACCTTCATGGATAGGTTGTTCCCATCCAACTTCATCAGCACCTTCTGAAGAAATTCAAATGTGTATTTCAGGTGCTTTGGGTAGCTCAGATTTAGACTGTAGATTAGTCCAAGCAGGAGGGCACAACCCTTTGCCACATCACTAAGAGCTTGCAGCACAGTGCATCCTTCTATGATGACACCAATGTCCTCAGGTGTATCTGCAGAGTTTGCTCCTTCGTGTCTGACAACATAGACTCCCAAAGTCAGCTGCTCCGTTTCTCTGCTTGCTCCAAGATCCACATCCTTTAAATAAAAAGAAAAGAAAAAAATAAGTTAATTGCATACATATACATATGGACAAGTAAGTCCACCTTCCATTTCCAATCCTAAATTAAAAAAAGGAAAATAACTGATCGTTTTCCTTTTTTAACTTACCAAGAATTCCTTGAACAGGTCATCTAGCTTTTCAGACAGTAAGTAAGTAAGTAGACACAGACAGCGTTCAGAATGCATTCCCGTTGAACATCAACGCTGGGAGTCTGGTGGAGATAAGAACTCAATATGAGAGAAGTTTCCTATTTTGGTTCCTTTCAACCTCTTTGCAAAACAAAGTCAAAAATATTAACACATAATCCAGATAAGTGATTAAGCAATGTTTCATAACTCACATCAGTGATGTGCAGTGAGGTTCATGATTGGTAAGGCACTGACTCCTCTGAGTCAGATAAACAAATATATGAACCCAAAAATCGAAGCTTTTCAATTTTGACATTACGTGAAAGCTTTCATTTTTGCTTTAATCAATTCTAGATTGTTCAACAATATATTTAATAATTGTGCCCCTAAAAATATTAAAATTAAATAGAAGATTAGAACTGGGCAATATGGACTTAAAATCCTATCATGACATTTTGTGGTATTTTTTGCAATAACAATAAGTCTGTGAAGGTTCTCAGTCATCCAGGTCATCTTAGTCTAAGGCACTTGGAAAGAAAAGTGAAGCTTCTTCAGTGAAGAAGCTTCTCGGATGAGAGATGAAACGTCTTCAAGCAACTTAAAGAAGTCCAGACGCTTTTCTTTCCAAGCTTCTTAACAATAAGAGTTACAATAAAAGATCATAATAGTATTTTTGCCTATAAATCTATCAATGCAGCCTCACAAATACAAATACTGCAAATTAAATTTAGCAAATGTGCTATTTAGACAAACCAGCAGTTATTTATCTTGTTGAATTGATGATAAGTTTGACATTAATGGAAGTAATAGTCTCAACTAAATTATAATTTTTTTTAGAGGTTTGAAAGCAGTCTATCATTTTAATCACATAGGACGTGTGTTATCACAATATGGATAAGCGATGCAATAAGTGCCCAGCCCTACAGCAGATGCATTAAAATTTATTTAGGTTTGGTGTGTCTCATTTTTTGTGTGTAGTAAATAAATTGGTCAAATGACCTGGAAACAATTATAGAAAAATCATTCATTTTACATCAATTTATTAATTTATAAATTGGAGATGCATTGAAATAAAATTGGTGCATCTCATTGCTTAGGACTGATTTGGTGTCAATTTGTCCTTTGTGAAATTTACTGATGTTTCCTAAGAGCGCTGCTTTATCCACTGTGTCAATGGCGCTCTCAGTGTAATGTGATTACACTGTGAATCCATATACGTGTACCTCTTATACATGTTGCTTTTAGGGTTCAGCACTGCCCTCCACCAGCCTCACTCCATGCATTTTTGCAGCACATTTATGACCAATAACATTAAACATGTAACACACATTTGTCAAATAAATTAGGTAGTCTGCATCAAGTCATCATCTGTATTACATGTGTAATCAAACATGTACGTTGGCAATTTAGAGAAACAGCAGTGGGATTGCGCATGTGTGTGTCCGCGGTGAGACACAGCATCATCATTGCCTCCGCTCAGCGTTTTACCTTGTATTTGAACAGAAAATCCGTAATGACAGCAATTTTGACCATAAAAATATTGAAATCACACAGAAAGCAAATTTAAAATCTAGTGTACAAATTGAATTTCTCTTTTGTTAGTATTTTACTTCTCATTAAGGTGCCTCACTTGACTGCATGTCACTGATTCACATGTATCTACAAAATATTCAAATATACACATATTCAGTTGAAAAAAAATTCTGATTAATGACAGACACAGAAGTTGAAGAAGCATTCAAATAATTTCAGAGCTCAATTAAGGTCAACTAAAATACATACCCCATCCATGGCTGCCATGATTAAGTTGATATTGCGTTTAGCTGTTCCCCCCTTCTTTTTGAACACTCTAAGAAGGTGGTCAGCGTAGTGGTCCAGCTTGGCCATGAAAGTCTACAACAAAGGGACCATGGTGATGCAACCTGAAACATATTAAAAATTACAACTAGAGAGTATTCTCTATTAATTTTATTAGAGGCCACATGCAAGAATGATACAACTTTCAGTCAAACATTTTGTATCTTTTAAAATTAACAATTTACAGTACTTTGTTCTTCTTCAAATACAAGTTCTTATGAAAATGAGTTGCAATAACAAAGTTAGTAAGAATTACCTCAGTCTCTGAAAACAGGGCAGGCCATCTGTTTTTGACCTCTGCAATGAATGGCATGTCTTTGATGATTTCCTGTCTTCGGTAGCGATGATAGCCAATGGAAACTGATACAAGGAGTTAAATGCATTACATATAACAGTACATTACACATTATTCTGCACTTCAATGACAACAGAAGAACGCATGTCTTATACTTTACAAATCACAAAACTGTTAATCGCTTAAATCCCTGCGTTTGACACTAAACCAGAAATCAACATGGAGTCGAATTCTTTCAAACAATGTAGCAACTTAATTGAGGCACATTTCTAAAATACACTATACATTCATTTCATTCTTCAAACTACAGGATCGCTGGCGCTCCCGGTGGTCATTACTGATGTCAGGGAGCAGGTGCAGTAGATGTTGGGAGTAATTTTTAAAACTGTCGGTCTTAGTAGGCAAGTCTCACCTTAACAGAAATCGCAAAAGATTTTGGAAAATTACACCGAAGCAGGTTCAACAATATTTGTTAAATGTATTCATACTTCTAACACGTGAGAGGTATACAAGCTAGAGTGTTAAAAAAATTTACCAGGCATCATTTGTTTAAAAAAAATGCAAAAGTATTCCCGAAAGTGTCAGATGTTTATCAGTTAGTATACATTAATCAAATTTGTCATCCTTAAATTGTTGTACTTACCAAATAATCATCAGATGGCGATGGATTCTATCCAGGATACTAAGCATATGTGTCAATATGCAACTCTCAGTTGAAAATGGTGGATGATCAAACTTCCACACTGCACATGTGCAAATTCAGAAGTACGGAGAGCCTATTAGGACAATCCTCTTTAAATTAAAGTGCTCTTCATTTTAAATGAACTTTTTACGTTGGATTTAATTTACTGCATTTTGTTGTATTGAAATCTGATGTTGATAATTAAATTCAAAACAACATACTTGTGTTTAAAGTTAAAAATCAATTGGTGGCATTAGTTTTAACATAAAACATTTACTTAATGCTACCAACATTAGTGTGTCATTTCTTAGAGTGTACCTCCTATCACCCTGGAAACTAGATACCAAATCAGTAGCCAGTGGCCACTTTTGCAGAGAAGATCAGTCATGTGTAAAATGCCTTCCAGACTTGTGGCAGAGCAAGATAGTTGTACTACTAAATCTCTAATTATTGATTAAACATTACTATCCACAACATTACCATTTGAGCTATAAAGATAAACTAATACAAGGAAGACATAGCAGCTTTGGCCATA